>NW_027555958.1:226914477-228114477 GCF_003287225.1 Phascolarctos cinereus | reverse complement strand
TTCCTGAATGACATCGGCTGTATTGGCCATAAGGGCACCCAAGCAGCAGGAATGGGAAAGTCCTTGTAACCCACCCAACACACATGGTAATGGTTAAATTACACAGATGGTCTGCCCTAGCCAGGGAGCATCCACTGGGGCCCATAGAAAGGACTTGATTTCCTATTCGGCAAAACAATTTGGACATCATAAGGTTTAGGGTTACAGACTTTGCTTTGTTCCCACCTGAAGGGTTTAAGAGGTAATGGCTAGGAATTCCAGCTGATCTAGAGTACTAGTCTGGTTTTACACCTTTTTGATCTGTCTGTTAGAGGCTGGCTGTTGGTCCTTCAGGACGCACAAAAGTTTGCAGGGAGGGGGGTCGGGGCAGGGCAGGTGCAGAGGGCTGGGGAGGAGTGGGGATATCAAAGGAGAGAAGGGGAGGGGGGCAAGTGGAGCCTTCCTAGGGATGAAACAACTTTTCCAAACAGTGGCAGGAGTGTTTTTGTTGTTGTGGTTTGTTTTTTTTTATAGTTCACCAGCCATTCTTTTGGATGTTAGGTAATGTTACAGTTTGCCACTGATTAAATGCTGCCTTCCTCATCCCTCCCCACCCCTCCCACCCCTCCCCACCCCTCCCACCCCCCCCCCATCCCTCTCCACCCCTCCCCCATCTTTCCCCCATCCCTCCCCACCCCTCCCCCATCCCTCCCCTCCAATCCTCCCCATCCCTCTCCATCCCTCTCCATCCCTCTCCCTATCGTGATCCATGGGTTGTTCCTATAGCCTGCTATGATGTATGGAAAGGCATTTGGGCAGTGTGATGTAGTAGAGAGAGCACTGGAGCTGAAGTTAGGAAGAACTGTATACAGATCCTGCTTTTGCCACTTACTACAGTTATCCCTTCCACTTTGTGACTTTTCCCATTGTGGTTTCGATATATTGTGGGTCAGCATAAGAAATTAAATGGGAAATTTTATGGAAGCCTCAGATGACACATGAAGGCCAGCAGAAGACACAGAGAAAATTCAGGAACTCAGAAATGCATAAAATATGAGTATACTATTATATAATATCAACATGTTTTATATTTTAATACCATAATAATTTAGACTTCTTCTTTGGAGGGCCAAAAAATTTTATGTAGATTTTCCAGATTGTTGGGGGGGGGTACTGTGCCCCTAACCCCCATGATATGGAAGGGATAACTATAGTTGTATGACCCTGGCCAAATCACCACCTTTTTGAGCCTCAATTTCCTCATCTGTAAAATGGGTATAACAACGCCTGCAGCACCCGCCTCATGGGGTTATTGTGAGGCTCCAATGAAGTAATGTATGCAAAGTGTTTTGCAAATCTTTAAGTACTGTATAAGATATGTAGTATATATAGCATAGTGCTAGAGCATAGCTGTTATTACTATTAAGGGTTCTATAGCATAGGGGCCAGGTATATTCCATGATGTCTATATGCCCATAGTGGTGGCAGTGGGAGGGGGGAGAGGGAAGGAAGGGTCTAGACCGTAACTTAGGCTGGATTTGGGACCCTTAGAGTCACCTGGAAGGGGGGGTGGGACTGGTGGTATCCCAGGATTTCTGTTCTGTGTCTCCAAGGTCCTGAATACACTAATTTATATCTTACTATAGAGAATACATAGTCCTGCTACGTATAAGGCACTTTGCGCTGTGCATGTAGGTCAATGACCCCTGAGACATAGAACCTGATCTACGTGTGTTAGGGGAACTCCTTCCCTCTCATTGAGGTGGGTGGCATCAGCTGGCACGAAAAACTGCCCACTTTGCTTGCTCCCCACTAGCCTCTGCACCCCTAGAGTTGTAAGGCATGTGTTTACTAGGCATATCTTCCCTCTCTTTCCATCAGGACACTTATCTAAACAACCTAATAAATTCTTATATAAATTAAAAAATGTAGCTTGGAACTCTCAGCCAATTTATACTAGCATGCTTCAGATCAAGTTTACAAAACCTCAATAGTTTAGATCTCCATCCCTTTCAGGTGGTACATTATAATCGAGCAAAGTCAGAAGCACTGGCCAGTGAATCTTGTGATAGGTAATTTAGAAATAGAAATAGAAAGTAAATGGAATATAAAAGGTAAGATGCAGACATTATGCACATGCCTGGTTACTTTTGTTTCGAGTTGGAAAGAGAGCAAGTGATTTTTTTTTTAAGAGTTTGAATGAGTTAATGGATCCTGGGAGAGTGGCTTCTCTGGAGAAAAAAGACAAGGGGAAATAGCCAGGTGCCAACAGTCTAGAAGGATGTCTCTCTCACCATCACAGTGACTGCTGATTCCTGGCTCTATTCTTCTGGCTTGTGCCTGAGGGAGACACAGCATGAGTTGTGTCCTCAGAGCATGTGATTGAACATTTAATTCTCTTAGTCATGGTTCTGTCTCATGATGAAGGGACCGTTCTGAAGGCTGTTCATGGATCTCAGATTTAGGTCTGAAAGGAACCTTAGAAATCATTGAGTAGAACACCGTCATTTTTACAAATAAAGAAACTGAGGCATGGAGGTGTTAAGTGACTTGCCTTGGATCACACAGCTAATAAGTGTCTGAGGCAGGATCTGAATCCATCTCTTTCTGAGTCTAAGGCCAGACCTATACTAATTATACTAACTATGCTAACTATACTAACACAGTTCCTGATGGCTCATCTTAAGGCCGTCTGCTCACTTGAGGACTGCTTTCCACCAGTCCCCTTCCAAGGTCAAGGTCAAGAGCAGAATTTGGGAGTCTGGAGAAAGGCCTTTCCAGTAGGTCATTTCCCTCCCCCTAAATGTCTCTGCCTTTTGTGAGGGTGACCGAAGTCAGGCTATGCCAATAAACCTGGCTGCCCTACCTTTGTTCACCCCCTGCTCTCCCTCCTGGAATGCCCTCTCTCTGCCTCTGTACCTAACTGAAACTTCCCCATTTCACTTATTTTGTGAGACCTTTTCTGATCACCACAGCCTACTCTATTCAGCTGCATCTTAAGCCTCTTTGTACCCCTGACACTGATTTAACAGGATATTGCATGGAATAAGGATTCATAGGATATTAGATTAATGGATCGACTCTGTGTTCTCTTCACACACAAAAAATAAAATAAATAAGGCAGGAGCAGGAAGTTTTGTGGGAGTCAGACTACAAGGAAGCAGGGCTAGAATTAGGACCAGGGGGAAAGGAATGGTGTGTGTGTGTGTGTGTGTGTGTGTGTGTGTGTGTGTGTGCTTGTGCACGCAAGCAAAGAAGGAACAGCAAGGAAATGTGAAAGCTATAAAATACCAGGGAGCTCTGCAAACCATTAGATAATTAACCAAAGTGAAAAATCAGAAAGACCAACTTCGTCTACCATTATATCATTGCCGTTGCTTTGGAGTTTGATTGGATAAAGTATTTTTATTAAATTCATATTTTGCCTCTAATTTTCCTTCCTCATCCATTCCTATTATTGGCCCCCACCTTTCCAACTCCTGGGTGATGGTTATTAATAACGGCAGAGAGAACACTCCCTCTGGCTTGCCACAGACCAACTCTGGAGCAGCAGTGGTTTGGAATAGAGGATGGCGTCGTGTGCTGTCTCCATGGATGTGGCTACAAGGATCTTCTCTCCTTCCTCCATCTTTTCTGGCTTTCAGCTAGCTCTGTCACTTCATTGCCAACCTCCTGTTTTGCCTTTGGCGCTCCTCTCCCCTTCTTAGGGAGCAATGCTCCCTGACTGGTTAACTAGTTATCTGGGAGATCCAGAGGATTGTTGTTTGCTAATGGGGGATGTGACTAACATAAGGAAAGGCAACCTATTTCCTGGTAGCTGAAGCCACAGCATAGGTCTCTGGTCGGGGGAGAGGATGAGAAACAAATGGAGGGAGTGTGGTGTGGTGTGGTGGTTAGCTTAGCGGAAAGGATAGGGAGGGACAGGAGACCAAGTAACTCATTCTATCCTGCCACCAACTCACTCCCTGGATTGGGTCTGGGATAGATTAAAAACACAGTCACAACACTGGGGCCCCAGGACAATGCAGAGGACAATTGCCTAGTCATTATTTACAATGCAATTTGGAATACAAAACAGAGTTCTGTCTTTTAAGGAAGGAGGGCTGGGGAATGTCCTAGAGCAACTACTCTTTTAGCCTTTCTGTTAACCCATTTCCACACTGGGCAAAACTTACCTTTTCTCTATAATAGGAGACTGGCCAATGAGGTCTCAGTCCTGGAAGTATGGGTGTTTGGTAAGCCTTCTTCTGGAAGTGCCTGATAACGTGGAATAAAAGGGCCCTGCTCTACACTTTGGAGCATGCACAGGTACGACTGATTCCAGACTGTTTGGCAGCTAAGTGGCTCAGTGGATAGAGCACAGGGCCTGGAGGCAGGAAGACTCATCTTCCTGAGTTCAAATCTGGCCTCAGACACTGTGTGTCCATGAGTTGTGTGACCCTGGGCAAGTCACTTAATCTGGTTTGCCTTAGTTTCCTCACCTATAAAATGAGCTGGAGAAGGAAATGGCAAACCACTTCAATATCTTTGCCAAGAAAGCCTCAAATGGGGACACAGAGTTATACAAAACTAAAAAACAAGACAACAAAGGGATGATCAGCACTTAGCATGGTGCTGGGCACATGGTAGGTGCTTAAGAAATGTTTATTTTTAGATAAGCTAGATATGATAGATATCTGGAGAGAATTGAACGGAAGCAAAAAGGAATACACCTTTTCTCAGGAGTTTATGGTATGTTTATAAAGATTGACCACATATTAGTATATTAAAATTTTATAGTGAAAAGCAGAAATATGAAAAGCATCCTTTTTGGATCATAATGCAATGAAATTATATTTAATAGGGGACTAACAAAACATAGATTAAAAACTAATTAGAGAATTCTGACTGTAGTTCTGACTAGTTCTTACCTATAAAACCTAATGCAAATCACTTAAAATTGTTTGAGCTTCAGTCAGTCAATAAAAAGTCAATAAACTTATTAAATACCTACTGTATGCCAATCACTAGGGATATAAAAAGAGACAAAAGACTGTCCCTATCCTCAAAGAGCTGACATGAGGGTGACAACCTGTAAACAATTATGTATAAACAAGATATATATTTACAGGATAAAGAAGAAATAAATAAGAGAGGGAAGGTCCTAGAATTCAGAATGGTCAGGAAATGTTTCCTGCAGAAGATGGGATTTGGTTGGGACTTAAAGGAAGCCAGGGAGTCATTAGGTGGAGCAGAGAAGGAAGTGTTTCATATATGGGAGCCAGCCAGAGAAAATGCCTGAGATAGAGTATCTTGTTCACAAAATGGCCAATGTTATGTCACTGGATCAAAGAGTTTGTGGCAGGGAATAAGATGCAAGAATACTTGGGAGCAGCTAGGTGGCATAGCGAATAAAGTACAGGGCCTGGAATCAAGAATACTCATCTCCCCTGAGTTCAAATCCAGCCTCAGACACTTACTAGCTGTGTGACCCTGGGCAAGTCACTTAACCCTGTTCCTCTCAGTTTCCTCATCTGTAAAATGAGCTGGAGAAGGAAGTGGCTAACCACTCTAGTATTTTTGCCAAGAAAACCCCAAGTTGAGTCATGAAGAATTGTATGGGACTGAACAACATGAAGACTGGAAAGGTAGGAGGGGACCAGGTTATGAAGAGCTTTGAATTCCAGATGAAGGATTTTGTATTTGATTTTGGAGGAAGTAGAAAGCCACTGGAGTTTATTGAGTAAGGGGTGACGTGGTAGGACTTCTGCTTTAGGAAAATCACTTTGGCGGCTAATTATACTCTTTGAGAGAAGGGACTGTGTCCTTTTTCATCTCTGAATCCCAAGCATCTGCCAGAGTGCCTGCCTTACATATAGTAAATGTTTATTATCAATGACAATAACCATACCAACAACAATTAATAATGATGATGATGATGACGATAAACTGAGACTTGGTGTTTTCTCTTCTGGGAAATCAGGGAGTTAGCCTAGAAAGATCATAGCTTTAGAGTCGAAAGGCAATTTCACGATCATCAAGTCCAAACCTCTCATTTTGCAGAAAAGAAAACTAAGGCTCAGAGAACTCAGTTGATTTGCCTAGAGCAACAGAGCCAGCAAGTAGATTTCTGACTTTGAAGTCCAGTCCTCTGGTCACTGTACCACCTAACTCTCTTTTGGTTCCCTTCCAGACCTAGATCTATGATCCTGTGAGAGAAGAAGAAGTTTAGGGAATGGAATTTTGTTGGAATTAAAATAAATGACAAGTAGTAGTATAAAAGGAGGCTGGATCTTGCAGAAACAGAGGAGGCTTAGAGGGGTCAGTCATTAAGCTGGTTCACCCATGACTCCTCATTTTAGCCCCAAACCTTGTGCCTCTAACTCTTGCTTGTGGACAGCACAATTGGCTCATAGAAAGAATGGCAAACATAGACAACAAAGATATCTAATATTTAAAAGACACCTTCATAAAACAAAGAGCTTGAGAAGGGTAAATGAAGAATAGGAGTAGCTTAGCAAGGGAAATGATTTCCCTGGTTGAATCATTACCCACAGGAGTCAGGATAGGATGGAAGGGCCAACGTTTCTGGGCTACCATAAAGCAAGATTGTTGTTCAGCCTTCGTTCTCGAAGAGGACCAATGACATAAGGAGGGTGTTGTCTTAACTTGCAAGTGGATTGGATTTAAGTGAAGTAGAGCTGTGCAGAATCATCAACCTTCCAGAGTCACTGGAGTCCATGACAAGACAAAGGTCAAGACAACTGGGGATGGCCTGGATGCAGTGAGTGACCTTGGCCTTTTTTAAGCATCTTTCCCAGGTCTCAGTTTGTCTGAGGCAACACTCATTCAAGGATTAAATGCTGGCTAAGAATTGAGGCAGTTTGCCATCGCAAAAGACTCAACCTGGGACAGAAAGTCCCTTAGAGTTTCTGGCCTGAACAGAAACAACTGCTATTTACACTTATTCTGAGCCATCAAAACCCAAACCAAAGCAAGGTTAAGTCATTATATGAGAGGGCAGGAGTTGGGTATGCAAGGAGAGGGAGGGAGTGGGACTCTAAAAACATCAGCTAGAGATGCCAGTAGCAAAGTGCTTACTCAATAACTCTGTATAGGGCTAGCCTAGGGCTAACACTTAGCAAAGCCTGGGAAGGAAGAACAGGAGTGTTCCAAGTTTCAGTTGCAGCAAGAAATGTGAGAAATACAGTTGGCTGGGAAAGAGGTCGAATACAACCCTAGGAACATTACAGTTGAGGTTCCATTGCAGCCTTTATGTAGATTTGTTTGGCTTAACTATCCTTATTTGTTACAATAACAATTTTTTTGGCATATCCTTTTAAAAATAACTTTTGTTTGTAATTTGTGTAGAGGATTAGAGAGGTTTGCAATAGTGATGCCCTCAAATTGAAAAATTTTTTTTGCATTACACAGAAGAGAACAGAGGGAAGTTTAGATAAGCAGCACAGTTTTGAAAGTAACATGTGAAATTTATTATATCTTTAAAAAACCTCAATTTGAAATGGACATCCAGTTTCATATACAAATACAAATAATTAACATTTATATAGTGCTTACTATGTGGCAGATGCTGTGCTAATTATTGTCTCATTTGATCCTTACAGCAACCCTGAAAGGTAGGTGCTGTTAATTATCCCCATTTGACAGATGAGGAAACTGAGGTTAAATAACTTGCCCAGAAGCACACAACAAATAAGTGTCTGAGGTCATATTTGAACTCTTGTCTTCCTGACTCTAGGCCCAGCACTTTATACATGGCATCGCCTAGCAACCTCTCTACTTTCAGTCAGACTTCAGTCCCAGTCCCCTATACTCACTTAACTAGGATGTCCCAAGGTGAAGGCGTCATCTGTGATGCATGTTTAAAAGGAAATTTTTGAGGTTGAAGATACAAGTATTCAATTTGCTACGATGATGATGATGATTTTTGTACTTCTCATTATGAAAATGTTGCGACAACAATAAGGTATACAACTGACCAGACAATGCAGTGCATACTAATAAGGATGGCGTTTGATCTGCTTTGTGATCGAGAAGCTTTCTCAGTAGAGCAGCTGCAGTCTTTTACAGGCATCCCTTGTTTTATTATGCTTTGCTTTATTGAGGTTTGCAGATATTGTAGATTTTTTTTGTTTCTTTGTTTACAAATTGGAGGTTTGTGGCCACCTTAAATCTAGCAAATCTATCAATTCCATTTTTCCAACAACCTATACTCACGTTGTGTCTCTGTGTCACATTTTGGTAATTCTTGCAATATTTCACATTTTAAAACTATTGTCATATCTGTTATGATGATCTGTGATCAATGATCTTTGATATTACTATTGTAATTGTTTTGGGGTGCCGTGGATCACACCCATATAAGACAGTGAATTTGATCAATAAATGTGTGTGTTCTGACTGCTCCACTGACTGGCCATTCCTCATCTCTCTCCCTTTCCTCAGACATCCCTATTCCCTGAGATAAAACAATATTGAAATTAATTAATTACCCTACAAATTAATAACCCTACAAAGGCCTCTACATATTCAAGTGAAAGGAAGAGTCAGTTGATATGACAAACTTCACTGTTGTCTTATTTTAAGAAATTGCCGCACATACCCCAACTTTCAGCAACCACCACCCTGGTCAGTCAGCAGCCGTCAACAAGTGGGCAAGACCCTCCACCAGCAGAAAGATTTTTTTTTCTTTTTTTTAGTGTTTGGCCCAAATTTAATGTTTTTTTTTCTTATTTATTTTTTTGGTTTTTTTATTTTATTAATTTATTTTGATATATCAATAATCACTTCCATACAATCTGATATAAGCTATACATTTACATTCTTATTAAACACATTTTCATATTAGTGAAGTTTTAAGTAAAAATTAAAACCAATAGGAGGAACCATCAGAGAGAAGAAACAAAACTCAACAGAAGAGAAAAAAAAAGATAGCGATTCAACTTTCACAGTTATGATTACTATCTGTGTCTTTTTCTCCATCCTTTTTTTTCCCGTTTCTGCTTTTCTTTCTCCTTTCTCCCCCCCACTACTGTTTTGCTTTTGACCACAGCCTCCTTCAGTCTCTCCTCCCTTCTATTATCCCTTTCCCTTTTCTTCCCCTTTGCCCTTACTGCTTCTTCCCTCCCTTCTATCCCCCCTCCCTTTTCTTTCCCCTTTTCCCTCCTACTGCCTATAGGGCAAGTGAGATTTCTATACCTAACTGATTATGTTATTCCCTTCTTGAGCCAAATCTGATGAGAGTAAGGTTCAAACAATGCTCACCCCCCTCCCTTCTTTCCCTCTGCTGTAATAGGATTTTCTGTCTTTTCCTGTAATGTAATTTACCCTTGTCTGCCTCCTCCTTTCTGAGTACATTTGCTAAGATCAGACTAATCCACTTACTTGGAACCATTTAACCCACTTGATTAGATTTTTTTTTTATCATTACATCGAAGTCAATATCCACCCCCTTTATGTATACTCCTTTAACATGCTGTAATAACAGTACAATTCTCAAGAGTTGCAAGTGTCATCTTCCTTTGTAGGGATATAAACATTCTGCCCTCATCAACAACATTTTGTATATTTCTATCCCATTTGCCTTTTTATGTCTTTCTTGAATCTCGTACTTGAACATCAAATTTTTTGTTGAGCTCTGGTCTTTTTATCAGGAAGTTTTGGAAGTCCCCTATTTCGTTGAATATCCATCTTCTCCCTTAAAAAATCATGCTCATTTCTGCAGAGTAATTGATCCTTGGCTGCAACCCAAGCTCCTTTGCCTTACGGAATATCATGTTCCATGCCCCATGATCTTTTAATGTAGAAGCCAGCAAAAAGATTATGCCTTGCTGATGATTAGTATCTTTTTAGCAATAAAACATTTTTTAACTTAAGGTATATACATTGTTATTTTTAGATATAATGCTATGGCACACTTAATAGACTACAATCTCATGTAAACATAACTCTTATATGCACTAGGAAACAAAAAAATTTGTGTGACTTGCTTTATTGAGATACTCATTTTATTGCAATAGTCTGGAACCAAAATCTGTATTATCTCCAAGGTATGTCTATATTTGTCCCAATTGTGGAAAAATAGATTATTATGGGAGTTATCTCTTCAAGAACCTGTTATTTCTGAACATGCAGAAACATCTACAGAAATTAGTATTAGCATTCCCTGATAGAGATCCTAACCAGGTCACAGCTCACTTTATAGACCACGTTACATTTAAATTTTATGATATTTAGTCATTTTTCAGTCGTGGCCAGCTCTTTGTGACCCCATTTGGGATTTTTTTTGGCAAAGATACTGAAGTGCTTTCCTATTTCCTTCTCCAGCTCATTTTATAGATGAGGAAACTGAGGCAAACAAGGGTAAGTGACTTGCCCAGGGTCACACAGCTAGGAGGTGTCTGAGGCCTGAGTTTTCCTCCCAGTTATCAGGGATGAGATAGATGTTCTGTGGGAGGATACCTCCGGCCACTTGGTTTCTCAGTTTCAACAATCTGTAGCTAAAACAACAATACCCATAGGCCACATGGCAGCAACTAGAGACAGCCTGTAATGCAACCAGGTAAGTGGATGTGAGCAGCATTACCACTGCAGTTACACCATCAACAGTAATAATCAACACATCAAATGCAGAAAACAGCCAATGAATTATTCAGAACTCCTAACTTCTTCTTACTGGGTCAAATGATCCTAAGGCAGGCGTGGGGAACCTGTGGCCTCGAGGCCACATTTGCTCCTCTAGGTCCTCAAGTTCGGCCCTGCCACAACCTAGAGGACCACATGTGGCCTCGAGGCCACAGGCACCCCACCCCGACTAAGGTTTCAGAAACAGTGTCAGTTGATGGAAAGTGAGTGAGTGGGTTATTTATCCAAGACCTTCTACTGTATACTTTGATGTTTGAAGAAAATTCCTCTTCAGATAAGGATGAATTGGGAAATTACAAGGATTGGTGCCATGGGCTATGTAGATATTAAAACTTTTGTTGCTTTAGAAAATCTAAATTTACTTGTGTGAAATAATGAAGAGTGAAATGAGCAGAACCAAGAGAATGTTGTACAGTTATCCCTTCCGTGTCACAACTTTCCCCATCGCAGTTTCTATATATATCGCGGGTCTGCATAATTGGGAATTTTTGGGGAGTTTTGTGGAAGTTGCCAATGACACGGGAAGGCCAGCATATGACACAGAAAAAGTTGGAAACTTAGAAATGCATAAAATATGTGTATAGTATTGTATAATATCAACATATTTCATCTTTTTATACCATAATAATTCAGACTTCTTTAGTATGAAGGAAGGGCCAAAAAATTTTATAAGAATTTTCCACATCATGGGAGAGCCACATCCCTAATCCCTACAATGTGGAAGGGATAACAGTATACAGTAATAGAAATATTGTTCAAAGAACAACTAAGTTATTGTAAATATTCAAATCAGCTGCAAAGGACCTGTGAAGGAAGAAGCTATCTACCTCTAGAGAAAGAATTGGTAAATAGAAGTAAGCACAGTATGGTTTTATAGATACCTATATCTATATTTATGTCAAATTGTGGCCTTCTCTAGTGGGAAAGGAGAGGGGGTGACAGTTTGGAATTTAAAATGCAACCAAAAAAAGAAAAGAAAAAAAGGAAAATCTACATTTAAAACAGAGTAATAAAGGAAATCATCCTCCACCACCTCCTCTGATGATGTTCCAATTTGCAGACAATGTCCTCTATGCTATATTTGTCAAAGAAAGTGGACAACAACTCTCTTGGGTTTGTTTTGGTGGCTATAATTTCAGGCCTGTTAGTCTCATTACATTGTGTACATTCAAAAGGAAGAAGGAAAAAGTATATGGTCATCATTTCTAGTTAACTAATTTTTACTTTCAGCAGGTAAATGTAGGTAACATTGCAGGTGTGATTTCTGATTCTTCTCTACCTGAACATGCAAAAGGGTCCTAATACTCCTCGTTTAAAAGGAGGAGGAACGTGGAATTCCCTCAAGTTGCTATTGTGTATTTATGAATATTAATAAAAACTGCTAGGATGGTTTACTTTTAAGAAGAAGGCTATGTTATCCTCTTTTTTTGTATTCTATTTTGTGTATGTGGAAATACTTCTTTTTTAGGTGTTAAAATTCGTAAAATAAATTGGGCCTGTGACAGCTCCCTGGGGTTGTCTTATATGGTTCAGAGAGACTGGAGAGGCCTCTCTGGGCCAGACCAGGTTTGTACTCAGCCCTCTCTTCCCTCGCTCCCCTCTGCTGGTGCCGCTGCTTTTGCTTACAACACTCTCCTCCTTTCAGATTCTCTAGGTCCAACCTTTCCCAGGAATCCTTTCCCAACTGGCCCCAGCCCTTGGTGATCAGTATCCTCTGAGCTCTTTCAAAGTGCTTTTTGCTAAGTATATCTACTCTGACCCTTAGCAAAAAACTGTCTGGTGTAGCCATGCCAATTCCTCCAACCTGACTGTGCTCCTGGAGGTCAGGGCCTGCATCAATAAATATATGCTGGGGCTGAGCCTAGCAGTGAGGTGGGGGAGGGGAGAAAGTGTCAAAAGCGTCAGGTCTGGGCATCAAGAGATTTGGTTCAAATTCAAGCTTAGCTGCCCCGTCCGAGGGAGTGGGCAAGCGGCTTCCTTTCTCAGAGTCTTTGTTTCCTCTTCTGTAAAATATGTGTGTGTATGTGTGTATTAGTGTGTGTATGTTTATTGGTGTGTGTATATTAGTGCGTATGTCAGTGGGTATGTGTGTATTTGCATGTACATATGTGTGCATAAGTGTATGTGACATGCTTATGTGTGTATTAGTGTATATTATATATATTAGTGTCTACGTGTATGTATCAGTGTGTATTTGTATGTATATGAGGGTGTTAGCGTGTATGAGTGTGGATGTATATGTTTGTGTGTATAAGTATATATGTGTACATTAGTATATGCAGTGTTATATGTGTATATTAGTGTGTATGTGTATATTAGTGTGTGTGTTAGTATATATGTCTTTTCATGTATGTTGTGTATTATGTGTTTATTAGTGTGTATGAGTCTATTAGTGTGTATTGTATATTTGTGTGTATGTATGTATATGTGTGTATTAGTGTGTATATGTGTGTATTAGTGTGTATGAGTCTATTACTGTGTATTAGTGTGTGTATGACTGTGTATCAATGTGTATATTACTGTGTATTTGTGTATATGAGGAGTCTATTAGTGTGTATTATATGTGTGTGTATGTATGTGCGTATTAGTGTGTCTCTATTCAGCACCCCCATCAGACTATTTCTTTCCCCATTAGATTGTGAGCTGCTTGAGGGCAGGAATGGTTTCTTCCCTCTCTGAAGTACTTAGCACAATGTCTGGCACGTAGTAGGCACTTCATGAATGCTAGGTGACTGACTGACTGCTTCTTCCCTGTGTAATCTTGGTCAAGTAACTTAACTTTTCTGGGTGTCAGTTTCATCATCTTTAAAATGATGTGACTAGGGGGCAGCAAGGTGGATAGAGCTCTGGCCCTGGAGTCAGGAGGACCTGAGTTCAAATGCAGTCTCTGACACATAACACTTACTAGCTGTGTGACCCTGGGCAAGTCACTTAACCCCATTGCCTAGCCCCCCAAAAAAAGAAAGAAAGAAAGAAAGAAAAGAGCCTCCTGCACTCCCACAAATAGTCTTGTGGTTTATTTGAAAGGGGCTCACCCTGCGTCAGCAGGGCTCCCGTGATCCAGCCCAGGGTGCTCCCTCAGTGGACCGAGTGACTGCTATTGTCATCCTTCACCTTCCTGACTAATGAAATCAGCCATTTCCCTTTCTCTCCCTCTGGGTCTCTGGCTTCCAGGAGAAAAGCAAAGTGACCATAAACTCCAAAGGGTCACTGTCTGAACTCAAAGCAAAAATCTAAAGGAATTTCAGTCATTGGCAAGGGTGTTTTGTGGCACCCTGGATGACTAGAACTATGGGGAGGAGGAAAGGGAGGGGATTGGGAAGGCAGGGAAAGAGAGGCGGGAGGAACAGCCGGGAGGCTCCAATAGTCATTACTGGGTTCCACTCTTCTGGGAAGAGGAGGGGAAAGACAAAGGATGCATTGTCTCCCCAGACGAGAGGGAGGGAGGCGGGACCCCTGAGGCTAAGGGTCCCTCTTTCAATTTCTCAGCCTCTGCCAGGGAAAAGCTGTAGGCAGCTCCCCATGTGGTATGCATTTTGACTTGAAAACTTTACTATGAGTGTCCTGGCAACGTGGAAATCTTCAGAAATGCAAGATGAGGAGGGGTGGGTAGCAGATATTCGTTCAGGGCTCAGCTGCCTGAATTAATCAGCAGAGATGTGGGCTCCCAGGAGCAGTGATTTTTCTCAGAGATGGTACTGGCCTGGGGAGGTAGGTGGAACGCATGGGCACAGAATGTTTCTATCTGTGCCTCTGTCTTTCTGTGGCTAACCATCATGTCTAGAGACTTTTCTTCCCATGTTGATCAGTGTTCTTTCCTGCCTTTTAAGCGAGGAGGTAGGAATGAATGGACCTCCTAAGGGTTAGGATCACAGGAGTACTGAATTTGGAGCTAGGAAAGATTATAGACCTAGAGGTGGAAGGGGCCTCAGAGACCATCTAGTTCAATCCCCCCATTTTAAAGTTGAGGAAACTGAGGGAAAGGAAAGTGAAGTGATTTGATCAGAATTATATCTGGTAACTGATGGAGCCAGCATTAGTTTCTGGTCTTGATTTTGTTACTCAGTAGCTGGGTGACCATTAGATTTTCACATAATCTCAGAGTTGGAAGACCATCTAGTCCAACAAATGATTTTTTCCTTTTCATTCTCTTTTAATTTCTCTCTCTTTTTTTTTCTTAGGGACCAGAAGAGCTGGAGAGAGCTCTCTCTCTAAGCCAATCCTGATTGGTCTTAACTTCTCTCTCTTTGAATGTAAATACCCCTGAGAGGGATAATACATGAAATAAGTTAGCACAAAACAATGAGCCAAACTTATCTCCATGTCTCCCCAATAAGGACATTGGAGGTCTAGAATGGGAGAGGGTTGCTTAAAGGAGTCCAGAAATGGAAAATGAGGATGATGCTGCCAGAGACAAATTTCCAGACTTCACAATTTTACTCAAAGTTGATCTTGATGGTAGCAGGAAAATCAAACAATGATGCTTTGGAAAGTTATAAAAAAAACCCAGCTGTATTTCAGAGTATCACCATTACTCAGACAGATGTGTATTTCAAAGCTCTGTAGTACTTACCAGTCAGAGAAGAAACAGTCTCCAAATTGATGAACCCACACGAATTTGATCAGCTTGCTCTCCAAGGTCTCTTCCAATTTCAATACTGCATGACCCCATGCTATTCTGACTAGGGTAGTGTATTTACCCAAATGTGCATCAACTTAGCAGTCAAGCGATAAACATTAAATAGGTACCTGCTATGGCTACATGTTGGTTTTAGTGAAAATGCACTGAGGGACTGAGTTCCCTCTATAGTGAACTGAGAGCTCAGGATGAGTCAACACTGTGATGAAACAGCCAAAAAGATCCCCAAATAAACAGAATCTTAGTTATGGTAATAGAAACATCATGTCCAGAATGAAAGAGGTGATTGTTCTGTTGGGTTCTGTCCTGATCAGACCACATCTAGTATAGTGGGGAAAGGTATTGGTTTGGATTTAGAGGTCCCCAGTTCGATCTTGGACAAATCGTGTAGCTTCTCCGGGGCCTTATTTTCTGTATCTATAAAATTAGGGGCTTAAGCTAAATGACCTCTGAGGTCCCTTCCTGTTCTAGGTCTATGGTCCTATGAGCTATTCAGTTCTAGGCACCACATTTTGGGAAAAATGGAGTAGATCTAGAGGGAAATAATCTGGAGACTATATCATATGAGGATTGGTTGAAATGAGAACATTTACTCAGGAAGAGAGAGGACTTGGTGAGGGGGAGAGGAAGGACTTTTGTTGTTCAATTGTATCTGCTTCTTCATGACCCCTTTTGGAGTTTTTCTGGCAAAGATACTGGAGTGGTTTGCCATTTCTTTCTCCAGCTCATTTTACAGATGAGGAAACTGAAGAAAACAGGGTTAAGTCACTCGCCCAGAGTCACATGGCTGGTGAGTGTCTGAGGCTGGATTTGAACTCAAGAAGATGAGTCTTCCGGACTCCAGGCTCGAGGCTCTATGTGTTGTGGTGTCACCTAGCTGCCAAAGAGGGATAATCACTATCTTCAAGTATTTAAAGGACTGGCCTATTGAAGAGGAAGAAGCTTTGGTTTAACTCAAGAGCCCTGGACAAGGAATAGTGAGTGGAACCTATGTAAAGAAAGATTTTAGCTTAGTGTAAGGGAAAATTTTCCTGGCAATTAGACCCATTCTTGAGGCAACGAGGTGGTGGCCTTAGGAACCGTCAAGCCCAACCCCTTCATTTCACAGAGGAGAAAACTGAGGCCTGGTGGGGATACATGAAAGCCTAAGGTCAAGCAGCTGGTAAGTGTCTGAGGCTGGAATTGAGCCCAGGACTTCCTGACTCCAAACTCTCAGTTCTCTATCCACTACACCATATTGCCTCTCAAACACCCCATCATTTTACTGGTGAGGAAACTGAGGTCTAGTGAAGTCATAGGATCGTAGATATAGAGCTGCAAGGGAACTCAGAAGTCATTTAATCCAGTCTCTTGATTTTGCACATACAGTTCCTGAGGCCTAGAGACTGACTTGCCCAATATCAAATAGGTAGCAGAGAGCAGAGACAGGATTGGAACCAATAAACTTTTACTCCAAATCCAGCATTCTTTTCTCAGTATCAAGATGAGATGGGTAAGACAATGGGCATATTTTTGGGCATGGAACCAAAGAAATTTGGATATTTAGTTGGTCCGATCATGAAAGGTCTTGAAAACCCAAACAGAGGGGTTTGGTTTGTAGAAATAACGACAGTGATTAATTTCCATCCTCAGGTGAGTCAGTTTTCCAAGCTTAGACCTCATATGACTTGGATCTGGGCCCTCTGCCTCAGGTCTCCTAGGGAGGTGCTTCTGTGTTCCCAACTCAGAAGAGAAGTTGATTTCAGATGACTGGCTATCTGACATTGCCTATGAAACCCCATCCAGGTAATTTTCTGCTTCGTGTTTCAAGGAACCAACATGCTGGTTTTCTCCAAACATCCCCAAAACAAAACTATGGGTGAGAAACAGCAGTCTTCAGGGCAGCATGACCCAATGGGAGCTGGAAAACATTAACTCTGGATAGAGATGTTAACTTATCATTTGCTGTTAATTAACGCACTGCAGTGCTTTCTGTGGTCGCTTCCTGGGGCTGCTACATGGTACAATGGATACAGTGCTGGGCTTGGAATCAGGAAGACTCATCTAAGTGGGTTCAAGTCTGGCCTCAGACACTTACTAGCTGTGTGACCTGGGCTAAGTCACTTAACCCTGTCAGCCTAAATTTCCTCATCTATAAAATGAGCTGGAAAAGGAAATGGCAAACCATTCCAGAATCTTAACCAAGAAAATCCCCAAATGTGGTCATGAGTGTTGGACACAGCTGAACACTTTGGACACAACTGTTATATTGCAATGCTTTCTGTGGTTTCTAGTCACATGAATTCTCTTCTGTCCACTTAATAACAGTGCTGCTATGTGTCTCTACGGTGGCTCCTCCCTGGCTCCCCAGACACTAGACAAACAAAAAAAATATTATTGTCTCATGCTGAGGAGATGGCAGACAATAGCAGCAGTGAGGGAAGTGAATAAAATTACCTTCTTGTCATTCATTCACCAAATATCTGTTGAGTGTTGACTATTATATTATATTATATTTACAACTCATGTTTCCATGGCACATTCTTCATAAGAGCCTTGTGAGGTAGGTACTGCAAGTATTTTAAACTAATTTACAGATGAAGAAACTGAGGCTCAGAATGGTTAAAAGCTTTGCCTAAACTAGTGAATGTTAGAGCTAGGATAGGAATTTAGGTCTCCTGATTCAGTCAATCAACACACATTTTTTTTTAAAATATAATACCAGTTATGTGCCACATATTGAGTTAGGCATTGGGTATGCAAAGACAAAAATGAAACAGTCTCCATTCTCAAGAAGTTTACATTTTATGGGGGGGGGATGTGTAAAATATGTATGCAAGCATACACACATACATGTCAATGCAAAATAAACGGAAGATTATTTTTGGG
Source organism: Phascolarctos cinereus (assembly GCF_003287225.1). Taxonomy (NCBI): domain Eukaryota; kingdom Metazoa; phylum Chordata; class Mammalia; order Diprotodontia; family Phascolarctidae; genus Phascolarctos; species Phascolarctos cinereus. Next base: position 228,096,347 of record NW_027555958.1, on the reverse strand, counting down.
GGAAGCACTTGCAATGAAAGGGAACGTAGGATTCGGGAAAAGTTTCGTGTATTAGGTGGCATGTATGAGTTGAGCTTTGAAGGAAACTAAGGCAGCTAAGTGATGCAGTGGACATACCGCTGGGCCTGGAGTTAGGACTCATCTTCTTGAGTTCAAATCTGACCTCAGATACTTTCTAGCTGTGAGGCCCTGGGCAACATCATCCATTTTCTCCTCCTTTGGAGCTGCTGTTCCCCTGGGCTGTCTGGGGCTCTCGCTCCTCTTCTCCTTTCTTTTTCCCTCTCCTCCCTTCTTTTGGAAATCTCATCATCTCCATGCAGATGACTCCCAAATCTAGGTACCCAGTCCCCGTCTCTCTCTTGAACTCTAGTCACATATAATCAATTGCCTCCTGTGTATCTTGATGTCTAATAGGCATCTCAAATTTAAGTTGTCTGAAATGAAACTTATTATTGATACCCTCACCCTGTGCTCTTCTCAAAAAACCTGCCACTCTTCCCAACTTTCCGAATTCTGGTAAGGGCTCCAGAGTTAGCCTTGACTCTTCTTTCTTCCTCTCTCCCTCAGGAGCTGCTGCCACTGCCGCTGTTGCTGCCTCCGCCGGCTGGTGCTCTGGACTGGCTTCTACCCCAGTGTCACAGACCTCTCCTGCCAACCTCCTAAATTGTCTTAGGCTGGGAAATGTCTAACCTTGACTTTTTGTTGGCTCTGCCTCTCCAAAATTTTATTTCCACACATTAGGCTCTTAATAAATGTTTGTTGACCTGAATAATAAAAGGTTATTACAATGCAAGTTTGCAAATGATGAAATGCTAAAGGGTAATATGGATAGTAAGTACTACAGGATTCCAAAAGAAGAGGAAGCCACCACCGACTGGACAGGTCAGGGAAGCTTCACTGAGGACTTGAGCTAGGTAGAATTTGGATAAGCAGAGAAGAAAGATGAAGGCATACTAGGCAGGGGGGGACTACATGAGGAGAGACTGAGGTGGGAATAAGGAAGTTATATTAAAAAAAAATAGGAAGAGATTTGCCTGGCTAGAGTAGACTATTCATGTAGGAGAACAGGCGATTCACTGTTTTCATGAACACAGCCATTTTGTATGTTGGAAATGTAGACAGTGATAGGGAACCTCATTTATAAATCCAAGCCAGATGGGGTTAATCCTAAACAATGGAGCTGAAAAGGTCACTCTGATGATCTGGAGGTAGATAGATGGTATGGTGAATTGATGTTGGGCTTGGAGTCAGAAAGACCTGACTGCACTTATGCCTTATATACATATTTCTTACCTGGGTCACCCTGAGCAAGTTATTTAACATTAGTTTCTTCATCTGCAAAATGGGGATGATAATAATGGTGACTACTACCCTCACACAGTTGTGGTGATCAAATGAGATACCCTATGTATAGAACCTTGTAAACCTTACAGTGCTATATAAATGCTAGCCATGATGATGGTGATATATTAATACACATACACACACACACATACATACATACATACATATATATATATACATATATATATATATACATATATATATATATATATATATATATATATATATATATATATATATATATATATATATAATGTCATGGAGAATGTTCCTTTCACTTGAGTTCAAACCTATTGGGACATCTGATTTTCTGTGATTCTTATTAAAATCTTAGAATAAAGATGCTTCTTCTCTGTTTTTCTTTTTGGATCTTGAACTTTGCTGACCCGTAATTTGCTAACCTATGATGCTTACCTCTGGATCTGCACTACAGAAACCGTTGCTGTTGCAGATGCTCCTTGTTAAACCCCACTGTCCTTCCAGACTGCTGTGTAGAAGGTTGTCCATTTCTGCTATTGGTCAGATCCGCTCACGGTGCCAACCTCAAATGAAACCAGTACATCCAGAGAAATAATTCTGGAAAAGTAGATTGGAGCCTAAATCGTACCAAACGGTAAGTGAATACACTAGAGATACATAATGGCCATCAGACGGCAGCCTGTTACTTAGCCTTGCAGATAAGCCCATGACATTTACGAGCCTGTAGGATTTTTAAAAAAGGGTATAAAATGTACCAGATGCACAAGGTGCATTAGCAGGCTTTTAGCTTTGGTGGCTAACCACTTACACAGTAACAGTGTTGATGATGGTAGTAATGAGGTTGATAGTAATCAGAATGGTAATGATAGTGATAATTGCATTAATGGCTATGGCAAGGATGGTAATGATAGTGTCAATGTAATGTTGATGAGAATGATGGTAATGGTAATAATAATGGTGACGGTAATGGTGGTGATGGTAATGATGACAGGGATGGCAATGTCAATAGTGATGATGATGATGATGGCAGCAACATGCACAAAGCTCTTAAAATGAGTACCTTCCTTCTTATGTTAGTTTATATGTTTTCAGTCAGCAAATATTTGGATAATGAGTGATGGCCTGATCCAAAAAAGAATCCCCCTGGCTAGCTTTTACTGAGCTCATGTTCTGCAGGGTGGTGGGTGCTTTACTAGCACCATAAATTACCCCTCATAAATTTGCTGCTTTGCTTCTTGCAGGTAGACAGCTCCATAAAACCACTCCTGCTGGGAAATATGAATCCTGAACAAATAAATAACATTTATCGTTTATGTCAGCAGCAATGTCATCATGTAAACATTTTGTTCTGGGCTGCCCAAGGAGCTGAGGTACTGACTTCCTTCCCCAAAGGATGTAAATGACTCACCTCAATCACACAAAGTCAATCAGACGAGGGTGCTAGGAGGAATTTGTAGACAGATGCCTTTATATCACAGTGGCATAATTTATGATCACTTCTCCCTTCTACTCAGTAGGATCTCATTGGAGTCACATGTATGGCTTCCCCGCGAGCCCTTTAAATCAGCCTCATGCCCTTGAGGCTTGAGAAGACTACTATTACGTTGTCAACCTATCATGCAAACAGTAGCAGCCCCTGTTATATTATGACTGTCCCCTTGTGTTCCTGACTACCAAATCTCTTCCACCAGTCCAGTACCATTCAATTCAACAAGCATTTACTAGTCACCATTATTGTCACCAAATCATAATTCTGCTATGCATTACCATGGGACAGATTGCTTCATCTCTTTGGGCCTCAGTTTCCTCATCTGTAAAATGAGGAGGGTTGGGCTAGATGTTCCTTCTAGCACAAAACTGACTATCCAGTGAGCCTATAATCCTGTGACCCTACTTTGTGCAGGGGCAGTTAAGTGGCATAGTGGGTAGAGTGCTGAGCCTGGAGTCAGGAAGACTCGTCTTCCTGAATTCAAATCTGGCCTCAGACACTTATTAGTGGTGTGGCCCTGGGCAAGTCATTTCACCCCTGTTTGCCTCGGTTTCCTCATTGGTAAAATGAGCTGGAGAAGAAAATGGCAAACCACTCCAGTATCTTTGCCAAGAAAACCCTAAATGAGGTCACAAAGAGTTGAACACAACTGAATACAACAGCAAAACTATGTGCCAGGTATTATATCAGGCGCTGAGGATATAGAGACAACAACAATAGTAAAAACTTATCCCTGTCCTCAAGGCACTTATAGTTTGTGTGTGTGTGTGTGTGTGTGTGTGTATGTGCATGTGTGATTTTAATAAGGTAATTATTTTCTTCTGCCATCTTCCACATTCCATCCCTTTTCTCCTGCAGGTTGTAATTGTTCAGAGAATCAGTACTGAGACACCAAAGGTGATAGAATTCATGGTTGCAATCCTGAGATAGAATTTTTAGCATTCTATATGACAAATTCTGGCAATGATTGCCCATTTAGCTTCCTATTTACTCTTTCTGCTGGGTTTGTCTCTTCATGAATTGGGACACCAGGGGTTAGGAACGGTGATGCATTTTCACATGGCAGTGGTGGTGGGGAATATATTCTTCCAGTATTACTGACTGACTGAATTCATGATGATGAGTCTGAATTTAGTATTATTTTGAATTTTGAGACCAGATTGAGACAAGAGGGCAGGTAGAGCTTTCCTTTTTGCTCTTTCTGATACCCCTCTGCAAGGAAGGAATCTAGATTTTTCTCTCTTTTTGAAAAGTTCATGCCATATCACAAAATAGCAGGAATAGGTCTCCAGAGGGAAAACAGCTAATACACTCGAGGATCCTTGGAGTAACCCTTGTGGGTGTTAATGTTTACTAACACTGTAGCTCACAAGTCCCAGTTTATTTCTGATGAATAAATCTACTGATACTTAATTAACATTAATAAAAATATTTACTGAAAATGCAAAGCAAGTATATAATATTTATATAACACTTCATAAATATGCATACACATAAACATTATAAACATATGACATTTATAAACACTTGATAAACATTAATCGTACTGTAATCAATACATTTAACATCTGCGCAGAGAGTAGGTGCGCACTCCAAGTCCTAGGCTTCAAAGGCGCACGTATTGGGAATTTATATGGCCGGGGGACCTCATGGCTCTGGAAATGTAGACTTAAACACACTCCTTCTCTTTCAGGAATTATCCATGAGAGCTGCTTGATAAGCAGAGCTTCTGCATAAACAGATGCTTCTACTGCTAGGAAGAACTGATTGATAGTATCCTCTCACTAGGATGGCATGTCAACTAGAAGACTAGCTTTGTTGACCTGTTTTCCAGATGCTCCACTTCTAAGAGGTTCTGTGTAGTGGTTATAAAGGGGTAAATTTAGGCTTATTGCTATGGAAAACTGTTTTTTTTTTTCTAAGAAAATCTCTGTGACAATTGTTGTTCAGTTATGTCTGACTCTTTGTGACCCCATTTGGGGTTTTCTTGGCAAAGATGCTGGAGCGGCTTGCCATTTCCTTCTGTAGCTCATTTTAGTGAGGTCAACCGGGTTAAGTGTCTTGCCCAGGGTCACACAGCCAATAAGTGTCTGAGGCTGGATTTGCACTCAGATCTTCCTGGTTGCAGGCCTGGAGCTCTATCCATTATGTCACCCACCTGCAATGAGTTATCCATAAGTGGAATGGGCTGCCTTGGGAGGCTGTGGGTTCTCGCTCACTGGAGTTTTCCAAGCAGACATTGGACGACCACTTGTCAGGTATTGTTGTGAGGATTTCTCCAGTAGGGTTGGGCCAGAGGCCACTCAGATTCCTTCCAAGTCTCAGAATTTGTGTGATTCTTTGATACGTGACACCCTCCTTTATTGATCACAGTCTAATACTTTGTGTGTTTGTGTTTTCTGAAAAACAGACTGCACTAGCAGATAGTAGCATAACCTGATAATTTCCTAAAAGTGAATGTTTGATCAATCAATTATTTGTTAAGTGTCTGTAGTACATCCACCACCATCCGTGGTGGGGTGGGGTGGTGGACAAAAGAAATAGAAGATCGGTTTCTTTCCTCAAAGAGCCTCGCTGAGGAGATCAGATGAACACAGGTGTAACAATTAGGCAGTACTCGATTCAAGTGATGAATTGTTTGGTATGGATTATGTAAGTGCTATGGGAAATCCATAGGAGAGAGATCTTTCAGGTTGGAAGTCAGTGGGGAAGGCTGTGTGGAGGATGTGGAATCTGATCTGGACCTTGAAGGATGAGCAGGATTTGGGTAAGTAGAAAGGAGAGGAGAGTATTTCCAGGTGTAGGGAAGAGAAAAAGCATAGAGGCAATGAGTTAGAAAAGTAGGTATGGAGAAAATATAGTAATCTCACCACCCAGCTTCACAGGGTTTTACCACCCTGAGTGTTCCTCATGAGAAGCTCCGTGAGTTTAGCTTTAAGACTTTCGAAAGTTTCTGAGTTGGCAAAGGATTGAAAAAATTCAGTGCCAGTATGGTTGTGGTAAAATGGGCAGATACTGGTATTTGCTGCTGGTAATGAATTTAGGAAATGTTTTTCTTTGTATCCCTAGTACCTAGCACAGTGCTTGACACAGTAGAAACTTAACATAGGCCTGTTGATTGATTGATTGGTGGAGTTGTGAATTAATCCAACCTTTTTGGAGCACAATATTGAATTACACAATGATTTAGAAAAAATTGTGCATTCTCTTTGATCTAGGAGTCTTTGCCACCAAGACCATATCTCTAGGAGGTTGCTTGTAGGAGGTAACTTTTTGTTGTTGTTTAGTTGTTTCTAGTTGTGTCCAACTCTTAGTGATCCCATTTGGGGTTTTTTTTGGCAAAGATACTGGAGAGGTTTGCCATTTCCTTCTTCAGCTCATTTTACAGATGAGGAAACTGAGGCACACAGGGTGAAGTGACCTGCCCATGGTCACATAGCTAGTAAGTGTCTGAGGTCAAATTTGAACTCAGGAAGATGAGTCTTCTTGACTCTAGGCCTGCTACTCTATTCACTGCACCATCTAGCTGCCCGAGAACTCTTATTGGTACAAAAATATTTAATAGCAGCATCATTTATAATATAAAAAAAAACTAGTGGGTGGAGTCTCCCAAACTAGGTATCTATTGATTGAAGGCTGCTTGAACAGATTTTGGTATATGGAATGTAATGAGATATCATCATGGCATAAGTATCCATAAATCTGAAAAATTTCAAGAAATATTGAAAGATGCGAAATGATGCAGAATGAAGCTAGCAGAGCTAAAAGACCTATATAGACACAAATTATACCCATGTAGTTAGGGACAATAACAGCCACAAATCCATACCTACAAGAGAAAATCAGAAAATAGAATGAGTTCTACTATATTAAGATCAATATTCATGTCTTTTGGGGGTGGAGTTACTCAGATATTCAGTCCTCAAATGAGTCTGTTATCTCTCCCATTTGGGTGTTCCCTCTAACATGCATATTGCAACCCATCCACGCCTGCCCTCCTGGAGTCAGGTTGTCCATAGCCTCACATCAGTCCACTATAGGGCTTCCCCTCACATGCTATAGGGCTTCCCTGACTTCTCTTGAAATCAGGGGGGTATCAATGGAGTGCTGTGTCTGTTTGCCTGTTATCCCTCACCCTTACCACATAGTCCATCTCTTTCTAGCATGCATTTCTCTGATGATGACTTTTCCTCTTGTTCTCCTTTGAAGGTGCTCATTAGCTATGTGTTACAGCCATGGGCCTCCTCATTGCCCTCTATGTGCCACTTGCTTTCAATTCATCAGAAAGTGGTGTATTTTATGTCTCATTACCATGTAGCAACAGCCAGAGAAAATTGGTGTTAAACAGATGGGCATTTGCTTCTGGGAGAAACTTGTGGGGTGGTAGAGTTTGGGGTGCAGTTTTGCATTTCCCAGAGGTAGTACCAGTCAGCTATCTTCCTCCAGTTCAACTCTGGGCACAATTCATTGTCTAGCTCTTAACACACAGTAGGTACTTTAGAAAGCCTTATTTCCTGAATGATGTTTGTACTCTGCTCAGGTTACATACTGCCGGACAGATGTAATTAACAATTCCTAAACAGCAGAAGTTTATAGACATATGGAGAGAGAAAGAGAGAGACAGAGAGAGAAGGAGAGGGAGAGAGAGAAGAGGACAGAGAGACAGAGACAGAGAGACAGAACGACAGAGAGACAGAGTGACAGAGAGACAGAGACAGAGAGAGGGAGAGACAGAGTGAAAGGGAGAGAGATAGAGATGGAGACAGAGAGAGATAAAGAAATAGAGAGACAGAGAGAGAAAGAGAGAGAAGGAGAGACAGAGAGAGCCCCCCACCCCCCACACACAGAGGGAGAAAGAGAGAGAGGAGAATATAAAATTTTGAGTTAGCCACACCATTCAGTATCACTTATAGTCCTGGAGTCTGAAAGGAATGAAACCTGGGCCTTGAAGAAATCAGGTTCTCCATTTAGTCTCATGCCCCTCATACCACCTAAGAAGTCTGGCAAATACAGCGGCCAGGTCAGCAAACCCACAAATCCTTTAAGGTTTTATGGAAGCAGGGTGGTAGCGGTGGTGGTATGTGTGTGTGTAAAAATATATTTTAATGAGACAGGAAGAACTCTAGTGAGGAAGGGAAAAATGCACAGCTTAAAAGTAACCCAAGGGGATGGAAAGGAGGTGGGAGAGTAGGTGAAAGGGTGAGGGGCAGGAGAGGCAGGGATTGGGAGAAGGGAAAGGAAAGATCCTTTGAGCTGAGCAAACTCCAAAAAGCCATTTAGCACTCCACAGGATGGGGTCAGGCTATGGAGCAGAAGGGGAAGGAAGGGGAGAAGGGGTAACAGGAGGAGGCTGGGGGTCTCCAGAGGAAGTGATAGCATTTCTGATGCAGACAAGGTTGCATCTCAGCTTCCTAGGCTGAGAAAGCTACAAGCTGAAAATGTCAGCCTTTTAAAAATAAGTCCAACCCAGCATTCTAGTCAGAAGAAGAAGGAGAAAAAAGCAGTTGGAAAGAGAAGAAAAGTCAGCCCAGTGTTTGTCAGACCCTGAGTAATTTACTTTAGAAAAAATAAATTTTGAAAAGGCCTGAAATAATTTGTGAAAGATAGAGAATGCTGTTTTTCTTTTCTCTCTCCCTGCCCCCATACCTCATTTTCCATTTACCACTCTGCTACATTTTTTTTTAAACTCAACTATTTCACAAAATCAGAGTCTGTTTTTCAACCTCAAAAAGTGGCTCAGCATATGGAAATGACAGCTGATGGCATAGAAGGACAAATATAAACACCGAAAAAGCTCTCTCAAAACTGTGCTGCACAAGTCTGCTTAGGGTCGGGGGGGGGAAGAGAGAGAGAGAGAGAGAGAGAGAGAGAGAGAGAGAGAGAGAGAGAGAGAGAGAGAGAGAGAGAGAGAGAGAGAGAGAGAGAGAGATTGAAAGAGCATGCTATAACTAGATATTTTAATGCTTGGGCAAATGCTGCAAGCAGGGCCTGTGTGTGGAGTTGAGACACCACTTTATAGGTGAAGACGGAGACCATAGGGCAGTGGATCAAGATTGCTGCTGGGGAGGCCTCTGGGTGATGACAGGGAAGACACAGAAGGGTGGAGGAGAAACTTGCCCGAGTTCAATATCTGGTAGCTTCCTATTTTTAAAAAATAATATATTATCCCTCCCCCATTACTTAGAAAAACAATTTTTAACATTCTTTTTTTTTTAAGTTTTGAGTTCCAAATTCTATCATTCTTTCCCTCCCATTCCCCCTTCACTGAGACAGTAAGCAATCTGACATAGGTTATGCATGTGCACTTATTTAAAACATATTTCCTATTAGTCATTTTGTGGAAGAAAACTCAAATTAAAAAAAAAAAAGAAAGGAAAGAAGGGAGAAAGGAAGGTAAGGTAAGAGGAAGGAAGGGAGGGAGGAAGGAAGGGAGGAAGGAAGAAAGGAAGGAAAAAGAAAGAAAAAATGAAAGAAAAATAGAAAAATGATGTATTTCAGTCTGTATTCAGATACCATCACTTCTTTCTCTGGAGGCAGAGAGCATTTTTTACCATGAGTCCTTTGGGATTGTCTTGAATCATTGTGTTACTGAGAATATTGAAGTCATTTACAATATTGCTGTTACTGTGTACAATGTTCTCCTGGTTCTGATTACCTCATTCTGCATCAGTTCATGTAAGTATTTCCAGGATTTTCTGAAATCATCGTGCTCATCATTTCTTATAGCACAACAACATTCAATTACAACCATTTACCACAACTTGTTCAGCCACCCCCCCAATTGATGGGCATCCCCTCAGTTTCCGATTCTTAGTCACCACAAAAGAGTTGCCATAAATATTTTCATACAAATAGGTCCTCTCCTCCCCCTCCCTTTTGTAAAAAAATTTCTTTGGAGTACAGACCTAGCAGCCCTCTGGGCATAGTTTCAAATTATTCTCCAGAATAGTTGGATCAATTCACAACTCCACCAATAGTGCTTTAGTGTCCCAGTTTTCCCACATCCCCTCCAACATTTATCATTTTCCTTTTCTGTCATATTATCCAACCTTATAGGTATGAGATGGTACCTCAGAGTTGTCTTAATTTGCATTTTGCTATTCAATAGTGATTTAGAGCATTTTTTTCATATGACTATAGATAGCTTTGATTTCTTCATCTAAAAATTGCCTGTTCCTACCCTTTGACCAATTTATCAATTGGGGAATGACTTGTATTCTTATAAATTCGACTCAGTTCTTTATACATTTGAGAAATGAGGCCTTCATCAGAGATACTTGGGTAGCTTCCTATTTTGATGAATTATTCTTGCTTTTAGATATAAAGCTCTATTATTCCATATTGCAAATACTATCAGTGCCCTCTAAATTTGAATTCTGAGGGGGAGAAACCCTGGTATCTCTACGAGGGTCAGTTGGTCAGGGTTCAGATCCTAGCTTTGGCACTACTACCTGTATGATTTTTGGCAAGTTATTTAAACTCTCTCTGCCTCAGTTTCCTCCTATGTCAAATGGATATAATAATGTTTATATGATTTACTTCATAGTTCCTAAAGGTTTTATTTCTTCTTATGTCTTCAAAATGGGTTTAGGGTAGATAGACTCATAATTAGTTACAAGGAATCAATTCAAAGTCATATACTTCTTGGGACCGTGAACCCTAAATCAGCATTAGACAAAGGGCAGTTAAAAAATAGACTGAATCTTAGCATGGGAGAATTCTGTTGGCTTCTAAAAAAGTTCTCCCTGATTAAGTGTCACAGTACATAGTCTGACTATATTAAAAGAATGTCAGCTTTCTCCTTTTCAGAGAGAGGCTTGATAACCATTGCATTTCAAGAGCCAAGAGCAGAAAGCAATAGATAGCCCCGAAGGGCTGAGGACCAGCAGATAAAAGCAGAGAATGGCTCAGCAACTATAAGACCAAGAAAAGCTTTCACAATGGAGAGCAGAAATGTGATGGAGGGTAGAGGCCCAGTGCTTAATGGAGAGTTGCAGAAAGTAGCCTAGTGATATCACCAGAGGGCCTTTGCATTCTGCAGCTTTGGAGATATGAATTATTGTGGTTGCACTGGTTTTTAATATGTGTGCTCTTTATGTGTATGCTCTGACCAAAAGTGTAGCTGGAATGTTCCCTTTATGCATGTTCCTCATGTATAACCTCCATGTGTGATCCCTGGTGACAAATGTTTTTTTAATGTGTATCTTCCAGGGCTTGGCTGGCAATCTGTGGGTCAGTGTACTTAGTGTGTTCACGAGGGATCTTGTTTTTTTGGTCACTTTATTTGTCATGTTGTTTGATTAAGTGTTTTGTTTTGAACCAATTTTTGGCCAAGGTAAGCACACTGATGGGGGCACATGAGCTATGGTTCTGAATGGATGGTGGTGCACAGAATGCCTTGACGTGGGGTAATTTTTCTAATGGGTTCATATGTGAGAAGGGATACCCCAGGAACTACACTGACTTGAATAAGGAAACTGAGGCTCCTTGAGTTGAAGCCATTTGCAAAGTGGCAAGTGACATTAAAGATATTAAGTGACATAGCCAGAGTCAAGCCCAAGCCTCAATCTCCTAACCCAGAACTGGACTTTTTTTTCCCATTCAGCCTCAGCTTTTCACTTTTCAGGGTGTCCCTGTGCCATGACTTTGATCTGCTTTCCCATCACTGCTTTTGCCTTATTCAGTCACCACTTCAGTTGAAGGCGAGGTTTGCATCTGGTTTCTCTTTGCTCCTTCTTCCTTTTGTCTTTGTTTACTTTCACAAGGAGTCAGTTGTTTTTATTAAATTCCCCTTTGTTTTCTTTTGGTTTTTCAGTTGTTTTAATCTTCTGTTCAAACTTGCCAGTCCTTTCATGAAACATCCATTCCTTTGCACTATCAGTGACCTGGTTCCAATGAATGATAATACTTCTCATTTATTTCCAGTTTTGTACCATTGTCTCCTGGGTTGCCTGGCCCATCTTGTTCCTGGCAGCGTGATATGTACCCACAGAGATGTTTGGCTTCTATCTCTCACTGTGATTTCTTTGTCTATTTGTTTTTCTCCAATCTGGGATGCCCTGTGTTTATAAACTTTGAAGGAGAGCTTACTTTTGAAATGCAAGAGTGGCTTCTGAATTTCCTAGGCCTCCTAGGAAGGAGGCACAGCACATGTAAAAACCCCTGTTTTAAATATCCACATTTTTTTGCATGAAAAGTTGGCATTTCCAGACTCCCTCTTGCCATTCATTTATATCACTACCTAAGTCTTGCTTCAGGACTAAGTACTGTAAGAATCCTTGGCATCATCAAATGACTCAATATCAGAAACATATGTTTTTTTTTTATCAAAAGAAATATCATTAAAGAAAAGGTATACCATCTGCTTTGCTGTTGTATCCCAAGTACCTTGAGACCTCTTCATTTGACTTGTACCTGAAATATCTATCTATCTATCTATCTATCTATCTGTCTATCTATCTATCTATCTATCTATCTATCTATCTATCTATCTATCTATCTATCATCTGTCTGTCTGTCTATTTATCTGTCTATCTGTCTGTCTGTCTGTCTTGTCTGCTCCATTAGAATGTGAGCAGGGACTGCCTTACTTTTCCATTTGTATCAGTTTCTTCATTTATCCAATGAAAGGGATGGGCTAGTGACCTGTAAGGTCTCTTCTGACTCTAAATCTCTGAAAGGTGGGAAGGGAATAAGTATTTATTAAGCATCTACCATGTGCTAAGCAATTTATAAATATTATCTCATTTAATCCTCACAACAATCCTGCAAGGTAGGTGTTATTATTATCCTAATTATACGGCTGAGGAAACTGAGGAAGACAGAAGTGAAGTGATTGACCCAGGATCATGTAACTAGTAAATGTCTGAGGCCAGATTTGAAATCAGGTCTTCCTGAATCCAGGCCCAACACTCTATTGGATAGAGTCTATCCGCCGAACCACCTAGCTGCCTCCTAGGTAAACAGAGGTTAAGTGACTTGCCCAAAGTCATACAGCTAGTAAGTATCTGATCTGGATTTGAACTCAGGTCTTTTTGACTCCAGGCCCTGCACTCTATCCACTCTGACACCTAGTTGCCCATTGAAGGCTTATTACTTTGATTATTTTCCTCTGGTCAGCCAGCTGAATCCAAAAAAGAGAAGTTATGAGAACAGAGAGAGGGATGGGCAATGTTGGACCTTAAGAGAGGGCAGTATTCCTAAGTGTCATAGCAAGAAAACGTAGTCTTTGAGAGTTGCCTAAATCAGTGATGTTAAATTCAGATAGAAATGGGGACCACTAAACTGTATGTAAGGATCCCTGTGGGCACATATTTACTTAGAAAACCACACATTAACATCTATGTTTTATCATTTTATTATTACTGTTTATTGTATTATTTTATTTATTATATAATATAATATAATTATTACATTTTGTTAAATATTTCCCAGTTACATTTTAATCTGGTTCAGGGGCACTCAGGAGTATTGTAAGCCATCTGTAGCCCACAGGCCATGTATGTTATACCTCTGACCTAGAATACTGAGCAATTAAGTGACTTATTTAGGATCATACAGCCAGTCTGTGTGAGAGGCAGGGCTTGAACCTGACTCTGTTGGGCTTCGAGGCTGTCCCTCTATTGATTATACTACACTGGCTTTCGGGGGTGAAAGCCCAGAATAAACGAGGGCCCGTTATAAAAATGCCAAGGGAAATAAAAAGGACCTTGTAAATTTAAAAAGAAATCCTATGTTGTGGCATGAAGAAGATTCGTGAAGAGATGGGAACATTAATCAAGGCTGGTGAGATAAGATTAATTGATAATGATAAACTGAAATTTACATGGAGCTTTACGTATATTATCTCATTTAATCCTCCCAATTACCTCCTGGGCAAATCACTTAACCACTATTTGCCTCAGTTTCCTCAACTGTAAAATGAGGTTAATAATAGCACCTACCTTGCAGGGTTGTTGTGAGGCTCAAATGACATATTTGTAAAGCACAGTGCCTGGCACATAGTAGGTGCCATGTAAATGCTTATTCCCTTCTTCTTTACTACAGGCATTATTCTTCTTATTTTACAGATGAAGAAACTAAGGATTGCAGGAATTATAAATTGCTCATGGTCACATGACTAATGAGTCCCAGAGATGGGGTTTGAATCCAGTTATCTCTTGACTCTAAGTCCAGAATTTTTTTCACTACGTCATATTTCAAGGTAGAATTATTCACCTCTTACTTTCACTGGTTTTCTCTATGAAGGAGAGAAATCTCTGGACAAGGAAGGATAGAATAAAATTGGCTAATAGGAGTCACAGCTGTAGCGCTGGAAGAGGTCTCAAGAGGCTTAACACACTCATTTTACAGGTGAGGAAATAGATGTCCAAGGAGGTTGTGTTTTACTTAAGGTTTCATTGGTAATATCAGAGGTGGCATTTGAACCCACAAACGCCAGATCCACAGCCAGGACTCTTTCTCCTGTACCAGGGATGGGGAACCTGTGACCTAGAGGGCACAGTTTGGATTCAGTTCCCCACCCCTAAAGGTACCATACTGCTTTACATAGGAAATGAAACCAAAGATGATTGAAGATTCTAAAGGAACATCTCCAATGAGCCTCTCCAGGCTCCACTCCTATATCAGAAGAACCATAGGTAAAAAAGGGAAAGGGGGGACCAGCCATCGCTGATCTCCCTTTGGGCTTCCTGTTTGAACTGTTCCCCTAGTGGACACAAGGGAGAGAGTGGGGTAGGGGGATGGCCACTGTTTACCCACCAACAGCCACTTTTCCATTTTCTCAGTTCCCTCATTGAGTACTTGAGAGATAACGTTAGCACTTTCTGAAGTGGATTCATGAACACTTTTATGAATACTTTCCTCCTTTTTGTGTATATAAACTTGCAAGTATGGTGCCCCTTATTTTTTTCTCTACTTCGCATAGAAGCAAATGTGCTCTGTTGCCAACGCCAAAGTGAAAATGAGGTTACTAATAAAATCACACGAATGCTTAAAGTAGCGAAAGTCAAACCCGCAAATGTTAAGGATTGACTGTACATTCCAGGACACTGGAAAACCTGGTGGATAAGATGACTGACTTACATTTAGGACCACAGAAATAGAGCTGAATGTGATCTCAGACGTCATCTAATCCAATCCCTCATTTTACAGATGAGGAAACTTCCAAGTGATTAAAGCCGTCCAAAAGTAGAATTTTCTGTCTGCGGAAAAAAAGGTTGTTTCCCTGTCACTGGAGGTCTGGGGAGGTCTTGTTGGGGAGGGTGTGAATGGGTTTCCTGTTCCTATATGGGCAGAGTGAGGTAACTTCTGAAATCCTTTTTAAGGATCTATGATTTCATCCATGTTGGCACTTGACCTTCACTGGTGCAAATCTCCATTCCTTTATCCCTTTTTAAGTAACTGGTTTTCATGAGTTACTGTGGCCCCCTCAAAATAATCAATTGGTGGACAATTTTCTGGTAATGTACCTCTCCAAAATTACTTAAACTGGTCCTCAGATGTCAGACATATCATCCATTGCCAGGTTCATTCTCTGTTGA
The DNA here is from genome assembly GCF_003287225.1 of Phascolarctos cinereus. Taxonomy (NCBI): domain Eukaryota; kingdom Metazoa; phylum Chordata; class Mammalia; order Diprotodontia; family Phascolarctidae; genus Phascolarctos; species Phascolarctos cinereus. The sequence goes on along the minus strand of NW_027555958.1, from coordinate 228,080,993 downwards.
CATGGCATTTGAGAAACTAGTGTCAGCTGCATGCCACGATGAATTGCTGGAGTGAATGTCAGCTAAAGAATAAAGATATATGAGTAGCTTTAATGTTGCTGTTATTGCTAAGCGTTAGAAAGTTGGAATAAATGGGACTTATTCTTGTGTTCAAGAATCTTGCATTCATTCTTTCAACAACCATTTTTTAAATTTAAAAATATTTTATTTATTTCATTAAATATTTCTCAATTAAGTGTAACATGGTTTTGGTTTTTTTTTTTTGGCTAGGCATTGGTGTTAAGTGACTTGCCCAGGGTCACACAGCCAGTGAGTGTTTTATGTCTGAGGTCACATTTGAACTCAGGTCCTCCTGAGTCGAGGGCCGGTGCTCTATCCACTGCGCCACCTAGCTGCCCCTACATGTAACATTTTTAACATTCATTTTTGAAATTTCAAGTTCCAAATTTTCTCTCTCCCTTCTGCCCCTCCCCCACTCATCACAAAGGTGCAATATGATATCCATTATACATGTGAAGTCATACAAAACATATTTATATAACAGCCATTCAACAAGTATTTATTAGGCATCTCTTATATGCCAAGAGCTATACTAGCAGCTGGGAATTAAAAAAATGACATAATCCTTGCCTTCATGGAACTTAACTTCCGTTAGGGAGGAGAGAGAAAACACATTTATTAAGTGCCTACCATATGCCTGGCACTGTGCTGAGCTATTTACATATATTATGTCGTTTGATTAATAAGAAATGGGCTATAGGTTGCACATGACTGCTGAAGCTGCGTTTGAGTTGGGGAGTTCTGAGCTGCAATTGGGCTCATTAAATCATCCCAAGACGTCACTAATATGGTAATCTTGCGGGAGGGGATGGCCGCCAGGCTGCCTAAGCAGGTACGGAATACCTTAATAGGTTAAAGCTTTCATGATGAACAACACTGAGATCCCCAGCCCGGGTCTTCCTCCTCTCGACTTTTTCCTCAAGAGGGTTTCAGTAACTGAGTGGTGTAGACAAAAGTCGACTGGGAATTCGGGAAACCAGGTTTCTAATCCTGACTCTGCCATTAAGTCACTTCCTCCCTTAGGACTCCTCATCTGTAAAAGTTGGGGCTGGGACTAGTCACTGGATGATTTCCAAGCCCCACCTTCCACTTCTCATTTTCTGTGCTGATATATGGCTAGGCAATGGGGTTAATGGCTAGGCAATGGGGTTAAATGACTTGCCCAGAGTCGCATAGCTAGTTCAGTGTCAAGTGTCTGAAGTCTCATTTGAACTCAGGCTCTCCTGACTCCCGGGCTGGTGCTCTATCCACTATGCCACCCAGCTGCCCCACTCTGTGCCGCTATATTGTCCCAGGGGACAATTCTGTCCCGTTCCCTCTTTCCGAATTTCCCTTCTTCAACCTTTCTTGCGTTTAACTGTGGAGGAACTCCGGTTCTTGTGTTTAGGAGCTTAAAACTGATAGTCTTCACATGGAGCCTGTACATTTTAATAAATTCTCTCTGCCTCCAGGTAAAACATTCCAAACCAGAAGGGGATTCTAATTGCTCAATTTCTACCGTATGCGGCCCTGCCCGGAGCCCGGTTAGTTCAATGCCTGTTCCGCTCGGCCTATCACTTTCTATCAGCGTGGAAGCTGTGACTCGACGTCTTCCTTGCCACCATTAAGACATGATTTAATAAGTCATCAAGTATATGAAAGGCTCCTCCGTAGAAAATGGTGAACAGCTGTTCCCCGTCGCCCAGGAGGATGGATGGAACAAGATGAAACAGACGGAAAGAGTTTGGTCCTTAGATCTACCGTTTGCGTCTACACATGGAGAGTGAAGTGGGGGATGAAAGCAAGGTTGGATCATTCCGGTGCTCTCCAAACCCGCTCTCACCTGCATCATCGAACTGCCTGAGGCCCAAGTGTTTTGGCTCAAGTGGTTACATTTTCCACTGCTTTTAGTAAGGAGTTGGAGACATTCAACAGGGATTATGTGAGAAAGAATTCAAACCAACCTTGCCTGAATCTAGCTTCAGGACTCTTTACAGAGGGAGCTAAATGGCACAGGTAGGTAGAGTGCTGGCCTTGGAGTCAGGAGTATCAGATTTCAAATCCTGCCTCAGACACTAACTAGCTCTGTGACCCTGGGCAAATCATTGTCTGCTGCAAATGTAAAATGGGCATAATAATACTACCTACCTCCTAGGGTTGTTGTATCAAATGAGATATTATTTTTTAAAATATCAATTGTTTTTATTCATTTATTTTAAACTTTTTTTAAATTTGGTATTCCAAATTCTCTCTCCTGCCTGCCCTTCCCCCACTAATCCAGAAGGCAATAATAGTTCACAGCAATCACACTCTCCTTTACTATATGCACAATATGTCTTGGGGAAATGGCTAGACCTTCTTCTTCTTCTTCTTCTTCTTCTTCTTCTTCTTCTTCTTCTTCTTCTTCTTCTTCTTCTTCTTCTTCTTCTCTTCTTCTTCTCTTCCTCCTCCTCCTCTTCCTCCTCTTCTTCCCCTCCTCCTCCTTCTTCTCTTTCTTCTTAAATAATTATACTTTATTTAAACATTCATTTAAAAAATTTTGAGTCTCCAATTTTGTCCCTCCCTTTCACTCCTCTCCCTTGCCTTGAGAAAGCAAGCAATGTGATATCAATTATGCATGTGAAGTCATGCAAAACATTTTTCTGTATTAGCCATGTTGTAAAAAAAAAAACCAACAACCAATAGAAGCAAGAAACATAAAGAAAGTGAAAAAATTATAGTTCAATCTGCACCCAGAGTTCATCAGTTCTCTGTCTGGAGGTGGATAGCATTTTTCATCACCAGTCCTTTGGAACAGTCTTGGATCATTGTACTGATCAGAGTAGCCAAGTCTTTCACATTTGATCATGAGATTTGTTTTGTAAAGCACTTTATAAAGGCTTGTTCCCTTGATTCCCCCACTATGCCATGCTGTCTCAAGGAGAAAACTCCTAAAGGTCTCTTTATTTAACATACTTTATTAAATACTTACTGTTTTCAGAGTATTGTGTTAGACTCTGCTTTCAGTGCAAAGGTGAATAAGCTTAGGGGCTTCTCCTCAGGGAGCTTACAATCTGGCAGGGGAGATTAGACACTGACATTCTTATCATGGTATGGTAATAATAGAATTTATAGTGAGGTAATGAGGATAAGTCTGGGAAACATTAAATATGAGAGACTTCAGGCTTTCAAGTGTTTGGCCTTAGGTCTCTTCTCCCTATGTTGTTATGGTAGTATGTCTAGGATGTTTGCATTGGGTCAGGTTTGTGGGTTGGGCTACTCTTGTATGCCACTATTACATGTACGTGTGTGGAAAGCAAGCCATGATGAGAGCTATGGGTAGATCTGTGCATCCATCCCTCCATCCATCTATCCATCCTGCATTTTTTTTTATTTTGAAAGTTTTATTGATAAATTTTATTTTTTTTATCTTTTGTTTCTATATCACCATCATGTCTAAATCCATCCTTCCTTCCTCTCAGACTTAGTGAATCAAATGTTGTAACAAAAATTTTAAAAGAGAGAGTTGGTGGGGGAAGCAGTTCAACAAAACTAACCCACTCATGGACTGAATCTGCCGGAATATGCAGTGCTCCATGGCCACCGTCCTCCATGACAACAAAGAATGGAGGCAGGTGCATGTTCTCATCCCTTCTCTGGGGCTGAGCTTGGTCATTATAATTATGCAGCTCAAATAATTTATTTAGTGCCTACCATGTACTAGGCATGTATAAGGCTGTGGAGATACAAAAACAAAAAGAAAACAGTCCCTGCTTTCAAGAAACTTGTATATTATGCTTGTCAATAGTATGGTATAGTATAGTATAGTATAGTATAGTATAGTATAGTATAGTATAGTATAGTATAGTATAGTATAGTACAGTATTATATATTATAGTAGCTGAGCTCATTCCCAGTTGTTATGCCTGAAATAATAGGAGTAATACTGGGCATTTGAAATCTGGGCATCCTAGCACTACCCAGGTAGGATAGGTTTTTGGGTTTTTTTAGTTGCCTATCTTTTAGCTTGAGAATGTTGTTGAGTTGGCTTTTCAGTTGTATCTGACTCTTCAGGACCCCATTTGGGGATTTCTTGGTAGAGATACTGGAGTGGTTTGCCATTTCGTTCTCCAGCTCATTTTACATATGAGGGAAACTGAGACAAATGGGGTTAAGTAACTTGCCCAAGGTCAAACAGCTAGTAAGTGTTTGAGGCCGGATTTGAACTCAGGAACATGAATCTTTCTGACTCCAGGACCAGCGCCACCTAGGGGCCAGATTGAGAGAGAGAACGAGGCATATCTAAGACTTGAAGCTGTGGGTCCTTTGTCAAGATATTTAACGTCTTTGAATGAGATAACCGTTTCCTCATCTGGCATATTGGAATAATACTTGCTTTCCTGATCTCTACAGGTTTTTGTGTAAAAAATGGAATAATGCCTATGACGTTGCTTTGTCACTTTGTTACTGCATGAACAAGTATTGTTATTACTAGGTCTCCTGTTTGCTGATTATAGTGATGCTCCCCGTTCTGCAATGGCTCCCTATTGCCTCCATGGTCAATTATAAACTCCTCTGTTTGGCATTTAAAATCTTTCACAGTCTGGCTCCTGCCTTTCCTTTCTAGCGTTTTTTTAGGCTTCAAGATGAAGCTAACATTGGACATCTTGCTCTTTCTTGTATGTACCATTCTGTCTCCAGGCCTTTTCAAAGATTTCTCCCTGTTCTCGAAATGCACTCCTTCCTTCCTCCACTTCTTAGAATCCCTGGCTTTCTTCAAAACTCAGCTCAGTGTTACCTCAACATCAGATCAACAAGCATTTATTAAGTGTTTACTATATGCCAGGTGCTGTGCTTTCTGGCTTTGCCTGATTTCCCCCTGCTGATAGTACAACCTCCCACCTAATTGCCTTGTATTTATTTTGCAGTCAACATTTCCACCCTGCCACTATCAAAGCCATAAATCAGGGCCCATTCACTTTATTTAGTTGTGGCTGCAAAGTGTAATAAAATCCTCTGTCTCTCATAACATGCCAGGGTCACCCCTCACTGTTGGAAAGTCATTTCATACAGCTGGATGAAATCACTGGTGTTGCAATTTCTAATTAATTCCTCAGGGGGATATTAATGGTTGGGGATAATCCTTGATGATCCTGCAACATAAGGAAATTAAGCATCTAGTAATGAATGAAGGGATGAGAATTCCATCTGTAAAAATATATATATATATATTTGGAAAGATTCTGTTAAAGACTCTAGCTAGTCTTTTCTTCTTTATCCAGACTTGGCTGCGTATTACCTTGAACAAGTCAGTTAACCTCTGCTTGCCTCAGTTTTCTCATCTGTAAAATAGGGCTAATAATATCACCTACCTCCCAGGGTTGTTGTGAAGATCAAATGAGGCAAAAATTATAAAACACTTAGCACAGTACCTGGCTATATAAATATATTATTTAAATATACAAACATATTTATATAATTATATTATTTAAATATATATGTTCATATATAGCATTTAAATATGTAAGGATATTTATATAAATATATTATCAAATATTTAAATACATTTATATATAAACACACATATATGCATAACACATAATATTTTTGTTGTTGTTTAGTGGATTAGTCATGTTTAACTGTTTGTGACCCAAATTGGGGTTTTCATGGCAAAGATGCTGGAATGGTTTGTCATTTCCTTCTCCAGCTCCTTTGACAGATGAGGAAACTGAGGCACACAGTGTTAAGTGACTTGCCCAGGATCTCACAAGCTAGTAAGTATCTGAGGTCACATTTGAACTTACATCCCCCTAACTCCAGGCCTAATGGTCTATCCATTGTACTACCCAGCTGCATCACATATAATAACGCGTTTATACAGGGCTTACTATGTTCAAGGCACTTTACAAATGTTATCTAATTTGATCCTCACAACTAGTCTATGAGATAAGTGCTATTATTATCCTTATTTTACAGCTGAAGAAACTGAGGTTAAATGACTTGCCCAGGATCACAAGTAGTTAAGTGTCTGAGGCTAGATTTGTACTCGGTCTTCTTGACTCTAGGCCCAGTGCTCTTGTCCACTGTGCCACCTAGCTGCCCCTCAGTCTGTGCTCCTATGCTACTATGACCCTCTTCTTTCTCTAAGATGGGCAGAGAAATATCATACCTCTCCAACTCTCCAATTTCCTCATTTGTAAAATGAGAAGGTTGAGTTAGATGAACTCTGAGCTCCTTTGCAGCTCTAGCTCAATGATCCTTTGATCCCCAGAACTGTAGCTTGGAGCCAAGCTGCACATTTGTACTGAGCTACTGCTTCCTGGCAAATTTCCCATCTCTGTGCGTGGCACAGTTGGTGTGGTTCAGCATGGTATGGAGTGGTATGACCATTCTAATCATCAAGGCATAACATCTCTAACCCAATAAAGTGCTTTCCAGCATCTAGGAGAGCAGACTTTCAGAAGTTGTCATGGTTGATTAATTCTTTGCAGAAGCAATAAAAATTGGGGATTGGCTTAATTTTGTGCCCATTTGCTATTACAGTAGGAAAATTGGCTCCGTCTAGTTTCATCTGACATAAGGGCCCACAGTTTCCTCCTTTAAGCTTTCCTGTTCTGCCCTTATTTCTATGGATAGTTTCCTGGAGACTAAAGGGGAAAGTTTCTTTCCCTATCTTGCCTCCTAGGAAAAGAAATAGTGTGTGTGAAAACAGATATGTCCAACACAGAATTGTTCAATAGACAGGGCTTCTAGCTTCTCAGGTGGATACCCTCCCACAGAAACAGTAACTATTCTTTGGGTTTGTAGAGACCCTCTTCTTCTTTCTGAAGGACCTGGTACATCTAACCATTCACCCACCCAGTCATCCTTCCATTCATCCATCTATCCATTTATTCATCCATCCATCCATCCATCCATCCATCCATCCATTCATCCATCCATGTGTCCATCCATTCATTCATAGAGAACTGGATTGGGATTTAGGAGACCCAGATTCAAATCCTGCCCCTGCTGTGAATTAAATGTATGATCCTTGGCAAAGAAATTAAATTCAATACAACACATAACAATAATAATAATAATAATGCTTTATTAAGCATCTATTACGTGCAAGGCACTATGTTAGGTGCTCAAGACAAAGATGCAAAATGACTCAGTCTTCTATTTTAAAATGCTTACAATTTAGCAAACATTTATTAAGTTCTGTTTTATGCAGAGGCCAGCCAGGTGGTGCAGTGGATAAAGCACTGGACCTGAAGTTAAGAAGAGTCATCTTCAAGGGTTCAAAACCAGCTTCAGATACTTACTAGCTATGTGACTTGGGGCAAGTCACTTAATCTTGTTTGCCTCAGTTCCTCATTTGTCAACTGAGCTGGAGAAGAAAATGGCAAACCATTCCAGTCTCTTTGCCAAGAAAACTCCAGATAGGGTCACAAAGTCAGACGCAACTGAAAATATAAGTAAATAACAACTATATGCAGGGCACTGATCAGTCACTTCTTTCTGGGTCTCTGCTTCCTCATATGTCAAGTGAGGGAGTTGGACCAAAATCCTTATCTATAAAACAGTTGGTTAAGTAGATCTTATCTGAAAATACCACTTGAATTTTTGGACCATGTGTTACTATACAGGAAGAGTAAGGATCTTGGACAGAGATAAAATGTATCTAATGAAGGCTGGTTGAATATATATTAACTTAGAGTTTTAAAAATCTAGTCAAGAGGATTTTAAGTTGTAAATAGAGAGGAAGAGAGAAAATTGCTCCTCTCTGATCTATCTATCTATCTATCTATCTATCTATCTATCTATCTATCTATCTATCTATCTATCTATCTATCTATTGAGACTATGTCTCCCCATCTCACCTTGCTTGGAAATGTAGTAGCCATGTATACATACATTTACACACACACACACACACACACACACACACATATTTGGAGACTATATCTCTCTATTTCACCTTGTTTGGAAGTATGATAGCCACTCACAGGCTGATCCCAATTCTGATCCACATGGAAGCTTTAACCTACTCTATTTTTCTGCCTGGGCTGGTTTCTCCTTCTCCAGGCAGCCTGGTGGCCATCTGCTCCTGGGCATTTATCTTTTGTTGCTGAATTTAGTGTAGACACCTGATTGGTTTTAGCCCTGCTGCAATTCAGAACTCCTGAGCTTAAGTGGTCCATGACCTCAGCCTCCCCCAGTGTCAGGGATTAGAGGTTTGTCCCACCACTCCTGGTTGATTATATAGATCTAATAAATTAGATACTATGGAAAGTAATAGCCACAGCACAGGAAGAATTGTAGTAGAGATGCCTATAAAGTCACAATAGACAAAATCCATAAAAGAAATCAGAAATGTATGTACATTATTGAACAGGTAAGGATAACAAGCAAGGGCAACTACATATTGTAACATATGGAAGAATTTGACCTCACAATCATCACAGAGACTTGGTGACATGTGATTAATGAATGGACCATGATTCTAGAAGGGTCTAAATTATTTAAGACGAGCAGAATAGATAAAATGGTGAAGATGGTTGGAGGGGGAAAGGATTGAGTAGCATTGTATATGAAGAAGAATGTTCATGTGAGGAAATCCAGGAACTAGAGGGAGGAAGCATTTGGGTGAAGATCGATGAAAGCTAGGTGGCAGAATGGATAGAGTGCTAGGCCTAGAGTCAGGAAGACTCATCTTCCTGAGTTCAAATCTGGCCTCAGACACTAACTGTGTAATCATGGGCAAGTCACTTAACTCTGTTTGCCTCAGTTTCTTCATCTGTCAAATGAGCTGGAGAAGGAAATGGCAAACCACTACAGTATCTTTGCCACATAGGGTCACTGAAAAAGGAGTGAACAATAACAACGAAAGGGAGAAACTTGTTATGCAAATATATCTGAATCACCTGCTTAGAAGGACCACAGATCTAGTGTTGAAAGAGACCTTCGGGGGCACTGAGAACAACTGCCTCACTTTATATATGAGGAACCTGAGGCCCAGGAAGGTCGAGTGATCTGTCCAGAATTATACAGCAAGTGAATGTCTGAGGAGGAATTCTAACTCAGGTCTCACTGACTCCAAGTCCATTGGGCCATCCACTACACCACCAAGCTTCCTCCACAAGATCCCAGAGGTAGAGCTAGAAGGGATGTCAGAAGCCATCCGGTCCGACTCTTTCTGATGAGGAAACTGAGGAAATAGAAGAGGAGCTCAGGGAAGAGGTCATAAACCTACTGCAGAGGGATGGTATAGGAGGGACAGGGGACTTCAATTCCTTGTTCCCCTTTTCCAAAATCAAAGAAACTAACAAATTCTTGGTTTGCCCTAATGATAATTTCATCATTTGAATGGTAGAGGAAGCAAAGGATGTTTAGGTTTCCTAATATGCAATGCAGTTATTCTACCCTGTTTCAGTCTTGGGGCTCGAACCAGGATTCTTGCACCTAGGACAAATCCAGTTAAGGAAGGAGGTGACATAATAGAAGAGGCTGCTCCAGTTTGGTGTGGTCATGCCGGGAGAGGGAGTGACCCATCTCCTAATGTTCAGCCCATGAACCCATGAGCACATGGGGCCCCATAGCCATTGATCCCTAAGTAGTGAGCCCCCAGTTGAAGGTGGTGGTGGTCTGGGGGGAGGTGGCAGGTGTGGGGTGGGCCCAGGAAGAGGAACATCATGATGATGGGATCCTGGGGTAGGTGGGTACGGAAACTGTCAATCAGTCCATAAACATTTATTTTGCATACTGTGTACTAGACACTGGGCTAAGGACTGGAATTTTTTTTTTTTTGCTTTTTTGGTGAGGTAGTTGGGGTTGAGTGACTTGCCCAGTGTCATACAGCTAGTAAATGTGAAGTATCTGAGGCTGGATTTGAACTCAAGTCCTCCTGACTCCAAGGATGGAGCTCTATCTACTGTGGCCACCTAGCTGTCCCCAGGACTGGAATACAAATAGAAGCAGACAGAAAGACAATCTGCCCTCAAGGAGCTTACATTCTAATGAAGGAAGACAATACATAAAAGGAGAAAGAGGAAGGGTGAGGAAGGTATCCAGTGCACAGGACAAAGAGAAAGTCCTTTGCAGATGGCTAGGTTGAATTATAGCCAATGGAGGGCTGAAATCATCTTTGGCCTACGCTTCCTCCAAAAATGGGAAATTCTGGGAGTAACCAGTCAATCAGAAGGTGAGGCCCCAGGAGTGAAAACACTTCCAATGTATGAAGTAGAACAGGTGTGGTTATCGTGTGACATGACACAAACCGATAGAGAACCACAAGGTGTAGGCAGGGACCACAAGATGGTGGACTGTTTTGAGCCAGTCAGTCAGCTAGTCAACAAACATTTATTAGGCATTTACTATGTCAGGCAATGTCCAAGTACTGGGAATACAAGGAAAGGCAAAAACACGGTTCTGGCTCTCAAGGAGCTCATATCCTCCTGGGAGAGACATCATGCAAACATGTACTTAGAAGATACATACAGTATGTATGTAAATATGTGTATGTGTGTATATGCACGTGTATGCATGTAGGTATTCAGCACTTAGCACTTAGTGCCTGGTGTGTAATGAGTTTTTAATAAATTCTTGTTGACCAGCTGACGGTAAATAGGATATGTTGTTTGTTCTTCATTTTCAAAGAGGACCAATGACATCACGGGTTGATGTCTTGATTTGACTATTAGTTGGATGTAAGTGAAGCAGAGTTGCATAAAAGCATCAGCCTTACTCTCTCTTCCAGAGTCATTGAAGTCCACTGGCAAGACAAAAGTCAGGACTACTGGTGATGGCCTGGGATACAGGGGATGACCTTGACATCTTTGATGTCGGACCAAGCTCTAGAAGATACAAAGCTCCAGCTTCAGCCACCTTCATGGCTGTTGGAACAACTTGTTTTCATGTGCCCATTCTGCTGGGGGAAGTCTTCTCATGGTTGGGGTAGACATAGTCCTAACTCACTGACAGGCTTGAGGTCAACCTGGTTTAGCCTGTCTTCCAAAGATGGTTTTACTTGAGTGTGGCTGCTATGGAGCCACAGGTGAGTTGAGTGACAGGTATACACCAAAGGCGGATGAGCAGCTTTGAAAAGAGCTGAGTAAGACTTCACACCAGAGGCGCTAGTCCTCCCTGAACACCCCAAATACCTTGTAAATGGGAGGCAATCTCAGAGGAAAGGCACTAATGGGGGGATAAGGGGTGGGTTGACAGAGGAAAGGCAGTGACCAGGAAAAGCCTTCTGCAGAAAGTGGGACCAAAGCTAAAGTCTTGAAGAAAGGAAGCCAAAGGAGCCAGCAGATATGAGGACAAAAAAACATTCTAGACATGGGAGACAGCCAGTGAAAATGTATGGAGTTGGGGCAGCTAGGTGGCGCAGTGGATAGAGCACCGGCCCTGAAGTCAGGAGGACCTGAGTTCAAATCCGGTCTCAGACCAAACACTTGACACTTACTAGCTGTGTGACCCTGGGCAAGTCACTTAACCCCAATTGCCTTAAAAAAAAACAAAACCAAGAAAATGTATGGAGTCAGGAGGAGTGTTGTGTGTGAGGAACCCCAAGTAGGTTAGTGGGTCTGGATTATAGTCCATATAAGTGAGTAAGGTGGTAAGAAGACTGGAAAGGGACAAAGGGGCCAGGTTATGAGAGCATTAAATGCTGGAGGAGTTTAAATCTGAACCTGAAGGTGATAGGAAGCCAATGAAGTTTGTCAAGGGGGTGGTGGTGGAGATCTAATGTGCTTTAGGGAAACACAAGCTGATTGGAGGTTGGTTTGGAATAGGGAGAGACTCGAGGCAGGAAGAAGGCTATTGTAATAATCCAGGGATGAAGTGATGAGGGTTTGCTTGGTTGGCTCCTGTGGGAGTGGAGAAAAGGGGAAATATTGTAAAGGTTGGTTGGAAGAGAACTCTCATCCACATCAGTACTCTGGGACAAAGACCTATTTGTTCTAACCTAGTTATGGCTCTGGCACCATTTGCAAGGGAGCATGTATGAGGTGATAATATGTATACATATAAGTGTATACAAAATGAACACAAGGTGATTATGGGACAGAGGACATTAATGACTGGGGGAGGTGGCGCAGTGGATAGAGTGCTGGGCTTGGAGTCAGGAAGGCTCATCTTCTCGAGTTTAAATCTGGTCTCAGACACTTACTAGCTCTGTGACCCTGGACAAGTCACCTAACCCCATTTGCTTCAGTTTCCTGATCTGTAAAATGAGCTGGAGAAGGAAATGGCAAACTTCTCTAGTATCTTTGCCAAGAGAACCCCAAATGGGGTCACAGAGTGTCGGACTTGACTGAAAAATGGAATAGCAACAAAATATGTGAGGCAAACCCCAGATGAAACAGTTCTGAAATGAATTCCCAGATTCCACCCTCTGCCTGGAGCTGCTCCTAGCTGTAGGGCCCTAAAAGATCATTAAGTCCAGGCCCCTCATTTGTCATATGGAGAAACTGGGGTTCAGGAAAGGGAAGCAATTTGCCAAAGGTCTCAGACAAATCAACAGAAAAGCCTGGGATTCAGGTTAACAAATCTCTGCAGAGAAACAATGATTTAGATAAAAATCATGAAACCAGAAGAGTGACCTGAACTTGGGTCATGAAGTTGGTGTGAGACCCCAGGAATTGACATTTGGATGAAGGTATACTCTTTTTTCTCCATTGAATCCCATTTCTCATTACCTGACCTGTTCCTCCCACCTAGTCCATATCAGCACCAAGAGAGGACGTGCTGGAACTGCCAGCGCAGGCACAAATGTGCCTTCTGGACACCACAAATATCACTGGTGATGACTTTGTTTTGGATTTTACCTGTGGTTTCATTTATATGGGGAAATCCTGGCTCCTAATGCAGATCCACTGCTGCCCTGCATGTAGCCTTAGAGACTTGAGGTTAAGTGACTTACTTGCCCAGTGTCACACAGCCTGCGTGGGCGTGAGACAGGATTGGAAGCCAAGTCTTGTTGTCTCTGAGGCTGACTATCTAAGTCAGTGCGGTTTCCGTGTGTGTGTGTGTGTGTGTGTGTGTGTGTGTGTGTGTGTGTGTGTGTGTGTGTGTCTGTGTGTGTGTCTGTGTGTGTGTACACAGAAAATAGGACCTGGACCTGTGCTTTCACTGACCCCACTATGTGGGGTCAAGATACAGTGTGTCTAACTGTGGCTCATCAGATCAATACAAAGCTAGGAAGGCTCTGCCATACCTTGGGCATAAATGGTCCATATTGGAGTGGAGTGGAGATGTCTCTAAATTTGCCCATCTCACGTTTCTTTTTAGCTACTGCAATTCTGCTTTGCTCATAGAGCCCAGTGCCTTCTTTGATGTGAACAAAGGGAACTTTTACCAACCTAGGGCAGCCTCCTGAACAGCACCTCCTTTGTGACTCTATTGCCTGAGGGCATTGAAATGTTAACTTGCCCAGGCCTGTGTAGGTCAGAGACAGGATTTGAACCCAGTCTTCTTAACTCACAAGAACAGCCCCCCATCCCCTACTTATACCACTTGGATAGTCACTGATGCTAAAAAGATGCTAAAAACTTCCCAGAAGCTTGAGCTCCCTCCTGGGACCCCTCAGAGAATGGTCACAGAACCAGGTAGCTTCTGATAGGGCTGGTAGCAGGAGAATATGAGACACCGCCTAACCCAGTTGCTACCCTTGGCTTCGAAAGGCAGCAGCAGCTGATCCCTAATCAAAATCAAACTTGACCCACTACTCAAGCGATCTTGCCTGGACTGACCCTGCCCGAGAATTTTAGAAGCGACTATATTCCTTATGGATTTGGCTCAGCTATAGCAAAACAACCAGCTCAGCATCTCACAAGCCTGAATCCTGCTCTCCTGGAGTGAAATTCTGTTTAACAGAGACCCCTTCTGCTTTTGAGTAAGGCGGTAGAGGCCCTAGGAAACCTGCCCTGGCTCTGTGGTTCCTTTAATCTGACTCAAACGTCTTTTGATGTGGCCAAGTTGCTCGGGTACCAGATCAGAGGGCAGGGAGGCATGGCTTGGCTTCTCCCAAACCCTGCTTCCACGTTGGCCTCTAAAATATGCAGGACACCAGCCAACGGAGATTTAAGCCCTATGGCCATATACCCCAGCATAACAGGGACAGCAGAACGGGCCAGAGCTGATCATTCAGGACTTGGGTGGCTGACTTCCAGGAAACCAGACGACATCATAGGAAGTGGAGTCAGTCACATAAGCAGGTAGGGTGTTCCTGGCTCTGAGTTAGGCCTGAGCTGACACCCTGGGATGGCACTGGGGGGCACTGTGCTACCAGAGATAAATCTCTCTCTACACTGACCTGGGAAAAAGCTTAGAATCTGCTTCTTTACTTGTTTCAGAGTTAAAAGGAACATTAGAGAAAATCTAGTTCATTACAGATTAGTAAACTGAGGCCCAGAGAAATAAAACATTTTAAAATATCTATGATCTATCTACTATCTACTATGTACTATCTCTCTATCTTTTTATCTGTTTATATTTCTATCTCCTACCTGTCTTTCTTTCTATCTATCTATCTATCTATCTATCTATCTATCTATCTATCTATCTACCTTTCTATTTATCTTTTTATCTGTCTATCTGTCTGTGTGTGTCTCTCTATCTTTCTATCTATCTAGAAAACATTTTAAGTAGAAAGGCCTCCTTTTCGTTTTGGGGACAAATATTTAGTCTGGTATGGAATTCCAAAAGGAAAGGAACATGATAGCTGTCTTCAAGTATGTCTGGTTTCAGAGGGAAGCGAGGGATGGAGGAGTAAAAAGGCAAATTTAGTCTAATGTAAGGTAAAGCTTCCTGCTAGTTATCCAAAAGTGGGATATGTTGCCCAAGGAGGGGTGTTTTGGGGTTTGATAGTGGGTTCCTCCTAACTGGAGGTCTTCAAAGAAAAACTGGATGCCCACTTGTAAGGTACATTGTAGAAAGGGATTCTTAACTCATGAAATAGTTCAGCAATTAATTCCCAGCTTCATCTTTTCCCAGAGCTGCTTCAAGCTAGAAGGGCCTTAGAGATCATTTAGTTCAGGCCCCTAATTTGTCAGATAGGGAAATTGGCAGCCAGAGAGAAGAAGCAGCTTGCCCAGGAGTGCAGACAAGTCAGCAGGAGAGCCTGGTTCAGGTTAACACGTTTCTTTGCAGAAAAACAGTGATTTAGATAATAGGCATGTGACTAGAGGAATCCTATAAACTTGTAATAAACACACAGTTGGAGAGTAAGGTTCAGTGACCTCTAAGGCCCCTTCCTTAGATTCTGAGATTCTGCGGTTTCTTAGGCTGCCTCTGAATCTTAAGTCCATGATTCTATGAGTCTATGGTCTTGGTGAAGACCACACACATAGTGTTTAAGCCAGGTAAAATGTCTCCTGACTTCCTGTCCCGTACTCTGCCCAGTACTGCATGAATGCATTCTTTCTTAGCAAAGGGGCATGAGCCTTACTGAGATTTCAGTGAGTATTATTCCAGATCATCTCCTCATATATTTCCCATTTAGTGTCTTCTTCTACTTTTTAATTAGTTAATTTTTTAAGACCAGGTCATTTTATTTTTCTCAGGTTACCTAAGTATAATAGCCACCCACTGTTACCGCTCCTGATGGGCAGGGAAACTATGACATGTTCCCTTTTTAACTTGAGCCAGTTTGTCCCTTCTTAGGCAGACTGGTGGCCCCCTTCCCCCTACATCACCATATTGGTGCTAGACTTTGTACCAATGCCCAATTAGTTTTAGCCCTACTGCAGCCCAGAAGTGGGCAGCTAGGGGGCACAATGGATAGAGCACTGGGCTTAGAAGCCTGAAGACTTATTTTCCTGAGTTCGAATCTAGCCTCAGACAATTCCTAGCTGTGTGACCCTGGGCAAGTCACTTAATCCTGTTTGCCTCAGTTTCCTTGTCTGTCAAATGAGCTGGAAGAGGAAATGGCAAACCACTCTAGTATCTTTGCCAAGAACTTTCCCTCCCCCCTTCAAAAAAAAAATAGGGTCATGAAGAGTCAGACATGATGAAATGATGGAAAAGGATTCTTGAGTCAAAGGGATAATCAGCTTTAAGACAGTTGGTAGAAGAAATACTGGGCTGTTCACCAAATTGCAGCTAATGGCATAGTAAAGTCTGAGCCTAGAGTCAGGAAGATCCAAGTTCAAATCTGGCCAGAGCTGATCATTCAGGGCTTGGGTGGCTGACATCCAGGAAACTAGACAGCATCATAAGAAGTGGAGCCAGTCACATAACAACACATAGTTTACTGGCTATATAATCCTGGGCAAATCTCTTAATTTCTGTTTGCCTCAGTTTCCTCAACTATAAAATGAAGATAATTGTATCCTCATTTTACAGTTGAAGAAACTGAGGGTTGCAGGGTTGTTACATAGATCAAATGAAATAGTTTTTGTAAAAGCCCTTAGCATAGTGCCTGACACATAGTGCGCACTATATAAATGCTTATTTCCCTCCAAAAAAAAAAAAAGCTCATACCAACTTATTTAGTCTGTAGTAGTATGGGAGTGTATTTAAAAATTAAAACAAAGAAAGCATAAAATATAACAGCAAGGCTTTAAATTTAAGGTTTGCAAAGCACTTTACACATGTTATCTCATTTGATCCTTACAGCAACCCTGAGAGATAAATACCATTATTATTCCCATTTTTCAGAGGAGAAAACTGAGGCTGAGACTGATGAAATGGTTTACCCAAGGTCACATAGCTAGGAAGTGTCTGAGTTGGGATTTGAACTCAGATCTTTCCTTCTCCAAGTCTAACACTCTACCTGTTGTGCAATTTAGCTTCCCCCCCCCAAAAAAGATCAATGATAGAATTATCATTTTGATTTCTGCCACTTTATTGTGGATGAGATCACAGAATCTCAGAATTGATAGGCACCTAAGCAGCCATCTAATTTAATTCATACCAGGAAAGAAAAAGAATCCCCTCTACAACATGACCCCTTAATTGCCTTGACTTGAGGTGGGTTCTTACTACCTTTTGAGGAAGTCCATTACATTTTGGGGTCAGCTCTGATTGATAGGAGGTAGTCAGCGTGTGATGCATAAAGAACTAGTTTCAAAGCTAGGAAGCCAAGTCAAATCAAGTCAGCACACATTTTATTTAAGTACCTACTATGTGTTAGGCACAACAGTCCCTTCACAGTCTAATGGAGGAGACATCATCCAAAAGCTATGGCCAAGCAATAGAGATGGAGCATAAATTGGACATCACCTCAGGGGCACTAACATCAGGAAGGATGGAGAAAGGCTTCTTGTGGAAGATGAGATGGAAGCTGAGGCTTGGAGGAAGCCAGGAAAGCCAGGAATCCGGGCTGGGGAAGCAGAGCATTCCAGGCACAGGGAGGAAGGGGGCGGGGCAGTCAGTGAGAATGCAGAGTCAGCAGATGGCACCCCTTAGGTAAGAAGCCAGCCAGGAGGCCACTGTCAACACCTTGCAGAGTGGGCTAAGAGGAGTCAGTAGGAAGCCTGGAAAGGTAAGAAGGGGTGAGATTGTGAAGGGTTTTGAAAGCCAAACAAAAGATTTTATTTTGGATCCTGGAGGTCATAGTAATCCACTGCAATCTATTGAATAAGAGGGGGTGGCTTGTGAGTCGAGTGCCATTTCTGACCTCCTGGCTGAATGACCTTGGTCAAATTACTTAACCTCTCAGTGCCCTGGACAATTCTCTAAGAGAGTAACCTGAAGAGAAGGTGTCAACCTACATGGGTAGAAGGAGTTTGTGGTTCCAAAGAAATTGCAGGGCCAGTCCCTATCCCCATTGAATTGGTTGGAATGAGCTTCATTATGATGCTCTGAGGGGGAAATCTAACTTTTGTTATTCAGTCATGTCCAACTCTTCGTGAAAACCCCATTTGGGGTTTTCTTGGCAAAGCTACTGGAGTGGTTTGCCGTTTCCTTCTCTAGCTCATTTTACAGATGAAGAAACTGAGGCAAACAGGGTTAAGTGACTTGCCCAGGGTCACACAGCTAGAAAGTGTCTGAGATAAGATTTGAACTTGGGAAGATGAGTCTTCTTGACCCCAGGTCCCGGTGCTCTCTGTATCCACTGTGTCACCTGGGTGCCTGAAACTTTAGCTCTTTCCTGGTCTGTTCCCTAAAGCCAAAGGAACAAGTTTAATCTCCCTTCCACCTGACAGCCTGAAGCACTTGAAGGCAATTATCTTGTCCCTCTCCTTTGAATTTTCACTTCTTTAGGATAATCAGTAAATTGCCAGTTATTTCAACCAGTCTTCACATGGCATGACCTTTGGGGTGCTTCCTCATCCTGGCTGGCCTCCTCCGGATGCTCCCCAACTTATCACTGTTCAGCCTCAAATGTGGTGCCCAGAACTGGACACAGCAGGCTAGATGTGGTCTGACCAGATGTTTGGCTCAGTGACCAGACAGCTAGACAGTTTGGTGCCCTGAGCCAGAGTTTAGAGAACAGAGAATTTTAAATTACAGAGCTTTTCAATTTTTATATCAATGTTTTACAAACTGTCCACCAACTGATGTTGGTCCCCAGGCAAATTCTTACCAGTTTGCAAAGTGTTTACTATTAAAGGTCCTTATTTCTTATAAACTTAAAAAAATCAGTTGCTCTTTTTTCTATGCCTCCTTCTTGCATCCCGTTCCTCCTACCTCCCATCCCTTTCCTTCTCCCTGGCTCTGGCTCTCTTAACCTCTGAGCTTCCAAGACAAGGCTAAGTTCTGTTGGCTGTTAATGCTAGAATTTGGCTATTTTACAATGGATGGAGAAATCCCATAGCAACAGATGGTGAATGTTTTCTTGAGACTAAATGATTGGTCCTTTTGCACTCTTAGTATTAGAAGATAATAGATTGTAGAGCTGGGAGCAACCCCATAGGTCATTTGGTCTAATCCCCAATTTGTGGAGGTGAGGAAACAGGTCTCAAAAGGATGTCACTTGTCCACGGTCACACCAGTAGGTAGTTGGTGACAGAGATGTCATTTAGACCCAGGTGCTCTGACTCCAGAATCTGATGCTTGTTTTACTGCACCATGCCTCCAGGAAGCTGAGAACCTGTGGCCAGGGTCTGCATTATAGGAGGGTATGTTATTGTTAAGTGATACCATGACCGAGTGGACAGAAAGGTGATTAGAAGTCAGGAAGACTTGAGTTCAAGTCCCAGCAGTGACTCTTAAAACTGGATTATAAGGGCAAGTCACAACCTCTCAATGCACCTTGAAAACTTTCTAAGACTTTAATGAAGTCTTTGACTTCACTATTTAGTGAAGGTACCCATCTACCTTGGTCTCCCTCCCTGCCTCCTCCCCACTCCTTCCCTCCCTTCCCTTCCTTTGCCAGAGGAACACCTTGCAAGCTTTTGAAGGAGGAGTTGAACTTTTCCTATTCTCATCAGCCTGGGAATAGCAGGGAACTGCTGAGAATGCTAGTGTCTGCCCTGGGAGCCAAGGACAAACTGGACAGAGATTTTTCAGCTCTCAAAGATCCCAACAAAGAAATTAGGAAATTACTTGAGTGTCCTACACAGAAGAAACAAGAACTTGCAGTCACCAGGAGTTATGCATTGCCCCTTTGCCATGCATCCTCTCCAAGCTTGAGCCCACTTCCCCTGGATTTTGTATGTATTTACTTGTGGGAGAAAGTGGGAGGATATTTGTACTAACTCTTCTTACTCCACTACCTTAGTAAATCCCTTTTCTGAAAGTTACTTAGATCTGGATGACTAAAATGATTCTTAACTGATGGTTCTGGTAGGAAGTGCACCAATGGTGGCTTGTGAGCTCGATAGGATTAGAAAACTGTCCCCATATCTTTCGTGGCTATTCATCACTCAAGGTGAGTGGGAGTTGGGATAGAGCATGTTTAAAACAGGAAGGAGGAAAGGAAAGGAGGAAGGAAATGTAGGGGCACTAGAAAGTTCCTTGTTGGCAAGATGCATATATAAGGTACTAGCCCTTTCATATGTGAACAGCATTGTTGCTGAAAGGAACAGAAAGAAAGCTTATATAAGGAGAAAAATGATATAAGGAATTTTGGACCATGACTCAGATTAGAGTTTAGACTGAGATATCCTGAGCAGCAACAGAAGGAGAAAAGGAATTCAAAAGATAAACTTAAAAATTAGGTCAGGGCTTCTCTAACTAGCTCTCTGGGTGATTGCGGGCTAGGGAGGTTTACATCACAAAAGAGCTAAAGAAAGTTCCTGCATTATTAAGCTGAAGGGCTGGCAGGCACTTCCCTCTAAGACATTTAGATCCCTCTGAGTACAGTATATGACGGCACAGAGCAGCAATAACACAGATATTAAGCAGCAACGGAGAGATCCAGTAAGAGTGGAAGGATCCAGCAGAAAGCAGTAGGGAAGAGAGAATAGAGCAGCAGAGGATCCCAGCTTAGTGGAAAAGACGGCTCTCGTGATAATATCATCAGAGGACCTTGGTGGCTCTGCAATGCTAGGCTGATGACCTTGGTGCCTTGATGTGCCTTGGTGAGATATGTTTCCTACATCTGTGCCCTACCATTAATGTTCTCTAATCATCCATGTTCCTTAAGTTTGGAAATTCCCCCATTAGTGGTATAGTCATCTTTGCATGAGTGGGGAGTATGTATAAGGGAAATCTTTCTTGTCACTTATCCAAATGCCATTTGCTTTGAAGTAGTATGTGCTTTGGTTGGCTACTAAAAGTAACACATTAGTGGGGGCTTATGAGCTATGATTTTGGGTGGATGCTGACTCAAACCAACGTGCTTCAAAACTGGGTACTGTTTAGGGGCTAAGGGGAGGCCAGGGTGTTACAGGTAAGGAATAAAGGAAGGAAAACAGAATAGCAGGCGGTCAGGCTTGATGTCTGCTCACCAGGCTCCAGAATCTAGAACAAGCATCAGTGCTCATGTGGGTGCTATCCTGGGTTTTTTTTAGTCCTTCCCTCCTGAGACTTTGGGTTCTTTCCATCCTTATTTCCTACAGTTCTACTTGTGACACTCGCTCCATGGAAACCTATAGTAAGCATTTCTTGTGTGTTTCTTCCTCTTTAATTTAATTTAAAATCTCCTCAAACTCAGTGCTTCATCCATTTCCTGTGGCAGTGGGTTCCCCCTTGCTGATTATATGTTACCAGTGAGTGCCTGTCCCTGGGGCCCATTTTAACTTGGCTGATAATGCTCTTCCATCATGCCTCCTCATCTCCCCCCTTCCTCCCTCTCCTCTAGTCTCACCAAGGGGCTGAGTGAGCAGGAAGGAGTTCAGCTGGTGAGGGGGCAGAGTTAGGGGTCATGGTAGGGAGAGGAGTGCCTGGTCAGCACTCAGTCACCTCCATCATTACTGTAAAGTCCCTGTCTTCTGGAACCAGACCAAGCCCACGCCAGGAAAACCAGCCCTGCTACACAAATAGCCCAGCAACAGGAAAACCAGCCAGGGCGTGCCCTGGGAACAGTCAGCACACAGGGATGGAGGGAGATGACTCCCAGGGCAGAGCCCAGTCTCAAGAGAGGGCTGTTCAGAGTACGAGGGTAAAAAAAGACCCCAAAATGTTAGCTCCTCCTCTACCAAAAACACATCTCCCCACTACTTCTTTCCCCATGAGTCTACCAGAAAACAATACCTTTCACTTGTCTAGAGCTTTATGCTTTTTAGAGTAAATATACATTCTTTCAGCAGAACCTCACGATCACTTTTTTTGTGTGTGTGAGGTAATTGGGGTTAAGTGACTTGCCCAGGGTCACACAGCTAGTAAGTGTCAAGTATCTGGTCTGAGACTAGATTTGAACCCAGGTCCTCCTGAATCCAGGGCTGCTGCTCTAGCCACTGTGCCACCTAGATGCCCCCACAGTCACCTTCTGAGAGTGGCACACAGGAAAGGTCAATGGATCTGCGGGTGGAGAAAGGAAATTCAAATCCCGGCCCTATCACCTACTACTTGCCACTCTTGTGACCTTGGATCACTTCCTCTTGCTGGGCCTCAGTTTCCCATTCTAAAAATCGGAACTGAATTAGATTTTTCAGGTTTCTTCTAGCTCTTCATCTCATGATTCTCTGAAAAGTAGGCTAATATTACCACACCTAGAGATGGAACACTTTGGAAGGAAAGTGACTTATTCAAGGTCTCATAGCTAGTTAATGATAACTATTGGAGTCATGTCCTTACTTGCGGCCTCTGTGATTTAGATCCTAGTCCCAGATAATGAGGGGCAACTAGGTGGCCCAGTGGATAGAGCTCTGGGCCTGGAGTTAGGAAGATTCATCTTCCTGAGTTCAAATCTGGCCTCAGATACTTACCTGCTCTGTGATCCTGGCCAAGTCACTTAACCCTGTTTGCCTCAGTTTCCTCATCTGGAAAATGAGCCAGGGAAGGAAATGGTTAGCATTCCAGTATCTTTGCTAAGAAAATTCCAAATAGGGTCATGAAGAGTCAGATATGATTAGAAACAGACTCAACAACCCAGGTAATAATATTTGTAATATTAATATAAATTAATATAAATCCCAGACAATAAAATAATATAGTATATTTAGTAATAATTTTATATTAACACAATCCCAGATAATATAAATCTCAGTGAATAGTAATAGTTATTACAACAGCAATGACGACAATGACAATCTAGCATCTAACTATGTCACCTTGAATAAATCTTCCTTTCTTTCTGAGTTTCAGTGAGATAGTTCCTACTCTCAAGGAAAATGTTCATAGACAAGTAAATACTGGAGATATATCTATAAATCTATATGTGATCTATCTGTCTATATGGGTCTAATATAATAGATATGTCTTATCTATCTATATGTTCTAGAGATAACTATATTTAACATACCTGTATAGATATATCTATAGTACATAGATATACGTCCTACATACACTATGTGAATATTATATATATATATATACATACACACACATATATATACACACATACACCATGTGTGTGTGTGTGTGTGTGTGTGTGTGTGTGTGTGTGTGAACTACTACATGGGAAATCAAGAAAGTCTTCCCGATGATTGTTCTTGAATTTTGCCTTGAAGAGAAGGAACGAGGGGTTTCCGGAGAAGACACACACTGACAGAGCTTTTCTGACCAGAGAAGAAAGAATTTCTTGGGCAATGTTAACCTCAGGGAGTTGTCTTTCTAACAATCTCGAGTTAAAGAGTTCAGGGACCTAGCTTTTTATTTGGAAATCCTCTAAATGTTTGGACTCCCAAGGAAGGGAAACACAATGGGGCTGCTAACACAACTTTCTTCCCACAGGACCTGATTGTCTAAATAATAAAGAAGCACAAAGTTCAAGTCTTTTGTTCCCCCATGTTGTATTTTTAATTCCTTTTTGCTTCTCCAATCCAAGGGGTCACACAGGTCATCATCTCTCTTTAAAAGGTATGCTGCTCAGGAAATTCCCTTTCATTGGATAAAAGACTGTATCCTCAAATTAACTAATGAGGCAACCTTTAAAGTTAATCCTGTGCAAGAAATCTTTAGAATCTATATTTCTAATCAAAGAAGAAAGATCTCTTTGTTGTTCAGTCACTTAAGTCACGTCTGACTCTCCGTGACTCCATCTGAAGTTTTTTTGGCAAAGATAATAGAATGGTTTGCCATTTTCTTCTCCAGATCATTTTAAGGCTGAAGAAACTGAGGCAAATAGGATTAAGTGACTTGCTCAGGGTTACATAGCTAGCTAGTAAGTCTCTGAGGCCGGATTAGAACTCAAGTCTTCCTGACTCCATGCCTGTACTCTATCCATTGTGACACCTCACTGCCTTAAGGTGAGCCTGGTTTACATTTCACCTCAGACATTTGTTAACTGAAAAAATAATTTAACATGAGCATGAACAAATAATTTAACCTAAATAAGCCTCAGTTTCCTTCTATGTAAAATGAGGAACATAATACCTCATAGTATTATTGTGAGGCCCAAATGCAATAACGTAAGAAAATACTTTAAAATGCTATATAAGTGTCATTTGTTATTATTATTATTAAACATGTGTGTTTTTGTCTTTCTTTCCCCGCTAGGATGTGCCTGGTCTGAATTTTTTGCTCCTCCCTCAGCTCCCCATAAACCTTGGCTCCTCTTGGCTCATAGTATCAGATTCATGGAAGGACATCTTTGCCGGCATTCTATCTGCTCGTATTCCTTTGTGTGGAAAATGAGAGATGACAGGAGCTCCCTGAGAAGGCCACTGTGAGATAAGCCAGGAGAAGAACTCAGCCTCTCTGGAAGAGGAACAGGCTGTACTTTGGAAATTAAATATTCCTCAGAGGACCCATTGGAAGCTTAATATTCCAGCCGCAGGTGTCAGAGGAAGGCGGACCCGAGGAAACAGGGCACCAGAGCTAGGTTTTGGAAATGTGTGCAGACTGATGTTCCTGACATCTGCAACTTTCATCTTGGTCCTCAGAGGCAATTTGGGTTGCTTTAGGATCTCACATGGACAACTTCTACATTCTGGGCAGTAGCCTGATAGCATAGGATTAGAGACTTAATGCTGGAAAGGACCTTTGAGTTCATCTAGCTTTCCCCCTCATTTTATAAAGGAGGAAACTGAGACCCAGAAAAGAGAAACGACTTGCCTGAATTCAAGTGGCTGAGCCAGGATTCGAACTTGGATCCGTCTGATTCCAAATCCAGCGTTCCTCCTCTTATTTACTTTGGACTGTGTTTTTTAACTGCACATGGCAGGTTCCCCAAGATCCACAGTGGGGAGATGACTTATTACTAATCTAGTTTCTCATTTTATTCAGTAGAGTAATGTCTTTTCTCAATATGGGGGAACCAAGTCTTGAGGAGCTGACATGGGCAATTGCTTAGCATTAATCCTCCAGTAAGAATTCTAAGTTACTAGCCTAGCCTGCCCATCTGTTTCCTCAGGGGCAACCTAGATAGCATCCCCTCCTCACCACATCCACCACAAAAGATTCCAAGGACTTCTAAAATTTATGGGGAAAAGACCCTCTTAATTAAGAAGCCCTTCTATAGTAGAAAGGAATTGGACTTTCATTTTCCTAACACTGACATAATTTATCACAAAAATCCCCCAAATTTCCCCCAAAGTCATCACCCTCTTCAGGAGAAACATCTATCACTTGCACGACATTTCAAGAATCACCTTCCACTCCTCCTCCCCATTTCCTGATGCCCTCTGGGCTTTCTGACTTTAATCTATCCTCCTGCCCCAAAGGTTCACGGGCCAAGTTCAAGCCCTGAACAGATCCCCTATTGTACCTCCATTCATGATTGGAAGAGAAAAAAAGTTGATGGTCCCTCCTGGAGCCTTGCCTTGGAGGGAGATGCCACTTGGTAACTCAGGGTGTGGGGAGGGAGCTCTGCTACACTCCATCCTGCCTCCTTGGCTAACCTTGCTTTTGATGCCTGCCATGAAAATATATGTGTTTAATCAGGCTCCTGACAGGTAAAGGCTGTTAAAAAAAAAAAGGACAGTTTGTTCTCCCAAAATGTTGAGTGTCTAAGCCCCCTGTTTACTTTGGAATTGAATGAATAACATTGTTCTAGGAGAGGACATTTTAAGAAGCAGGGTAATAATTTAAAGTAGAGAGGAGGACAGATTTTGGGGTCTTTTCCTCCTCTCTCTCTCTGTCTCTCTCACTTGGGTCTTAAGTTCACCTCCCCAAATCTGGATCTTCTTTTTGCAGCTCCTATTTCTAAACTTCTAAACATGTCACCGCTGAAATAGAACTCGTCTCCTCTTCTCCATGCTGGCAGCAGCAGGGCTCACGAGCTCCAGGCTCTCTGTAGCTGCCAAGAGGGGGAAAAAAACCTGTTAGGCACAAGTCTCCCTCCTCCCCCCTTTTATCAAAACCAAATGCCACTGAAAGGCTTACTACTGCCTGCAAGAACCCCAGCTAAAGGAGGAAGCATAGCATAGTTGATAAGAGTGCTGGAATTTAGGGGAGGGGTTCAGGAAGACCTGGGTTCCAATCCTGCCTCAGGTACTTGCTGGCCTTATGACCTTGGACAAATAACTTAATTTCTCTGAGTCTCAGAAGTTTCCTCTTCTTTAAAGTGGGGTAGATGATAACAAAAGCACCTACCTCTCAAGTTTGTTGGGAGAAGCAAATGAGATATTTAAATTTATAAAGGATTTGCATGCCTTCAAGTCCCATATTAAGAAGATGTCATTATTAAGACATATGGCTGTTTTGCCAGTTCTAAGTGGGGTAGGGCCAAGGGCTCACATTCTCTCTGTCTCGTTTTTTTTTTTATTCTTGTTGAAGCCTTTTTTAAAAAAAAATTAATTAACTTATTTTTTAAAATTTATGGAATAGAGCAATCATTTCCATAACATAGTACAATAAAAAAAGATGTTTGCACATGAAACCACAAATCCACTATGTACAACTTGCTATTCCTTTTAAATACACAAGTTATCATATAAATTTCCTCTTTTTCCCCCTTTTTTTCCTTCCCTCCCTCCCTCCCCCACCCCAGAGATGGCTGCCATCAGACACAAATAAGTATGTATGTAAAGTTACTCTACAGATACTTCCATTTATCAGTTCTTTCTCTGGATGTAGATAGCATCTTTTTTCATATGTCCTTTATAGTTGATTTGGATGTTTGTAATAGTTAAAGTGGCTTATTTGCTCAAGGTCATTCTTAAAACAATATTGCTGTTACTGTATACAATGTTATCTTGGTTCTTTTTCTGATTTGGAGGGAGGGGCAGGAAAGAATATCTCTTTATTACACTACTGACAAGATGAAAATAAAATTCCCTTTTTTCCCTCTGACTTTTCTCTTTGGAAAAGAAAATTATTAATATTTGTTTATCATTTCCACTAGTATCTTTGAAAGAGCAAAAAGACCTAAGCAAGAGTTCTTCACCTTTTTTTTTTATATCATAGGCCTCTTCCAGTCAGCAGACTGGTGAAACCTTGGGGACTCCTCCTCAGAATCGTGTTTTTAAATGCACAAGATAAATGATGTTGAAACACAGAGATCAAAATATTTTTTACAAAGTAAAACAAACTCATGGATCCCAGGTGAAGAACCCCTGAGGCAGAAGAAGGCCTGTAGAGCATGAGGTAAGTTCTTTATGGAGGATTAGGGAAAGATAGACAAGAATCCCCCAAGATGAGAAAGCATGGGTGAGTGGCAATCTGCATCAGTGGAGAGAGTGTACCTGTCTATGAAATCAAGGTTCTAGAGATGCAAGAAATCTTGGAGATACTCTAATCCAGAGACATCAAATATGTATCCTCTATAGCCACAAGCAGAAACAGATTAAAATGCAATTGGGAAATATTTTGCAAAATAAAAATACAATAAAACATAAATAATGTTAATATGTGGTTTTCTAAGTCATTATAAGTCCTTAGGGATCCTTATGTATGGTTTAATGGCCTCCTGTTTCCATACTCTTTTAGTGCACTCTACTTATTTTACAGAAGCTGAGATCAAGGCCCAGAAAGTTGAAATGATTTGCCCAACATCACACAGAACTGGAATTTGAACCTAGGCCCTCTGTCTCTAAACCTAGTGTTCTTTCCATGAGAATATCACAGTCCTTCTGGGCAGAAACAACCTATTTTCTTTTGCACTCAGCATTTAAGAAATTCCTAGAGACTTTCTTTGAAAACAATCTAGCTTGGGTGGAGAGACCTTTTTCCTTTCCTAATGAGATGTGATGGGTGGTTTGGAAATCCATGGACTGCAGAACCATGGAGCCCTAGCTAGCTCCAGCACGCATCAGTTCCTTTCAGACCGAGGAGGGCTGGTTTCCCCAACCAAACATTTCTCTGACTCTATCTTAACCCAGCACAGAGCCCCGAGACTGGCAAACATTCCCTACACCCATGGTCCCCTCCCTAATCCTCCTAGAATGCAAAAAAAGCAAAAGGTTTTACTCATCTAGGGTGGGCTTGTCTTTTGGTCAATATTTACAGGGGGGATAGTCTGGGCCTGGGATACAACAGGTTGCAACCCTGCAACTTTATGATATTGACTTGCAGCTTTGCAGCTTGCTCCAATAACACAAAATTGCAAAGTTGCCCGACCAGTCAGGGGCTGCTTACCGTCAGGGGCAAGGGCTGGCTCAGTTTAGCCAGGTTGCCTTGCTGCCCACTCCCTACCCCCTGCCCCCAACCTCCTTGCCTGGCCCCAGGCAAAGTCACATAACCCCTCTATGTCTCCACTTCCACCTCCATAAACTGGGGCCCGACCTACCGCACAGGGATGCTGGGTGGATTAACTAATTGATGGTGGGAAGGCCACTTTGAACATTTCAAGGGCTGGTCAGAGGCCAAGTCTCATTATTTAGCTTCAAAGTAAGAAACTCCATAAAAAGTTCATTGGGAGCACTGATTGCTCCAGATTGTCACAACGGAAGTGAGTCCAGGCCAGCATTCCTTGGGCTGGATGTTTTCAATGCAGTCTGAGAATGAGTTTGTGTGTGGTGGTGAATGGGGGGTGGGGGTGGGTGGGAAGTATGGGAGTGTGTGTGCGGTGGGTGGTAAAGATCTGGTTGCTGAATTTTCAAAGTGGGTTCTAGGACAGAAGCATAGGAGGGAAGAAAGGGCATGAGTAATACTCTCAGAGATTCAATCATACATTGGCAAGTGCTGCTCCTTTCTGGTCCTCAGTTTCCCCCCTCTGTAAAATGAGGGGGTTTGGATAAGATGATCTCTAAGGTTTCTTCCAGCTCCAAAAGTATAGCATTCTGGTTTTAAATTGCAAGGGAATTTATCCTGAAGATCCAGGGCAACCTCTCCAACTATGTTTGTGCTTTTCTTTGCACCCTCAAAGCTTAGCACATTCTTGTTCAGTCATTCATTCATGTCTATCCCACTCAACCCACCACCACCACTATTTGTGACCCCATGGACTATATTGTCATTGGGATTTTCTTGGCAAAGATACTGGAGTGGTTTTCCATTTCCTTCTCCACTCCTTTTACATATGAGGAAACTGAGGCAAACAGGGTCATACAGCTAGTAAGTATCTGAGGCCAGATTTGAACTAAGGACTTCATGGCTCCAGGGCCAGCACTCCATCCACTGAGCCATCTAGCTGCGCCTCCCCCCCCTCCTCCCCCTGCCCAGCAAGTGCTTAATAAATACTTGTTGGCAGATTGACTATTAGGTCCTCCCTTCCCAGTTACTTTGTATTTACTCTGTGTGTGTGTGTGTGTGTGTGTGTGTGTGTGTAAGTATACACATACACATATACGTATACACACACACATATCTATATCTATATCTATATCTATATCTATATCTATATCTATATCTATATCTATATCTATATCTATATCTATATCTATATCTATATCTATATCTATATACATATTAGACTGGCTACCAAACTGAAGGTCTACAGAACCATTGTGCTGACCTCATTGGTGTATCCCTGTGGAACCTGGTCAGTCTACCAGCGCCATGGCAGGAAACTGAATCACTTCCATTTGAATTGTCTTAGGAAGATTCTGAAGATCACCTGGCAGGATAAGATACCAGACACTTGAGGTCCTTTCTCAAACTAAACTGCCAAGCATTCAAACTCTGAGTCAGACAGTGCAACTCGGATGGGCTGGCCATGTTCAATGCAAAAGGTAGGCTTGCCAAAAAGACTCTTTTATGGAGAACTCACCCAGGGCAAGCATTCACATAGTGGTCAGAAGAAGTAATACAAGGACACTCTCAAGGTCTTTCTTAAGAACTCTGGAATTGATCATGTGACATGGGAGACGCTGGCACACAACTGCTCAGCATGGCGTGTGCTCTATGAGCAAAGCAGAATTGACATAGCTCAAAGGAAACGCGAGATGCACAAACTTAGAGAATCCACCCCAAAGGTTCACACAGACTATTTGTGCTCAACCTGTGGTAGAACATTCTGAGCTTGCATTGGTCTGATCAGCCATGGTCAGACACACTGAAACCAGACTCTAGCATAGCATTGGCCCTCTTCAAAAATGAAGGATATTGACATATCTATTTACATGCTACTTTCCATCAACAGAATGCAAGCTCTCTGAGGCCAGGGGCTATTATGCTTCTGTGTTAGTATTCCCAGCGTCTAGTACATGGTCTAAGGAACCATAAGGTTACTTCATGTTCTAAATCGATGATCCATGATGAGAATCTATGTTGTTCATCCTTTGTTTTCAAAGACGGATGATGATGCCAGGTGGGTGATGTCTTGACTTGCAAGTGAATTGGATTTAAGTGAGGCAGAGCTGTGCAGAGTCATCAGCCTCACTCTCTCCTCCAGGGTCACTGGGGTCCAGTGGCAAGACATAGATCAGGATGACCGGAGATTGCTCCAGATAAGAATCTATGATGCCATGAAGGAAGGAAGAATAACAGGCAAGTAGAATCATAAGGTCATCATTTTAATCAGTCAGTCACTCAATAAACATTTATTAAGCAACTATTATGTGCCAAGCACTGTGTTAAACTCAGGGAATACAAAGAAAGGCAAAAAAAAAAAAAGAAAAACCCAACAACAAACAGTCCTAGCTCTCATGGAACGTATATTTTAATGGCAGAAGTAACATGTAAATGACTTGACACCTACATGTATATGAAGCAGACAGAGGTCATCTGACAGTGGAGGCATTAAGAGTTGGGAGGATAGGAGAAGGCATCCTGCAGAAGCTTATAGAACTGGAAGGCACCTCAGAGTCCATTCAGTCCAACCTCTTTTTCTTACAAATGAGGAATCTGAGGCTCAGAGAGGTGGAAGGATTCACTCAAATTAGTACAGGTACTAAGTATCCCAAGAGGGATGAAAACCCTTTTAAAAAGTGGTGGGCATGGGCAGAGCCAGGATTAGAGGTAGGCAGTGTAGGGTGCAGAACTCAAGGACCTGCAATAAGGGGTATTTTAAAATACGATTGCTTCTTGTAAATACACTTATTTTTACTGACAGAAAATTCTATTCTTCATGGTACTGAGATTCTTATTTTGTGCAAAGCCACATCATACCTGTTGTATTTGAAGGTTCAAAGTTCAAACAAGTAGTGAGGGTCAATGGTGGGATTTGAACTAAGGTTTTAAGACTCTAGGGTCAGTGTTCTTTCCACTGTACCATGACCTTAATAGATGCTGAAAGAAAGGAAAGAAAGAAAAGAAAAGAAGGATAAAGAAAGAAAGGAAGGGAGAGAGGGAGGGAGGAAGAAAAAAGAAAGGAAGGAAGAGAAAGAAAGAAAAAAGAAGGAAGAAAAAAGAAAGGAAGAAAAAAGGAAAAAAGGAAGGAAGGAAAGAAGAGAGGAAGAGAAAGAGAGAAAAAGAAGGAAGGAAGAAAAAAGGAAAAAGGAAGGAAGGAAAGAAGAGAGGAAGAGAAAGAGAGAAAAAGAAGGAAGGAAGAAAAAAGGAAAAAGGAAAGAAGGAAAGAAGAGAGGAAGAGAAAGAGAGAAAAAGAAGAAAGGAAGAAAGGAAGAAAAAAGGAAAAAGGAAGGAAGGAAAGAAGAGAGAAAGAGAAAGAGAAAAAGAAAGGAAGAAAAAAGAGAAGGAAGGAAGACAGGAAGGAAGGAAGGAAAGAAAGAAAGAAAGGAAGAAAGAAAGAAAGAAAAAAACTGAGAGAATGATTATGTGTGGTTTTAGGTGAGTGGGTGTGCTTTAGAGGTGGGTTATGGGGCAGGGGAGGAGATGGTGCAGAGAGGAGGTGGGCATGGGCTTCCTGCTCCCAAATTCTGGGAATTGGCCTGGGAGTCAAATCCCCAGGATGAACTAGAGCCAGGGAACCGTAGCACAGAAGGCCTTCTGCTCATTTATTCTGACAAGTGCCACGGAGCCAGAGTTGATTTATGGCCATACTTCACGGTACACTAGTAAACGTCCCATAGTATATTTTGTAAGAGTAATGAAGTCTTAGTAACATGAGCCCTCCCCACAGCCTCGGCTAATAAATTTCTTTCTGAGGAGTGGGGTGAGCCTGCCAGGCCTTCGGTGAGAATTATCGGGTCGGTGGATTAGCACAAGGCGCATTAGCTGCCTTCTGCAAGAGGTTCAGAAAGCTCTTTCAGGAGGAAGTGGATGGAAAGCTTGACTTTCCCTTGTGGGTGTGTGTTTTCACCACCACCCCAAATACCTTACCCATTAAGCTCTATGCTAGGAGCTCAGAAGGCAGAGAGGGAAAGAGGAAGAATGAGTCAAGAAGATGGGAAAGGAAGAAGAAGAAAACCCCAAACCATAATAGCCCATTTCCTTCTGCAGCTCAAGTAACTTTCTTTTCTGACTACTGTTTACCTCGGAGTTTGAGAATAAAATTGATTAGAAGCACATCCCAACTATGTTACCCAGGCTGTTCTCTGAAACATGAGGATGGGGGTGGGTGGGCTTGAGAAGTTCTGGATTCTAGAACTCTCTTTGCTTCTGAAATTAGTTAAGTCAATTCATAGGATTATAGAATCAAAGATTTATAGACCTGAAAGATTGGCTAGGGTATCAAGGGGGCACAGTGGATAGAATACCTCCCGCTAGAGTCAAGAGGACCTGAGTTCAAATCTGGATTCAAACACTTAGTAGCTGTTTGACCCTGGGCAAGTCATTTAACCCTGTTGGCCTCAGTTTCCTCATCTATAAAATGAACTGGAGAAGGAAATGGCAAACCAATCCAGTTTTTGCCAAGAAATCCCAAATGGAGTCACAGAAAGTTGTACATGACTGAAATGATTCAACAAAAACAAAAGATTATCTAGTCTAGGATTCTTAACCTGGGGGGGGGTCTGTGCAAAAAAAGTTTGATAACTGCATTTCAATATAATTGCTTTCCCTTGGAATCCATTGTATTTTATTTTATTCATTCTGAGAAGGGGGTATGTAGGATTCCCCCAACTGCCAAAGGAGTCCATGAAACAAAAAAAGGCTAAGGACCTCTGGTCTAGTTCAATCTCCGCATTTTACAGATGAGGAAACTGAGGCTGGAGGAGACTAAATAATTTGCCCATGGTCACACAGTTCAAGAAACATATTGAGCACCTATTGTGTGTTCAACCCACAGAAGTTGAAGTTAAATCCTAGATCTAGAAGTGGAAGGGACCTCATAAGGTCACAAAGAGGTACACAGGGTCTTCCCTCAAGGACCTTGTAGTCAGGTTGGATGTAATAATACCTTTTTTTTTTAAACAGTTAGGCACAATACAAAATGGAATATGAAAGTGAGCAGAAGAGGTTTAAAACAAAGTTCTGTGAGATATCAAAGATATTGGTTGTCGTTAGCTTGTGTCTGACTCTTCATGACCCAATTTGAGATTTTCTTGGCAAAGCTACTGGAGTGGTTTGCCATTTCCTTCTCCAGTTCATTTTAAAGATGAGGAAACTGAGGCAAACAGGGTGAATTGACTTGCCTAGGGTCACACAGCTAGTAAGATCTGAGGCTGAATTTGAACTCAGGTCTTCCTGACTCAGTTCAGGTGCTCTATCCGCTGCGCTGCCTACCTGCCCTACAACAACCACCAACGACTAGAAGGATGGGCAGGACTTCACTTGTCAGTCACGTGAGAGGAGAGCAGTCCAGATACAGCAAAGGGACTGCACAAAGGTATGGATGCAAGAAAACACCTAGATGTATTTTGGAGCATGGCAAAGAATATAGTCTGGCTGGTGCATGGTAGGGAGTAGGGGAAGACAAAGCTGAAAAAAGGAGATAGGAGACAGATTTTGTGGGGCTGTGAATGCCAAGCTAAGGAGTTTGGAGTATATAGGGTAGGTGAGGTAGCATTTTGTAGTGGATAGAGCTGGCCTGGAAGCCAAGAAAACCTGGGTTCAAGTTCTTGCTCTGAGATACTGTGGTTATGTGACCCTAGGAAAGTCTCTTAATCTCTCAATGCTTTAGGCAACTCTCTGAGACGATAAATTGCTGAGGAGGTGCTGACCTGCATTGGTAGAAGGAGTGTCCTCAGCCAGGAGTTCCCTATCCCAAAGAAATCACAGATTCAGTTACTATTCCTGTTCCTGGTGGGCAAAAGGGAGCTATTAAAGGTTTTTGAGGGTAGCTAGGTGGCATAGTGGATAGAACTCAGGGCCTGGAGTCAGGAAGACCTGAGTTTTAAGTCCACCCTCAGACATCTACTAGCTGTGCGACCCTGGGCAAGTCACTTCAGCCTGTCTACCTCAGTTTCCTCATCTGTAAAATGAGCTGCAGAAGGAAATGGTAAAACACTTCAGTATCTCTGCCAGGAAAACCCAAAATGGGGTCATGAAGAGTTGGACGTGACTTAAACAACTGAACAAAAGGTTTTTGAGGAGCCAGGCGTGGTATTTTGGTAATCAGAACTGTGAGTTACCAAGATAAATCTGCCAATAATGTGTCGTAAAGAGCAAACTGTGGCACTAGTGTTATGAATGGTGATGTGAAAAGTTCAATTTCTGGGTAATTAATCATTTTATTAATTATGGCTAGCGAATAATCAATAAAAGGATGGTCATTTGGCTATCTCTCATGAACCAAGAGATGGTCATGGTGGCCTATTGCTATTTATATGCCCTGGGAAGAATCAGCATGCCTGGCAGATGGCAAGCAACTCTGATTGGTTAACTACTAATGAGAAGGATGAATATTATAATGGAAGGTGGATCTATTCTAACAAGAGGTTGGGGGTGTGTGACTTTTATTTTGTCACTCTTATTCCCAGACCACCCTCAGCCTTGGGCAATCTAGGCAAAGAATCTAACCCCTCTCCCACCCAAGCCTGAGTGGAACACAATGAGCTTCCTCAGTTGGGTGGGGCCTGACAAGATTGAGGAGAAGGCTAAATTCAACCTCATCATTAGCCCTCTTCTTCTGGGGCTGATTTGACCTAGTAGAGAACGAGGAAGCAGAAGGGGAAAAATCCTGGGTCTCCCCAATAGTAATTGGTTATTAATATAAGAGAAAAAGAATCTTTCAGAATATTGGACATGAAAATAATGCATATTTGGATGGTCTATATAGCCAAAGCAACCTCAGATAGGGGAGTTGGGGAACTAAGAAGAGGAAGACTGAGCCTTTCCTTCTCTAATACTCAGAATCAGGAAGTATTAAAGACACATGCAATGGCAAGGGGTTGTGTAGCTTTTTTCTACTTATGGCGCCCATCTCCGGAACTAGCCCCAGGACAACACCTTCACCCCAGCTGTGCCTTTTATCATCGGCAAATACTCGTTAAACACCAATATGCAACACAGAGTTAGGTACAGTACTGAACAAAATCAATGTACAGTCTCCAATAGAATTATTTACAGTTTAAGATGGGCAGTGCTATGGCAAGACATAGAATTAACAAACAACAAAAGTTATTAATAATTTAATCTCCAGAGATAATCAGAAGACTTTCATTACTTTGCCAGGGTCAAAGAGCTAGTAAATGAATTGTAGAGCCTCTGTTCAAAGCCTGATCTCTTGATTTCAAATCTGGGACACTGTTCACTATCAAGCTTCCTCAACAGGGGCACTGTTGACAATACAGGCAAGCAGAGGTTAAGTAATTTCTCCAAGACCATGTAAGATTCAAAGCCAGGTATTTAGATCCCAAAATCAGTCTTCTTTTCACCACACTTCATTCATTTGTTCATTTATTCAATAAATGTGTATTTTATTACAACTGGGTAATCAAATAGAATCAATCTAGTAGTCAACAAACATTTATTTAGTGCTTACTGTGTACCAGGCACTGTATTAAGGACTGGGAATACAAAGAAAGGCAAAAACACAGTCCCTGCCCTTTAAGGAGCTCCCTCCCTAATGGAGACATAAATAATTATGTAAATACAAGACACGTTGGGCAACTAGGTGGCGAAGTGGATAGAGCAAAAGGCCTGGAGTTTAGAAGACCTGAGTTCCAATCCAGTTTGGCTACAGTGAAAGGCATAGGGGTAGCCCATAAAGCATGGGCTACATGTCTGGAAGCATTCCCATTGGGACAAGGAAAAGGGACAATGGGAACGTGGGGCTCTATGCACATCTATTGGGGCAGCTAGGTGGTGCAGTAGATAGAACTCCAGACCTGGAGTTAGGAAGACTCATCTTCCTGAGTTCAAATCTGGCCTCAGATACATACTAATTGTGTGACCCTGGGCAAGTCACTTAACCCTGTTTGCCTCAGCTTCCTCATCTGTAAAATGAACTGGAGGGAAAAAAATGGCAAACCACTCTAGTATCTTTGCCAGGGAACCCCCAAATGGGATCATGGACGTTGGACATAACTGAAACAACCAAACAACAACAAAAAGCAGAAGATACATATAGTGTAAATGGAAGGTTGGCTTAGTGGGAAGGCACTAGCAATGGGGAGGACTGGGAAAAGCTTCCTGTCAAAGATGGGATTTGAGCTGAATCTCAAAGGAAGTCGGGTAAACTAGGAGGCAGAGGGAAGGAAGCATTTTGGGAATGGGGGATGGCCAGTCAAAAGACATGGAGTTGTGCCATGGAGTGTTGTATGGGAAGAGCGTTAAGAAGGTGCGGATAGTTGGATTCCAGAGGAAATTTAGAGAAATATGTAAGATGCTGTTGTTGCTGTTTATCTTTCATTTTTGAAGAGGACCGATGACATCATGGGGTGATGGCTTGACTTGCATGTAGATTGGATTTGCACACAGCCATCAGCCTCACTCTCTCTTTTAGAGTCATGGAAGTCCAGAGACGAGACTAAAGTCAAGACGACTGGCGATGGACTGCATTGGATGACCTTGGCATCTTGGATGTCTAATCAAGCTCTAAGCACTCCATAGCCCCTGCTTCAGCTGCCTTCATGACCACTGGGACAAATTATTCTCATCTACCCATTCCCCTAGGGGAAGTCTTCACATGCTAAAATAAGAAGACTGCAAAGGTAGTAAGGGGTCAGATTGTGACAAGCTTTAAATGCCAAAAAGAGAATTTTATATTTGATCCTATAGGTAATGGAGAACCACTGGAATTTATTGATTGCGGGTGGTGATAGGGAAAGGTGACATGGTCAGACTATAGCTTTGGGCAAGTCATTTTGGCAGCTGTGAGGATGATGTATTGGAGGGGGGAGAGATGAACCAAGATCCTATTGCAGTTGTCCAGGCATATGCTGATGAGCACCAGTGTGAGTGGAGAGAAGGGGATGAATATGACGGACGTGGTAAAGATAGAAATGACAGGACAGATGGGCTATGTGAGGTGAATGTGAGGGAGGAATGACAGCAAAGTCGTGAATCTGGTGGACTGTGGGTAGTAACAAGAAAGCTGGAAAGAGGGGAGGGTTTGGGGAAAAGATAACAAGTCCTGTTTTAGACATGTGGATATGTCTTATAGAACACTGATTTCAAATGTCAGAAAGGCCATGTGAGCCTGGAGCTCAGGGCAGCAGGCAAGACAAATAAATCATACACTCAGGGCCAGAAGGGTTCTTGGAGGCCATCTTATTTTTTCTTGTCCTTACGTAGTTTAGGAAACTGGCGTCCTCAGAAGTGAAGGGGCTTGTCATTGATCACATGGATAAGCAAGCTTCAGAGGTGGTATAAAGCCTTTTAACAAAAAATGATAGGAGCAGCTAGGCGGGGCAGTGGATAGATCACCGGCCCTGAAGTCAGGAGGACCTCAGTTCAAATCTGGCCTCAGACCAAACACTTAACACTTACTAGCTGTGTGACCCTGGGCAAGTCACTTAACCACAATTGCCTAAAAATAAAAATAATTTAAAAAAT
This sequence comes from Phascolarctos cinereus, assembly GCF_003287225.1. Classification (NCBI taxonomy): domain Eukaryota; kingdom Metazoa; phylum Chordata; class Mammalia; order Diprotodontia; family Phascolarctidae; genus Phascolarctos; species Phascolarctos cinereus. Next base: position 228,043,400 of record NW_027555958.1, on the reverse strand, counting down.
GATAGATGCGGGCCAAGCCAGGACTAGAGTCAGTGTCCTGGGGATGAAACACTCAGAGAGATGCGACAAGAAAATGAACATACTGTCATTGACTAAACATTTCACTTTTTGTGGCACAGAATTATTTATTTTTGATAAGCCACATATTGTTAATGAAGATTCAAATTGTGTTTTGGGCAATAAAACCAAGAGTGAGAAAGTTTTAAAACTTGTTGGAGTCACGAAGAAATGAGTTAAAATTTGGCCTCAAACGCTTACTAGCTGTGTGACTCCAGGCAAGTCATTTAACCTCTGCCTCAGTTTTCTCAACTGTAAAATGGGGATAATAACAGCACCTACCTTCCAGGATTGTTGTGAGGATCGAATGCAATAATATTTGTTAGGTCCCTGGCACATAGTAAGTCCTTACTAAATGCTCATTCCCTCGCCTTCCCAAGGTCACATGACTAGTGAGCGGCAGAGCTGAGATTCAGAGCCAGGTTCTCTGACTCCCCAGAGCCAAGGCTCCTTTCATTTTGTCATAGGGCTACTTGACATCACGTTAGGTTAGTTCAGAAAGGGCCTTCCATCATCCTCACAGGGTTATGATGCTTCTCTAATTGTTAACCTGATGGTCGTATTTTGCTCGGTAAATCTGACAGAGTTAATAAAACATGTTACAAATAAGAGGAGCTGGGGAAGTCAAAGCTCCATCTGGTCCTGGCTCCAGGCTCCCAATTCCTGGTCAGCTTCCTTGTATGTCATGTTAGAGATGGTCTGGTCAGCCCACTCCCTTATTTTGCAGATGAAGAAAATGAGGCCTAGAGAAAGGAACTTCCTTAGCCAGTAACAGAGATTTTGTTTCCCCTTCATTATCAGTATTTTGGTATAGAAAATGTAAAAAAATTATTAAGTGATTAAAAAAATATATTCATAGTATTTGTTTTGGTGCCCTGACTACTGCTGCTACTGCGTTACTGAGAGGCACTGGGTTGTAGTGGATAGGGAATGTGACTTAAAGTCAGGAAGATAGAGATTCAAGAACTGCCTCAACAAATCTGTCCCTGGGACCTGACTGGCCCCTGACTCCTTTGTGCAAATTTCTGGCCACCTAATGCCATAAAAAAACTCCCTATATTGAGTTGGGGTCCCTCTGACTTGTGGATGTCCACTTGAGCCTGTCACCATACCTTGCCTTGTTGACCAGAAGCACATAATAATAAAAATGATAAAAAGTAAATTTATATAGCACTTACTATGTGCCCAGATGCTGTGTTAAGAGCTTTACCATAATTATCTCATTTCATCCTCACAACTGTCTTGGGAGGTAGGTGTTATTATCTCCATTTTACAGATGAGGAAACTGAGGCAAACAGAGGTGAAATGACTTGCCCAGAGTCCCACAGCTATTCAGCGTCTGAGATCAGATTCTAACTCATATCTCCCTGACTCCAGGATGAAGGCTCTATCCACTGCATCATCTAGCTGCACATGCATTTGGAGACGAGGGTGGAACTGTTACTATAGAAACTAAGTGCTACTGTGTCCTTATTTCATATCCTTGTTAGGTTAGGGCAAAGCAAACCTCTTTGTGTTAACTGTTTAATAATACAAATGTTTAATGATACAAATGAAATTCATTTCACCACAAAATCAAACTTGATCTAACTGGATGCTGGCCTTAGGCCCTCCCCTAACAAATACTTTCTAGCTATGTGACCCTGGGCAAGTCACTTCACCTCTCTCTGCCTCAGTTTCCTTATCTGCAAAAGAGGGGGTTGTACCCCTATAATTCCTCCTAGCCTTAAATTATCACTCCTATGATGATGCAGGGAAGGTGCTGGTCTGTTGTATAGAGGGAGCTCCTGAACCAGTGGTGTTGCCAGGTAAATTGAAGAGGAAGAATTGCTAGCATGTCTTGTGGCCTCCAAAATTGGAAGCGGCTGAGGTTCACTGAAGGCTCCTGGGCTGGAGCAGCTGCTGGCATAGCCCTTTGGTTTTTTGCTTTTTGGCTTTTTTCTGACAGTGGTTAGAGCACAAGGGCTCTGGGAAGAGGGAATTCAGAGGTCTCTGAGCCTCTTCAGAGAACTAGTTGCTCTCTGTACCATCTGGGGTCCCACCTGCCTGTAGAGCCAGGAGGCATATCCCCTGGAAGGAAAGGACATTGGAACTTTGCACAGCATGGTGCTACTGTACTGGAATTCAGAAGAATTCTGAGTTCAAATCTGGCCTCAGACAATTCTAAGCTGTGCAACCTTGGGCAAATCAATTAACTTCTGTTGGCCTCAGTTTCCTCATCTGTAAAATGGGGGTAATAATAGCAACTACCTCCCAGGATTGTTGTGAGATCAAATGACATAATTACAAAGCACTTACCACAGTGCCTGGCACATAGTAGCCTCTACAGAATGTTAGTTGTTGTTGTTCTTATTATTGTTATTATTAACTATGTGACCCTGGACATGTCACCTTCTTCCTGCCTCAATTTCCTCATTGCTAAAATGGGGATAATAATAACACTTGTGGCCAGGGTTGTGAGGATCAGATAATATTTGCAAGGCATTTTGCAAACCTTAAAGTAGATATAAATATCAGTCAGTCAACAAACATTTATTAAATGTCTACTGTGTGCCAAGTATGACACTAAACATTGGAGATAATAAAAACAGGCAAAAGATGACCTCTGTCCTCAAGGAGTTCATAATCCAGTGAAGCAGATAACAAGTAACTACGTATGAACAAGGGTGGCTAGGTGGTGCAGTGGATAGAGCGCCAGGCCTGGAGTCAGGAAGACCTGAGTGCAAATCCAGCCTCAGACACTAGCTGTGTGACCCTGGGCAATTCACTTAACCTTGTTTGCCTCAGTTTCCTCATCTGTAAAATGAGCTGGAGAAGGAAATGGGAAACCACTGCGGTATCTTTACCCAGAAAACCCCAAATGGAGTCATAGAGAGTTGGACACGACTGAAATAACTGAACAACATGTATAAACAAGCTATATACAGGCTAAACAGGAAAATAATTAACAGAGAAAAGGGATTAGAATTGAGAGGTTAGGAAAGGCTACCTGTAGAAGATAGCGCTTTAGCTGTGACTTGCAGGAAATAGGAAGTAGGCAGAGATGAGAAAGGAGAGCATTCTAGGCATGGGGGACAGCCAAAGAAAATGTATGGAGTGGAGCGATGGACTGTTATTGTTATTGTTATTGTCTGAATTGGTTTCATAGAATCATAGATTTAGAGCTTGGTAGGACCCTCTGGGGCAACCCAGTATGGAAACTGAGGCCCACAGAGGTTAATCAAGCAAAACAAAGTCCTACATTGGCCACTTCCCCCCAAAGAAAGTCTTAATCTGTATTATGAGCCCCGGAGGTAGGTAGCATGTTTCATCACGAGTCCTCTGCATTTGTGATTGGTCAGTGGAACAACAACCCATATTTATGGCTGCGTGTACTACTCACCAAGTCCTTTCCTCATAAGGACCCTGTGAAGAAGGGCATTGACTCACATAGAGTCATACAGGTAGTGAATGGGAGCTAAGATTTGTACGTGATTCCAAATGGAGTACCTTTTCTGTTGGGCCACTCTGCTTCCCAGAAACCCTCCCAGCAGCCTCAAAGGGAGAATGAAGATTAGGCAGATGGGAGGGGGGAATAGATCCCAAGGCAGGAGAGGGGTTGGCAAGTCTATTCCTTGCCTTGACTTGACTCACTTAATCACCTACTGGTATCAGGAAACCTCTCCAAGCCTTAGCCTGTGGCCAAGTGGGGACCGCTTACTTTCTTTCGGAGACTTGTGGCCGATTGCCTCCATCCCGCTTTTGTCCCACAGGCCGGCCTCCACCTGGTGCCTGATAGTGGAGTGGCTAAGACTGCAAGTGGGAAAAAGAAGGAAAGATGGGTAGGGCACTGGGAAGACTGTGGGGTTGCATGCACGCACACTTCATGGAGCTGTGGGTCTTCAGGTCATACAGTGAATGGAAGAGTTGCAATCCATTTCTGATCCTCTATCTCCTCTGCTTTGCAGATGGTTTCATATTTATTGTTCCCAGGACATTGTCATCACCTCAGCCTAGATTAGCTGTATAATGTAAGCTGACATTTTAATATTCACTCAAGAAAAACATATTAAGGAAGATGAACATATGGCATAAAGCCTCAATCCCTTATCCCCATACCCACCCAAACAAGTCCCTTCCAGCTTGAAATCTATGCTCTATGGCCTACGATCCTGTGACTTCTGAGATTGCTCAGCTCATCGTTTTCAGCTCCAACCTTATTTCTTCTGGTTTCCACTTTGGCTTTATTAGACTGCCATATACTCCCCTCCAGAAAGCCAGCCCCCTTAAGGCTGACCCAATGCAGTCCATTTCAGAAGACCCAGAAGGAAAGATCTCAGAGCTCTGCCTTCTTGGAGTCTGCAAGGCCAGAGTTACAAACTTGACCTTGCTGAGTTTCTAACAGCCTTCCCAGCTGGCTGAGAAAAAAAAAATGCCTTCGGAAAAGGATACTGGAAAGGTAATGGGACAGCTCCAAGACTTCACAAGGAGTTTGAGTCAAGACCGGCTTGGCTTCCCGTTCCTCAGGCTCCAGCAAGCAGAGGGGAGGCTTCCAGCTGCCAAAGATTTTCACTGCAATTGGCTCCCCTCATGACCAGCCTTGGCAGAACTACAGTATCGAGCCCTTGCTGCTGGGCCATGGTCATGATAGCAATTCCAGGATTCTCCCTCCACGAGCCTTTGCTAAGATCAGAGGTTCCTGCAGGTAGCTGAGAGATCTGGAGAAGCCGGAGAGGCCAAGGAGGCTAAAGATGAGGCCTGAGCATTGGTACTGGCTGTTCCGTTCTCCCTTCCTCATCTGGCTGGGCTTCAAGCACAATGATTCCACCACCCAAGCCTTCTTTCCATCTTTCCAAACTGGCTCTGAGGAAGCGAGGCCGACTTGTTATTCTTAAGTCTCTGAGGACATTTGGTTGGGAAATTCTGATCCTGTCTTGCAAACCCTGCATTGGGGATAACAGAACAAACAAACAAACAAAAAGGCTTCTTACCTGCAGCCTGGCTGGATCTTGGGGATGATTATTTACTGTTTGAGGGCCCTTTGAAACATGCCTTTCTTCTACCTCCCCCAAGTCCATTCAGCATTGTTTTCCAGAGCTGTCACAGATGGCTGCTGCCTGGAAAGAGACCTGGACTTGGAGTGAGAAGGCTTCTGGGTGAGTTTACCATTAAGCAAGACAAGTGTCCTTGGATAATCCTGGCGGGGCCTTAGTTTCCTCACCTGTAAAGTAGGAATAAGATTGGAAGCCCCTTAAGGGTAGGGTCTGTTTTGCCTTTGCACCTGTGCTAATGTTTCTTGTTTAACTGTTTATGGAACTTACTGTCAAACTTCTCAGTGATCTCTAAGCACTTGGAAACCAGCTCAGCTGACATAATTCAGATGGGAAAAATTGTGCAATGTCTTCATTATCACTTGCTTCCACAATGGAGTATGCAGGGAGTGCAAGTGGAGGAAGGGAATGGCGCTGGGGAGCTTGAAACAAGGTATGACTTTGACTGATAACACTACAAATGAACACTCCCTTGAAAACATAGACCATGATGAGACGCAACATACTGTACTTACTGTCAAGAAGATCCAGGTTCAAACTCTACCTCAGACACCTACTAGCTGTATAATCTTAACTTCTTCTGGTCTCTGTTTCTCACCCATAAATTAAGGAACGTTGAAATAGATAAGTCTCTATGGTTCCTTCCAGCAGCTCAAAATCTATGTCCTGTGACTCAGTGACCCAGGGTCAAATCCCACTTCTGATACTTTGCCGTTTTGTGATCATGGGCAGGTCAGTCAACTTCTTAGAGACTCAGCTTTTCTCATTTGTAAAATGGTGAGAATTGCCTTGAGGCCTAAATGAGCTAACATATTTAAAGCACTTTGCCAGCTTTGGAGCACTATGCAAATGGTTAATATTATTATTACTATGACCCCAGAGGAAGAGACCCCAGATCATGCATGGCACCATTCATGGGTACAACTCCTTCTGCCTCCCGACTTTGAAAGAGTCCTGGATTTGAAGTCAAAGACCAAACCCTCTGTCACCATTCCAGTACTTCTAACCAAGGCTGGCCTCTTCCATCTGCCACCATCTACCATTCAAGAGTTCTGGGCATCTCTAGATACCTCTCTAGAGCTGTAGTAATGATAACAATCATGATCACGATGATGATATAAGGTTGAATTCGTGGATTGAATCATAAGTCCAACCAACAACAATAAAAATAATCTAACATTTATATGGGTGAGTTAGGTGGTACGGTGTCTAGAGGGCCTGGAGTCAGGAAGTTGTTCAGCTGTTTTCGATAGTGTCCGATTCTTCACGACTCCATTTGGGGTTTTATTGACAAAGATATTAGAGTGGTTTGCCATTTCCTTCTCCAGCTCATTTTACAGATGAGGAAACTGAGGCAAACAGGGTTAAGTGACTTGCCCAGGGTCACACAGCTAATAAGTATGTGAGGCCAAATTTGAACTTAGGAAGATGAATATTTCCGATTTCAGGAGCAGCGCTCTATCCACTGAGCAACCTAGCTGCCCTGAAGTCAGGAAGATCTGAGTTTAGGTCCAGCTTCAGACACTTCCTAGTTATGTGACTCTGGGCAAGTCACTTTCCCCTGTTTGCCTCAGTTTCCTCATCTGCAAAATTAGCTAAAGAAGGAAGTGGCAAATCACTCCAATATATTTCCAAGAAAACCCCCAACAGGGTCATGGAGAGTCGCATACAGCTGAAATGACTGAGCAGCAACAAAGCATTTATATTGTGCTTGAAGGTTTGCAAAGTGTTTTCCATGTTATCACATTTGATCCTCACAGTAATCTTTATTATTACCCATGTTTTATAAAGGGAGAAACTAAGGCACAGAGAGCTTAAATGCCTTACCCATAGTCACAAAGCTTGTAAGTGTCTGAGTGAGGATTTGAACTCGTCTTCTTGACTCCAGGACCAACACTCTAGCCGCTGCACCATGCAACTGCCTCTTGCCTCTTGACTGACTTCCCCTTGAGTTTCTTTCTTCCTTTCTTCCTTCCTTCCTTTGCTAGGCAATGAGGTTAAATGATTTGCTCAGGGTCACACAGCTAGTAAGTATTATGTGTCTGAGGCCGGATTTGAACTCAGGTCCTCCTGACTCCAGGGCTGCTGCTCTATCCATTGCGCCACCTAGCTGCCCCAGAACTTACTTCTTTCTTACCATTTACCATATTTGCAGTGACAAGAGTTTCACAGGAAGAAAGGATCTCTGGGTCTTAGTTTCCTCATCCTTGCCCATGATCACAAAACGGCAAAGTATCAGAAGTGGGATTTGACCCTGGGTCACTGAGTCACAGGACATAGATTTAGAGCTGCTGGAAGGAACCACAGAGACTTGTCTATGGATATTGGATGGCCTCTAAAGTTCCTTCCAGCTCTACATCTATGATTCTCTGATTACCTACCTCCTGGTATTGCCACATCCTAGTTTCCTAAGAGCTACTTTGCAGAGTTATAGAAATCAAATGATGTCACAGGAATTTAAGATCAATCACAGATCTAGACCTGGGAGGGACCTCAGAGACCATGTAGCCCAACCCTCTAATTTTACAGAGGATGAAAACTAGACCTGCAGAGAGAAGTTCAGGTCACCCAGGGTGTGAGTGGCAAAGTCAGGATTTGAACTCAGGTTGCCTGATCCTAAACCTATCACTCTGCTATACCATGTTGGTCCATCAGAACAAATGAGACCTAAGGTACTTTGTAACCATAAAGTGGTATATAAATGTAAAGTCATTATGATTCTTCCTCCTTTTAAATCTCCTTCAATTGCCTCCTCATGGCACGGCTGTAGTCCTGGTTCTTGGCTATGCTATTGGAACATAAGTTTGGAGAAAGTCCTCCCAAATTAGAAAGGCTTTGGTGGGTCTGGTGGGTTTTGGGTCTATTAATTAAGAATCATCCTAGCTTATTTTGGAGAGATTCATTACCATAAGTTTGCCTGTCAGATGATGGAGTTTCTGGCCCACAGCATCTGCTGAATAACCATCATCATCATCATCATCACAGAGCTCATGTTTATATAACATTCCAAAGTTCTTGAAGTGATTTAAACGCTTTATCCCTGGGGTGTACCTCAGTGCCTGAAACACGGTAAGTACTATTAAAAAAAATCACTTACTCATTGGTTGACTGCATCTCACAACTGTATGAAGTAAGTGCTATTATTATCTCCATTTTCTTGAGGAGGAAACTGAAGTTCAGAAAAGTTACAATGACTTGTTCATGGTCACACAGCTAGTAGGTGTTGAAAGCAAAATTTGTATTCTGGTCTTTCTGACATCAACCTGAGTACTCTATGTATTATGCCACATTGGCACTCTATTAAGGTATGGAGACATGATGTTCTACGTAGGTAAAGGGGGTGCCCCCATCAGTAAAATCAAGGGCCCTTGAAGCATTAAAGTTAGGATTATTGACAATTTCCTAAAGTACTCAAGCAAATGGGAAAAGAGGGAGGGGAATGGAATAAGCATTTTAAAGCACCTACTATGTGCCAGGCACTGTGCTAAGTGCTTTACAAATATTAATCTCATTTGATTTTCCAACCTGCAAAGTGAAGTAGGTGCTATTATTATCCTCATTTTACAGTTGAGCAAACTGAGGCAAACAGATTAAGTGACTTGCCTAGGGTCACAAAGCTAGTAAGTGTCTGAGACCGGATTTGAACTCATATCTGCCTGTCTCCAGGCCCAGTATTCTATCCATTGTGCCACCAGCTGCCTCTAACAAGAACAAAGACTCATAGTAGCTCTATGTGGTTGTGACAGGCTCAGAATTTAGAATGTAACCCCGGAGCCATAAGACCCAGTGCTTGGCACATAAATGCTTAATAAATGCTTTATTCATTCATTCACTTCTGTCTGGGTCACTAACTCCATGGTAAGGAATCTCTCCATTGCATCACTTAGCTGCCCTCTGAATGGAAAGTCTATTATCACTATATCTGCATTCTTCCAACATGGCATTGCTTGTCCATTAATAAGCTATCTTTCTAGTTTCCTCTACTGAAGCCTTCTTCCAAATCCTGTCTTGGTGTGAGGGTAACCCTCTCTGGTTTCTCAAAGGCCATACTGGCTGAGCACAACTTCTGGCAGATCCTATCAAGATAGGGACAGCTAGGTAATGCAATGGATAGAGCACTGGCCCTAGAGTCAGGAGGACCTCAGACATTTGACACTTGCTAGCTGTGTGACCCTGGGCAAGTCACTTAACTCCGATTGCCTTGCAAAAAAAAAATTCTCTCAAGATGGCTAGGATTCAAGGATGGACTCAGAAATACATTATTCACCAAGGAATAGCTGAGCCAAATGAAGAGAGATTCCTTACTAGAAGAGAGATTCCTGGCTACCAAGTGAGATGTTTTTCATTCACGCAATGACTGTCTAATAAAGTTTGGTGCAGCCCTTTCATCATTGCAGATCCCACTATTGTGAAATTCTGGACTCCACGATGCAGTGGAGTGAGCTTCCCGAATACTTCTTTACCAAACATATCTGTTCTGATGTTCACACATATATAGTACCAGTGCTAGTTTGGGTTTCTCACTCGGCATCCTCCAAGTGCTGAGTCTAGGACCACCCATTTCAGGGTCCCCAAAGGAGAATCCTATCTTGCTGCCGAGGTTGAGAATATGGGGGACCTTCCATACAGAGGGAGGCTGAGGAGGTTGTTTGAGTTCACACAATGAGTCACTGACAGAGCCAGGGAACAGAGACATGGTGTCTAGACAGTCAGTCGTGACCCAGTCTTCCTTCTTGGGTTGTATTTACCCATGGCCTCTATAGGCACAGCTGGCCCTGGGCAAAATTTAAATTGGGAATGAAGCAAAGTTTGTCTTCAGCCCCACCCCTCCTTCTGGCATTTTGGCCCTAGTTCTGCTTCCTCTGATGCAAAAGGTAGCAATGCTGCCACCCCCCCCCCCACCCCCCCCCACCCCCGCTGCTGGACAATTTTCTGGAAACCTGTAGATCACGGAGCTAGAGCTGGAAGCAACCTCAAAAACCATCAGGTCCAACTTGCTCATTTTGCAGATGAGAAAAATGAGGTCCACAAAGGTTAAGGGCACCTATTTAATCACCGTCACATAAATATTAAATAGAGGAGATGGGGTTTGAATTCAGCCTATCTGATTCCAGTGCCCACACCCTTATTTCCTCAGTCAGTATTCTAGATCTGCCTATTATAGGTAACATAACTTTTTTTTTTTTACTATATGCTATTTTTTTTTGAGAGGGAAACCAGACCTATGTTTCATTGGCATCCCAAGTCCCTTCTAACAGCATAAATGAGCATCTTTTCCAAAACTTAAAATCATAGACAATTTCTTGGGGTTACTGAGAGGTTAAGTCCAGAGTCACACAACCAATATATGTCAATTAATCAAGCATACCCTGTGTGCCCAGCTCTGTGTGAGAGACAGGATTTGAACCCTTGTTTTCCTGATTCTAAGTTCCATTTCCTCAGCTGCTTCTCAGTTAGGTCAGGTTAAGTATCCTTAGTTAAGTATGATCTCTTACCCCAGGGATCTTTTCCTCCTTAAGGTCTTTTGTTTTGTTTTTCGATTTTAGGCAATTGGGGTTAAGTGACTTGCCCAGGGTCACACAGCTAGTAAGTGTCAAGTGTTTGGTCTGAGGCGGGATTTGAACTCAGGCACTCTTGACTTCAGGGCCAGTGCTCTATCCACTGTGCCACCTAGCTGCCCCCTCCTTAAGGTCTTTTGGAGATAGGCTTTCGGTGACAACTTCAGGAACCAAGACAGAGAGGGAAATATTTTGGCAGCAGGTAGCTCTTTAGCCACCACTATACCTGTGCCCCCCAAATCCTCTAAGACCTCTAACATATTGCTATGATGTATAGGGAATGTCCAGGGAGGACTAGTACCTCTGGTGTGAGGACTTGGCCAGCCCTTTTCAGGACTGCTCATCCACCTGTCACCTAACTCTCTCACTTGTGACTCGCAGAAGCTGTCGTATGTGCATGAGCCACCCCTCCCCCTCCCAATAAAACTGTCTCAGCAGATGAGTTAAAACAGGTTGAGGGGAACCAGTGGGCCTCAAACCTATTGGTGAGTTAGGGAGATTACCCCGAGTGTGTGAAGACTTCCTGCTCCGGAATGGGCAGATGAGAACGGTTTGTTCCAATGGCCGTGAAGGCTGCTGAATCACTTGTGGAGTGCTTAGAGCTTGGTCAGACATCGAAGATGCCAAGGTCATCCACTGCATCCCGGGTCACACCGGTTGTCTTGACTTTTGTTCTGCCTCTGAACTTCAGTGACTCTGGAAGAGAGAGATGATTTCGTGCAATTCCACCTCACTTTAATCCAATTCACACACGAGTCAAGACATCATCCCATGATGTCATTGGTCCTATCTGGAAGCGAAGGACAAGCAATAATTGTCACCATGCCAGACATTCACTAGCTATGAGACTACATACTGACTTTCTTTCATACTTTACATACTACATTCTTTTCAATGACCTAATGAAGTTGGTAGTGCAAGAATCTTTTTCAAATGAGGAAACTGAGACTCAGCGAGGTCAAGGGTCTTGGCCAAGGTCACAGAGCTAGTAATTGTTAGAACCACCATCTGAACCCATCTTCTGACTCCCAGATTTATTGACTGCATTTGTTCTACTCCATTGAGAGGATTCCATCTATGTCTAGGTCTGGCCCTGGCTCGCAGATGTCGGTCAATCAAAGAGCATTTATTAAGCATTTGTTATGCTCCAGGTCCTGTGCTAGGTACTAGAGATACAAAGAACGGCAAAAAATAGTCTTTGCCCTCATGGAACTCAGTCTAATGGAGGAGAGACAACATGCAAACAACCATAGGCCAACAAGCCACATACAAGATAAACTGGAGATAATCACAAAAGGCTGGCACAAAGGTTCAGGAGGACCAGGTGAGACTTCTTGCGGATGGTGGGATTTTAGCTGAGATGTGATCTTTCATTTCATTTCCTAGCTATGGAAGCTAGGAGGCAGAATTGAGGAGGGAAATATTTAGCATGGGGTTGGGGAGGGGGTGTTGGGAAAAGCTTCTTTCATTAGTGATGAGAGTGAGTTTTCCAGGTGTGAGGGATAGCCAGTGAAAATCCTCCAAGTCAAAAGATTGGGAAAGGAAAGAAGCACCTACTATGTGCCAAGCACTTTTATAAATATCTCATTTGAGCTTCATACCAGCTTTTCAAGGTAAGTGCTACTGTTATTCCCATTTTACAGTGGAGGAAACTGAGGCAAACAGAGGTTAAGTGACTTGCTCAGGTGACATGGCTAATAAATATTTGAGTCCATATTTGAACTCAAATCTTCCTGACTCCAGTACCAGCTTTCTATCCACTGGACCACCACCTTTGGTAAAATTCATAGATCTAGTAAAGTTCATAGACCAAAGGTCATAGATACAACCTCTTAAATTCACACTTCTAGAGTCAAAGGAGGCCTTAAAACCCATTTGGTCAATCGTCAATATTTATTAAGCACCTACTATATGCCAGTTACTGTTGATATGAAAAGAGGCAAAAGACAGCTTTTTCCAAGGAATTTAAAATCTAATGGGAGAGACAACATGCAAATATATACAAGACAAGCTACGTACAGGGACCATAAAACACAATCAATAAAGAAGAGGCACTAGAGCTAAGAGAGGTTGGGGAAATCTTGGTAAAAGATGGGATTTGAGTTGGGTCTTAAAGGAAGCCAGGGGTGTCAGCAGGTAGAGTAGAGGATGTAGATCATTTTGGGCATGAGAGGTGACAGAAAAAATGCCCAGAGCTGGCAGATGGAGTGCCTTCTTCATGAAACAGCCAGGAGGCAGAATTTGAACCCAGGACCTCTCACTCTAGAGCCCACTATACCTCTATGGTTTCACTCTTTTCACATATCACACTGCCTGAACACAGGAAAAAGAAACAATGTGCTATGAGTCATCACTTTTCCCTTCTTCTGGACCTCAGTTTTCTTCTCTGTAAAATAGAGGGGTCAGATGAAATGACCTCTAAGTCATAAATGCCAGCTCGGACATTCTAGTACATTCTACATTTAATGATAAAGGCTTCCCAAAGCAGGAGTCAGAAAGTTAGAACTCTCCTCCCTCCCTGCCCCTACTCCCCCAACCCACACTACTGACTCCACATTCCTATGCTCAGCTGGAACACAATGTTAGAGCTGGAAACAGGCCTAGAGATCATCTTGTCCAGCTTTCTCATTTTACAGATGAAGAACCATCTCCGGTCTGGCCCTTTGCCTGTGCACTCCCTGAAATCCCCAGTCCTGGCAAGCTCAGAGTCTTTGGGATTGGATGGTTCTCAGATCAAAAGAGCCACCCAAGAATCGTGTAGACAGCTCAGCCTCTGACGATGTACATCAGTGTATGGTACCCTGACTCAGGACTGCTGGAAGTCAACGCCGACATCACGCACCTGCCCTCTAGGAAACTACAGGAAAGGAAGAAGCGAGGTATTGGAATGGAAGATGTTAGATAAACCTTCCCCTCAGTCTATCTTCAGCCCTCCACCCTCCCCAAATTCACCCCAGCTAGCAGCTGTAGCACAGAGAGGGCCCTTGGACAAACCATTAATGATATAAAAATTCCCTTAAGACTTGTAACATCTGCCCTCAACTGTGGGCCTTGGTAGCAAGAATAGGCTTCACTGGGTGCACAAGTCGCTGTCTTCCAGTCCATCTGTTTTCAGAATTCTGCATTAAGGAAACAGCAAGCAACAGAAACTAAGACAAAAGCCTGGGATGAGCAGAGGGCTAAATCCTGGTGTGCTGACTTCTGGCAGGTCTGTAGTTCTCCATCTGACTCTTTGCTTTCTCTCTTCCTTCAGCTATGGTCTTTTCCCCCAACCCCTAGCCGAACTACCTTCATGTTCAGCCCTCTACAAGGCTCAAAGACAGACCCAGGCTCTAGTAGGGTAAATATGAGCACCAGTATGGCACAGTGGGTAGAGTGGGGAGCCCAAGTTAGGAAGAACTAGATTCAAATTCTGCCTCAGATACTTAGCTATGTTACGCCGGGCAGGCCCCAGCGTAAACTCAGTCTGAGTTTCCTCGTGCATAATAATAACATCTACCTCATAGGGTTGTTGGTGAAAATCAAATGAGACAGTAACTGTAAGGTGCTACATAGATGTGGTTTAGGGGATAAAGCACTGGGCTTACAGTCAGGAAGACCTGAGTTCAAATCTGGCCTCAGACACTTCCTAGCTGTGTAACCCTGGGCAAGTTGCTTAACCTCTGTTTGCCTTAATCCACTAAAGAAGGAAATGGCAGACCATGCCAGGATTTTTGTTAAGAAAACCCCCTGGACAGAGGTCCACGGGGTCATGAAGAGTCAGAAATGACTGAAATGACTCAACGACAACATAGATGCTACAGAGGTGGGTGACGTAAATACTATGTTACCTGAATGTTATAATCGGAAGGGAACTTAGGCTCAGCAACTCATTAAATGTTAGGTTAGAATGGGCTTTAGAGACCATTTTTGGGGTTCAAACCTGTGATTTCATTGCCATAGGGAATTCTCAGGGAAGAAATTTTGTTAATCAATGAAGGTCAGTGCCTTCTCTGCAATTTATCATTTCAGAAATTCCCTGGAACAATGAGAGGTTAAGTGAATTTGCTTAGGGTCACAGTCAGAATGTATCAAAGACAGAACTTGAATCCAGATCTTCCTGACTCTCAGATTTTTTTTTTTTTTGGTGAGGCAATTGGGGTTAAGTGACTTGCCCGGGGTCACACAGCTAGGAAGTGTCAAATGTCTGGTCTGAGGCCAGATCAGGTCTTCCTAACTTCAGGGCTGGTGCTCTATCCCCTGTGCCACCTAGCTGACCCCAGGTAGTTAAGTCAAAAGACTTCAATTCAATTCAGTTCAATTCAACAAGTTACTGTTAAGTGCCTACTTTATTGGCACATAGAGGCAGCCAGATGGCTCAGTGGATAGAACACTGGCCCTGGAGTCAGGAAGTTGTTTGTAGTTCAGTCATTTCAGTCCTGTCTGACTCTTCATAACCCCATTAAGTGTTTTCTTGGCAAAGATACTGGAATGGTTTGCCATTTCCTTCTCCAGCTCATTTTACAGATGAGGAAATTGAGGTAAATAGGATCAAGTGACTTACCCAGAATCACACAGCTAGTGTCTCTAGTCGTATTTGAACTCAGTTCTTTCTGACTCCAGGCCTAGCTCTCTATCCTGGTGTCAAAAAGTCCTGAGTTCAAATCTGGCATCAGAAGCTTTCTAGCTGTGTGAGCTTGGGTAAGTCACTTAACCTCCATCTGCCTTAATGCACTGAAGAAGGAAATGGCAAACCACTCCAGTATCTCTGCCAAGAAAGCAATATGGTCCATGGGGTCATGAGGAGTCAGAAACAACCGAACAATGTTGGTTCTCAGTAACCACTAAGTGCCTACTATGTTAACTGCCTACATTGAAGCAGCTAGGTGGCGCTGTGGATAGAGCATTGAGCCTGGAGTTAGAAAGACCTGAGTTCAAATCTGCTCTGACACTTTATTGTGTGACCTTTGGCAAATCACTTAACCTCTGTCTTCTTCAGTTTCCTCAACTGTAGCACAGGGTCATTGTGAGATAATATCTGTAAAGCACTTCGCACAGTGTCTGGCATATAGTCGGTGTTTAATAAATATTTGTTCCCTTTCCTTCCCTACTCTGTGCTAGGCCCTGTGTATCTCCCATGCACAGTAGGAGTAATTTGGTCCCTAGAATCTCAAAACCACGTACATTTTGCTGGTCCTAGCTTTCTGACAGCAGTTAAATGAGAGTCTGGAAACCCTCTTGTAACAATAGCAAGTATTATCCCAGCTTGGAGGCTTTCGAGGTGGATGTATTCTCCAGCCCAGACAATGTACTGCAAAGCCCTAACTTTTAACTAATGAGGCTGGAAACCGGTGACATTTTGGAGCTGATTTAATGATGGTTTTCTACATTGGGATCAGATTCCTGCAGCATTTGGAAAGTGGCAAATATAACATCATTATTTCCCCAAATGACCAGAATTGTAGCAGGTAACTCGAGGCCAGTAAATTTCCCCAGCAGCAGATGTTAAATTCTTTTTTTCTTTTTTCTTTCTTTTTTTTTTTTTAATAAAATGATTAACAGTAGGAGTCTAGGAGTCTTGTGGCAGAGAAGCCAGGAGTGTAGAGTTGCCGAAAACAACGTGTGAGGTAAAGGGGATCATAAAGGCTCCATACTGCGGTGACAGAACTGGGGCTGGAAGCTGGAAAAGCCCACAGGTCGTAAGCGCTAAACCAAACAGTGTTGGGCAGCTGGCGGTGGGTTAAAGTGGTAAGAGCTTTGGCCTGGAAACCAGGAGGCCTGGGTCTAGTCCCAGGACTGCTTCTGTCTACCTTTGTGGCCTTAGGCAAGCCAAAGAATCACAGATTTAGAACTGGAAGGGACCCAGAGGGCCAACAGGCCTCACCCCCTTCCATCTACACTTGGGAAAACTGAGGCTGGGAGAAGTTAATCCATTTGCTGACGTGCTTAGTAAGTGTCCAGGATGGAATTTGAACTCAGGCCTTTCTGATTCCTTCTGAGCTCTATCCATTGTCCTGTCTGTAAGTCACTTGAATTCAGTTCAACAAACATTTATTTAGCATCTATTCTTGGGTGGGGGGGTCAGCTAGGTAGTGTAGTGGGTAGACTGGCAGGCCTAGAGTCAGGAAGACTCATCTTTGTGAGTTCAAATCTGGCTTCAGACACTTCCTAGCTATGTGAGCTTGGGCAAGTCACTTAACCCTATTTGCCTTTGTTTCCTCATTTTGTAAAATGAGCTGGAGAAGGAAATGGCAAACCACTTCAGTATCTTTGCCAAGAAAACCCCAAATGGGGTCACAAAGAGTCTGGATATGACTGGACAACAACAACAACAACAATTTTATGGGGTGGGGCCAGCATGCAGTAGCATATAGAGGGGGATGGATGATTAATAATAATAAACATTTATTTAACATGTCAGTGTTTGCAAAGCACCTCACATATATGATCTTACTTGATCCTCACAACAACCCTGTGAGGTAGGGCCATTATTATCCCCATTTTGAGGATGAGGAAAATGATAGTGAAAGAGATTAATCAACTTGTTTAGGGTCCTATGTTAAGTGTCTGAGGCTGGTTTTGAACCTAGGTCTTTTTGACTCCAAGTCTACCATCCTATCTGACATACCACCCAACTAACTGCCTAAGGAAGATAAGGGTTCAAGACCTGGATCTGCTATATACTGGCTGTGTGACTATGGGCAAAGGATTGACTCCTTTAATGTGACAGGCAGCTCCCTAAGACTATCTGCTTCCAATGAGCTGCCCAAATGCATTGGTTGAAGGGGTTTCCTCATGGAGACTTCTCTGTTCAGATGAAGTTGTGGGTTTGCTCCTTTCTCTCAAAAATGTGCCTGGCATAGGAGGAAACTGAATATAATGGCTAGAGTGCTGAACCTGAGTAAAAAAGACTCGATCTCAAATTCTGCCTATGACATGTGCTTGCAATGTGGTTGGGCAATTCAACAAACCCTTCTGGGCCATGGGAACTCTAAGATCTAGCTACTAGTTATAGATGGTGTGTCATCTGTAATGGTGGAGGGTGTTCCCACACCAGGAAAATCACAGGTCTTTGGCATATTGCTATGTTGTCAATTGACTATGTGCTAGGCACTAAGGACAAGAAGATGAAAAACTGCCTTCCAGAAACTTACAAATTAATAAAAGGCTAATCTCCAATAGTGGGTTTGCTGTTCAGTCATTTCAGTTGTGTTTGACTCTACGTGACCCCATTTGGGGTTCTCTTGGCAAAGATACTGGAGAGGTTTGCCCTTTCCTTCTCGAGTTCATTTTACAGATGAGGAAACTGAGACAAACAGGATTAAGTGATTTGCCCAGGGTCACACAGCTAGGAAGTGTTTGAGGCTGGATTTGAACTCAGGTCCTTCTGACTCCAGGCCCAGATTGTATCATCTAGTTGCCTATCTAGTGGTGGGACAGGTACACAAATGTCTATAAAGCTGGATAGGATAAATAGGGGAGGAGGTAAAGAAAAAGGTTGAGAGATTGGAGGAGGAAAGGATCACTTCTAGCTGGAGAGATTATAGAGAGATTCATGGAGGAGGGGGAGATCTGAGCTGAGCCTTAAAGGAAGAAGGAGGTTTCGATAGGCTGAGATGCTGGGGCAGGGGGACACTCCATTCTAGCTCTGGGGGCAAGCCAGCACAAAGCCCAGAAGTGAATGAGGGCAGGCAGAGATGAGGAAATGGCTAGTGGTATAGGTCAGTAGGATTTCACTTTTCTCTGGGCCTCAGTTTCCTTCTCTCTAAAATGAGAATTTTGGACTAGATAATCTCTGGTGTCCCTTTCTAGTTCAGACTTTCTACAAATCTTAGATCCCAAGGTTCTAGTTTACTCTGATGCATAAGCAGAATAGTAAAATAATATTTGCCTTCCAAAGAATATAACAAGGGCAGCTAGGTGGAGCAGTGGATAGAGTACCGGCCCTGGATCCAGGAGGACCTGAGTTCAAACCTGGCCTCAGACACAAAACACTTACTAGCTGTGTGACCCGGGGCAAGTCACTTAACCCCACTGCCTAGACCAAAAAACAAAACAAAACAAAACAAAAAGGATATAACATTTCCAGATAAACTCAACAGGGGGAAAACTCAACCAACCAAATCCAAGATTAGCGATATGATTGAAATATCTCTACCTCCATCCCCTATGTAAATGTTGGGATGGCAAGAGGGTAAGTTCAATGCTCAGGATTTACCAGCATAGAAAAGCAACACATGAAAGGTCCAGCAGTGTCTGATCTGTTACACAGGCTTGCTGTCCACATATGCAGCTTGGCAGCAGAGCTCCCTTTTGCTTGCTCAGCTGTGTAGCATCTGCAGATGTTCAACTATCTGTTCCTAATAGATAAACTCTCAGTGTGGTATGCTTCCTCTCCATTCTTTTTTTTTTTTTGCTTTTTTTTTTTGGTGAGGCAATTGAGGTTAAGTGACTTGCCCAGAGTCACACAGCTAGTGTCAAGTGTCTGAGGCCAGACTTGAACTAAGATCCTCCTGACTCCAAGGCCAGAGCTCTATCCATTGCACTACCTAGCTTCTCCCTTCCTCTCCATTCTTGAGGGCTCTCCATTCATGACATCTTCATTTTTTTAGCTCAGTACGTGGGTCTGCCAGGATCTCAACAATCTCTCTCTGAGTCTCTCTCTCTCTCTCTCTCTCCCTCTCTCTCTCTCTCTCTCTCTCTCTCTCTCTCTTCTCTCTCTCTTTCTCTCTCTCTCTTTCTCTGTCTCTCTCCTTCCATCTTCTCTTCCCCCTCTTCCCCTCTCTTCCCTTCTTCTTCCCCCTCTCCCCTTTCCTTTCTTCTCTTTCTTCATCTCCCTCCTTCCCTCTCTCTCTCTACCTCCTCCCCTTACCTTTCTCTTACCACCCTCCTCTCTCCTCCTCTCTCCTTTCTTTTCTAGGAATCTGATCTGGGGTTTGGACACAGAATAGATCAGTGGTTCAACTATCCCTTCCTTCCATCTGGATATCTATGACTTCCCTTTGATGCCAGCTTCATCCTTTTTACCCACCATCATGAGGTCTGAGGGTCAGAATAAAATTACTCTTGTGAACAAGAGAATATTCAGGCAAGTAACTTAAAATCATCCCCCTCCCCATCTTCTACCATCACAGAATATACCCAGAGATTCAGAGAGCTTTCTGCTGGTGGGGCTCTGGTAGAAGGAGGAAGCATCTGCAAATATCTTCGAATTATTTCAGAACCTTCACCACTATTAGAACAGTTATCCAGAACCCAAGTTCTAGTTTTTATATTGAAAAACTGCTCTCCTCTGGTTCCCCCTTCTCCTAACCACCACAACCTTTGGCTAGTAAGGCCCTCCCTTGTCCTCTACCCTTGCTCCCCATAATGGCCACCACTGGGGCAAATCCCCTCCCCCCATCTCTTCTGATGGTCTCATTTCTATCCCAATTTTCCGAGGTCTCTAATGTCCCTCTCTCCCACTGTATCTGCCCCTTCCATTGCATTCAATCAAATCTGTGGGAAGAAATCCTCCTATTACACCCTTCACCTATTCCTCAGATGTTTGGCATTCTGTTTGTTTCCATGAATGTTTCAACTTCCTGGCTTTAACTAAAAGTTGGCTTCACTGATGATACCATATGCTAGCCTCATGGACCAACCAATTAGAACTTGGCCTCAAATCACAGGGTTCAGAAAATGATTCACTGTTACAGAATGAAGTGAGATTTATTGGAAGAATGCATCGAAACAAGTGTCTATCAGCAGCCCTGTATACTAGAGCAGGCAGCCACAGCAAGCTTTGAATCATTAGCTCAAGCTGCTGTGTATCACCCCAGACCCCAGGCTCCTGTTTATTACAATTCTCCCAGTACCCTTGGATAGAGATCATCCGAGACTAGGGACTTCAAGTCGTTGAGGTCCACTGAGTGCTCTCCTTTTACCTCTTCACTTATCTTGTGTTTAAACTTCCTGCTAACCATTTTTATTATATTTTTTCCAAATCTAAAGATCTGTCTCTTTGGCAGAAACAAAATAAAGGTTGAGAACTTGAGAAAAGTTGATTTTTTTGCTTTGTCAGTTTCTCTGTTATCGTTCCAACCACTCCAAACAGGAGAACTATCCTTTATTTTCCCAAGGAGTTTGCTCCATTGACTAACTCTCTCTCTCTCTCTCTCTCTCTCTCTCTCTCTCTCTCTCTCTCTCCCCTACTCATTCTTATTGTCTCTCTCTGGACCTCTGTTTCTTTCTTGTCTCCTTCTCCCCCTCTTCCTTACTTCTCTCCCTTTCTTTTCTCCCTCTCTTGCTAGCCCCCCCCATCTTCAAGCTCTATATACTAGTCTACCCTTTCCCCACTGTCTATAAACTTGCTTATATTCCTCCCCAGTCAGATTACAATCACATGACTGCCAGATCTAATGGACTTTATTCTATTCTCATCCTCTTCCCTTCCCTTCTCCTCTTTGTGTCTCTGTCTCTGTCTCTATGCCTCTAGGTTTCTCTTTCACTGTCTGTCTTTCCTTCAGTCAGTCTGTCTGTCTGTCTCTTTCACTCTGTCTCTGAGTGTTTTTCTGTCTTCAACTTACCTTTCCAACCTAACTTCACATTACTCCCTTTTCACATATTCTACATCCCAGCCAAACTGACCAATGAGCTGTTCCTTGGACCCAAATTGCCATTTCCTATCACTGTGCATGTGTACAGGAAGTCTTCCATGCTGGAGAGATGCTCCCACCTCATATCTGACTTTCAGAATCCTTCCCTTCCTTCAAGGCTCAATTCAAGTGCCGCCCCTTCTGTGAAGTCTTACCATGAAATTCCCACAGGTAAAAGTATTCTCTCCTGACTCAAATGTTACTAGAATGCTTTGCCTGGATGGTTTCCTTTGCCTCCATCACTCTACGTTGTATCTTGTTTGGCTGTGTTTATGCAACTTCCCCATTCTTCTCCCCCATCCCTAGTTTCCCAGTAGAATGCAAGCTTCTTGAGAGCAGAGACTGTGTCATTTTTAATCACTGTATCTTCAGTGCCTTAAACGTAGCAGGCACTGAATGAATTGCTTGTTAACTTGATTTAAATGCTTTGATCTTCTCCTGGTAAGATTGTTAAAAACAAACAAACAAATCTTTTGATTGTCCTTAGGATTTACTGCCAGCCTCAGCTTATTCTGAACTTTAGTATTTCTAAGAAAAGAACTCGTCATGCTCTTGTGAGCAACAGAGGAATCCTCTGCTGTCTGTCATTGGTTCTGTAATTTACACTTAAAAAAAAAATCTACCTTGGTCAATGACTTCCCTGTGCATCCACATCGATCTCTTTAGCCAACCTCCCATCCACCCACACCTTTTTCCTCATTGGATTTATTTCTGCTTGCAATTTTAAAATTTCATTCTTGAGAGCTTCTCATCTCTCTTTGGCTTTTGTTACTGTTGTCCAGTCCTTTCAGTTGTGTCTGACACTTTGTGACCCCATATGGGGTTTTCTTAGCAAAGATACTGCAATGTTTTGTCATTTTTGGCAAATAGAGGTTCAGTGACTTGCCCAGGGTCACACAGATGGCAAGTGTCTGAGGATAGATTTGAAATCAGATCTTCCTGACTTCAGGCCCAGCACTCTATCCACTGTGTCACCTAGCTGCCCACATATAGATGCAAGCTATCATATGTCAGACTATACCTGGCTTTGCTGACCTTCGTCACAAATGCTAAGATGGAGTGGTAGGTCACTTTCCTCCAGTGATCCTATCATTTCTACTTCAGTGATCATTTCTTCTTTATTTGTCCAGAGCAGGTCCAGAATAGCAACTCCCCTTCTGTCTTACTTTATTTTTTGAAGAATGAAATC
The DNA here is from genome assembly GCF_003287225.1 of Phascolarctos cinereus. NCBI lineage: Eukaryota > Metazoa > Chordata > Mammalia > Diprotodontia > Phascolarctidae > Phascolarctos > Phascolarctos cinereus. Next base: position 228,020,950 of record NW_027555958.1, on the reverse strand, counting down.
ATCTTCATGAAGGCCAGCCAAGAATTTGTCAGCCACTCTGTTTCTGGCGAAGGAGGAGCTCCAGTAGAGATATAGCTAATTGAAACTCTTTTCTGTGCCTCCATGCCAAGGTTCTGAACTCTTCATCTGTTGTATTCTTTTGTCCAAGTGATCAATAGAATAGACCCATGAGAATACAGCTTTTTCTTTTTTTCTCCATTAATCTTCACTCTGCCATCTGGATTTATACTTGAGAGTGTGTTTTCTTACTATACGATGTTATTCTGTTCTACACAACAGTAATAATAATAATAATGATTAATAGCACTTTAAGGTTTGCAAAGCACTCTACAAATGTTAGCTCATTTGATCCTAACAACCCTGAGATGTATGTGTTATCATTATTCCCATTTTGTAGAGGAAGAAGTTGAGGCACAAAGAAATTAAGTGACAGGAAGTGTCTGGGGCTGGATCTAAACTCAGATCTTCCAGACTCCAATTCCAGTGCTCTATCCTCTTCGCCGCCATATTATCGCCTTTGCATGTCATCTCGTTAATTAGACTGTGAGCTCCTTGAGAGTAGGGGCTATTTTTTTTTAACCCTTTCTCTGTATCCCCAGAGCTTAGCATAGTGCCTGCACATAGTAGGTGCTTAATAAATGTTTGTGGACCATCGCTTCTGTTTGTCGACTATCCCCTTCCGTAGGTTGCTTCTAGGCATGAGCACCCCACCGCGTCCCAGAGGTATTACTGAGATGGAATTTGTCTGCTTGTATTACGATCTCTTTGAGTATTTGTGTCTGGACATCTGAGGCCTTGGGTTTTGTTTATCGATCCTTTCTTGGGTCTTTGTCCTTAATGTTTTATTAGGCTTCTACATGGCTACTCTTCCTTTGCTGTGGCTGTCGCTCTCTCTGCTCTGCCTGGGTTAGACCACGTTTGGAATATTTGTTCCCTTCTGCCAGCACAATTTAGGAAGGACTTTGATAAGCTGGAGAACGACCAGAGGTGAGCAACCAAGATGGTGAAGGTAGCTCATGCCAAGTGCGAACTGGTTGAAAGAGCTGGGGAGACTTTGCCTAGAGAAGCCAAAGGCTCAGGGGATGCGTATTGGCTACCTGCAGGTATTTAAAAGATGTCACAGCTCTGCTTGGGCCCAGACAGCAAAATTAGGAACAGTGGGTAGAAGTTGGGAAGAGGTAGCTGTAGGTTTGATAAAGGGAAATAAAACACACTTCTTAACAATTTGTTCAGTCCTTCAGTTGTGTCCAACTCTTCATGACCCCATGGACTGTGGTGTGCTGTGTCTACTGCCCAGGGGGTTTTCTTAACAAAAATACTGGAATGGCCTGCCATTTCCTTCTTCAGTGGATTAAGTAACTTGCCCAGTAAGCTAGTTAAGTGCCAGGCCAGATTTGAACTCAGGTCTTCCTGACTCCAGGCCCAGCGCTCTAACCACTTAGCCACCTAGTTATCTCTATTCTTAACAATTAGAACTATCCAAAAGAAGAATGAGCTGCCTCTAGGAATGCTTGGCTCTTCTTCTTTTGAAATCTTCCATCAGAGACTGGGTGCCCATTTGTTTTTTGTCAAAACCTTTTTCTGCATCTATTGAGATAATCATATATTTTCTGTTAGTTTTGTTGTTGATATGGTCAATTATGCTGATAATTTTCCTAATATTGAACCAGCCCTGCATTCCTGGTATAAATCCTACCTGGTCATAGTGTATTATTCTCATGATAAGTTGCTATAGTCTTTTTGCTAATATTTCATTTTAAATTTTTGCGTCTATATTCATTAGAGAAATTGGTCTTTCTCTGTTTTGACTCTTCCCAGTTTAGGTATCAGTATTGTGTTTGTATCATAAAAAGAATTTGGTAGGACTCCTTCTTTGCCTGTTTTGCCAAATAGTCTATGCAGTGTTGGAATTAATTGTTCTTTAAATAAGTTTGATAGAATTTGCCTGTAAATCCATCTGGCCTTGGAGATTATTTTTTAGGGAATTCATTGATGGCTTGTTCAATTTCTTTTTCTGAGATGGGGTTATTTAAGTATTTTACTTCCTCTTCTGTTAATCTGGGCAATTTATATTTTTGTAAATATTCATCCATTTCGCTAAGATTGTCAAATATATTGGCATACAGTTGGGCAAAATAGTTCATAAGTACTGTTTTAATTTCCTCTTCATTGGTGTTGAATTCATGGGTGCCCATTTATTAAAGCTGTTGTACTGGGGACTCTCGGTTGGGTATGGGTTGGTCTAATTGCCTCTGTGGTCTCTTCAGACTTTGAGATTCTATCAGATAAATCTTTCATAAAGACATCTGAAGGTAAGATTCTCCCAGCTGAGCGCCTGTCCCTAAATGGTATAAGGAATTAAGAATGTCACTTTTTCTATGTAACCCCAAGTTCCACCCAAGCAGCACAGAGGATGGGCAGCACACAGCTGCGTTTGGAAGGTGGGACTCCTAATTTGTTGTTGCTTACCTGTGGTGCCACAGTAGCACATTAGCTCCCTGAGGGCAGGGGCTGGTTTTTCATTTTTGGCTTTGTATACCCTGAGACTAAGACAGGGCTTTGCATGTAGTAGGAACTTAATAAATGTTCATTAAATTGATTTCTTAATGATAACTAGCATTTGCGTAGTGCCTCAGCATTTACAAAACACATCAGATGTTATCTCATGTGATTCTTACAACAACTCTGTGAGGTAGGAGGTATTATTAAGCCTATTTTACAGATGAAGAAACTGAAATAGAGCTTAAGTGATTTTTCCAGGGACACACATCTAGTGGGTGTCTGAGGCAGGGTTTGAATACATGGCTTCCCAATTCCAAGACCAGCGCTCTAACCACAGTGCCAGCTAGCTGCCAAAATTCATGAGTTATCATGGCACGGTACCTTTATATTGTTATCTTGCTGCATTTGGAAAGCACTATGATGTTGCATAAGACAAAGCAATGTATATGGCATCAATGAACTTGTGGTCTCCAGTCCTGCCTCTCATACTTACTGTGTGACTTTGATCTAATAACTTAACCTCTCTGGCCTCAGTTTCCTGGTCTGCAAATTAAGGGGATTGGATTATATGGTTTTCCAGCTCCAAATCCATTAACCAATGACCTACTCAACTTCTTTAGTTGCATTTTTTTGGAGGCTATTGTTTTCTACCAGGCCAATTGCCCACAATGAGAACATGTTGGCTTGCAAACTACTGTTCCAAACTTAAACACCGAGAAATGCTCATTACCCATTTTGTAATCCTTTAGTTCTTACAAGCTCAGCTCTCTCTTAAACAGGCTTAGGAAAATCCAAGACAATCTCAGACTTGGCTTTTAAAAATACACTCCGATAGAACCTAACATCGTTTTAAAACAGAAAATAATGACATGTCAAAAATCACATTTATAGAGTATTTTACGGCTTAAGTATTGGTAGCATCATAAGTTAAAGAATGTTAGAGCTGGAAGGACTTTAGAAACCATAGGATAACAGGAAGGGACCTCGTAGACCATTCAGTCCAGGGCTTCTTATCTTCTCCCACTCACGACCCCTGTTTTTGACCCCTGTTTTTTGCAGCGTTAGTTAGCGTCGCATGGCCTGAAGGCACGTGCAGTGCAAAGTGCACATGCTTTGTGTTCAGATCCAAGGCTGCAGTGAAGTCCTGGGATGTAACACAGGCAAGAGCTGCCAGAAGCACCTCAGATTTATTACACATGTCTGATTTTGAATTATTTTTTGCTCATTGCGTGTTCAGAAACCTTTTACTTCTGCCAATTTTTTCTCGACACCATATGGGGTCCTGACCCACAGTTTAAGAAGGGCTTATTTAGTCCAATTCCCTCAATTGTATACGTGAGAAAACTGAGGCCCACAGAGGTCTCATGACTTGTTCAAGGTCCCACAGGTGAGAAACAATAGAACTGGGATCTGAATTCAGGTCCAATGACTGCTTGATGCCATTCCTTATCTAATTATATCCTAATGCTAATTAGCTTACACTGCCTGCTATATAATCCAACACCCTCATTTTACAGATCCTGAGGACTAAGGATAGGAAATTGTTTACTTCAAGTCACTAAATTAGTTAGTGGTAAAGGGAAGATTAAAACCCAGTTAGGATGTAACAAAATTATGTGGCTTTTACAGCATGGTAATAATAGCTCGCATTTATATGGCACTTTCAGATTTGTGATGTACTTTACAGTCATTATTTCACTTTATCCTCAAAACAACCCTAGGAGTTAGGTGCTATTATTATCCTCATTTAACAGAAGAGGAGGGCAGCCAGGTGGTGCAGTGTGCCAGGCTTAGAGTCAGGAAGACTTGAGTTCAAATCCAGCCTCAGACACTTACTAGCTGTGTGGCCTTGGGCAAGTCACTCAACCTTGTTTGTTTCAGTTTCCTCATCCGTCAAATGAGCTGTAGAAGGAAATGGCAAGCCACTCCAGTGTCTTTGCCAAGAAAACCCCGAATGGGGTCATGAAGAATCTAGACACAACTGAACACAAAAGCAAAGAGGAACTAAGCCATACGGAGGATAAGTCACTTTTCCCGTGTTACCCAGCTGGGAAGTGTCTGAGACCAGATTTGAACTCGGGACTTCCTGCCCATTCCTGATTTCAAGTCCAAGGTTTTATCCACCTCACCACCTCAGCCAATCAACCAACAAGTATGTAAGTGCTAATTATGTACCAGAAACTGTGCCCGAAGCTGGAGATACAAAGACAAAAAAAAGAAAAAGAAATAGTCCTTGTCCTCAAGGAACTTATATTCTGTTTTGGGAGACAATGTGTACATATATAAGTATCACCTTGGCAGGCCAAGCTGTCAGTCTTCCACGTGTATGGCCCCTCCCTTCTCATGGGTGGGGTTTCCCCAGTGGCTCACTCCCTTCTGGGTTGGTGCCTTCCTTTCAGACCTGCTGTGCTGCCTTGTAGGGGAAAGGAAGAAAAATGACTTCCACCTCAGCTCACTCACCTACCTCTGGGACTATCGGCTCAAGTTTCTAGGAATATTTTCCTGGGAATTGTTCTCCCTCTCTCTCAAATTAGCTTTCATTTCTATTGAATGCATGGCTCAAACCCCTTGCCAGTTTGCTCTGGCAAAAAAAAAAAAGCAAACCCCCCATTGAGTTTGTAAAACCTCAATAATTTAGATTTCCGTCCTTTGCAGTTTCCCCACTTGTATTCAAGTACGTCAAACTGGCACAGGTTCCATAGCTTTCTGGTTTTAATACAATTTCAAGCACGTAACAGGAAAACCTAAAAATACCACTTAAAGAGATAACAGATCTAATGCTCAATCTCTAGCCAGGAGGGGCTTTCTTCTCCTTGTACCCCATTATCTCTTCTGAGATGAGAGAAATGGGTCTCTGCTTCAGGAGGGTACCAGGAAGGACCCATGCCAGTCTCATTAAGAGACCTTTTTGGCATCATGTTCAATTAGTGCTGGCAGTGTTTGCGCTGTTTTTTATTCTGCATCAGAAATCTATACCACTTAGGGGTTCTCTCATACCGTTTAAGAGAGTGTGTACAATCAGCCCACAACTTGACCCAACACTGGAAAACTTGAGGATAAGAAACTGAGGCTAGGGCTCTTCCATGTCCCCAGCTCATTCTGCACTGCTACCATTCTTCACCATCTTTAGGAATAAAATTCTCATGCCCGTCTTGGGGGAACTGAAAGACTGACCATATTCTGTTGAACTATGAGACCAACAGTCTTTGTTGGCTCTTGGAAGGGACAAGGGCACTGTAGGGGCATTAAATATACACAAGACTCTTGCAAAATACACACAAATGTGAAGGTAAGATTCAACCCACTCCCCTTCCCCAATCCAATCACAGAAGGTCTAGGCAACTCTGTTGAAACAATTAGTCAATCAAAAGCAAAAGCTTGTTGTGAACAATTTCTTAATCTGAAGGGAATAAAGTGCTTTAATAAATAGAGACAGATGATGCCACATAGGAAGTATCTTATGGTTTACTCCAGAGAGTTTGGAACATTTCAGTTGAAGAATAGTTTTATACAGCAATGGCGATCTCTTGGGAGAGAATTGTTGGGACATGGAGAGAGTGAGGTCAATGAAGAAACTTGCTCTTCCTCCTTCAACAAGCACTTTTGGAATTTTGAAAGGTTATAACATCTGGAGCTCTCATCCGCATGGGTAGTGTCCCCAGAGTAGAAGCTGTTGATAAGCAGCATCTGAATTAAAGCTGAGATAAACTAAGGACAAACAAGATACATTGAGGAAATGCAACTCTGCCTTGGAGAGAAGTCTTAGCTATGGACCCTGCAAACACATGAATTCTAGAAACCCAGCAGAGAGCTACATCTAAAAAGAACTTTATGATGGCTCTATGAAGAGATAAAAGGACTCCAGTAACCAATTACCCTTTGACAAATGTGTTTTCTCACTATTTTTATACTTTAAGTTTGAACCCATTTTCTCAGGAACTTTATGTATTCAAGGGAGAACATACCCACGGGGTTTTTTTTTGGGGGGGGAGGCAAAGGAATTGTTTTTGTACTAGCTGTTCTTACTATGCCTTCTTAGTAAATACCCTTTCAAAAAGATAATTGAGGCTACTGGCCAATTATCATTAGGAAGCACACTTGTGGGGGCTCATGAGCAATAGTACTAGAAACTGCAGCCACTCAGAGTTACATCTAGAACACTGAGGGGAGTAAAAGATTGCCAAAGCGAGAGGAAATTGGGGAAATAGAACCAGAGGGAGTGCTGCACAAGGTAATGTGGAGAATAGAGGCAAAGAGACATTTATAGTATAAAAAGCAGGTTTGTAAAAGGAACAAACATACATTGTTGTAGGACATCGTTGTCAGTCCTAGGGTTTAGAGCTTGAAGGAAGAGATCATCTAGTATAACTCTCTCATTTTATAAAGGGAGACACAGAGACCCAGATTCTGGAAGGAACTAGTCCTAGATGATACTACTGTTTTGTGCTCTGTGGGGGCAATGTGGTGTCATTAATAATAATAATAATAACCACTACGACTAACGTTATATAGTACTTACTGTGCAGCAGGCACTTTGCTAATCCTTTACAATTGTTATCTCATTTGATCCTTAGTACAACCCTGGGAAGGAGATGCTATTGTGATCCCCATTTTACAAATGAGGAAACTGAAGTTGTGTCTGAGGCCAGATTTATTCACACTATCCACTGCACCACCACCAGTCACCAAAAGCATGGAAGACTGTGAGTAAAGATTCCTACTGTTCTGCCAGTAAGAAACTGTGTGATCTTGGGGTGAAGTCACTTCTCTAGGACTTCAGTTTTCTCAGCTGTAATAGGATGAAGGTTGGGATTAAACATCTCTAAGTTATCTTCCTGATTTAACCAAGTTGTGTTACTCTTGGCTGGTCAATCACCTCCTCATGGTCCCAGGAAGCTCTCTCAGACTAAAAGCTGGAGAATTGATACTGATGTACTTTGGTAGAGGGAGATTTCTCACCTTCAGCTCCCTGAAAAATGAAACCACAAGTCCAGAAGCCCCCTCATCTCTATGCTCCCCCCCACTCCAAGTGTAACGAATGGAAGAGGATGTGGGAAAATCGTGGTTTTTCTTGTAGCAGCTGATGGATGGCCATTAGGAGAAATCACCTTTCCTCTGTTCCATTTCAGACAAGGGGGATAGGGAATGAAAAATATGGACCTTGGAATGGAACAGCAGGCTAAGCTTCACATTGTGCCTTTCAGATAGAGGCCCTGGAGATAGCCATTGGGCCCTCCTCTCCACTGAGAAGACACAGTCCATGGTAGACTAGAACCATTTGTTGGGAGCTAAACTGGTAACACCAGCCAGAATGAGTGATAAATACCCAGCGCTGGCTGTTTAGGAGAATTGCAGAGTCCAGGAAAAGGATAGAATAGACGTGGGTAAGAGGAGAGAGGCAGATGGCTGTTTGTAGCTAAGGAAAGAGGAAGGGGTCCATAGCACTAGGATAGGCAGAGCCAATCACAGGCCATATCCCATTATAACAAATTTGCCCCGAAACAACAAAAGGATTCTGAAGTTCAGTTGATTACCCTATTTTTATTCAGGCACTATTCAACACAACAAAAAGAGAATTTGGCCAATAATTTTGATATTCATTATCTATACCAGGCCTGCACAACCTGTGGTCCATGGGCTGCATGGGCATGCCAAAGGATTTTGGGCAGCCCACAAAAATTGTAGAGTATATTTTCCTCTACATTTTTCACAGGCCACCCAGAATCCTTTGGTGGCCTGCAGGTTGCGTAGGCCTGATCTATACCAAACAATTTAGCGCCTGTTTCTTATGCATAGAATATAAGAGATGGAAAAATCCTTTCTGATCAATAAATCAACAAGTATTTATTAAGTGTCTACTATATGGCAGACCCTATGCTAGTCATTGGGGATACAAAGATGAAAATGAAACAGTTCTTGGCCTCAGGGAGCTTATATTTTATTAAGGGAGACAACATGTATACATATAAGTAAATACGGAAGTCCAGAATTTGAGAGTTAGAAGGGATCTCAAAGACCATCTAGTCCAACCCATACACAAAATCATTCCCCTCCATATCATACCCAACAACTAATCAATCAATAAACATTTATCAACCACCCGCCAAGTGCCAGGCACTGTGTTAAGAGCTGGGGGCACAAAGAGAGGCAAAAGATAGTTCCTGTCCTCAAGCACCTTCTGGCAGTGGGGAATGGCTGATAGAGTAGTGGTGGTGGTGGTGGGAGGATATAAATATATACAAAGCTAGCTATATGCAAGATAAATAGGAAATAATTAATAGAGAGAAGGTGCAAGAATTAAGAGGGGTTGAAGAAGGCTTCTAGTAAAAGATGGGATTTTAGTTGGCACTTGAAGGAAGCCAGTGAGGTCAGTAGGCAGAGAGAAGAAGGGAGAACATTGCAGCCACAGGAATAGTTGTCTAGCTTCTGCCTGAAGATCTTAGAGAAGGAGAATCCATCCCAAACTGAGGCAGCCCATTCCACTTTTCATCAGCTCTACTTGGTAGGAAAATTTTCCTGATGTCAAGTCTAAATTTATCTCTTTGCAGCTTCCACCTATTATTCCTGGTTCTACCTTCTGGGTCTCAACAGAACAAGTCTAATCCTATTTCTGCATGACAGTTGAGTTTTTGATACCCAAACACAAGGCTATGTTTATTCCTGTTGAATTCCATCTTATTAGATTCAACCCAGTGCTTGATCCTGTCAAGATCCTTTTGGATGCTGACTCTTTTGGCTGGTGTGTTAGTTACTTATCCCAACTTTGTGTCATCTGCAAATTTGATACCAATACCATGTATGACCTAATCTAAGTCATTGACAAAAAAGTTGAGCAGCTCAGGGTCAAGCAAAGATCATTGAGGGACTCCACTGGAAGCCTCCTACCATGTTGACATTGAACCACTAACAGCTACTCTTTGAGCCTGGTCATCTCTTCCCTTCTGAATCCATCTCGTATTATCCTACCATTCATATCTTTCCATTTTGCCCACAAGAACATCATGAGATACTTTTATCAAAAGCTTTGCTAAAATTCAGGTAAATTATATCCACAGCATTCCCCCTTATTTATGAGCTTAGTAATCCTGTCAAAAAAGGAAACGAGGTTAGTCTGGCATGACCTATTTCCCTTCCCTTCCCTTCCTTTCTCTTCTTTCCTCTCCTCTCTTCCTGTCATGTCCTCCCCTCCCCTCCTTTTTTCTTCTCTTGTCTTTCCTTCTCTTCTCTCCTCTCCTCACCTTCCCTTCCCTTCCCTTCCCTTCCCTTCCCTTCCCTTCCCTTCCCTTCCCTTCCCTTCCCTTCCTTCCTTCCCTTCCCTTCCCTTCCCTTCCTTCCTTCCCTTCCCTTCCCCTTCCCTTCCCTTCCCTTCCCTTCCCTTCCCTTCCCTTCCCTTCCCTTCCTTCCCTTCCCTTCCCTTCCCCTTCCTTCCCTTCCCTTCCTTCTCTTCTCTTCTTCTTCTCTTCTCTTCTCTTCTCTTCTCTTCTCTTCTCTTCTCTTCTCTTCTCTTCTCTTTCCTTCTCTTCTCTCCTCTCCTCCTGTCCTCCCCTCCCCTCCTCTTTTCTCTTCTCTTTCCTTCTCTTCTCTTCTCTCCTCTCCTCTTCTCTCCTTCCCTTTCCTTCCATCCCACCCTTCTCTTCCCTTCCTTTCCTTCCCCCTTTCTTTCCCTCCCCTCCTTCCCCTCTCTTCTTCTCCCTTTCCTTCCCCTCCCTTCTCTTCCCCTCTTTTCTCCTCTTCTTTTCTTTCCTTGCCTATTGTTTGCAAAATGTCCTATCCTTCCTTTTTTGAAAATCAGGACATTTGCCCTTCTCTTATAGCACCTCTTCCTGTTTTCTGTGATCTTTCTAATATTATTGATGGTGGCATAGAAATCACATCTGCCAGCTCTTTCAGGACCTGAGGTTGTATAAGCCTATACAGAATATTTACACAGTAAATATGTACAAATTAATATATAAAATAAACACTTAGAGTAAGTCATTAAACTCAGGGCCTCAGTTTCTTCATCTGTGGTATTTGGCATTGTTGCACATAGAATAATTACTGTCTCTGTTAAATAAATAAACTCCTTTAGGATAGAGACTATGCCACATCTGGATTTGGATTCAGAGAACCTGGCCTCGAACCCTGGCTCTGCAGCTTACTCTTTGTGTGACTCTGGACAAGTCATTTATCACTGCAGGCTTTAGTATCATTCTCTGTAAAAATCAGAGGATTGGAATAGATAGTCCCTTAGGGCCCGCCTTCCAACTTTAAATCCCATAATCCTTCTGAATAGGGTGTTTTTGCTGATAGCCTCCTCTAGTTAATTATAGTTGATTCCCTTAAAGCCATCTCAAATCCTTGGAATTCAGAGCAAGAGAGTATGAAGTAGTGGAAAATCCTCAGGCAAGGAGTCCGTAGAGTGGAGTTGTAGCTTTAGTTCTGCCTCTCAGTAGAGTGGCTGGCTAGAGGATTCTGGGCAAATCATGGGAAATGAACATAACACCTGCCCTACATACTTCACGGACTTGTTGTGAGGATTAAATGAGGTTTTAGCTGTGAAATCACTCTGAGTGGGATTTGGTAATGTCTATAAAAGCACATAAATGATCCCTAAGGGAGGAAGAAACAGAGGAGGCATAGAAGAAACCAGTATGTCTACATAGGGAATTTTTTGGCGAGCCCAGATTGTTAAAAATAATCTTGTTTTTATTGATGCATATTCTTTTTATATCACATTCATTTCTGAGTATAGAGACTCTTCCTTTCCCCCACCTAAGAAGCTATCCCTTGCAATCCATCAATCCAATAAGCATTTATTAAGGCCTTCCAACAATGACAAGTTCTATCTTTTGTCATCTTTGCCAATTTCCCAGGTTTGAGGTGAACCTCATAGTTCTTTTGATTTGCATTTATGTTATTTTTGGGGTTTTTTTTTCACTTTTTTAACTAGGTATAGGATGACTTTTATTTTACCCTATGGAAAAATCCTGAAAACACAAGAACTGACTGGAATCTACGTATTAGAGTTTTGGAGCAATCTTTTATGCAGTTGTTAATTGTTTGTAGCTCTTCTTTTGAGAACTGTTCAAATCCATTTGCCCATTGAGAACTGGTTCTGTGTTTTAAATAGTAGTTTTAATTCTCTTTATATATCTCGGTTCTTAGACACCCATCAGATATTAATTGAAAAGATTTTTCTCAGTCTAAAATTTCTCTTCTTACTCTGGTTGCATCAGTTTTGGTTGTGCAAAAGTTTTTCAATTTCATGCAGTTGAAATTTTCTGCTTTATTTTTGAACCCATATTTTAAAAGGACATGTGCAAAAAAAAAAAAGGCAAGGGCCCCAAACCAAGGACTAATACAAACCAATCAATGAGCTGTTACAAGTATACGGAAAGCTAAATCTCAAAACAAATTGAGGCTTATATAAATGTTAAAGATGAGAAAAAAAGCTCTCTGAAGCAGTATATTTGAATACAAATCACTGGTAAACCTAGATTAAGCCTCTAAGATGAGATCTTTTTGAATGAAAACCAATATGTAAGTGTACACTAAAACTACTCAAATATGAATATAATACATATCAATATATTATCTAATATGGGTAATATAATGTATATCATGTACAATGTATAAAATATAATGTGAAATAATTTTCACATTTTCAACAAAATACACATGTTTTATTCATATTTAACCTGTCTAATGTCTTTGTTTTATCCACTTTGATTGTTATTCTCTTTGTAAGAGAGTAATTACATAACACTCAGGTTTTTATTTAAGCAAATATGGCCTACATAGTATTTTGTTTCCCACTGCCCCACTTAATAGTATTTTATTTTTTCCAGGCACATGTAAAGATAGTTTTCAATACTCACTTTTATAAGATTTTGAGTTCCAAATTTTTTCTGCCTCCCGCCCTCCCTCTTCTTCCACCTCCCCTCCTCCCTCCCCAAGACAGCAAGCAATCTGATCCTACATAGTATTTTAAGGCTACTACATTTTAAGGACGTTGAAGGAGAGTGCCCCAAAGACAGCAACCGGAATGACAAAGGGTCTTGAGGTCATGTAATGGGGGAATCCATTGATGGAAGTGGGGAATGTTTAGTCGGAATAAGGGAAGACCTGGAAAAGACACTATAGCTATTTTTAAGTATTTGAAGACCTATCAAAGAGTATCAAACATGTGATGCTTTGCCCCAGAGGGCAAAACTAGGAACAATTGGGTAGTGAGGGGGAGGGACTGCTAAGAGAAAGATTTCCTTAGTTCAAGTTAAAATATACAGAAAGAAGCTTTCAGTTTGAAGTACAGAGATCTTGACAATTTGAAAGACAATGTAGTATAGAGATGGGACACTGGACACAGAGTCACAAAGACCTGGATTTGAATCTCACCTCTGACCTTGATTAGCTGAGTGACCCTGAGCAAACTGCTTGAACTACTCCATGCCTCAGATTTCCCATCTATAAAATGGGAGGGATGGTGGGGGTTGGACTCAGTAACTTCTAAGGTCCCTTTCAGCTCTAAATCTACGACCATGTGAGTCTATGGTGCTAATTAGATCTGTTCCCAAATGCAACGTACTGCCTTGGGAAGGAGTGTGCATCTCTTTCTTAAAGGTATTCACGCAAAGGTGGGGTGAACCAGTGTTAGGTATCTTGCATAGGGATTAAGCCAGGGGATGGGAAATTGTCCAGGTGTGGATTGGACTTGGTAACTTACTTTGGAGGTCTCTTCCAAATCTGACATTTTAAAATTCTCTGACTGAATGATCCCTGAGGGTTCTTCTGCCTTTATATCCTGTAGTTATGGGAGCATAGATTCAGTGCTAGAAGTGGCCTTAAAGGTCATCTGGTCTTACACTTGGGGCAGCTAGGTGGCCCAGTGGATAGAGTGCAGGGCCTGCAGTCAGGAAGACCTGAGTTCAAATCTGGTCTCAGACACTAGTTGTGTGACCTTGGGCAAATCACTTTACCTTGTTTGCCTCAGTTTCCTCATCTGTAAAATGAGCTGGAGAAGGATATGGCAAACCACTCCAGAACCTCTGTCAAGAAAACCCCAAATGGGGTCACAAAGAGTTGGACACAAATGAACAACAAAAAGTCTGATCCCCTCATTTTATAGAGAAGGCAGTAAAGAGGGGCTAAGTGATTTGTTGCACAGGTACAAAGGTAGGCTCTTGTGATTGTATTTTGAGTATGTGTTTCCCCAGTTATATAAATAACCTGTAACTTCAATGTCTCCTTTGTAAATAACGTAGTCTCAACAGCCTCTTTGCCTTAAAAGGAGGTATTGATGGGTGTGTAAAAAAGGGACATGGATTCTATAGATGGGAACTAGATGGCAGAATGTGGGGTGGGATAGGATCCTAAGGGGCAAAGATAAAGACCAGGTACTATGCCAAAGTCTTGTCAAAATGTGTGACCTGTGAGATCATGGTGATGACTGCATGGGCCAGGTGTGAGTGGGCCCCAGCCACAGATCTGGTAGAACATCTGTGAACCCTGGAAATCCAGTTGTGGGGACAGAGGCAAGTAGGGTCTTACATGTCTGAGGTGAGGCTATGTCACTGTGTTCTTACACAGTATGAGGATAGCATTGTGGAGTGTAGATGCATATATGTGTGCCTGTGTGTTGTGTATGTACTTTCATGTGTGTCTCCTGTATGTGTGTGTGTGTGGGGGTTTGGGGGATGGAGTTAAGTTTGGAGACATTATGAAAACTCTGTCTCTACTCCAATATTTTGCCAAGGGCTGACTTTGTCTATGAGGGACAATAGCTTCTTTAGGATGAGACAGTGTGGTAGAAAGTATAGAACTTGAATTTAAGGAGGCCTGGGTTCAACTCCCTCCTCTGACACTGATTGGCTAGGTAATCCTGGCCAAGTCCCTTAACCTCTCTGTGTCTCAGTTTCCTCATCTATAAAATGGGGGTGGGGGTGGGATGCAATTGATTATTTCTAAGTTTCCTCCTAGCTCTAAATCTATGCTCCTCTTCTCTAAGACTGGTTTTTTTTAAAATAGTAAGAGCTATATAAATGTTAGCAGCTATGATTACTACTACTATTACTGTTGTTGTTGTCTGTCCTTTGTTTTTGAAGAGGCAGAGTCTTTTTGAACAAAGTCATCAGCCTCGCTCTCTCTTCCCGAGTCATCAAAGTCCAGTGGCAGGACGAAAGTCAAGATGACCAGTGATGACCCAGGATGCAGTAGATAACCCTGATGTCTTTGATGCCTAACCAAGCTCTAGGTGCTCCACAGTGCCTGCTTCAGCTGCCTTCATGGTCACTGAAACAAATTATTCTCATCCACCCATTCCACCAGTGGAAGTCTTCACATGTTTGTGGCAGACACTCCCCAACTCACCGACAGGTTTGAGGTCTGTCGGTTATACTCAACTTGGTTTTGCCCATCTGCCAAGACTGTTTTACCAGGGTGTGGCCACTGCACATGCTATAGCTTCATGGAACCACAGGTGAGAGTTGAGTGACAGGTAAATAACAAAGGTAGATGAGCAGTCCCAAAAAGAGCTTACATCAGAGGTGCTAGTCCTCCCTGGAATACCCCATATACCCAATTACTACTACTACCACCATTATTGCTACTACCACTACCACCACTATTACTGCTGCTGCTTCTGCTGCCACCACCACCACCACCACCACTACTACTATAGCACTTAGCACAGTGCCTGGCACTTAGTAAGTGTTATATAAATTTTAGCTGTTGTTGCGGCTGCTGCTACCACCATCACCACCATCACCACCACCACTACTACAATAAGAACAACTACCATTACTGAGGCACTTAGTGCAGGGCCTGGCACATAGTAGGTACTTAATGAATGCTTCTTCCCCTGTCAAAGGAATGGGGCAGGTGACCTTGGCAGCTCACTAAATTCTCTTGGCTTAGGTCTCCCCTGTATCTAAGATGTAGCCTATGGTAAGCAAGTCTGCTCCTGACTGGGACCATAGGAAGATTAATTGGATTAGTCTCCTTGGAGCTCTGGAAAAGAAAGTGGCCTGGGAAAAAAGAGGCATGATTGATCTCTGTGCCTAGAGTTTCCTGCAAGTGGTGGGAGAATCAAGTAACAACTTGTCCCCTCCCATCCTTATGGTAAGAGGGAAGTTCAGAGAAAGAAACCCATATCAAGTGTGAGCAACTTAGGGAAGAGCCCTTCGATCAGCCCACCTCCCCAACCCCCACCTACCTACACACACACACACACACACACACACACACACACACACAGAGGAAATGACAGTTGGGCTCCCTCAGCCTCTTGACAAATGGCACATCTGTGGTGGAATGAGGCAGAGGTGCTGGCTGAGTGTGAGAAGGGTGCTGGTGGTGTCTTTTAGTGCTGGCTGAAAATAGCCTGTCATCAATACCCTGAAAGAATCCCCCAAGGCTGTACTCTCTCTGTCTGGGCTTTGCATTGATAAGATTTAGGGCGAGTGAGAGGCAGAAACCTGGGACACTAAAAGCAAAACAAAAACAAAATCAAAACTGATAGTGGGGCTCACAGATGGATGAGCAAGCCTGGGGTCTATAGGGAAAACTGTCTTAGCTGGTGACTCAGAAGTAAGTCTTCTTTTCCTATTATTCTTTGTATACATGTAAACAAATTAAAAAAAATTATTTCCAATTCACCAAACAAAATAAGCATTTCCATATCACACTACAATAAAAAAGATAATTGCGCATGGAACTACAAATCTACCATGTGCAACTTGCTGTTCCCTTCAAATATACAACAAAGCTAACATGTAAATTTCTTTTTTTTCCTTTTTTTCTACCCTGCCCCCCCCATGGCTACCGTTAGCCACAAATAGGTAATGTAAATAAAATTGATAAAATGTGCTATGCATATTAACTTGTATGAATAATAATAACATTCACAACAATAAAACTCAGTGGATCATGTAATTTAGAGCTAGAAGAGATTTTAGTGACCATCTAGTCATTTTACAGATGAAGCCCAAACTAGGGAATGTAACTTGCTTAACTAGTAAGTAATGAGAGTCAGGATCTGAACCCAGGTCCTCTGACTCTAAATTCAACCTACTTTCTATACCATCAAACTGTTGCTCCTTCATATACCTTCACAGTTACAAAACACTTTCCATACTTTGTCACATTTGATATATTGTAGAATAGTATGGTGCAAAGTATCTTCAGGAATTCCTAAGACGCCAGGCACAGTCTATGTTGTGTATGCTGTTTTATTACTGTAGATATGAAAAGCAGAACAATAAAGAAGGACCCTGGAATCCCTCACTACACTCAAATTCAATTTGGGATGTTTTAGGTAATCACAGTTACACAAATATGACATCAAATCTTCATCAAACTCATTCTTGACCAACAGGAGTCACAAATCCAATAGCAAAGCATTCAATTAGGACAAAATAAAACAACAAAGGTTCAATCTCTTACAAATTTCCCATGCCTCTGTTGAGACAGGGAACATTTCCTTAAGAACTCTTGATCCTAAGGTTGCACCTTAGGATCACATCTAAATGGGGTCAAAACAAAAGCAGAGGAAATTAGGTGAACTGGGATAAATTAGAATAGAATTGTGTCTGGGTGCAGGGAAAACTAACTAGGCAGAACAGGGAGAGCTATTCTAGCTATTTTTTTAAATATAGGAAAAGCAAGGTCAGGAAAGCTAGGTGGCCCAGTGGATAGAACACTGGGCTTGGAATCAGGAACACTCATTTTCCTGAGTTCAAATCTGGCCTCAGACACTTACTAGCTGTGTGACCCTAGGCAAGTCACTTAACCCTGTTTGCTTCAGTCCCTCATCTGTTAAATGATTTAGAGAAGGAAATGGCAAATCACCCCAGTATCTTTGCCAAGAAAACCTCAAATAGGGTCACAAAGAATTAGACACAACTAAAAACAACCAAAAGGAAAGCAAGGTCATATGTATTAGATAGATTGGAGGATTTCATCAGCCTTTTCTGGTGGGGTTGGTGTTTTTGTTTGTGTTTTTGTGGTTACTTATTTTTTTTTTTTAATCATAGGGTATAGAGCCAGGAAGGACCTAAGAGATCATTTAATTCAATCTCTCATTCTGCAAGTGAGGAATGTAAGGCCCAGAGAGAGCACAGGAGTTGCCCAAAGTCACACAGCTTTTCGTTGAGTGGCAGGGCTAAGATTAGAATCCAAGCCACTGCTCTGCCTCTTGCCATCTTTGGCTCATTTCTTTAGCACAGTGATGGATTTCATGAACTTCAAGTAGAAAATAACCTCAGTTAGAGAAACAATCAGACAGGGAAGCTCCAGCCAACTTCCCAGCCCATGCATGCCCTGATTGCAAAAGATATCAGGTGTCGGGAGGGGGCTTATTTCCCAAGGACTAGGCATTAAGCAAAGCCAGGTTTCAATTCCTGCACCAGAAGAGGGATCCTCATGAAAGCAAGCTCAGACTACAATAGTCAGAGCATGTTTCATTGCAGAGGTGAAAATGGCTTTCATCTACTATGCTACTTACTCAACAAGAGGATGGCCAGATCTCATGCAAATCTTGCTGTATGTCTTGGCCTATTTAGAATAAGATTCATAAATCCCCCATCCTTACTACCCAGGACAGACTCGGCCAGAGTATATCAATGCAGAGCACCTCTCACATGTCTCATCTTCCTTGCCTTAGACTTTCAAGCTGCCATTGAAGGTAAAGTTAAGGATTGTAAATCCACCTCCCAAGGGAGAGAGTTTAAGAAAAAGTCAAGTCTATAATGTTAATCCAGGAGAATTTCCAAGGTGTCAAGAAATGGGTAATTCTCTTTGTGGTGATCTGAAAGTCTGGAGGGTAACCATCAGTCTTAGCCTAGCTGGAGACTGGTCCATGTTCAATAAAAGCCATGCCAAATTGGAAACCTTGCTTCTAGTCCCAGATCTATTGCAAACTGTATGACCTTGGGAAGCTGCTTTCCCTCACTGAGCATCGGTTTCTTTCACATTAAAAAGGAGAAGATTGGGAAAGCTACATGATAGCTAATGACCCTTCTAGCCCCAAGATTCTAAGACAAGTAGGGACCAACATACTAATAGGGAGAGCTGCCCTTGGACACTTCTGGTTGAAAAAACCCCCAGTTTAAACCACTCTTTGCCCCCCACCCCTTCAATTTGGGGAGTAGATTGTCCATGAGTGTGCTTGGAAGCCTTTGGTGTTCTGGACAGTATGAACAAGTGAAAAGGTTCCAGCTTCTTTTTATATCAGAGGAAGAAGAGAGATTCATGAAGCTTGTCAGGGGTTAAGCCTGGGGGGAGCTTTTGAGGGTACCTCAATGCCAAAAAATGAAGAATCTTCTATCATTAAGCTGCTTCTGGGGAGACTTAGCAAGTTTGAGACTCTTCAGTGGATCCTGTCAAATTGTTGAGGACCTCAGACCACAATTCCAAGTTCTGTAGCTGATGGTGTTATGATCACTCATTTATTTACTTATTTTGTTGGGATGTGCTTTCATTGATACTAAAATGTAAACTTCTTGAGGGCAAGGACTATTTCATTTATATCCTTGTATCCCTAGTGCTTAGCACAACCTGACACATAGTTGGCACTTTTAGTGTTGATGTTTGTTTTTAAAGAGGACCAGCGACATCACAGGGTACTGTCTTGACTTGTGTGTGAATCAGATTTAAGTGAGGCAGAGTTGCACAAAGGTGTCAGCCTTGCTCTCTCTTCCAGGGGAAGTCCAGTGGCAAGACAAAAGTCAAGATGACTGGTGATGGTCCAGGATGCAGTGGATGACTTTGGCATCTTCAGTGTCTGACCAAGCTCTAAGTGCTCCACAGTGCCTGCTTCATAAATATGTCCCCTTTCAGAGGTTCAATAGCTCAGAGACCATTAGAACTCTAGAATTTCGGAGGATCCCACTCCTCTACTAATGCAAATCCTACACACCCTTTAAGAACCAACTCAGATCTCAGCTCCTTCATTAAATCTTCCTGACTTCATATGCTCAGATTGTTGGGGGTATGGGGGACTATACTCTGAAATCCCATAGCTCTTTAAATCTGCACTGCATGACATAGCAGCTACCTATGTCTTGGGTCATCATCTGTGGTTTCACCTACCTGTATCTTCCCCCCTACCCCCTTAACTAGGTGGCAAGCCCTTGGAAGGAAGACCATGGAAGGGTTGTACAGCTCTTCATTCCCCATGGTGCTTAGCAGAGTGGTCAGTATCAGGTCCATAATAAATTCTGCTTGATTGATGGATCATTTAATGTAATTGCATTAGTTTTGTCCTTTTCTTTTTCTTTTCTTTTCTTCTTTTTTTTGTGTGGCTAGGCAATAGGGTTAAGTGAGTTGCCCAGGGTCACACAGCGAGGAAGTGTTATGTGTCTGAGGTCGGATTTGAACTCAGGTCCTCCTGAATCCAAGGCCGGTGCTCTATCCACTGTGCCACCTAGCTGCCCCTGTCCTTTTCTAAGACAGTGTTCTGGAGTGAGAGGAACACTAGGCTTTGAATCAGACGACTTGGCTAAAAGCCTCATCTCCACCATTTATTGGTGATATGACTTCACCTCTCTAAACCTCAATTTCCTCATCTTTAAAATGGGGAGAAGAAATATTTGCAGCATGTACCTGATAGGGTTTTTGTGAACAAAGGGCTATGTGAATATGAACTATTGTGATTATTAGAAGCTATGGCCACAAACTGCATCCTAATCCTGGGCCTACAATAACTCCATGAGGAAATCTGGGCATTGCTACTATCCCCATCAAACAGACTAGGAAACTGAGCCTCAAAGAGGCAAAGCCATCCTTCTAAAGTCACGTAGTTAGAATGTGAGAGCCGGAAAATACCTCTGGGATTTCAGAATCATCATTTTACAGCTGGAAAGGACCCATTGGAATGTAAAACAGGCAGCTGGGTGGTATAGAGTGCTGGATTTGGAGTCAGGAAGACCTGAGTTCAAATCCAGCCTCAGAAACTACTAGCTATGTGACCCTGGGCAAGTCACTTAACTTTTATCTGCCTCAGTTTCCTCATCTGTAAAATAGGGTTAATAATAGCACCTACCTCATAGGGTGGTTGTGAGGATCAGATGAGATAATATTTGTAAAAGTGCTTAGTACATAATAGATATTGTATAAATGCTTATTCTCTTTCCAGCTTAACATTCTTTCTATCAGACCGCCATTATTGTTGTTCATCTTTTGTTATCGAAGAAGACCAGTGACATCACAGGTGATGTCTTGACTTGTATGTGAATTGGATTTAAGGGAGGCAGAGCTGTGTAGCCTCACCCTCTCTTCCAGAATCATTGAAATCCAGTGGCAAGACAACAGTCAAGATGACTGGCAATGGCCTGGGATACAGTGGATGACCTTGGCAACCCTGGTGTCTGACCAAGCTCTAAGTGCTCTGTGGCGCCTGCTTCAGCTGCCTTCCAGCTGTTGGGACAAGTTGTTGACGAATAGTCCTAAAAGGCTAGCTTTCTCCATTGGAAATGTGTATTGTCTTTGCACTTTGAACTCAGAAACAGAATAAAAAGTAAAAGGGGTGTGGGAGTGGAGAGGCCATGGAGAAGCAGGTGCTGGGGAATCTGCCTATCATTTTAAAGGACCTCTTATACACTGCATACCCAACTTTAATCAAAAAATGCTGAAGGAAATAAACACATCTTTGTGGGTTGCAAAACAGAGGTTGAGGCAGTTGCTTTAAGATTGTGAATATTGAAACTATTTGAAATTCTCTGTTCCCCTTTAAATCAAGCCATTCCTGAGTTAATAGGCAAGATTACAGCCAGGAAGAATAGGGCAGCAGGAAATAGGGGAGAGGGTTTAAAACATCAGAAATCTTCAGGTTTCAGAATTATAGAGGAGGCTGGATTTCCACCCCCCAGTTCTAGAATCCTTATCCTTAAGCCTCTGGGGCTGCCATTCCTTTCACAAGTATTAACTGTTCCGACTAAATGGCATTTGAAAAAAAAATAAAATGACAAGCACCTCCTCCTCCTTTTCCCCCATTTTTAATATTTCTTCTCCCTAAAGACTTTCAGCTCCCAAAGCTCAGTTACTACTGCAATTAATGCCCATGTGCATTGAAAACTTGGAGAGTCTGGGAAACCCATCAAGTGATTTCAACTCAGAGGGCTTGGTTGCAGCAGGGGCAGAGGGAAGGAGCCATTGGGGAACCGCATTACTGACTACTCCACTGAGCTCCCACTCTGAGGGAGCTTCAGGGTGGTATGAGAATGACCTTTGTCTGAAAAGCTTTGCCAGCTGTGATCAAGCTCTGGCAGATTCTATCAAGCTGGGAAGGCTTTGAGAACGGGCCTGCCAATGGACTCTGGCTGTCATCTATGAATCAATCTAGCTCTGTTCAGAGAACCTTATCTCTAGAAGGCTGACTTTGGGCAGCTCCAGGAACTCAAGAAGGGCAAGAGAGTTTGTGACATGCATGGGAGAGGGGAAAGCACATGCCATCAAAATCTGACTTTCTGTTTCTTAGTCTCAGTCTCAGTCTTGGTCTCTCTCTCTCTCTCTCTCTCTCTCTCTCTCTCTCTCTCTCTCTCTCTCTCTCTCTCTGTGTCTCTCTGTCTCTTTCTATCTCTGTCTGTCTCTCTCCTTGCTCTCTCTTCCTTTCTTCTCTCTCTTTTCCCCTTTTCCATTCTCTCTTTCTCCTTTTATTTCTCTCTTCTTTCCCAGTGCCATCCATGCCTACTTCTTTCCTGGTTCCACTCTTGACTCTATAGACTTTTTCATCTTGTCCCTCCAAGGGTACTCTTCCTGACCTACTCCTCCCCCATCCCCTTTACAACTCCTTTTTATGTATTATCGTTTCCCCATTAGAATGTAACTTCTTTGAGGATCCTTTGGCTTGTATTTGAATTCTCAGTGCTTAGCATGGTGCTTGGCACAGAGCTAATACTTAATAAATGCTCTGCCTACTGTATTTCTCTTCTACCCTGTCTCTTTCCCCCTCTCCTTTCCCTTTCTCCTTTTCTCTCTCTTTTCCTATTATCCTTCCTTTCCCCCTTTTCATCTCTCTTCATTTATTCATTCATTCACTTTTTCTTTCCTCCCCTTCTTCTCTCCCTCCTTCTTTCTCTTTTGCGCTCGCTCTCTCTCTCTCTCTCTCTCTCTCTCTCTCTCTCTCTCTCTCCCCTCTCTCTCTCTCTCTCTCTCTCTCTGTCTTTCCTTCTTTCTTTTCGGTTCATTGCCAGGATTCCTTATTCCATATTGACCAAAAGACAGGGGAAGTACTGAGGCCTCAAGGGGGTGGGCAGTTTCAAGCACACGTGTCCAGCAGAAATCTGAGACCACAGGAAACACAAAGGAGGAAGTGTCCCTTAGGAGAGGAAGCAACCCTTCCCAGCTGTTCAATTCACAAGGGCAGCCAACAGCTGCAGAGCACTATGGAATATATATAGCCCAGTGGGAGTACCCATATTCCACTTATACCGTCTTCTGTCCTTCTCTTCCTTTTCCTTTTTTCCCCTTCCCTCTTTGCAACCTCTGCCAGATTACCCTAGTTAGAGATGAGTACAGGGGTACAAAGTAGAGGACAGAATTCTCTTCTTCATTCACAAAGTTCCATTTTGCTGCCCTGCTTTTTTATAATAGTTGCTTGCTTATTGAGAAGATTTAGAACCAGGGCCTTAAAAGAGAAAAGCTAGGTAGAGACAAAACTGAGGGTCCACATTCACCTTCTTCAGGTTCTTATTTTCTTTAGCATATAGGGATCTTTCTGGAGGTCCAACATGTCACCAATTTCCCCAATTAAGTACACACTGAAGCCAACAGGAGAGCTTTGTACATAAGGAGATGGGGTTATGCCATCCAAGGTGAAACATTACAAGTTTTCCCATTGGAGGCTCAGATTTCTACCTCTATTCATAAAATCATGGCCATGTTCCATGCTAACAAGGAGCTGAAGTATGACCACTGGCAAGTTACTTTTCTATGGGCATGAGCTTTCCCTTCTAGAAAGTAAAGATGATGATAATACCTACCCCACAATGTTGATGTGAGGATCACATCACATGTACATATCTAGATGTATGTGTTGTTGTTCGTTCTTTGTTTTTGAAGACCAGTGATATTATGGAATGCTTTCTTGACTTGCTTGTGAATTGGATTTAATATATCTGTATGTCTATATCACTTTTAAACCAATTACTGTTAACCAATGAAATGTACAATAAAATAATCATCAATAATACCCTAAATTGTTGTGGATTTCATACTTGACTGTGGGGTAATGGGAAGCAAACTTATTAATTAGTCATCATTAAGTCGAACAATCATCACCACTGCCTCTAAAATCCCTTCCAACACTCAGATTCTATAATGAGCATTCACCTCTAAAGATGTTCTAAAGTATTCACAAAGGTGAGGGGTTGAGTTAGACCTTGAAGGAAGGCTAGGACTTAAGGAAGCAGAAAGAGAGCATTTTAAGAAGGGAATCCATCTGGCTAGAGTGAAAGGCATAGTTGTAGTCCATAGAGCATGGGCTGGAAGCATTCCCATTGGGACAAGGAGAAGGGACAATGGGAATGTGGGGCTCAATGCACATCCATTGGGGAAACTCATCAAAGGGACCTTAATAAACACCTAGTTTAACCTGCTCATGATTCATGAAAAGAAACTGAGGACCAAAGAAGGAAGGTGATTTGCCCAAGGTCATAGGGCTAGTAAGCAACATATTCGGGACCCAAACCCAGGTGTCCTGATTTGAACTTTCGTTGCTGTGGCTCACTTGTTTTTCAGTCATGTCTGACTCTTTGTCACCCCATTTGGGGTTTTCTTGGCAAAGATACTGGAGTGGTTTGCCATTTCCTTCTCCAGCTCATTTGACATATAAGCTGTGTGACCCTGAGCAAGTCATTTAACCCTGTTTGCCTCAGTTTCCTCATCTGCAAAATGAGCTGAAGAAGGAAATGGCAAGCCACTTCAGTATCTTTGCTAAGAAAACTCTAGATGCGGTCTTCAAAGAGTTGAACATGACTGAAATGACAACAAAAATAACATGCACATCTATGGAAAAGACCTGTGTTAGAAAGTATAGCTGTCCGTTGGGGCAGCTAGGTGGCACAGTGGATAGAGCACTGGCCCTGAAGTCAGGAGTACCTGAGTTCAGATCCAGTCTCTGACCAAACACTTGACACTAGCTGTGTGACCCTGGGCAAGTTACTTAACCCCAACTGCCTTTAAAAAAAAAAGAAAGTATAGCTGTTCCTCTACACTTGCAGGGGTTAGGTGCACAGGACCTCTAGGAATGTGAAAAACCGTGAAAAACTCTAAGCTCCACCCCAAACCTTTATTTTTCTTAATAATTCCGATCATATTTATTTAATAAACACAAAACAAGTAAAACAACACACTGCACCCATTAAAAAAAATTGCAGTTTCTACATTAGTATCTTGCACACTATGCAGAGTCTTTGCAGCTGCTGGTGTAGATGCAGCAACTGCTTCACGAATTTCCTTCTCCTAGGAAAAGCACAAAATACAAAGCTCACCTTGGGAGAAAATCATGGGACTGAGTCTGGATGGCAGACAGACAAAGAGGAGGTTGTTTCCCAAGAGAGCACCGAGCCTACTGTTCTTTAGCACACTAAAACTTTTAACAAAATTTAGCTAATTATAGTAAATTTGTATCTGTATACTTATGGTAGTAAATGATAAAACTGATCAATAATACACAGTATTTATGCATTTATAAGTTATTAATTTTTTTTAGTTTTCTTTACATATGCACATTGTCTGTGATTTTCCACAGTAATTAGCAAATATCCCAAAATTCCTATTTAATTATCAATGGCCAACCTGCAAATAATCAAAACCTTGAATGTGAAACTCACAAACATCAGGGGATGCTCGTAGTTGGGTTGACTGCAAAGGTGGAGCTATGGGGTGTTACACTGAAGGGATCTTAGCCTAACCGTGTTTTACAGATAAGGAAATTGGGACCCATTTCAAGGAAATGATGTAGCAGAACCAGGATTTGAACCCAGGTCCCTTTGAATACACATCTAGCCAATACTAAAAATACCTGAGTCATGTACATATGCATGTGTTCACATATGTGTATGTATGGGTATTTATCCGGCCTCTGATTTCCTAAGTTTAGGGAGCTTTCTGTGAGGAAATTTCTTGCAATGATGTAGCTGCTTTGTAAATGACAGGCCGGTGAGTTAGGGGGATGTCTACCCCGAGTATGTAAAGACTTTCCCCAGCGGAATGGATGGATGAGAACAATTCTTTCCAAGAGCCATGAAGGCAACTGTAGCTGGAGCTGTGGAGTGCCTAGAGCTTGGTCAGACATTGACAACCGCAAGGTCATCCACTGCATCCTGGTGGTCTTGACTTTCATCTTACCACCGGACTTTGATGACTCGGAAGAGAGAGTGAGGCAGATGACTTTGCACAACTCTGCCTCACTTAAATCCAATTCATATTTAAGTCAGGACATCACCCAGTGACGTCATTGGTCCTCTTTGAAACTAAAATAGAATAACAACAATGATAACAACTTTGAATCTTAGAGAGTGGTCTGGGAACACTGAGGTAGTGATTTTCCTACAGTTATATAGCCAGTATCTATAAGGAGACAGACTCAAACCAAGGTCTTCTTGATTCCAAAGGTGAACCCATCCCTGTTGGTTATGCCAGATTGGCTCTCATATGTGACACGCATCACACATGTACATGTATACCTACACACATATAAACACACAATAGGGATTGTATATATACCTAGCTGTATCATGTATGTATATACAATGTATGCATACATATACATCTACAGGAAATGTACAGAATATAATGCATGCTTTGTACAATATACATATACATGTATAGTCACATGATATAGTTATAGATATACATATAACAAATAGCAGGCTGACATTGGGAATGGATGCTCGGTGAAATCGCTGATCCTTATACCCCCTCAGGCATCTTACACATCTTGCCCTTCAGGAATATCTCCTAGCCCTTCCCTTTCAAGGCTTCTCTGGATGTGAATTTTTTTAACTTATATAATTATATACAATATAATTATATATTATAGATGTATAACTATATATAACATACATATAATTATATATAATATATACTTGTATATTTTTACTTATAACTGAAGATAAATATTGGAGGAGGATATGGAAGGAAGAAGGTATATATGTGGTGGGGGGAACTTGATTTTTTTTAAGGGCTCCCTACACCTAGAGATGGATTAATAACATGGCAAAAGGTACAGTGAGTAGCCCGAGGACCTTCAGTTTTGAGGAGTCATGAAGCCCTAAATTGCATTGAAAATAATGAAAGCATTGATAAGAACCCTTTAGTTATTGGGGGTCTCCAGGGAGGGCGATGCCAGTGGTCAGCCTCAAAGAATGGGTGGGCGAGGGATAGAGAAGGCAATGGAATAAACTGGTTTTTCCCAGTGTTGTTCTGGAACTAGTTTGAATCAGTTCAGGGTCAATTGTTAATTTTTCAGTGTAAAATTTAAATTAGTTTAAAATTTAAATTAGTGTAAGTAAAATTCAATTTTTTTGTGTAAAATTTCAGTGTTTTTAGAGCATTTACTCCTTGGAAATTGGCAAAAGCTATAAATCAGGGCTTGGTTTATTGTTTTGTTGATTGTCTAGACTTAAAGTGATGGAGAAAATGTTAATAATACATATTAGATTTAAAAGTGTGTTATGTATGTGTATGTGCATATGTATACATATAAATAAAGATTTTTTTTTTCTGAATTGTTAAACATTTACCATATCCCTGGCTGTTCGCTTTCGTGAGAGACTCCAGCAAAGGAAGGTAAGGGAAATATTTCCCTTTGGTCTTATCCATTTTTGGTTCCAATTTTTCAATTTTCTTGTGATTCTGTTCTTCATATCAGATGCCACCCGAACAGAAAGGTTACTTATGGAGTCTCCAGGTGGGAAATGTATAGGACTAGGAAGAGTCAGATGGAAAAATTGGAAATTAAGGTAAAGGTCAGTGGCAGCAAATAGGGGCTAAGACGAATATCTTTAGGGTTTTCACCTCTCAAGTGTCTCTTTCATACCTCATTTTCCTTATCTGTAAAATGAAGGGATTAGACAGATGATTTCCAAAGATCCTTCCAGCTTTAAAAATTATGTGACTTCCCACCCTAAAGTCCATTTTCTTCATCTGTAAAATGGGTATGATAATAATTTCACAACCTACCTCAGAGAGTAGCTGGGAGGCTCAAATTGAGACCATTTATGTGGCAAGCACTTTGTGAACTGTCAGCTGCTATAAAGGGCAGTTATTATTGTTAGCCATCTTTTTCTTTTCCCTCTTAAAGAGAGGAGCCCCTAGAGGTTTAGGACCATTTACAAATAATAGTGTCCAGGCCACAAGTAGAGAGTAATTTTAAAAATATCAGTACTAATGATGGTAATGACAAAGGAGCTTATGAATCTTTCACTCATCTCCTTTGGAATACGTTATATCCTGGCACTGCTTAGCAACCCAGATGAGAAAAAACCCCACTAAATTAGGAGAGAAGATTTTGGTGGTGGGGCAGGAAGAGTGCACAGGCTCAGTAGTTACAAAGGAAGGAGAGAGTCTTTCAGTGAGGAAAGAGAAACCCATTTTGAGATCAAGAACTGATAACGAATAGACTAATAAAGAATTGAAAATTTAAGGTGGGGGGAGGTACGGAGAGGCAGGGCACCTGTGATTTAAACTTGAGAAGAGGGAGGGGCGAAGAAATGCAAGGAAGAAAAGAAACAAGGAAGGGAGACTTTTGCATTTGAAGGGTGTTGTAATAGTGAGATTTCAGTTTCCACCTCAATTAATGCAGACACAGAAACCCTAAGTTTCTCAAGTCAATCAATCAATCACAGGTCTAAACTAGGTGGAAACAAGGCCTTTAATCAATTTGGGAAGAGTGAAGCACTTGGGTCATTAGATGAAAGCTACACAGAAAATATTTTGTAATTAGCCAGAAGAATCAGTCATACGTCCAGGACCTGCCTATAATAGAGCAAGCCAGTATGGAAGTACCCAGTCTAGAAGGGAAAGTCAAGCTTCAGAAGTTTCTAGGCTTGGGACCTTGGGAGTGCCTTGAGGCGGCAGATTCTAGGAGTCCGTACCAGAGGGCAGCAAGGGTAGAGGAGGGAGGGAGGTGATGTGAGCTCAGAGGGAGTACCATACCACTGACCAGGCCACTAGAGAGACTGGACCAGCAGATGACAATGTATCAAAGAGCACACACACACACACACACACACACACACACACACACACATACACACAGAAGGCAAACACGGACATGGATTTAAAAAGATAGCCCCCATGGGAGGAAGCATTTTCAATGCACGTGAGCCTTTGAAGCAGAAAAGAAAGCTGGCTATGGATTCAAGGAAGTACTTCCCATAACCAAGAGTTGTGTATTTCTCTTTTGGCTACACCTGTTCTCTCTACATGAGCCCCACCATTAAATTTGTGTCCGCTCTGCCCATTCATTCTGCGTGTATTTGTGAGAGAGTGTGCCCTAAGCTTTTGAAAAGGATAGTTTTTCTAACACCTATCCCTGCTATACCTCCTTAGTAAATACTCTTTCTAAAAGTGAATTAATTCTATCTGATAATCAATAGAATATATACCCATGGGGGCTCACGATTGACAATAATAGAAACCCCAGTACTTTAGGGTTACCTCTAGAACCACAAGGGGACAGGTAGTCAACTGCTCTCTGGGGACCCAGTCTGTGAGTGAGTGTTGAGGATATTGCCCTGAAGGGAGTGATACAGTATGGAAGAGAAGAATTCCAGAATCCCAAAGTGTAGGAACAGAGAAATAGGATTATGGAGCTAGAAGTGGAGGTTGGAGGCCATCTAGCCTAACCCTCACATTTTATAGATGAGGACACTACTGATGGCAGTTTCAAATCTTTTCTCCCCAGAGATCTTAAGCTCCTCAAGGACTGGCCCCATATTTTCAATTTCTTCAGTATTCAGAGGGCCAAATACAGGGCTGAACGTACCCATAGAATGAATCCTTGCACATTCATTTCTGCTTAATTTAATCACTTATTAAGTGCTTTCTGTGTATACAACACTGTATTAGGCACTATGGAAATCATAACTGGAAAAAGTCTCCATTCTTTTTGTTTTTTGTTTTTAGGCAATTGGGGTTAAGTGACTCGCCCAAGGTCACGCAGCTAGTATGTGTCAAGTGTTTGAGGCTGGATTTGAATTCAGGACGATTAGTCTTCCTGATTCTAAGCCCAGGATTCTATCTACTGCACAACCTAGTTGCCCTCACAGCAACTCTCTGAATTAAGTAGCACAAGGATTAGAATTCTACTTTAGGATAAGTCAATAGACGTAAATGGAGGCCCAGCACTCTATCCGTTGCACCACCTAGCTGCCCTTATATGACCTTAGGCAAGTCATTTAATATGCCTCAGTTTTCTCACATGTAAAAAGACAGGGTTAGACTTCTGAGGTCTCTTCAAGCTCTATGTTCTAATTTAGTGAGTGAACAGAGTCTGCAGTGGACAGCCCTAGTCAGTCAGAGAGCAGGCTAGTCTTAAATGTCCAAAAAACCAATCGTTATTTTATGTTTTCCTGTGGTCCAAGGTCACACATCTAATAAGCGAAGTAATAGGATTGGGATGCTAACCCAGAGCTCTCTCCATTACCCCAAACCACAACCACTTTCACTGAATCTATTTTGACATTTCTGCATTTGTGAAATGGGAATAATAACGCTCCTGCTTTTAGTTCAGAGTTGTGGGGTAGAAAGCAGTTCATATATGGTCAAGCCCTAGAGAGCCGAGAGTTATTTTTGTTGTTATGATATTTGTTGTCATTATCATCAGCATTTTAGTGGGAGAATCAGTGGGCAGAGAATTGAACCTGGAATCAGAAAGCCCTATGTTCAAATTTACCCTCAGATGCTCATTAGCTGTGTGATCCTGGGTAAGTCACGCAACTACTGAATGCCTCAGTTTCCTCATCTATAAAATGGGGATAATAAACGCATCTATCTCCCAGTGTTGTTTCAAAGATCAAATGAGATAATACTTGTAGAGTGTTTTACAAACCTTAAAACCTTGTATAAATGCTAGTTAGTATTATGATACATACATAGTGAAATTATGCTGTTTTGAAGGACAAAGTGTAGAAGGGTCCCACAAAATGCAGTGCCTTTGGGCAGAAATACTAAGTGTGGTAAGTATATTTGCAAGTGGGATTCTAGGGGAGAGGCCTATTCTGTCCCCATCAATGAGTATTAGGGAGAGAAAACCATGTGTTCACCGCTGCTAAGCAGCTGATGAGATGCAGTCCTCTAATTAGAGAAAGAAAGTCCTGTTTGAAGACTCAAACTAAGACCTTAATTCTAATCAGTGTTTTAATTCCAGTACATTTTGAAAAATAAAAACAGCTGTGAAAAGAGTGCAGTGAACGAGATGAGAAAAGGGTCCCCTTTCTTGGTTTTTAATCCCTTAGTTTTGGGAGATGTTTGATTATTTCAATAATTTTCTCTCTCTCTCTTTTTTTTTTATCTTTTGTATTTAGGGCAGAAGCTGATACTTTGAAGCCTTCACAAACATATACTTCTCCTGCTCCCATCCCCATCCCACGCCAAACATCCCTTGAGAACCTCTAAGATCCCACTCTGTTCTACATGCCTGTCTATGTTACTTGCCATGTGACAACCTGTCACTTCAGTTGAGAGTTCTGGCAAGAAGCAATAACCCTCATTCCTATACCACTTGAGATTTACAAGGTGTTTAACTCCCAATAATAACAGACACTAGAATCTCTATTTTACAAATGAGGAAACTGAGACTCAGAGAATTCAAGTGGTTTGTCCATAGTCACACAGCTGCGTCAAAGCCGGTATTCTACACTGGTTGTCTTTTCCCCCTCCCATTTCCCTCATTCCATCCCCCAAACCAGTAGAGTTCTCCTGATACACCACACAGGGAATTAACTTACACAAAGGGTCCTGTGTGGTAGCACAGACTCTAAGGAGTGGGGCATAAATGTCTGTCTATTCAAAAGAAATTAGTCTATCGGAGTATAAAACCTGGGTAACATAAAAGGAAGGAATTCACAACACTTGGCCTGAACATCTCATTGCCATTAGATTTATCACAGTCATGGCCAAGACTGGCCCCAGCCAATAGCATCCTAGGTGGTCACCTATGCAAAGTGTAATTTAAGCGGTGTTGAAATTCCCACCTCTGAAAGACATATGGTGGGTGTAAGTAGACTGCAGGGGATAATTAATATGCTTATATTGAGAATGTAAGCTTCATGAACTCAGGGATTTATTTTGTTTCTTCTCTCTCTTTTTTTTTTTTTTGCACTGTGCCTGGCACATAGTAGGTGCTTGAAAACGCTTGTTGGTTGATGACTTGTACTCAAGAAATGGTATTAAGAATATTCTCCAAGAAAAGGAGGTATTGAGGTCAAGAGATGATCCATGGGCTGTCCAAACGTTGCACTGGCCTGAATAAAATATTAAAAGACCTGAGGATAGCCTGCAGGGCAATACATAGAGCCACCATGAGGGATTTAATCCGAACACAAATCTGGAATTGATTTGTTGAAGTAATGGAGAGAGCTCTGAGTGGGTGTCCAAATCCTAGCTGTGTCGCTTATTAGATGTGTGACCTTGGACAAATGATGGGCCTCTGTTTACTTATCCTAAAGTAGAATTCTAAACCTTGCGCTACTTAATTCAGTGGGTTGTTATGAAGCTTGGATGAGATCACAGATGAAAAGTCCTTTGGAATGGCTTCTAAAGCATCTTATAAATAGGAGCTACTTGCTTACTAAAGGGGCAGCTAGGTGGTACAGTGGATAGAGTGATGAGCTTGGAACTTGTCTTCCTGAGTTCAAATCCAGCCTCAGACACTTACTAGCTGTATGAACATGGGCAAATCACTTTGCTCTGTTTGCCTCAGTTTCCTCATCTGTAAAATGAACTAGAGAAATGGCAAACCACTCCAGTACCTCTGCCAAGGAAACCCCAAATAGAGTCATGAAGAGTTAGACACAACAAAAATGAAAACACCGACAGGATTACTAAAGTATAATTTCCAGGAACCTCTTATTAAAATGCAAATATCTTAAGTAGGAGGAGGAAGTAGGCAGACACTCAAAGCCGTTGATTTAGAGCCAAAAGGCCTTGATTTGAATCCCAGTGTTTCTCTCCTTCCCCTAGTCTTTTCCTTATGCCTTGTTTTCTCAGAAGAAATTAAAGGCAGCTGGGTGAGTTGGTGAATGGAGTGCTGGGCCTGAAGTAAAGAAGATCTGAGTTCAAATCTGGCCTCAAGACTCTTACTAGCCATGTGACCCTGAACAAGTCACTTAGTCTTTATTTGCCTCAATTTCTTCAACTGTAAAATAGCACCTACCTAGCAAGATTGTTGGGAGGATCAAACGAGATAATGTTTGTGAAAAATCACTTAGTGTGATGCCTGGCACATAGTAGGTGCTAAATAAGCATTTATTCCCAGCCTTTAGAAGCATCACCCAAGTATTTTTATTTATTAATTTTATTTTCAAATAAATATCCTCCTTCTTTCTCTTTCCCCTCCCCTCATTGAGAAAGCAAGAACGACCCTCCCCCTACACACAGTCAAGCAAAACAAATTCCCACCTTGGCCATGTCCCAAAAAATGCCTCTGTCTGTTTCTTGAGTGAGGAGACGGGCAGCATATTTCCTCTGAAACTGGCTTGGTCATCCTACTGATCAAGGTTCTCAAGGTTTTAAAGTTTTGTTTTTCAGTCGCATCCAACTCTTCATGAGTCCTTTTGGAATATTCTTGGCAAAGATTCTGGAGTGGTTTTGCCATTTCCTTCTCTTTTTACAGAGGAAACTGAGGCAAATAGGGCTAAGTGACTTGCCCAGGGTCATACAGCTAGTAAGTGTCTGAGGCCAGATTGGAACTCAGGTCTTCCTGACTTTAAGCCCAGCATTCCATCCACTGCACCACCTAGCTGCCCTTATACGACCTTGGGCAAGTCATTTAATATGCCTTGGCTTCTGAGGTCTCTTCAAGCTCTAGCTCTATGATGTTCTGATTCAGCGACTGGGTGGGGTCTGCAGTGGACAGCCCTAGGCAGTCAGAGAGCAGGCTAGTCTTAAATTTCCAAAAACTAATAGTTATTTCATGTTTTCCTGTAGAGGTCTCTCTTTCCTTTTCCCCTGGCTCTTTTCCCTAAGGTCTGTGAGTGAATGGAAGTATAGTAATTCACACATATAAATCAAGGAGGTTTGGGATAGTCTGGGGAGGCAGAGAATGAAAACAGGGGTCTCCCTTGCCTCCCCAAACACGGCAGGAACAATAAATAATAACTTCTTGCAACCGCAGCAGCTGGTTACTAATCTAGTACTGTGGGGGATTATAGAAATGTCTTTTCTCAAGAGTTCTTGTGGATACATGTATACATCCAAGTATCTGTATTCTCTCTCCTCTCCTTTCTTCTT
The DNA here is from genome assembly GCF_003287225.1 of Phascolarctos cinereus. Taxonomy (NCBI): domain Eukaryota; kingdom Metazoa; phylum Chordata; class Mammalia; order Diprotodontia; family Phascolarctidae; genus Phascolarctos; species Phascolarctos cinereus. Next base: position 227,987,014 of record NW_027555958.1, on the reverse strand, counting down.
CTTCTTCTTCTTCTTCTTCTTCTTCTTCTTCTTCTTCTTCTTCTTCTTTTCTTCTTCTTCTTCTTCTTCTTCTTCTCTTCTTCCTCTTCTTCTCTTCTTCTTCTTCTTCCTCTTCTTCTTCTTCTTCTCTTCTTCTTCTTCTTCTTCTTCTTCTTCTTCTTCTTCTTCTTCTTCTTCTTCTCTTTGTCCTCCTTGTCCTCTCTCTCTCCCCTCCCCTCTCTATCCCCCCTTCTCCCCCCCATCTCTGTTTCTGCCCACTACCACCACCACCACCACCACAGAAGGTTGCATACAATAAAAAGACTACTGGGACTGGATTTGGCATCAAAGGATCTGGGTCCAAAGCCACCTCTCTCATTTACTGTGTAGCCTTTTTTCTGCCAATTATTTGGCCTCTCTGGATCTGTTTCCTCACCTATAAGATGAAGGTGTTAGCCTAAATGTCTTCTTTTGGCTCTTAATCTATGATCCTATTCTATAAAATTTTTAAATTATAAACTCAGTAACTCTCAATAAACATATATATGCACACATACGCATGTGTACATGTACATGCATGCACATACGTATGCTCACACACATGCCACAGAGCCTCCTGAATAAGATTTAGAGCCACTCACAGAAGATCATTCTAACAATCAACACATGGAGAAAAGCAAGTGAACAAACAAGTGAATGAAGATTGCCTGTTTTCTAAACTATAACATGCAATTGTGTGAAGGATCTGTTTAGTTGGTCCATCAGTGTCTTGGCTAGACACCGCAGCTGGGATCAGAATCAAATATGAGGAAGAAAACAGGATGGATTGTGTTTGGAAAACTGCTCTGGTTTTTTCTTTTTTTAATGTCCCTTGAAATAAACAAAATGTTAAATGGGTGTATTCTTCTGGTGATAGTCTACGGCAGCAAATAAGGAAATGTCACTATCTCTGGGTGATCAAAATGGCAGGTGACCCAGAGGGCAATGAAAAGGAGTTTGGTGGGCATGAAGAGTCTGTAGAATCTGACCAATTATGACTTGTGTGCAAAAAGTGGCATCAAAAATATCACCAGAGAGAGGTATGATTGGAAAAGAAGGTTATACAACAAGAATGAGAGTGGTAGATGGAGAGCCTATGCTCTGTGCCAATGCTCAAAAATGGTAAAAGCCTACATAAAGGCCTTAAGCTTGCCTAGGGATCTTTTATGAAGAATGTATGGGAGGGGCTGGCATGGTAGCCTATAATCTGCCTCTGGGGAGGCTGTCGCTCTTGGATCTCTTGAGCTCTGGGGTTCTCAGCTTCACTGAGCTATGCAGCTAAGTCTGACATTTAAAGGGTGAACCTCTAGAAATGGAGGTTCAGGAAGGAGTGAAGAGGCCCACATCGGAAATGGATTGAGTCAAAGCTCCTATGATGATGATCAGTCCATTTGTAGTCATTGCATTTATAGTCTATGTGAGATAGGATAGGGAAATCCCGTCTTTAAATAATCCAACAAAAAAAGAATGTATGTTAGGACATGGAAAAGGGTATGTTTTGGGGTTGGAATCTATTGGAAGGAGTAGAAACATTGATAAGATATTTTATTGAAAAAAAATTTTTTTTTTTTGCTTTTTAGTGAGGCAATCGGGGTTAAGTGCTTAGGGTCACATAGCTAGTAAGTATCAGAGACTGGATTTGAACTCAGGTCTTCCTGATTCCAGGGCTGGTGCTCTATCCATTGCACTACCTACCTGCCCCCAATCTATTGACGTATTGAAGAAGGTTGTATCACAGTCTAATGATTAAAGAGTTTGAAGACTTTTTGGTTTAAGGGGCAACTAGATGGGTCCATTGGATAGAGTACTGGGCCTGGAGTCAGAAGACCTGAATTGGCCTCCACTTACTAGCTATGTGACCCTGGGCAAGTCACTTAACCCCTGTTTACAAATATATCATTTAATGCTTGAAACAACCCTTCGAGATAAGTAGTATTATTATTCTCATTTTACAGATGAGGAAATTGAGGCAAAGTGCTTTGAGAACCTTAAAGTGCTACATAAATGCTGGCTATTGTTATTAGATATTTATAGTGTGTGTGTGTGTGTGTGTGTGTGTGTGTGTGTGTGTGCATGTGTGCGCGTGAAGAACATTGACTTTGGAGTTAGAGGGCTTGAGTTCAAATCCCACCTCAGACACTTACCATGGTGTGTTGGGCCAGTTACTTAATCTCTCTGAGTTTCAGTTTCCTCACCTGTAAAATGATGGGATTGAACTACAGGATATCTAAAGACCCTTCCAGTTCTGATCCTAAGATCCTATGATCAGGAAATTCATAGGGAGAGAGTCTTAGTCTTATAAATCTCTCTCAAATCCTGACAGATCTTGGATCTCAGATTTTTGTCAGAAGTGTCTTGTCTGTGATCTAACTCTTGTGCCTTCACTGGTGTAGACTAAAACCCCTCCATCTTTGATCATATCACGAGTTTCTTGTCCCCAGTCTTCCATAAATTCTCTAACACCTCGAAGATCCTCCTCGGACATATGAGTGTAACATCTGGACTTTCTCTCTGTTGTCTTCATTCTTGATACATGACAGTTCCATCACCTTTTCTATGGATTCATCTCTCCAGGGAAAAATCTACAAGCTGTTACTTCCTGTAATTTTCCTGTCTCTGAGTTTCACGTTTCTAACAAGAAAGTCACTTGTAATGTGTTTCAGTTTCTTTTGAAGTATGTTGCTTTGGTCATTGGATAAGGATCATTAGGAACACCACCAACCACTAAATTAGCATTTAAAGATAGCTGCTTTCATTTTGGAATTGTAAGGGGAACCACACAGGAATGAGGCCCATTTTGGTTTTTTGTTCACTTTACCTCATTCGAAATTTGGTGGTAGAACAGTAATTAGTAGAGAGTGAATGGGGTTTTTCCTCTGGGGTGCTAACATCTGAAGGGTTATGCTTCCTTCTCAAAGCAATTGTTGCCCTCCATGCATTCTGTCTGGCTCAACTACGACCTGGCCACATTCTGCCAGGCTTGTTGCTAAGGTGCCCATCTACTAGGGCCTGCCTTCCCATTGAGCCGCCAATGAAGGCAAAGGCCAGCTTTTCAGGGGACAGAGAGCTCTGTCTTGTGGCATAACTACATCTTTGGTTAAACCAACCTCCATCCCACCTATCTCCCACCTCCAGGTAACACATATACCATAACTCTTTTTGCTCTGGGTAAAAATAATTTCTATTTACTGTTCTGCCTGGTGGTCAATACTTTTCACTAATAAAATGACATATAATCAAGGTTATAGCAACACTGGAACATTGTGCCATAACCACATATTGTATCATTATGGGTCCTCATGGGAAGTGTCCCCTCCTCTCCATTTGCTTGACTTTCTTTGTACGTCATAATTCTTTTTGTATCCAGCCTTGTATCACAAGTTCTAATCTAATATTTGGAGACAAAGAATAGGGAATAAGTTTCCTTGATAGAGATGGGAGCTCCTATGAGGAGTAGATGATGTGCTAAGCACCATGCTAAGTTCTGGAGATACAAATAGAAAAACTACAAGAATCTGTCCTTTCAAGAAGCCCACACTCCAACTGGGGGAGACAACACAGAAAAGTCCAGCTATAGAGCAGATGAAAATACTTGGAAGTCCTAAGGGTTCTTCCATGACATGGACGTCAAAGCCCAAGGACCTTAGGTTGCATCAATAGGAAAGATGGCAATGCTTGTGGTTTGCAGGTTGGGGAAGTAGGGCAGATGTTAATGCCTGGTTGTCTTCTATCTTACCAGAAGAAAAAGAATTGGGGCACGGACAATGAGGTCGGGTTGATCAATGGGATGAAAGTTCGGTGAATCTTTGCTAAAGGAGAGGCAGTGGGACAGGCTGCAGGGTAGGGGATTGGGAGGAGGAAGAACCCTCTGGCAGGATAAATGGGTGGCCAGACAGGGGCAGAAGCAGAGAATCAAATGTAATCTCATTCTCCCTCCTTTCAAGTCCTTGATAATGGTCACCATATGCAGCTCATAACCATTAGTTGATGACTTAATGACCGGGATTTGCTGATGAAATGTCCCAATCTCAGGTCCCTGAGTGCAAAGAGAGAAACACTCTGGCCAGAGCCTCAGCTCAAGATTCATCCCTTTGGATTCTATGTGGAATTAAGAGTGAATCAATGGCATTGGAATGGAGAGAAATGCAATTAATCAATACAGAAAGAACAAAAAAGAAGAAAAAAGAGAAGGAAGAGGAGCCAGGACATTAGCTAAATTTGATACTATAAAGAGGTCCTGGAGACATTAATACAGGATGAGATCACCTAACATCTGGAGAAATGTGACTTGATAAAATGGTCCCACATCCTCAGGCCTGATGCCTGAGAAATCTATCAGATGGGAGTAGGGATGGGGGTGGCGCAGAGATAACAGAAAGGAGGCAAAGAAGACAAAATAAGAAAAATCTCCTTGGATTCCACACATCAAGCAGCCATGATCTGATAGAAAAGTATGGTTGGAAAGTCATCAATGGTGTCATTTCTGTCTGGGTTAGGATATCACTAAATTACCAGTAATGATTTGTAGGCTCATAAAGGTATGGGCCAGGAGGGAGAACCCAAGCAATCATGCTATTGTTTAGACTTTGTTATTTCTAAAGCTCTTTGGGAATTACTTTTTTTTCATTAGCCATGCCTCAGCCCCTAATGCTGGGGGGAAAGGGAAGCATGGTTATCCCTATTTTATAGGTAAAGAAGATAAGGTACAGAGAAGGGAGAACATTAGTTACCCTGAGCACAAGCCATTAGGGAGTTTACTCAGGGAATTTTCTCTTTTGTGGAAGGAAGACATCCAATAATGTAGAACATATTTTTATTCATCAAACTGAAGGGAAAAAAACTTAATTTTTAAAAATGGCTAAAAGTTACCTTAAAAATACAAACTTAAAAAAGATAAAACAAATACTAGTTGTTTTTTTTTTAGGGGGGACACATAAAGGTGTCTCCCTGGGTGCACACACCTATGGTTAGAAGTAAAAACAAGATCTCCTGACCAACGACAATACATCATAGGGGGAATAAGAGAATAAGAATTAATTAGGTACTTACTATTTGCCAGACATCATGTGATTTTTTTTTTTACAAATATTACCTAATTGGATCATAGGATCAAGAACTGAGAGGGATCTTATAGATCATGCACATAGCCCTGTCCCAATATTTTTATAAATGAAAAAAAGAAAATCCAGACCCCAAGAATGGCCAAGGTCACTATGATAGTAAATAGCAGAACTGCTATTTAAACCTAGGTCTCTTAATGGTCTAAATCCTGTGCTCTTTCCACTCCACTCTACAAAACAATTGTGACAGAGGCAAAGTTTGTCACTGGGGTCCCCCTTTTCATCTTCTCTGGGCTTCCTTCATACTGCCTTCGGGTAGCTTTGTGATACCCAATGGTCCCCAGTAGGGCCTGAGCATCAGCTGATGTACGTGTTGTCTTCCATATAGAATGTAAGCTACTTGAAGTCAGGGACTGTTCTGTTTTGTCTTTGTATCCCAAGCATCTAACATAGTACCTGGCACATAGTAGAGCACATAGTAGGTCTTTGTTATTGTTGTTGAGGCATTTCAGTCATGTCTGACTCCTTGTGACCCCATTTGGGATTTTCTTGGCAAAGATACTAGAGTGCTTCACCATTTCCTTCTCCAGCTCATTTTACAGATGAGGAAACTGAAGCAAACAGGGTTAAGTCACTTGCCCAGGGTCACACAGGTAGTGTGTCTGTGTCTGAGGCTGGATGTGAACTCAGGCCTTTCTGACTCTAAGCCCAGTGCTCTAACCACTGCTGTACTTAGCTGCCCTATAGTAGTAGGCCTTATAAATAGTATAGTAGGCCTTAATAAATGTTTATTGACCAATCAATTGATAGATAGTAGAAGAGAGCCTGATGATTTGAATGAAGCAACAAAGGAGAGATCACCATCTGATTTTGTCTCATTTAATGCCACCAAATAGAATTCTTTCTCTTGAAAAAGTGGAGGAACTCGCTAAGGCTTAGCTCTATCAGGAGAGCTGCTCCCAGAGGTCTATGCTACCAGGAGGCTGTTACTCACTAGCTCTCTGTAGCTCAGGCTGGAATGAAGTCACTGGGTCATCCAACCATCCTGAGTGATTTGTGGTTTACCTGCTAGGGGCAATTAAAAAGGATTGTGGTAAAGGAAGCAGCTCGGCCACAGCAAGCCACATTAAGTAATTAATCCCTGCTCTGGGGACTGTTAATTAATAGTTTATGACTAATCCTTCTCCTGCCTGGGGAGAAGGAGGGCAGGGAGGTGTAAAGAATGCCAGTGGGCTCAGCCCAGCCTCTAGGGAACTCCAGGAGGCAGGTGTGAGGCCAGGATTGTCAACCTGTTGTTCAATCAGTCATTGAAGCACTGAGTCACAGAATCTTCATACAGGAGGGACTTTGAGAGGTCATCTAGTACAACCTCCTGCCTCTAGGGAATGGTAGATTTATGACACCAGAGACGGAAGAGCTGGTTTTACCTTTAAATTCCTCTAGGACACCTCAGCCTTCCTCTGAAGTATTTCAGAACCTTTCCAATAAAAAAAGAAAAAAAAATTTCTAAATGTTTAGCTTCAATGACAGAGCTCTAACGATGGTGGGGTGATCGGGGGTTTGCCCCAGGGTGCTAAAGTTAGGGGGCACTGAAAATATTTGCAATCGTTCAGCAACATAGAAACAACAGATCCTAGCAACTATTTGGCCAGAATCATTTGTTAAAATTGGAAGCTACAAGATTGTGGTGACCGGAGCTAACTTGTTCCTCATCCCATCGTGCTCCCCACTTCCTACATTTACCACTAAGAAAGAGGCAGTGCTCAAGAAGCTGTCCAAGAAGCTGTAGCATGCCCAGCATCCACACCCTGGGTAAAACTGTTTCAGCAGATGGGCCAACCCAGATTGAGGGTAATCAAAGGGCCTCAGATCCTTTGGTGAATTAGGGGAGTGCCTACCCCAAGCATTCGAAGACTTCCCCTGGCAGAATGGGTGATTGAGAGCAATCTGTTCCAATGGCCATGAAGGCGGCTGAAGCAGGCGCTGTGGAGTGCTTCAAGCTTGGTCAGACATTGAAGACACCAAAGTCATCCACTGCATCCCAAGCTATCGCCAGTCATCTTGACTTTTGTCTTTTTCCTCTGGAAGAGAGAGTGAGGCTGATGACTTTGTCCAACTCTGTCTCAAGGCGTCACCCACCACGTTTTGATGTCATCGGCAATCTTTGAAAACAAAGGACGAACAACAATATATAGAAAAGAGAATCAGCCTCCAAGTCAAGAAGTCCCGGGTTCCAGTCCCACCTCTGATACATGTTGGCTATCTGACATCAGGCAAGTCACTTAAACTCTCAATGCTTTAGACAACTCTCTAAAACCTTAAAAGTTTCAGTTGGAACTGTTGACTTGCCCTAATAGTTTCCTCACTTGGTGGTTCCCTAAACCAATGCAATCACAGGCCCAATCTCTATCCCGTAATTTTAATGCTAAATGCCATTTGGCCTGTGGTGGTTTGTGGTACTTACCCCAGGCGTGCACACACACACACACACACACACACACACTCCTAATTATGGCTTTGCTCATTGTCATCGGTTGCAATTGAAGGCTATTCTTTCTTGTCCTCTCCTCTGGGAACAGTGGCCACCCCACCCAGTAGTAGTGCTTCAGCTTAAGGACTGGTGTGAAATCTTGCCCCCCTGCCTTCTCTATCCCACTCTTCTAAAAAAAAAAACTGCAGCCATCACATACTAATAGTAGTAATAGCTAACATTTATAAAGCATTTACTATATGCCTGGCACTGTCCTAAGTACTTTACAATTATTATCTTTGTCCTAAGTACTTTGCAATTATTACAGTTATCAATCTGATCCTCACAAGAGCCTTGGGAGATGAGTGCTATTATTATTCTCATTTTACAGATGAGGAAACTGAGGCAGATAGAGATTAAATGACTTACCCAGGATCACACAGATTTGAACTAAGGTCTTCCTGACTCCAGACCTAGTGCTTTATTTACTGCCTCACCTAGTTGCCCATAAAGAATTATATGTTGCAGGCATGTACAACCCCAGAATCTGGAAACACAAATCAGGAAAAAATGGTTAAAAAAAAGTTGGTAAAGAAATGGGAAATAAGAAGAAAAGTAAAATGGATGAAAAAGCCATCTGTGGAAATTTTCCCAAGAAATAACTCATCCTAAGGGATGATTTATAAAAGGTAGTTGACCTGAAAAGGGTGAGTGTTTTACATTTCTCCTCCAGGCACCTATGATGCCTTCCTCAATCTCATAGGAAAGACCCATATATAAGATATAACTAACATAAAATAAGGACACAGCTAGGTGGCTCAGTGGATAGAGCACTGGGCTTGGCATTGGGAAGACCTGAGTTCAAGTCCTGCCTCAGAAACTTGTTAGCTGTGTGACCTTGGACAAGTTACTTAATCCCTTTTTGCCTCAGTTTCCTCATCTGTAAAATGAGCTGGAGAAGGAAATGGCAAATGACTCCAGTATCTCTGCCAAGAAGACCCCAAGTGGAGTCATGAAGAGCCAGACATGATTGAAATGACTGAATGTCAATAAATGCTTTTAAATTGATACTAGATATGAAAATAACACTAAAAAGAAGCTGGATTTATGTTCCTTAGAATAGAAGCCCCTTGCTAGTAGGTATTGTTTCATTCATTGTGTCTTTGGATCCTAGAACAGTGCTTGGCATATATTAGGTGCTTAATAAATGCTTGATGATAGATGATTGATTCATGGCAAATATTGATCTTGGTCCTGGAGAACAGGTGATGAAATACACTTTCCTCCTCTTCATTGAGAGGTGGGGGACCATGTGGTTGAAGGCAGATGTGCATATGATGGCAGATGTATTTTCAAAACTGTCAGTTTTATTTAGCTGGGTTTTTTGGTAGGGTGTAACAACAAGGAAGAGTTTAATGATATGTATGTGTGTGTTTGTATGTCTATGTAGAGGGATTTTATAGAAATAAGCATGATTTTAAAAAAAAATCATTAAACTTAAAAAAAACCCATGTTCTCATACTTTATGGCTCAACACCTGCTAAGCTGCCAGATATTTCCAGTGGTCCACACCTTCATCTTGGATCTGGGCATGTCTTTCCCTGCTCTCCATCCCTGCCTATGTTTTCGGGTTTTTTTTTTTTTTTGATGAGGAATGACACACTCCAGAGAGCAGTTGCAAAGCTTCACTTATTTAACTCAAACAGTTGCTTGGGAACACATGGCATGGTAGAGCTCAGCATCCCTAAGGCACATGTCAATAACATGCAAACCTTAAGGAAATGCATATCGTGGACGATCTGACAATTGCCTTTTTCTGGATCTCGGAAATTCCTGAAAGAGATCCCAAGTCCTATGGGAAAGAGACTAAAATTCATCCTACTAGATTCGGAGTTGCCCTGTTGTTTCCATGAGTAAAATTCTCTCACCATTTTCCCTTTCTTGGCTCCAGACATTCAGAAAATTATCATTTCACTGGAAAGACCCTAGTCCCTGAATCTTAAATCATTGCACTTGTGCTGAATTCCCTTGGCTTGATTCCTTCTCAGTCACATGGGGTCACCTTCCTTTATTATAGTGTGGCCAGTCTCTGGGCTTACTTTCCCAATGGACACTGGGAATAGTAGGTTGGATTTCCCCCAGATGCCTCCTGTCTTTTAGGGTTACCTCTAGAACCTGAAGGTGACATTCCAGTGCTAGCCCTCACCCACACTCACCAGGGTGATCTCCTACTCATGCTTAGTTCATTTGGAAACTTCCTGAAGGAAATCCCTGTCCTATGGGGCCATCTCCAGTCATTCTGATCTATATCTGCCCCCTGGACCCAGATGACTCCCGAGGGCAAAGTGAGGCTGGTGACTTTGCACAGTCCTCCCTCACTTAAATCCAATTCACTAACAAGTCATGGTATCACCTTCCTGATGTCATGGTCATCTTCAAGAATGAAGAACACACAACAACAACCCTGTCCTATATACAGGCAATAGACTAAAATTAACATTACATTCTAGCTTGTCCTACTGCTATTTCCCTGAGGGTAGGCTGAGCCCATAAGCATTCTTCATACCTTTTTGCTATCCCTTTCCTGGCGCAAGAGTAGGATTAATAGTAAATTACTAATTAACAGTCCCTAGAGCAGGATTAATTACTTAATGAGGCTTACAGTGGCAGAGCTTTACTCTACCATATTCCTTCTCAATTAGCCATTCAGATTTAATTGGTTTTTAGGAACAGGCATTTGCTAATGTGTTGTAAAATGAAGAGTTGGTACCATATATCCCCCAAATTGGGGGCACGCTGTCTCCTAAGTATATACAGAATCCAGAGGAAGATAGACTTAGCTTAAAGAATACAGGAAGCAAAGGGGCAACTCACAGTGTGGAGCTGCTAGAAGGCCTTTTCTTGAAGCTCGTCTTGGGTCTAACTTTCCATTGGATTTCTTATTGACTCCTGAAACTGCCTTTCTTCATTGGGTCTAGTTGGACTTGATATAGACGCTGCTGTTAATCAGTTGCTGCTATTATAGGGACGCTTCCTATCATCGATAGAGAGTACAAATCTTCCTGACCTTTTGAAATTGGTAGGATTTTCCTCTGGTCAAGGGAGGTGGGGAGGAGACAAGAACCCTCTCTTCCCTTACTTCCCTCCCCCGACAAAGCATTCCCTCTCAAGAGCTTGAATGGAACTGCTCTACTTACTAGGCTAGGCTGTCGTTGGAATCTTGGATTCCAAATTAGCTTACTGACTAATTTTTAATTCAAGTCCCACGGGGCATGACCAATTCTTCAACCAATACTAATATACTTTTTGCTCAGCAGCATCTCATTTTGTCCTGTGGCTTTCACTCCTTCCAGACTGGTTAAGGATTTCCCCCCACCTCTAGCTGAATGCTTTGATTTATTCATTGATTTAAAAGAGGCGTTCTAACCTAACAAAGGTATCATGAGGTGAGAGGCAAGGCAAGGCAAGAAGCATTTGTGAGGGCATACCATGAGCCAGGCACCGTGCCATTGTTTAGTCCTGTCTGATTCCTTGTGAATCCATTTGGGGTTTTCTTGGCAAAGATACTGCAGTGATCTGCCATTTCCTTCTCCACCTCATGTTATAGATGAGGAAACTGAGGCAAACAGGGTGAAGAGATTCGCCCAGGGTCACCCACATTTGAATTCAGGAAAAAGAGTCTTACTGACTCTAGGCCAGGCAATCTACCCATTGTACCACTTAGCTCCCCTATTATCTCATTTTATCCTCACAACAACTTTGCAAGGTAGATGCTATTGTTACAGTTGGGGAAACTGAGGCAAACAGAGGTTCAGTGACTTACTGAAGGTCACACTGCTAGTAAGTGTTTGAGGCTAGATTTTAACTCAACTCTCCTTGCCTCCAGGCCCAGCTCTCTATTCACTATACTACCTAGCTGCTCCAAGAGCATCTTTTTAGTTACTTTAATTGGGGTGGGAGTGACAAAATGATTCAAATGACTTCCACCTTTACATTCTTCCCCCAGGTTCCCAGTTTAATATTTGCTGTCCTCAAAAAAATGTATTGGGGTATTTTTGGCAAAGTCTTTTGGCTGTATAGCTTTTTAGTGACTTGGATAGGTTCAGCCTTATCTTTTTTGAATGCCTTCACCAATGTCTTGTACTAAACAGTTCTGGTGGAAAGTCCATGTCACATAGTTCACAATCCAATTCAGTAATTAATATTCTTCTATTCTTCCAAATACATGGTCATTCAATTTAACAAACAGATATCATTTTACAAAATTATAATAGGTTACTGCTTGACTTGGTGTTTTCAAAAGGCCTTCTCCAACCCAAAAACAATAAAGAAAAAGGAAAACAACAGTACAGAAATTTAAATCTCCCCTCTTAGAGGGAAAGCCTGGGCCTAACAGAGCTGGTTAGAGCATTGTGGCTCTCCCCACAGGGACTGGGGACCTGAGGTCCCTTCAGGTGAGGAACCAAAGCCATCTGGCTTGGCACTTGTATAGCAACCCTGCTACATTGTTATTCAGGTGATTGGAACACTCTTTTTCTCCATCTCCCACTAAGGAACCCCTCTGGGCTCATTCTGACATCCATCCCACAATAAACCAGTTCTGGGGTAAGGGGCTGCTGGGGCACTCAACCTCCCCTCCTCCCATCCAGAATTCTGTCTATTCTTAACCCACACATGCAGGCTGAGTTTAATCATTGACTAACAAAAAGGAAAAGAAAACAACGCTTCCTTTCTCAGTAGGAAAAACATGTCCTTACTGAGATCCTAGAGCATGTAGGGTTCTCCCCACAGGGATTAGAGACCGGAGGTTAACTGGAAATCATCCTCCAACCCTTCAGAAGAGAAATCAAACTGTACTAGGTAAAAACTCTTTCCTTGTTCTTTCAGGGCATGGTGTGGTCTGGAAAAAGCTTTAGGTGTCCCTTTCTACATTTGGTACGTCAGAATTTTTCCTGGGGATCCTTGTATCATACACGTGCCTCTTGGGGATACAAGACAATTTGATCTGAGTTCCTAAGATTTCCCTAATGCATCCCTCTACCTCAAGGGTACTCCAAGTGGAGTTTCTGCCTCACTCTTCACTAGGGTTAACTTAAATTCAGAGAAGTCCTCCCACTCAGAAAGGCCCTCGAATAAAAGCTCCCCTAAAAGGGGTATGACACTTGGATTGATTACTTGGCACTTCTAGGCCGGCAGATAAATCATATCCTATGGACCTGCAATCAACAAGAGCCTCACGCAAGCTGTCTAGAATTGTTACAAATAGGGAAAATGTTCTAGGTCTGTTGAAAAGTAAAAAGAAGGGGCAGCTAGGTGGTGCAGTGCAGAGAGCATTGGCCCTGGAGTCAGGAGGACTTGAGTTCAAATCCAGCCTCAGACACATAACACTCACTAGCTGTGTGACCCTGGGCAAGTCGCTTAACCCCAATTGCCTCAACCCCCCCCCAAAAAAAAAAGAAAAAAAAGAGCTAACATAGTGTGCTCCAGGCACTAGGATTTTAGGGGTGTGCACATCCATAAAGCTTCCAGATTCAGTATTCACTGGGTACAGACCTATAACAGATAACAGCACATGTGCATTCAGACAAGCAAATTATCACAAAGAAACTGGTTTTACTTGTAAGGAAACAAATTAGAAAATAACTGTTTAATTATAGCCTGAAACAAAAGAGATGAGGAAAATTGCCAATTTTTCTCTAGCAGATCCCCAGACTAGGGTATCTAATAGCTGGAATCCCAAGTAGAAAACTCTCCATTAGATCCCCAAATGCAAAATGCCCAATATTTATCCTAGGCCAGGCTTCCACACATAGCTCTGTTGGAGAGGGCCAGGTTATGAAGAACTTGAAAAGTAAAAAAAAAAAAAAGATTGTATATTTGATCCTGGAGATAATAGGGACTGATTAGACACAGGGGTAGGGAATCTGTGGCCTTAAGGCCACATGTGGCCCTCTAGGTCCTTGAGTGTAGCCCTTTGACTGAATCCAAGCTTCACAGAACAAATCCCCTTCATAAAAGTTTTATTCTGTAAAACTTACTTAGTCAAAAGGCCTCCCCCAAGGACCTAGGAGGCTACATATGGCCTTGAGGCCGCAGGCTCCCCATCCCTCGATGGAGGAGGGGGATGGCACGATCAGATCTGTGTTTTATGAAAATCACTCAGAGAGCTGAGTGAAGGATGGACTGGTGTGGGGAGAGAATTGAGGCTTGGAGATCAACCAGCCGGCTATTGCAATAGTGAAGGCCTGTGCCAGGGCTATTCTCAAAGAGGACCATGACATCAGGAAAGTGATGCCACGACTTCCAAGCAAATTAGATTTAAACAATGGGCTGTGCAAAGTCACCGGCCTCACTTTCTTCTCCGGAGCCATCTGGGTCCAGTAGGAACATACAGATCAGGATGACTGGAAATGGCCTCAGATGCAGTGGGAAACCTTGGCTGGTGGGGGTAGTGCTAGAGAAGGGGGCTTATACAAGAGACACGAGGGTGAAATTGACAGGATTTAGCAACAGGTTAGATATGGAAGGTGAGAGGGAGGGAGGAGAAGATGACACCTAGCTTTCGAGCCTTGGTGATTGCGACAATGTACTTCTGTCACCTACACATGCAACATTCCATCTTGACCCAAACCATCCCCCACACATAGGATTCACCCAGGTTCACAGCTAGTAATCATCCAGTCAGGTCTTCTTGATTTCAGGCCCAGCATTCTATCCACTGCGCCACCTGCCTACTTCAATTCCAGGGAACTACTGGGAGTTCCCTATACAAATAAAATAGCGGGTCCTATTCACAACCAACAAAATAAAATGAAACAAAGCTCCCCAGTGTCTGGCACAGAGTAGGAGTTTAAGATAAATGTTGAAATAATCACTAAAGTACATACACAGTCCAAGGCAGTGGGGGGAGCTAGATGCAGTCCCCTAAATAACTTATAATATAGTAGAAGAGAGAAGGCATGAATATAGATGACTATTTCACGTTGGAAAATGAGAAGCATAAACAATATACCATGAGTTCTGGGCCAGAAGGGATCACTTCCAGCTGTGTATGTCTATGTGTGTGTTGGGGGTGAGGGTGGGTTTCATGGAAGTAGTTGTGCTCGAGAAGGGCTTTGAATAATGATGGGTAAGGTATCAACAGGTGGAGATGAAGGCTGGGACGCGCATTCTGCGCACAGGGGATAGGATGAGCAATGTGTAATGGATAGAGTGCTGGATCTGGGAGATAGTGGGTTCAAGTTTCACCTATGACACTTGGTAACTATGTGACCATGGGCAAGCAGTTGTGAAATGACTCCCTGAATCTCAATTTCTTTATCTGTAAAATAAGGGGTTTGGACTTGATGACCTCTGAGGTCTATGGTCCTGTGAGCAATGACAGAGATGGGAAGGAACGAGACAGGTCTGGGGTAGTCAGTTTGGATGCTGAAGCACGTAGAATATCGAGCATGAGAATGATATCCTTGAAAAGGGGTCATTTCACTTACCTGTTCTTTGTAAAGAGAGAGGGTTTGGGTGGTGGGAGGTTTTAGGAAGAGTCTGTAATCTTAAAAAAATTTTTTTATTAAGTAGTTATTGAACGTCTGAGGAGCTCCAGTGAGGGGGAAGCCACTCTCCCAAGACGACAATTGCACTCTGATATATCTTTAATTGGCATGAAATTTTCCCTGTCTTTCAGCCTAAATTTGTCCTTTTGTTTTTCAACTTTAATTCTTTGGCTTTCATTCTTCACTCTGGTGCTAAATAGTACAAGTCTTATCCTTGACAATCCTTCCTAGGACAGAAGGCCGTTATTGCAAGAACAGATTGACCTGAAAGACAGATGAGAAAATATAACTCACTCCCTTCTTTGAAGAGGGCTAATGATCAATTAATCAACAAGGATTTATTAAGTGCCTACTATTTGCTAGAGGGACAACTAGTGGGCATAGTAGATAGAGCAACGGGCCTACAGTCAGGAAGACTCATCTTCCTGAGTTCAAATCTGGCCTCAGACATCAGCTGTGTGACTCTGAGCAAGTCACCTAACCCTGTTTGTCTCAATTCCTCATTTATAAAATGATCTGGAGAAGTTAATGGCAAACTACTCCAGTATCTTTGCCAAGAAAACCCCAAATGGGAGGCAGTTAGGTGGAGCAGTGGACAGAGCACTGGCTCTGGAGTCAGGAGGGCCTGAGTTCAAATCCAGCCTCAGACACTTGACACTTACTAGCTATGCGACCCTGGGTAAGTCACTTAAGCCCCACTGCCTCACAAAAAACAAACAAACAAACAAAACCAAACCAAAAAAAACCCAAACCCAAATGGGGTCACAAAGAGTCAGACCAAAATGACTGAACAATAATATGTCCTAGGACCTGGGAATACAAAGAACAATGAAATAATACCTGCCCTCAAGCAGTTTATATTCTATCAGCGAAAACAGCAGGTGCATAAATAAGTATATACAAAATGAATATAAGGGAAATTTATTAGGGGAAGAAAGGACACTAGCAGATGGGGGATTAATAAATAAATTGATCACAAAGTACTAACTACATGCCAAGCCTTTTGCTACGTACGTGCTGGAGATCTGAGACAAAAGCAAAATGGTCCCTGCCCTCTAGAAGTTTACATTCTAATGGAAGCGGCAACATATGTGTGTCTATGTATAACATGCCCATATGTGTACAATAGGTACATGCGCATGTTCATATATGTATCTATGTATATAGACATGTATGTATAATATATAACCTATATGCTATGGACATGGATGTATATGTTGTTCTGCCTGTTAGAAGATCATGGATTCCTACCAGGAAAGCAGTGCAGAAGGCTCTCCCAGAGGGGCCAGGATCACAGACTCAGTAACAAAAGAGCTCCTCAGTAGGCCAGCAACACTATTGATCAGAGCAGATGGTTGGAAGAATGACCAAACAAAATAAACAAACAAACAAACAAACAAACAAATAAATAAATAAATAGATATGATGAGGGCTTTGTCTCTATCCAAGATACAAACCCAGAAGAGAAGAATGAATACAAAATACCTACAACCAAAACCCCAAAGAAATACGTTTCTCCAAGATCCATCAGAATTCCTAGAATGATATGTATTTAAAAATGAGTTTAAAATGACATTGTAAATGAAATGAGAGAGACAGAGGAAAGAACTACCTGAAAGCTATGACCCAAAAAAGAGCCTGGATATCATATTTCAAGAAATCATGAAAGTAAACTACTCAGATGTCTTAGACATAGAATGTAAAGTGAAAATAATAAGAACTCACTATTGCCCTGAAAGAAATCTCAAAATGAAAATTCTTAGGAATATCATAGTCAAAATTCAAAGCATCCAGATCAAAGAAAAAATATTGCAAGCAGACAGAAAGAAAGTGTTTAAGTACAAAGGAATCACAGTAGAATGGTTCTACAGTGAGACTCATGTATAATTTAGCAACCACAAATATAAAGAAATACTATGTGTGCTGTTTCTCCCATTAGAATGCAAGCTGCTTGAGGGCAGGGACTACCTTTGTTTTGTATTTGTATCCCCAGTGCTCTGCATACAGTAAGCATTTAATACATACCTTTTCATTTATTCATTCCCTCATTTATTCAAAGAAGCATGACTAAACTGTAGCCCTACAGATACTAAATACTAGTCTCTAGACAGCCAGATGCCACACAGAGGTAGAGTCACATAAGGCCTCATGAGGCAAAGATATTTCCCTGGGGGCCTAGGATTCAGGTTGTGGTCATTTCAGTTGCAGAGCTATAGGAATTTCGAACTCCATTTGCTTTGAGATATTCCAAAGAAGTTTCATTACAGAGATTCTTTCTTAGTTTCATTTGGGAATGAGCTGTGTTATATAAATGGATTTTCCAAACAACTGAAGCTGACTCCCTCTAAGTACCAAAACTTTTTTACTTTAACCATTTTCAAATAAAAATATTTCCTACAATGGGCAAAAATATTTTCCTACCTTCCTTAAATAAGGATAATCAACTCAGTTTAATTTTTTCTTGATGATGTTACTATGCCCTACAAGTAACAACATTTTGCTATTTTGCAGGGATGGCCTCAGGACCTATTGAGGTTTCAGAAGTTTGGTCTTGCACTAAGTGGCCCCAGATTGCTGTGCTTTTTGAATTCTTCTGTCTGCTTTTTACAGTTTTGTCTTCTCTTTTATATCAAGCTGTCAGTCACCACCATTTGCTGAAACCAAGGTTCTTGCCTCTGCTAGCCTTTCCCAACCTGGTACCTTGTAAATTGTTGAGAATAAAAAAACCCAGCTAATTGGATCACAGGATTCAGAGTTGGCAGGAACCTTAGCTAGCCACAGTTATTAGGACTGTGTGTTAAATGAGGAACTCTCCCCTGCACAATGAGCTTTACTGGGTGAGTTTATTTTTTGCATTCTTTTTCACTAAGAGTATGCCTTTTCTACTGCCTTCTGTGGTCTTGCTTAATCAGTAAAGTTGAAGATCCCAGGATAAATAGCCTGCAAATAAAAGAAGGGTTGTTGTAAAAAGAACAATAATGAAGAATAAATGAACCGTCTGCTCATGACTGGTATGTTCCATGGTTTCCTCCAAACTATTTTAGCTTCTTGCTATTTAGACTTTTCTCTCCCAGCTTAAGGACAAATAGAGGAATTTTGTGTTGTTTCAACCATGGAATTTATAGTTTTCCTGACAAGACGTACAGCACAGTTGCATTTTGGCAAAGGAAGCAAAATTAAAAATATGGACAGGAAATAAAATTAATTTTAAAATATCTGAAAACATGTATTCTGTGTCTCCATCCAACTGGCCCTGGTCTGTGTGCTGGCCAGTGTCTGCAGCTGATTGATTAATGGGACAGAAATGAGGAGGTGTGAATTTATTTTGGACCTCACCAGGGAGCTGGGGAAGGTTTGGCACCAGCCCACTTAGGCTAAATCTGCATTTTAAAGTCCATCAGTGATGACCACCTACTGGTCTCCTTGGGGGCGGTAGAGCCTTCAGAAAGGAAACATTCTGGACTGAATCGCTTTTCAGCAAATGCCTCTGGTGTCGAGTTTTGCGCCTTTTCTTTTTTTGCAAGTATAGTAAGGTTCAGCGTTCACACTAAAAGCCGTTTTGTTTATTTGTTTGTTTTTTCAAGCTGCACCCACAGATCCCCTTCTTCCCCTTTGGATGGGGAGTCAAAACTCGATGGTAGTAAAGAAAGACGAAAATGAGGGTTTTTTTTGTGGCTGAACCCAAATTGTTCCTGGAGAAGGGGGCAGGAAGAGAGAATAGGGATCCTGTTCAATCTGAAAATAAAATCAAGTCCTACGGGGGCACTGAGCATGGAGAATCATTTAGTTGGGTGAAAGGAGGTAGGAAAGCAATAAGAACAAGATGTGGGGGGTAGGAAGCTATAGGCAGGCAGACTATAAGGGAAGGTCAGAGAGGAGCATGGTTCTAGAAGGCACCTCACAGGCCATCCAGTCCAACTCCCTCATTTTCCAGATGAGGTAACCGAGATGTGAAACAATTTGCCCAAGGTCACTCAACTAGCGTCAGAGGTGGAATCTGAACCCCGGTCCTCCGGCGCCAAAGCTAGTGACCCTCCTACTGTACCCTACTGCTTCAGGGAGCAGTCCGCAACAGGGAGGATTTTATCTGAGCCCCAAATGCCAGAAAGCAGAAGGGTTTCACCAGATTTCAAGGCGAGGATAATTAAAAACAAAGCCGCCTTTAAGATCGAGCTAGCACAGCCTTCTCCTGGCTCCCTTAATTCCCCAACCCTGTATACTCCCCCCTTCCCGCCCCCCCCATCTCCTCTCCCTGGCAAAGGCAGGGAGGGACTCCTCAGAAGTAAGATCACAGTAACTGGAAGCGACATCCTCTTGAAGACATTTTGACTTATAGTTTACAGCTTTCGAAGCATTTCAGTAGAGAGAAGTCCCACACCCAGGCGGCAAGTCAACAGCTCCCATTTTCAATTCTCCCTCTGTCTTCTCTATGATTATTTTTACAACATCCACAATGAAATGCAGATTTCTTTTCCCTTCCTTCTGATTGTGACCGGATGGAGGCTTTGAGTGGCTGGGCATATGGCTATGTCCGCATGCATGAATCGGCCTGTGCATGCATGTTCCAGGACATGTATGCATAATCAAGACCTCCCCCCAGCACATGCACCATAATCTATAACTACACACAAGCTGACACACAGCACCCACAGAAAAAAAACCATCTTTCCTTGAATGTTCTTCATTAAAACCAGACCTTTTTTTTCTGCTTCTGTTCTGTTTCATTTCGATGATTGAAATTTTCCTAGGATAATAGCGAGCACAGATTTCTTTACGCTCCAGAAATCCAAAAGAAAATGTGATAGCCCGGACCCAAGCATTTTTGGAGGGCTGGTATTTTGGCTTCCAAAGGAACCATTGGGCAGGGACCATGGGGGTTGGGATCGGAGAGGAAGGATAGGACTGGGGGTTAAAGAGGGTGGAGGAAAAGAAGCAATTCTTAATAAGGGGTATTAGCCGTCAGGGGAAAGAGACATGGCTCTTCAGATCATACCTTTCTTATATTAATCTTGGGCAAGTCATTTAAACCTCTCTGGATCCCAATTTCCTCAGCAGTGTGCTAGGGACTCATCTGATTCAGCTAATAGCAAACTCTGGTAAGAGTGCTGGGCCTGGAGTCAGGAAGACTTACCTTCCTGAGTTCAAATCTGGCATCAGACACTTCCTATCTTATGACCCTGGGCAAGTCACTTAACTCTGTTTGCCTCAGTTTCCTCATCCAGTAAAATGAGCTGGAGAAGGAAATGGCAAACCACTCCAGTATCTTTGAGAAGATAATCCCAGATGGGTTTACAAAGAGTCAGATATGACTGGAAAATGACTAAAACAACAACAAAAACAAAGAGGGTCCTTCCCTCCTCTCCCAGGTATCTTTTCCCTTGGCCTTGCCTGCTTTTCCCTAAACAAAATGCATGAGTCCTGGAGTTTGATACTCGGCCTGATTCCCAGAGGTGTGTTTGCTAAACTTGAAATAGCCCTGGCTGGTTTTTAATTTCCCAGCTTAGTGTATCCTCCCCCGGTTGAAAGCTAAAGTCTAGAGCAGGGCCTACCTTTGGAAGAAACTGCCTAGTGATAGAACTTCAGGGGACAGGAAAGGCTGTCTCACTTCACCAAATCTTCCTCCAGCAAATGAAGGCTGTCCTGAAAATACATAGTAAGTTCTTTAGTTTAACAACAACTCCCACCAACTGAGTGCTTTCGCCTGGATCTTTGCCACCACCTTGAATTTGGGAGGGCAGTTTTGATTCACTCCATTTTGCAGATGAGAAACTCAAAGCTCAAAGAGAATAGAGTGACTTTTCCAAGGCTATCTATCCCTTCCATGACAATGTCCATGGTAAACTTGCTTAGTTGAATTGAGTTCAATCAAACTCAGTTCTCCTAACCCTAACTCTAACCCTAATTGCCTTTTCCATTCCACTACCCTGTTTAAGACAAATTTCCACAGGAGAGGACGCTAGTACTTGTCATCAGTCATTTATACCTCAGTGTGAATAAAAGATCTGAGAGCATGTTTTGGTTAGGGAGAATGGAGAAGAAAGCATGCATATTTTGGTTAGGGAGAATGGAGAAGAAAGCATGGTGTGGGTGAGCAGGAGAGAAGGAAGAAGTTAGCTCCGGAGTAAGAGGAGAGCTTGGGAAAAGGAGGCTTGGGGCACCCAAGACAAACTTTGCCACTTTTGCAGTCTTACCTAGTATTGACACTATTTAAATAGGGCCCTTCCAATTGCTTCCCAAATACAAGTCTTAGTCCAGGGGTGGGGAACCTGTGGCCTCGAGGCCACATGTGGCCTTCTAGGTCCTCAGGTGCAGCCTTTTGACTGAGTTCAAGTTTTACAGAACAAATCCTGTATTAAGAGGATTTGTTCTATGAAGTCTGGATTGAGTCAAAGGGGATTTATTCTGTGAAGTTTGGATTCAGTCAAAGGGCTGCACTTGAGGACCTAGAGGGCCACATATGGCCTCCAGGTTGCAGATTCCCCACTCCTGCTTTAGGCCTTTCCAATATCTTTCTATACTAACCACATTTTCCTTATGGCAGAATGAAATGATAAAGATGAAAGGAACTTAGAGATTGAGTTCATTTTACAGATGAGGAAACTGAGGCCCTGGGCAGGGGGAGTGACTTGTCCAAGGTCACATACTGAGTCAGGCAGCTAGTTGATACAGTGGATAGAAGGGAGAATGGAAAGAAACGTAATAAGCATTTTTGTAGCTCCTACCATGTGTGAGATACTGTGCAAAGCACTTCTTAAAAATATCTCATTTGATCCTTGGAACAACCCTACAAGGTAGGTCTGATTGTTATCAGATTGAGGAAACTGAGGCAAGTAGTGGTTAAATGACTT
The DNA here is from genome assembly GCF_003287225.1 of Phascolarctos cinereus. Lineage (NCBI taxonomy): Eukaryota > Metazoa > Chordata > Mammalia > Diprotodontia > Phascolarctidae > Phascolarctos > Phascolarctos cinereus. The sequence continues at coordinate 227,965,068 of NW_027555958.1, read as the reverse complement.
GGCCAGGGTCACATAACTAGTAAGTGTCAGAGGCCAGATTTGAACTCATGTCTTTATGACTCCAGTCCCTGTGTTCTAGCCACTTTGCCAGCGGCTGCCATAGGATGCAGGACTTGGAGTCAGGAAGACCTGAGTTTGAATTCTGCCTCAGACAAGCTGTGTGGCCCTGGGAAAGTCACTTAAATGCTCTCAGCCTCAGTTTCCTCATCTGTAAAATGGGGATCACAATAGCACCTTACCTTACAGAGTTGCTATGAGAATCAAGTGAGTTAACATATACAAAATGCTTTGCAAACCTTTAAGTACTTTATAAACGATAGCTATTGGGGCAGCTAAGTGGCACAGATGAAGCACCTTCCCTGGAGTCAGGAGGACCTGAGTCCAAATTCAGCCTCAGATACTAGCTGTGTGACCTTGGGCAAGTCACTTGACCTGATTGCCTCCAAAATTTTAAGTAAAAGCTAGCTATTAGTGGCAGAACTGATACCTGAGTCTCCCAACTTCTTGTCTGATATTCTTTCATTTATTTCATCAGATGCCAGTGGGTATCCATGGAGGGAGAGTGCTAAATGCTGTTATTTTCCCAGCAGTTTTCTCTTCAGGCTTCATTCAGTTTTTTTTTTTGGACCCCTCGGCTTGTGGGCTTAAACATATGGCTATGTGCATATCGTATCCAATTTGAAAACCAGGCCTGTGAAGCATTCTTTTTATCTTGTCTTTCTCACAGCACTCTAGAACATAAGAGATGAAGGAAACTTCCTAGATGATCTAGGCCAGAGATTCTTCACCACCCCTTGGAAGGGTCTATGGGTACATTTCAGGGGATTTGTAAATTTGGAACTTTTGATAACTGTATTTCAATTTTAATTGGTTTCCTTTCAAATCCTGTGGGTTACAAATCCTAATCCTGTGCATTTTATCCATTTAAAAATACTGTTCTGAGAAGGGGTCCATAGGCTTGAAAAAGGTGTCCATGACACAAAAGAGGTTAAGCCTGATCTAGGCTAACCCCTTTATTTTACAGATGAGAACACTGAAGATCGGGGGTGCGGTGGGGGTTGGGGGGACAAGTCCCCCAAGGTCATACAGCTGAACCAAGCTTCAGATCCAGCCCTTCTGTCAGAGCTTAGCTGACACGTAGTAGGTACTTAATACATGTTTATGTATAGTATATAACAGGTACTTAATAAATGTTTCCATCACAGAACGCTGCCAGACTATTTCTTAGGGAGATTGTTGCTTCTCAGTCTTTTTTCCAAAGCAGGCTTTTGCCTCTTAATTTGTCCACCTAAGAATCCAGTATCACATCATCAGAGATCACTAAACTGCTATTTAAACAATTTAAAGATGCAGTTTGAATTCTAGAGGGGGAAAGCAGGGTGGATAAAAGAGATTAGACAGTAATGATATGCCTGTGGGGAGCCCAGCAAATGAAGTATCTTTCCCCTGGTAGGCAGGCTATTTCTGGAAAGGTGTGTTTGGTTCCTAAACTGAAGGGATGTGTTTATCCTAATGGGAAGCAGGACTGAGCTGGGCCCCAGCTCCCTGGGCAGTTTTTAAAGTCTTAAGTCACCACAAGAGACATTTGTGGCCACTGGGAGACACATTTAGCACTGTGCTGGCCATTCCGATGTGTGCTCTCTTGGCTCCAGTGTGGGCTGGCGGGGGCAAGGGAGCTGGCAGGGTGAGGAAAGGGGGGTGGTGTGAGATGGGAGAAAGAGAGTGGAACTGCAGATGGAAGTCTGTGTGGTCTAGTTTGAGGGTCTCACACTCCAACTGCATGTTTGTTCTCAGTTATATTATTCCCCTGGTTGCGTAATTACTTCCCAAGTCATTGTTTCTCTGTAAAGAGCCTTGTGACACTGAACCCTGGGACTCTTCTACTTACTTCTTTTGTGACTTTAGGAAGCTACTCTCCTTCTCTGGGCCTTGGTTTCCCCATCTGTAAAGGAAGGGGATTGGACTAGAGTTTCTGTAAGATTCCTTCCCTCTCTAAGACCCTCAGTAACTCTTCATGACCCCAGCTGGGTCTACAAAACTACTGGGATGGTTTTCCATTTCCTTTTCTAGCTCATTTTACAGATGAAGAAACTGAGGCCAACAGGGTTAAGTGACTTATCAAAGGTCACGCTGAGGCCAGATTTGAACTCAGGAAGATGAGTCTTCTTGACTCTAGGCTCAGCACTCTCTTGTCCACCGCCCCACTAAGCTGCCCCTCTCTAAGACTTATAATTAGAAAAAAGAGGTCAGAGAGCTCTATGTAAGGAACTCAGAGGTCTTTTTTCCACCTACCCCTAGTCCTACAGAAAGCATATTTGACTGACAGTGCTTATTGTTCAGTCATTCAGTCAAGTCTGACTCTTTGTGACTTCATAGACCATACTCTCCATGGGGTTTTCTTGGCAAAGACACTGGTGTGGTTTGCCATTTCCTTCTCCAATGCATTAAGGCAAACAGAGGTTAAATGACTTGCCCAAGGTCACCCAGCTAATAAGTGTCTGAGGCCAGATTTGAACTCAGTTTTTCCTGACTCCAGGCCTAGCACTGTGTTCACTGAGCCATCTAGCTGTTCCTAGAGTCAGTGTACTTGGGCCATAAGATCACAGATTTAGAGATGGAAGGGATATTAAAGTCACCTAGAACAATCTTCTCATTTTACAGATAAACAAACTGAGACCCAGAGAAGTTAAGTGATGGCTCAGGGTCATATAGGTAATAATAATAATAATAGCTATCATTTATATAGCAGGTCAAGGTTTACAAAGCACTGCAAAAATATTATCTCATTTTATCTTCACAACAATCTTGGGAGATAGGGGCTATCATCATTCCCATTTTACAGATGGGCAGACAGAGGTGAAGTGAATTGTCCAGGTTCTCATAACTAGTCGTTGTCTGAGGCTGGATTTGAACTCTGGTCCTCCTGACTCCAAGCTCAGTGTTCCATCAACTATGCCATTTAGTTGTCTAGGTAGTAAATGGGGGGGGTCAGGATTCAAATCCATGTCCTCTGATTCCCAACCCAACAATCTTTCCATCACATCATGATGTCCCTGCTCTCAAGAGAGTCCTAGAGAGGTAGTTGATAGCATGCTGGATTTAGAGTCAGAGTTTTCATGTCCAAATCTTGGCTCCGCCATTGACTGCCTGTGTGACCTTGGGTGAGTAATTTATCTCTTATAGGCTGCAGTCTTTTCTGTTAAAGAATCTATTAAAGGATTTGATAAATTTCAAGCAATATCTAATTGCTGTTATTTATCATTATTATTATTATTATTATTGTTATATAAGGGACTGGATTGATGACCTCTAAGGCCTTTCTAGGGTAGTTGGGTGATGCAGTGGATAGATTGCTGGGCCTAGAGTCAGGAAGACTCGAGTTCAAACCCAGCCTCAGACCCTTACTACTCATGTGACCCCGGGCAAGTCACTTAACCCTGTTTACCTTAATTTCCTCATCTGTAAAATGAGCTGGAGAAGGAAATGGCAAACACTCTAAATGTCTTTGTCAAGAAAACCCCAAATGGGGTCATGAAGCCTCAGACACAACTGAAATGACTGACCAGCAGCAAGGCCTTATCTAGCTCAGAATCGAATCATGTGATTCTAATCCCAGCTTGGCCTTTGGCTAGCTGTGTGACCTTACCCTTCTTCAGACACTCAATGCCTTAGCCCCTAAGACTGTAAAGTACAGAACAGTCTCTGGTCTTCATTAGCGGAGGGAGTTTCCTCCTTCACCAGGAATTCCCTACATCAAGCAAATCACAAGTCCAGACCAAAAAATAAATATTAAAAAAAAAATTCAGATCACTGTGATAAGTGTGTGGTGAGAATCAAAAGATGACTGAGGCAGGTATCCCTGCTTTCATGGAATGTATACAATCTACATGATAGCCTAGGACATCATAGATTTAGAACGCAGAATCCTTAGGGGCCATCTAAAGGCCTTTCTCATCTGTAGTGCTGCTTTCAGGGTATGTGAAGTAGGCAAAGAAAGGAAAGCTGAATCTTTGGGTAAAATTGTAAAGTTTGCCCTTGAAGCCACCGCTGCCTTCCTCACCACCCCCCTTTCTAGCACTAGTTCCGCCTACTTTAGGATGGTAGGGCTTAATGTTGACCCTGACCAGGTAGGGATCCTTACTACAGTGTTCTGTACTGGTCTAGACTCAAACTCTCTCTTTTTCTACATCAAAAATTCACTCTCTGTTAACTACCACCTTGGAAAGGATCTGATCAATGAATTCACAGATAGTTATAATATCAGAGTTGGAAGGGATTTCAAAGGTCCAGTGGTGTCAAACTCAGATAGAAAGGTGTCATTGTGGGCCACATATTGACTTAGAAAGCCATAAATTAACATTATCTATGTTGTACTGTATTTTTTAAAAAATTATTTTGTAAAATATTTCCCAATTGCATTTTAATCTGAGTCTAGCTACACAAAAGAATTTTTGCACCAATGGGTCCCAAATTGGACACTTCTGCCTTGTTCCAACTCCCTCATTTAATTTGTTTTAGTTTCAGAATTGGATTATCGATCTTTTCTTTTTACAACCCTTTAATTCCCACCTCACCTACTCCTGCCCCATTTTTTACTGAATTTTCCCTTACGGCAAAGCAAATCAATTAAACAAAAATATTTGCCACAGAAGCCTGTCTGACCATGTACATACCTTGGCCTCTCCTCATAGTCTCTCCCACGTTTCTACATGAGGGAAGCTTCAGGAATCATTTCTCTAGCACCTACATTGGTATTTCCATTAGTCAGAGTCGTTTCCTCTGGGGGATCTTTTCATTTGCGCTGCTGCAGTCATTGTACATACTGTTCTCTTGATCTTATTTCACCCTGCCTCAGTTCAAGCGGATCTTCCTTTGTTTTTCTGAATTCCGGATGTTCATTATTTCTTACTGCTGAATAATATTTCATTGCACTCATATGGGGCATGCAGTCTCACTCCATTGACATGGTTAAGCCCTGTGAAGTGTTAATGACTATTCCAGTTAATAATAACAGCTGAAATTTATGTAGTGCCTTAAAATTTGGAGAGCATTTTACACAAGATCTCATTTGACCCTCATAGCACCCCATTCAAGGTAAGTACTATGGATATTATTGTACACATTTTACAGCCAGGGAAACTGAGGCTTGGAGAGGTTAAAGTGACTTGACCAGGGTAAACACACATAATGTCAGAGGCAGAATTTGAAACCAGGTCTCTCCTAATTCCAAATCTAGAACTCTGTGAAATTTTAGGCAACAGCAATAGATAGATTGGAGATCAATCATTTGTGGGGGGAGAGAGCAATTTAAGCCCCTAAAACCACATAATATAAGCAACCAATTAATATACCAGCCCTGCCTTCCAGTCGTCTATCACAACCTCTTGGTGCTGGGAAGATGCTTAAGGTGTAGTCTGATCTTGTAATGCTGATTATAGGGTGGGGTGAAATTAAAAACCACCCACTCTCTTGTTCCTTAAACTAGAGGGTAAGTCTCCTGAATCACAGTTACAAAATAGATTTGAAGAAATGTGGTATGAATCTGTGGAAAGAAATCTTTTCTAGGAGTCAGAGGACCTGGGTTCAGATTCAGACTTTGTTGCTTTGTGGGAGCTCTGGGCAAGTAATTTAACCTCTCTGCACCTCATTTTCCTCTCTGTGATCCTGTCTATGGCCTGGGTATAAATGTCAACCCTGCTATTTACTAGACTTGTGTCTTTGTGAAAGTAATTTCGCCTCTCCAGGACTCACTTTCCTCGTTTATAAGGGAAGAGAAAAAGCATTTATTTATCACCTCCTATGTGCCCAGCACTGTACTAAATGCTTTAATAATGATAATAGTAATAATAATAACTAACTTTTTTATAGTATTTACTATGTGCCAGGCATTGTGCTAAATTCTTTCCAATTATTATCTTGATTTTTTATCACTATCCGTTTTACTTGAAGAAACTGAGGCAGATAGTAGTTAAGTGACTTGCCCAGGGCCACACAGCTAGTAAGTTTCTGAGGTTGAATTTGAACTCAGGTCTTCTTGACTCCAGACCCAGCAATCTACCCACTGTTCTATCTAGTATGTTGGGTTAGACTTCTTTTCTAAGGCCCATTCCAGCTTTCATATTCAATGATTCTACTCAACCTTCTGGGTAGTATCTGAATCTTTCCAGTCATGGGACCAGTCAGCAGGGTAGCTTCATGTGAGTAGAGATCATATGCTATCTAAACTTTCTATCTCCCCCGGAGCCTTGCACACAGTAGGCATTTTCATAAATATTTACTTAATTGAATTACATTGAAGGAGTATATCACACCGTGAAAAGAAAAAGGCTTTGCTGCACCTGAGCCAGGCTAGGGGGGTGGTGAAGGTGGGTGAAGGGAATTAGACAAGGCATGTAGACAGTGAAGCCTTGTATCAGGAATGGGGCTGCAGAAGGGGAGAGTGAAGGGAAGTGGGTAGGGGCGCTGCAGGGAGAAAGGGGCCAAGGGAAGAGTGGGGGGTGGGGATTTCTGCCTGTTGGCAGGCAGCCTCAAGGCAGGACATTTTGTTTCTGCTGTCATAGGCAATAAATGTCTTGCCCCAGAGCTGAAATAATGACAATAAATACTGCAAATTCCAGGCCCCCAGGGTGACTTTCTGGAAAATGAAATTGATAGTTTCCCCAGGCCCAGCCTCCTTTTCCGCAAAGAGAAAAACAGTCACCTCAGTTTCCCCAGATGCTCCTAACAAGCTCTGGGCTTCTCCTTCCTCACTTCTACACCTTGTAAGGAGAGGCCTCTAAGGCCATTGGGTCCCACACCCTCATTTTACCGAGGGAGAAAAGTGAGACCCCCAAGGTCGAGTAACTAACTTAAGAATCCAACCCAAAGTGTGCATGTGAGTATGTGTCCAGAAGCCCACCCACTGGAGCACACCCAGAGCTAAGCCACTTCCTAGGCCATGCTTTGGCCTCTTGATAGAGTCCATGTTCAGCTAGAAGTTTCTGCATTTGTCCTTTGTGCCTTATTCCACAATTCACAACATGCCCTAGTATGTGGCTATTCTGACTGTCTTCTGTCCCCTTAACATGGGAAGAAGAAGAGCCTTTCAGTTAGCTGCTGAATGGAACTGAATTTTCATTCAAAAATTTCCTCTTCTACAGGTGGTAAGAAGACTGGGAACTATGTGTGCTCAGGCAGAACACTGCGCACATTCATAGTAACTAGGCTCTCATTGTCCATTTTCAATCCTGTTATGATTGCAATAAAAAAAACCACACCAATGTTTTAAAATCATTTTTTCATATATGTCTGATTCTCTGTCACCTCATTTAAGGTTTTCTTGGCAAAGCTACTGGAGTGGTTTACCATTTCCTTCTTCAGCTCATTTTACAGATGAAGAAACTGAGGCAAACAGGTTCAGTGACTCGCCCAGGGTCACACAGCTAGTAAATATCTGAGACCAGATTTGAACTCAGGAAGAGGAGTCTTCCTGACTCCAGGCCCTGTGTACCACCTGTCTGCTCCTCTGCCAGTACAGATCAGCAGTTTTCCTGCTACTTACGTAGTCTTAGACAGTTGCTGAGGGCACCAAGAGGTCAAATACTTTGTTTAAGGTCACATAGCCCGATTGTGTTAAGGCAGGACTTGAATCCAGGCATTCCTGTCTCCAAGGCTGGCTATCTCTCTTATGATGTAAAGTTATCGATTATACTTTATCTGTATTTTTGTCAAACACACCTACTAGATTCAGTGCTGATAGATATCTAAAGTTTGCGTCCCTTTCTCTGCCTCCACTTCCCACATCACCCAAGGTGCAAGGTGCTGGCAAGAATTTAATAAATATTTACTAATAAATATTTGCTAATTGAATCAGTTAATGACTAACCCAACTCTTATTTTATAGATAAGAAAGGAAAAAAGGAGCAATTTGTACAAAAGCTCATTGTAAGTCAGTGATAGAACAAGGTCCCCTGACTTTGAGACCAGTGATCTTTTCAGTCCACTATATTGGCTGAATGATGGAGGTCAGAGGGCATAGGTTTGAAGTTTACATATATATATATATGTGTATACACACACACACACACACACACACACATTGGTATATGTGTGTATGTATACACACATATACCCATGTATGTGTGCATATGTATATATATGTGTGTGTTTGTATTTGCCAAAAATTTGCTGCTGCAAGTCACGGGGGAAAAAAGAACAACTGTGTTTTAAAAAGAGTACTTCCAAAATCTATTTAAAGGCTTAGGATGCCAAAGACATTGTGTAAGTGCTGAGAATAGAGCTGAGGCACAAATAGTTCCTGTCCTCAAGGAACTTCTATTCTACTGGGTGATACAACATGGATATATAATGGAAATATGGAACATTTGCAGACGCCATCATTTTGTTAAGATGGTGTCATCCCTTAAAGACATTAAGGATCTGCTTCCTGGGGATGAAGGAGGCCTGGAGCATGTGAGGACATTTTATGTTGGCCTTTTGTAGAGATCTTATTTGAGGGAGCAAGGTGACCCCTTTACTAACAGTAAGCGAATAAGACCATGTGGTAAGGAGGGAGGGCCTTGGGTCCTCCTTCTTTCCCTCCAGAAGCCATATGGTCTCTGAGAAAAAACACTATGTCTTTGTTTTTTGTTCCTTTTTCTTTCCTGTTCTAGGTGCAAGGAGAAGAGTCTCTGATCTGGCCTATTAAGAATCATGGTCATCTTTAGAGGTCAGGAACCCAGGCCAGTTATTATACTCAGCCCAGTAGAATCTGGAAGCTAATGCTAGCTTTGGATTTGAGCTTGGTGGGACCAATGCTATGTAGGTACAGAATTAAATTGTGAACCTAATCTCTTTCCCTGCTATGACCCCGTGGTGTGTGAGGGGGAATATTTGCATGTTTGTTCTTGCTACATCTAGGAAGTAAATATTCCTCTGTAAAAATTATCCATAAGAAGTAGTTAAATGTGATTGGAGTCACACTGGGGTCCCTGGGAATCTAAAATCAAAGGACACTGTCAATTGGTTGGAGATGATGGGAGGGAAAAAGGCATCACTAACAACCTCAATGTACCTGAGACCCTGGGTAACAGGTCTGAAAGAGAAGTGGCAGTGTCAACCACGTCACATATACATATACAAGGGATTTAGGATAAAAATAAATACAAGATCATCGAGGAGACAGAAGCTTCTCACAACTAGGGAGGAGGGCAAGAAAAGCTTACCATAAGAGGAAGACTGAGTTGTGCCTTGAAAGGAGCCAGAGATTCCAAGAGAGAGAGGTAAGGAAGAAATGTATTCTAAGTATGTGGAAAGGCCTATGAAGAAAAGCATGGAGTCAGGGAGATGGGATGATGAGTTCTGAGAATGGCAAACAGAATGGTGTCTGAAAAGTAGAGTATGTAAAGGACAGAAACGTGAATTAGTCTGGAAAAGTAGATTGGATCCAGACTGTGAAAGGTATGATGTCAAGATAAGGAGTGTGAATTTAATTTTGGAAATAATAGGGAGCCAGTGAAGATTCTTGAACAGGGGAAATGACATGGTAAGAACTGAGGAAGATTATTTTAACAGTTATGCTGAGGATGATTTGAAATGGGAGAGACTGGAAGTGGGAAAACCAATTAAGAGGCTATTGTTAGAGTTCCTGGAAATAAAAATCTGAATCAGGGTGTGACTGGGTGAATAAAGAGAAGGGGATAGATATAAGAGATATAGTGGAGGCATTGACAAGATTTGGGAACCTATTAGACGTGAGATGTGAGACATGTGAAACATGGCTCCAAGATTATAAATATGAGTGACAAGTGCCCTCAATATAAATAGGGAAGTTTAGAAGAAGGGCTGTATTTAGAGGAAAGATAAATTTAGGGGTAAAGACTACGTGGACTCTCTACCTGCGTTTTTTGAGAAAAATCTTTCAGAGTCTTCTGGAGACCAGAGGTGCTCATCTCATTGGCCCCTTGGCCACAAGATGGCAACAGAGCTTTATGCCATTTCCAAGCCTACTTAAGGCCTTGGGCTCTGTCTGAATGACCAAGCTTGATGCCCTAAATCCTGATGTTTCCAGCTTGCAGTTATAAATACACACCCCTCTGGGCCTGGGCTTTCCTGTTTCTCAATACAAGGTCTTGGAAGCATCCTGAAAGTATATATGGGTTTACATGTGTCTTCTGCCTATTCTATTACCCTTCCTAAGGTCATATTTCCAATGGAACGGCAGGTTGGATTGTGGACTCTGCCAATTTTCTTCAACTGGTTTCCTTTTCAATCAATGTGAAGGGTTTAAGGATTTACTATACGTCCAGGCTTGTTCTAGACACTGGCAGAGGAGTGGAGCCAAGATGGTGGAGTGAAAGCAGTGACTTGCTTGAGCTCTCCTCCAACCCCCTCCAAATACTCACAAAAAATGGCTCTAGACACTGGTGGAAGGATGAGGTGGACAGAGCAAAATGAGATTCAGAAAAAGAATCTGCTCTCTCCTCCCTTGGAACAGGTAGTCTGGTGGAGGGAGACAGCTAATGCATTCAACAATTGAAAAGCAATATGAGATGGTATGTAATTACCGCTGAATTATGTGACAGAGGCTACATTTTTCTCTTAATAAATAAAAACCTAGAGTGAGATTTTCTTTTGAAATAATATTACATAAAATTATGTTGTGATCGGATTTAGAACTTTATAAGATCTTAGAGCACTCATCCAGTCCAACCCTCTTATTTAATATGTAAGGAAATGAAAGTCCAATGAATTTAAAGTAAATTTCCCAATGTCACAAAGTTAGAAATATCAGGATGTGAACCAGATATTCTGATTCCAAATCTTCTTTTATTTAGGTCAAGGGTCTACAAAAATGTAGCAACCATTCTTAGTGTGTAGCCTATACAAAAACAGATAGCAGTCTGGATTTGACCCTCCAACCATAGTTTGCCAACCCTTCTTTTTTTTTTTTTTTTGGTTTTTATTGTTAAGTTGTTTCAGTCATGCCTGATTCTTTGTGATCCCATTTGGTGGTTTCTTCGCAAAGATACTAGAGTGGTTTGCACTTTCCTTCTCGAGCTCATTCTACAAGAGAGGAAATGGAGGTAAATGGGCTAAGTGATTTGCCCAGGGTCACAAAGGAAAGCCAGAAATCCCTGGTTACTCAAACAAGATCAGTCCCACAATCCACAAAGAAAAAACCAAATGACTGAAAGATGCTGGTTGACATTGCATGGACAGTTTGTTAAGTTGGTCTATCATGACATAGACCTTTGGCTGGCATTGAAGATGGACAATGAGCTGGAGAAGAATTGCATAGGAAGAGGAGAACATTTGTATATGGAAAAATTGTGCAGCATTTTCAATAATCCCAAGCTGCTTCTCTAAACAAAAAGCCATCTTTTTAACAAAACTTTTTTCCCCAGTGATGCTGCTTGACAATAAATTGTGGATCACAACAATTTTGTGTAGGGAAGCCCAAAGCCCAAGTGGTGTGTTGCCAACCACAGTTCTATGTGAAAAACAGGAACATGGAAGAAATGATTTGAAATAGAAGCCAATAATTTCTTTGTTTTCATTTTCCTGTTCTTTTTTTATTGCAGACCCAGAGCGTCTTGGAGGCTGACAGAAAATCTCTAAGTGTTGACTGTTGGTGGCTCCCTGCCTCTCTCTTGTGTTGTTTTCAACCCTGCCAGATACTAAGCATCCACTGAATGAAATAGCCAGTTGACAAATGACCTTTATCTCAGGGTCCTTAATTGAGGTGATTCTGACCTAGGGTTAGAAAGTCCTTGTCACTCCTGCTTAACTCTGTACAGTCATTGTGTACTTCTAAATCCATTTCATAGGATTAAATTAACTTTTTCTTAATAGGGTAAATTATCTAAACCCAAGAGCTAACATTACCTATAATGGAGAGTCCTATCCAACATGGTCATGAATAAAGCAAAGATAACCATTGTCACAAATCTGTTATAGTTCATTTCACTGTTCTCAAAGTGAATAGTAGGGCTGGAATTACAAAGGTGTTGATCACTTTAAGTGTATTCTTCTGGAGCTTTGCTCCAGTGTATCAATAAGTTTCATACCACATTCAGATCCAGCTTTTGCCTTGATAACTTTATGTTTCATATGGCTTGTCAGAAGGAGGCTTAGGTATTTGCATTATCTTTATCTATTGGTTCATTTTGATCTCTGGATTCAAAAGCCTTCAGCTGCTACCAGTACTTGGAGTATATTAAAAATTTTATACTTATTTAGTCCAAGTGGCATTTTGATGAAAGGAAGGAGCTGTTTAATATTATTTCTGGTAGGATTGTATTGTATTTGTAGGGTATGCCATCTAGGTAAGTTGCTTCGGGTCAACTCCCTTTTTTAATTTGGCAGCCATACTTAATTCCATTAAATAGAAATAATGGACTTAGTACCAGGCAGAACCAAAATGGGCTTAAACTGTTTCCCTAAAAATTGCCACAGTGGATTGTGATTGTCCTTCATGTTATTATGTTGGCAGCATTTTAAAGCAAAGAATAGTTTTCCATGTGAACATCAAATATTTCATTATTATCTTTATACTTGGGTCTATTTTATATATTTTGAGTACATGAATAAGCTATGAATAAGGCACTGAGTCAAAGGCTTTGCAAAGCTTATTATTGCTAGAAGTAGTACTTTTTAAATCATTCTCATCTTTTTTGATCAGGTTCAGATAGAATCATTCCAAGGAAAAGTCACTATCTTGCTAATATGCTTTAATATTTAGTGTTTTACAGACTGTTTTGCAGGTGGATACGATGACTGCTTTTTGTAATTGAATAAGAGTATTGAGATGTAAGGTCATTTTCTGTAGACGTACAGAAAGCGTCTTCAGAACAACTGCAATAGCAGAAGGCATGCATAGGAATGAAATGTATCTCATCCTGTTTCCATATGGTTTTAATTTCTTCCTCTAGGTCTCTAGATTTTGACATTTTTTCCATTTCATTTAGTTTGAGATTGCAAATATTGAATGTAGTGGCATCTATTAAAAACATATTCTTAAATTTTTATGGACCCGTGTTATGACTGGGCAGTTGTAGGTAACAGTTCTTTCTGTAATAATGCTTTAGTTTTACCACAGTTTATTTGCTGAATTCTCAAGGATATTTTGGAGTTTCTATCTTTATAGGGCAGCTAGGTGGCTCGGTGGATAGAGCACGGCCTGGAATCACAAAGACCAGAGTTCAAATATGGCCTCAGATATGTATTAGCTGTGTGACCTTGGGCAAGTCACTTCCTCATCTGTAAAATGAGCCAGAGAATGGCACACCACTCTTGTATCTTTGCCAAGAAAACCCCAAATGGGGTCATGAAGAGTTGACTCAACATGATGAGATGTCTCAACAACAACGTTTTTGTGGTACAATGATTTTTACTCTTCTAGTTTATAAGGGATAGGGAACTTCTGGTGCATAATTGTAGCCATTTGATCATGTCCTTCTAGCTATCTGATGCACAATAAACTTTTGCAACCGGCAGTGATATGTTTCCAATGTTCCACTGAATATTTTTTGTTAATCAATGTCTGGGCTCCTTAAGCATGAGCCTTCTATAATTTTTGGTGGCAATGAGCTGATCCTAAAGTGCACAAACTCCTCTGTTTCTATAAGCAAATTTGTGTAACTTGGCTATTTGTTCAATTTTTATTTATTTAACCTGTTACTGGTTGGGTTCATGTGGCCACCTCCCATGTAAAATGTTATGATTTCACTATCAGATCTTAGCCACTTCATAGGCTCCATCTGGGGATAAATCTCTTTGGTATATAGCTAATAAGGTGAGTGTTGTGTACCTATTATCAACCTTTGCTATTGATGTGTGAAATGAGGTCTCTTTGTTCCAAAAGTATTTCAATAAATCTTGAACCTATTTATCATGCGTTCTGACACTGTCTACGAAACAGCTTCCTTCTTCTAGATGAGGAAGCGTTCATATTTCTATAGCTGGCGTGGAATGATGAACCCTGTGTTCCATTAACATCGTATGAGGTTTTGTTTAGACAACTAGATTTGTTGCTGTTCATTTTACTGTGGCAAAAAGTTGGTGTTAAGACTGGGACTGCATGGGTGCTAATTGCTTTTACTCTGCTCCACCTTTTTGACTTTGGAATATAAAATAATCTCAATGTATATAGTCTTGGCCTCCCTCCTTGAATGTGTTATGCTTCATGAGCCTTGTGGTAGAAGATATTTACTGGTATGGCCTTCTTCCTTTGGCTCCAGATTCAAGTGAAAGTCTTGATTCTCTGTTATTCCTTGATGCACATTAAGAATTTTACAATTGTTGAGGTCAAATGATATTTTGATAATTACTGGGGAAAGTTTCTATGTGACGAAGTAGATTTTAACATGCTTTTCCGTGGAGTAATACAGTTCAATGTCATCCATATATATCACATGATTAAACATTTGGTATGACTTCTTCTTTGACTTAAAAATTATTTTGTTATTGAGTCATTTCAGTAATGATCGACTCTTCATGACCCCATTTGGATTTTTCTTGACAAAGATACTGGAATGGTTTGCTATTTCCTTTTCTGACTCACTACAGATGAGGAAACTGAAGCAAGCTGAGGTTAAAGTGACTTGCCCAGGGTCACACAGCTAGTAAGTGTCGGAGGCCAGATTTGACATTAAGAAGATGAGTCTTCCTGGCATTTCAAGTCTTCACGTCTTCAAGACCTGGCACTCTATCCACTGTACCACCTAGCTGCTCCTAAATTCTTTGTGGCCCCAATTGGTGTTTTCTTGGCAAAGATACTGGAGTGGTTTGCCATTTCCTTCTCCAGCTCATTTTACAGATGAGGAAATGATGCAAACAGGGTTAAATGACTTGCTCAGGGTCACACAGCTAATAAGTGTTTGAGGCTGGATTTGAATTCAGATCTTTCTGACTCCAAGCCCAGCTCTTTATTTATTATACCACTCAGTTCTATTCAGGAGTGATGATCTAGATTTAAGATGAGGCAGAACTCCTTGGAAGAAGCAACATTTTTCATCAATTGATCTTAACATTATTGTATTGGTGGCATCTTCTAAATAGAGAACAGTTCTCCATGGGGAATCACAAACTAGTAGCAAGGATGTTTAATGTGACCAAAAGATAAGTACACCAGTGACCTCTTCAAATGTGGGTCAGTTATGAGTTTATGCACTTGATACAAAGCATTCACAGCTTGTATCACTCAAAAAACCAATCCCTATAAACACTTACAAGAAAACATAAATATATTAACTGAAGGGCAGAAAGGGTGTGCCAAAAAGTTTCAGAGGCGCAAAGAATAACCTATTATTGAACAAGAAACCTGAAAATGCCACAAAATTACACTGTCTTTATTGAAATGTTTGTCTCCATTCCATATCTGTGCTTTTATTGCATCCAATAAATCCAACAGCAAATACCTGTAGTCAACCTACAGCACAGGAAAGTTCTTATTGTTATTAACAATGTAATTATTATAATTTTTTTTTGAGACCTGGGACTTTGTCTATGCCTAATACTTCCAGTGTGAAAACTCCTTCCACCAATGCAGACACGTAACTTACAGTCTTAAATCAAATCAGATAATATTTGCACAGCGCTTACTTAGCACAGTGCCTGGCAGGTAATAGGCATTTTATAAATATCTTCCCCCTTGGTGTTGTTTAGGGCACTGAGGTGTTAATGAGATGGTCATACAGTATGTGTCAGAGGTGAGACTTGCCCCCAGCTCTTCCTGACTCCAGGGCCAGCCCTCTATCCACCATGCCAATAATGACAATAATGCTAATAATAATAATGATGATGAAGGAAATTAAATTCTGTATTTAAGTAGAATAATAATATTCAAATGGAATAATAACAGTATTATAAAATTATATTAACATTGTCTAATAATAATTTTATTATGTTAACAGCCACAATACATTATATAAGAGCTATAATGATATAATAATCAGTATTCAAAGGTAACAAGAATACACTAATAATATATTATATTATCTATTAACATGGTATCTTGTAATAGTATAATTATATAATAATATATTAATAATATAATAGCCCACTGTTCTCCTTGTAGATGGATATCATATAATCATACAATTATAATTATATAACAAGCCATTATATAATAGATACATATATTATTAATATCGATACAGAATAACATATCATTATAGGCATAATTATATAGTATGTTTATTATTTATATCATAACACAATGTGTTATATGCTAATATACAATAAAATACTATATAAATAATTACATAATAATAATTATTATTCTACTTGAATATTGAATTTAATTTCCTCCCTGATAAGTAGGATATAGTTGGTCCATGCCTTCAAGGAATTTGTACTCTGCATGAGAATATAATAACACTATTATTACTACTACTACTTTTTTTTTTGGCAATTGGGGCTAAGTGACTTGCCCAGGGTCACACAGCTAGTAAGTGTCAAGTGTTTGGTCTGAGGCCAAATTTGAACTCAGGTCTTTCTGACTTCAGGGCTGGTGTTCTATCCACTGCACCACCTAGCTGTCCCTACTACTACTATTACTACTACTACTAACTCCTCTTCCTCCACCTACTACTGCTGCTATTACTATTATACTATAGACTGTGAGTTCCTTGAAGGTAGGGTCCATATCTTACCTATCTTGGTGTCTCTTCCAGCTCATAGCTCAGAACACGGCACATTATTATTATTATTGTTATTACAAAGTCACATTATTATATTAATATGCAGTATTGATTATAGACGGAGCACGGCACATGACTGAAATGAATGAATAACTGAACAATAACTGATCAGATGTTCACCATATACAAAGCACCCTGCTAATTGCTGGAGATACAAACACAGAAGCAAGATGGTCCCTGTTCTCAGAAACTCACATTTTAATAGGGGGAAATAACCCACATAAATAGTGTAGTGGACTGAGAGCTGGTCTGAGAGTCTAGAAGACCAGGATTTAAGTTCCATTTCTACCATGTATTAGCTCAGTTACTTTGGGTAAGTCACTTAGCCTTTCAGTGGCCCTGGGCAACTCTCTAAGATTTTTGCAGAGAAGGTGCTGAGCTCTTGGGCACCATAGCAGACACTATAAAAATTCTCCTTCCCTTATTCTCTTTGCCCCTAATCTGCACTGGAACTCTGAGGCCTACACTAATGAAATCAAAGGACTGGTTTTTAAAAATACAATATTATTAATAATAAATACGATAATAAATGTTTGCTAACATTGAACTAACCAGTGACCAAATTTCCTAGTCCCTAGAATTCACCTACCTTGGTTCCTCTACTGTGAAATTGGAACAGTGGGGCAGAAATGCTTCACCCCAGACTTTCCCCCACCCACTCCTCCTTTCGTTGCCAGAAGTGTGGCTGCTGCCGGGTGTCTGGCTGACATGTGAAAGGCATGGCTGGTTAGTGAGACCCGAGGAGCAGGGGTGCAGGTCACCCTGAGCCACAGCCAGAAGCTTAAATAAAAATCCAGAGGGGGAACATGGTTGGAATGTCCTCAACCCAGATGGAAAAGAATTCGGACGAGCTCCCCAGCATGTTCCAAAAATGACACATTAGCAGAACCAGCTGCCAGCAAATTCTAGGTATGTTGGCAGCCACAGGAGAGAAATGTCTTCACCCTGTTGGAAGGAGGAAAGACAAGAGGTAGAAAAGGCTGGTGGAAGAGAGCATGGTCTGTGTTGCCAATCACAAAATGCCAACTTCTGGGTAGAATTCTGCTTTCCAAACCACCCAGGATTACTTGCAAGAGGTGGTATAGAGCCCAAGGTAACAGACATTATAAAAAGAGAGACATTTGATTGCATCAGGTCTAAACTTTTCCTTGACTGGCTTACCAGGCCCTCCTTCATTTAGCTATGCCCTTCTGAGCCAGGCTTATCTTTCACAACAGCTTGACATGCACCCTTTGACTTCAGTAGGTCTTTTCATCATTTCTTCCTCTCCATTTCTGCCATATAAATTCCAGCCTTCATCTCTTGTATTATGCCTTCCTGTCATCTGGAATCCCCTTTCTTCTCCCTTCATTCTATCCCAAACCTGCCCATCCTTCAAAGCCACTGACTTGGTTGTAAGTTTCTGGGGGGCACGAATCCCACTGCATTCAGTTTTGTATCCCCCCCTCATTTCTTAGCCCAGTGTCTTTTACAAATTGTAGGCACTTGGTAAATGTTTGTTCAATATTGAATCAAATTTCCTTCCTGACTTTTTCATACCAGCCTTGTGATTTTATTGATTGGGAGAAAGGGAATAAATAATTATATACAGCCTACTTAAGCCTTTCACATTGTAGGCACTTGGTAAGCGTTTGTTCAATAGCAAATCAAATTTTCTTCCTGATATTTTCATACTTGATGTGTGGCTCCATTGATAGAGGGAAAGGGAAGAAGCAGTTATAAAGCTCCCACTACATGTCAGGCATCTTACGAATCTCATTTGATTCTCATAACAACCCTGCCAAGTAGGTTGTTATTATTATTCCCATTTTACGATTGAGAAAATTGAGTCAAGCAGAAGTTAAGAGACTTGCCCGGGATCACACAGATAGTGAGTATCTGAGGACAGATACGAACTCAGGCTTTCCTGACTCCAGGCACAGTGCCCTATTCATTGTGCCACCCAGTTGCCTAATAGAGGAAACTCCTAGGAAGAAAACTCTTATCTATGAAGATCAGCTACTATTTTGCAACTTAGAGTCTCAGAGAGTTGCCTGGCACACTAAGAGGGTAAATGACTTGTCCAGGGTCAAATATCCAAAAAGTGTTGGGAGGTGAACCTAGGTCTTCTTGACTTTGAAGATGACTCTCTATGTACTACCATTGCCTCTCACGATTAGAGCGATTTGAACATGGAATGAGTTGTTCTGGGGAACAGGGAATTCCCCAGACCTGGAGGTCTTCATGGACAGTTAGGTGGTACGGCGAATAGAGTCCTAGACCTAGATTCAGGCCCACTCATCTTCCTGAGTTCAAATCTAGCCTCAGACGCTTAATAGTTGTGTGACCTTGCGCAAGTCACTTCATCCTGCTTGCCTCAGTTTCCTCATATGTAAAATGAGCTGAAGAAGGAAATGACAAACCACTTCAGTTATCTCTGCCAAGAAAACCCTAAATGGTGTCATGGAGAGTTGGACACAACTGAAACAACTCAACAACAACAACAACAACAACAACAACATTAAGCGCTTCCTATGGCTGTGTGTCAGAAGTCATATGGTATGATGGATAGAAAAGCTAATTGTAGTCAAGATGACTTGGTTTCAAGTCCTACCTATGATCTCCTTGAGGACAGGGGTTGTTTCATTTTAATAAATACTATTGATTGATACATACTAACTTCATGACATGGGCAAATCTCAGCACATCTTAGTGCCTCCAAGCAATGTTCTAAGACTATAACTTACAAGGTTGCTGACCTGCATTAGTGGAGGGAGTTTTCACACTAGGAGTCCCCTGCATTGATGAGATCACAGATCTGGATCAAAAACCCAAGTGCATGACATCATGCTAGGCACTGGTGGGTGAGGAGGAAGGGACCAAAAATACTGAACTATGGAGGCCTAGATCTGTGACATCTCCAAGCAAGAGGTAGCCCAGCAGCTACCTGAAGAATTCCAGTAATGGGAAATGGGAAAAGGTTCTGAGGCATCTCAGATTGTTTGGAAATTTGAGGAGGTAATTTGGTATAAGCAGAAGGGAATAAGTACTTATGTAATAGCTACTATATGCCAGGCACTGTATGAGGAAACTGAGGCAGATAGCAGTTAAGTGACCTGTCCAGAGTCATACAGCTCGTAATATCTGAGGCTGGATTTGAACTCAGGTCTTCCTGACTTCAAGCCTACTGTTCCATCCACTGTGCTACCAACTAGCAATAGTACTGGATAGTGGATAGAGTATTGAAGTTGGAGTCAGGAAATTCTGTGTCAAAATCCTATTTCAGACATTTAATTTTTCTGGGTCTCACTCTCCTCATCTGTAAAATACAGGAGCTGGACTCAATGACCTCTAATGTTAGTTCTAGTTCTAAATATATGATCCAATTATCCTATGATAGCAACCTAATTTCTTTACATTAGGCTGAAATCTACCTCTCTGAGATGTCTATCCATTTCTTCCAGTCTTTCCTCCCCAAGATTGAAGAGGATGATTTTAATCTCTCTTCCACATTACATTCCTTTAAGTGTTTGAAGACAGTTAGTGTGTTCCTCTTAGATATTCTTTTTCTCTAGGCTAAGTTTCCCCAGTTCTTAAAGTCAAGATACACTACCATTTTCAGTCTTCTTAGCAGAGTGGTCACTAGTTTCTGGATGCATTTCTAACTGTCAATGTTTCTCCTAAAATGTGGTCCTCAGAACTGAATTCAATATTCTGCATGGAGTTTGACTGTGAAGGAATATTTCCTCCCTCATCCTGGACACTCTGCTGTTCAATGTAATCTAAGATCATGTTAGTCTTTCTTTTCTTTTGTCTCCTTTCCTTTTTACCTCTACTCCCCTCTTCCTTTCCCTACCCCTTCCTTCTCTTCTTCCTTTCCTTCTTCTTTTTCTCTCCCTTTTCTTCTTTTCTCTACTCTTTTGTCCCCTCCCTTCTTCTTTTCTGCCCTTCCTTTGTATTTCCTTCTCTCCCCTCCTTTTTTCTTCCCTTCTCCTCTTTCTTCTCCTTTTCCTTCCCTTCTCTACCCTCTCCTTCCTTCCCCTCTTTTCTTTCCTTCTTTTCTCTACTTTTCCCTTCTTTCTTTTCCTTTTTTCTTCCCTTCTTTTCTTCTTTTCCCTTCCCTTCCTTTCTCAATAAGGAAAGACAGTTTCAGGACTCTACAATGGCCTTGACCTTCAGAGCACAAAAGAGTTACACACCTAAGGGGAACTTCAGGAGGAGTCCAGGAAAGAAGAAAAAGGGTTTTAGAAATTGTGAGTTACTCTTTCGACACACAGTCTCTAATCTTAAGCTGACTTTCCCCTGAATACAATATGTACTTGTGGGAGACTGAGTTCCAGACTTCTGATGGAAATGTTTTATATCAACTGCTCTTCCTATATTATCTTAATAAGTATTCTTAATTATGAATGATTTAAGTCTGGCTGACTAATTAATATCAAGTGGATAATCAATGAGGAGTCCGCTGGTGGGAGCTCATGAGCAATAGTACTAGAAAATCACCCGACCCTTCAAAAGAATCCTGAAGGTAGAAATAGTGATCTACTCTCTGGACACCTAGCCTAACAGCTAGAGTAGGAGTTGGACAATTAGCCTTGGAAGGGATGCTACAATGGTTAACCTCATTATATTTACACATTCACCAGGCCTACTAGTCTAGTAACCCTTTCAGGAAATGAAAAGAGGTTTATCTGGCATGACTGCTCTTGAAGAACCAAATACTGGCTTCTAGTAACTACCACTTCCTTTTTTTTAAAGGCTCCCAAGTCACTACTCTCATAATACATTCTAGAATTTTGCCAAAAGTGAAAGTCAAGGTCACCCGTCTATAGATGGAACAATGCTTCCTCAGCCTTTTTTTGAAGATTGGGACAGTGTTTGGTCATATCTAGTTCTGCAGTACTTCAACTGACTTCTATTATTTTTTCACTAATAGGTGTTCAAGGACTTTATAATCCATGATATGAGCACCAATAACCACGATATGCTAAGCTCCTAAGAGAGGTCTAGTAAAAGTTCTATAAATATATCAGTAAATGCTTGGTGATTCATTGGTATATACATGGGACAGTGGAAAGAGCATTGGTTTTAGGATGAGAGAACTCAGGCCCAAACCTCAGCTCTGGTATTTATTCCCTGTGTGGCCTTGGACAAGGTACTCTCTGTGCTTTAAGCTTTCCCTCATCTATAAAATGAGGAAGTTGGAACAGGTGACTTGTAAGGACATTTCAGTTCTGGATCTGAGATCTGATGATAGACACGTAATAATTTTTGTGTTTTAGTCGTGTGTGACTCTTTGTGACTGCATTTGGGGTTTTCTTGGGCAAAGATACTGGAGTGGTTTGCCATTTCCTCCTCCAGCTCATTTTACAGATGAGGAAACGGAGGCAGATAGGGTTAAGTGACTTGCCCAGGCTCCTGTAGTTAGTAAGTACCTGAAGCCGGATTTAAACTCAGGAAAAAGATCCTTCTTGATTTTAGGCGTAGTGCTCTATCCAGTGCACCTTCAAGCCGCCCCACACATCATAGTAGCATGTGCAATTTCAATGGAGCCTAATTCAGTACTGCACTTACAGAATACATATTATTTCCCTTATCTCCCTATGAAAATGAAATTGGTAGAATACACAGGGTCATGCCCAGGGTCATACAGCTAGTAAGTTTCTGAGACCATAATTGAATTCAGGAAGATGAGTCTTCCTGACTCTACCAGGGGTGGGGAACCTGAGGCCTCAGGGCCACATGTGGCCCTCTAGGTCCTCAAGTGTGGCCCTTTGACTAAATCCAGACTTCACAGTACAAATCCTTTTATGAAGCATTTTAACCCTTTATTAAGGCTCTTAACCCTAGGCTTGGCCCAACACTTTATCCTTTTCACCATCTAGCTGCCCCTGAAAATGTTAATAATGCAGATTAAATTTTAAATTGTGTTGTACATATAAAAGCAAGCTAAAAACTAATGGGGATGGGATGGGGAGAGAATGTACCTTCCTAAAGAGGGCATGATGATTAAAGTCAAAAAGAAATGAGGCTGGTGGGAAATGAATAGACTGAGGGCTCTCTTTAAAGCATTTTTTGCTCTATCCTCCAGCCCTCCAATGAGAAGGGCAGAGGTTCCTGAGATGAAGTATAAGTAGTGAAGCTGATGCGATCTTTGAGTTAATTATCCAGTGTTGAGATTTTCCTGGGGGCACAGTGATGGTGGAGTCAAATCTAAGGAGCAAAGTTGCTCCCAATGGCTGAACAGTAGACCCTGAAGTGGATCACGCCGCACATTTCCAATGACCATATTTTATATAATTATGACTTTGGTTTTTTTCATTGTTTTTTAAAATTTAATTTAATTTTTTAATGTATGGAATAAAACAAGCATTTCCATGACATAGTATAATAATAATAATGATGATGATAAAGACGATTGCACATGAAACTACAAATCTATTATGTACAACTTGCTATTACTTTTAAATATATGATAAAGTTACCACATAAATTTATTTTTTTCTTTTCCACTCCCCCCAGCCAGAGATGGCTACCATTAGATATAGCGCAAATTTGAATACTTAGGACTACTTCAGGGAATTCATTATTTACACAAATCAAAACCTCATTCTATATTTTGTCATAATAGAGTTTGTATATTGTTTCCTTCATTACTGATCTCCTTGAAAGCAGAGACTATTTCCCCCCCATTTCTGCATCTCTAGCACATAGCAATCAATCAAACATTTATAAGCACCTGCTAGTGCCAAGCACTGTGCTAAATTCTGGAGATTTTTTCTTAAAAAAAGAGCCAATGGTCTCTGAGGTCCCTTTCAGCTCTGACTCCTGGGGTGATTTGGTGAAATCAGGCCATTTTGCATCAACCAAATATGAGTTCACCCTTTTTGTTCGTTGGCCTTTTCAGCGCAATTTGGCTTGCAAAGTTGTAAGTCAGAAGCCACACTTGTAAAGACAATCCCTGACCTCACGGAGTTTACAATCGAATGGGAGAGACACCGTAGAAGCAAATATATAGAAACAAGTTAGATACAGAATAAATAGGATATAATTAACAGGAGAAAGGCACCAGAATTAAGAGGGGTTGAGAAAAGACTTACTGACACATAGTAGGAGCTTAATAAATGTTAGTTGACTGACTGTGACTGGGTTTGACATTCACAGTACTGGATATTCAAGTAGCTTCTTTTCTATATGGAGCGGAAAATCCCTGATCCCTTGACTCAGCTAACTATACTACATTGCCTTTCATCCCTATCTATGTTCAAAAGAAGAAAATATGGATCAAGCAACAATTGCATAAGCAGTTGGTGGCAAAGTGGATAGAATGCTGGACCTGGGATCAGGAAGATGTGAGTTCAAATCCAGCCTGGTCCTGGACAAGTCACTTAATCGTTATGTGCCTTAATAATCTCATCTGTAAAATGGGGATAATAAAAATGCCTGCCTCCCAGGTTGTCACAAGGATAAAATGAGATTATATCTGTAAAATGTTTTGTAAATCTTAATGCTAAATAAACAAATACTAGTTATTATTCTTATTCTTATTAGTAACAAGTCTTCTCCATGCCAGGTACTGCACTAAGCTCTGTAAATGCAATGAAAAAACAAAACCAATTTCTGCCTTCAGTTGGGAGGAAAACATATAAATAAATAGGAACATACAAAATAAATGAAAGCATTTTAGAAATGGCTTAGTTTTCAATTCAATTTTTTGCTACTTTCAAGGATGGTAGATGATTTGTAGACACTGAGATTTAAAGCGTTGAGAGATTAATAGGAATAATAATGATGATTATAGCAGATGGAACTTATATAGAACTTTAAAGTTTGCAAAGTTCCATATGTATGTGTATATATATATATATACATATATTATGCATATTATATATATGTAAAATCTTATTTGATAATGATGATGTAACTGACATTTACATTTAAGTTTATGAAATGCTCTTATGGGTTTTCTTCTCCCTGATCCTTACAATATTCTTATGAGCTAGGCACTATAGGCACCATTTAGTAAATGGATGAAGTGGGATTAGAACCCAAGCCTTCATGACTCCAAGTCTAGCATTCTCTCTCCTTGGTGGTGTTGCTATTGTTGTTTGTCCTTTGTTTTTGAAGAGGATTAGTGACATCATGGGTGATGACTTGTGAGTCAACTGGATTTAGGTGAGGCAGAGTTCTGCAAAGTTGTCAGCCTCACTCTGTCTTCCAGAGTCATGGAAGTCCAGTGGCAAGACAAAAGTCAAGGTGACTGGTGATGCCCAGGATGCAGTGGGTGACCTTGGCTTCTTCTACTTACATTCAAGTGAAAATCTTCCATGAGTTTATATAGAGTAATAGTCTTTGACGCAATACAGGATCAGATTACAGAACTATTCATTTGTCTTATTCAAAACTTTATAGAATATCTCTTTATCCTGAAAACATGAGTCCTGTAAAAATTTCTGTATGACTATTTTTGTCTCCAATCAAGAGGAGGTAATATTCCTTTTTATAATTTTTTTAAAAAGAGAAGTAAAATATCCCTTCTATTTTGGACCCACATCTAATTTCATTTACATGCAAAATTATTAAATTATCATGGTTAATTTCTCTACTACAATTGGGCTACTAAGTGGAGTATTCTCTCTACTACACTTAGGCTAGGTCATAAATAACAATTGCTGAGTCAAGAGTGTTTACCAGGCATCCATAACTCGTACAGGCATCCTGTCAAGCACTGATAATACCAGAATCTTTTAACAAAGTTTACAAATGTGGCTTCTGACTTACAACTTTGCAAGCCAAACCACACTGAAAAAAGCAACAAACAAAAAGATTGAACTCATATTTGGTTGACGCAAAATGGCCTAATTTCACCAAATCATCCCAGGAGTCAGAGCTGAAAGGCACCTCAGAGACCATCTGGTTCAACCCCGTCATTTTGTAGCTGAGGAAGTGGAGGGCCCAGAGAGAGAGAAAAAAAGTCATACGTCAACCAACACTTTCTAGGAAGAAAAAAAAAGAAATAAGAGCATTTTTTAAAAAAGAGTGGCAGTCAAATTAAGCTTTTATAGAAGCGTATGACTACCTCATAATTAAAAAGAAAAGAGGGTTTTTTTTCCTCTCGAAAACTGAAATGGAATCTTGCTTCTCTTTTTTTCCACAAAACAAAGTCTCAGCAAGAAATGTGAAATTTATTATGAGCGTGCACACTAACTTTTCCAAATAGCCAGGCCAGCCTGAAAGGAGAGTAGTAGAGGAAGAAGTTCACGACTTCTTGGAAAACACCTTCCTTCAATAGTCTCACCCATATAGTGACACAAACACATGCAAATGCACTCATTTTCATCATAACCCAAGTGGAGGGCTGGCCACCCACTTGTAACATCACCCATGGCCCCACTTGATCTCAGCTGAGAGCAGAGGGGACTGCTGAGTGAATCATCGTAATGACCCTCGAAATGGACCTCTTTGCCCACCAAATTCAAACGAACATTATGTCTGTACTACATCCTTCATGACTTTTTCCAGGCAGGCTTCAAATGACTCAAATAATGGGGCTTCTACCATATTCCCTTGAGATGGTATTCTGCAGCCAAAGAGAACTAACTCACCATTTGGAAAAATTTCCTTTTCTTCAGTCTCATTTTTCCTTTTCCTTCTTTCCTTACTCTCTTGTTCTAGCTAGACTCCAGACCACCCACAGCTTACCGCTCTTCCAATGCCCGTGATTGAGGGTTTCCAAACTTTTTGAAACTTATGGCGCCCTTGTGGAATTGTCAGGAGACATCAGCAGCAGGATAGGATAATGGATAGGAAGAAGTCTCTTGTCAACCACAGTATCATAGACTCACAGATCTAGAGCAGAAAGGACTTAGAGACCATTTATAATCCAACCACTTTATAGATAAGGAAACTGAGAGCCAGAGAAGTGACTCGTCCAAGGTCACACAGGAAGCATGTCTGAAGCAGAATTTGAACACCAGTCCTCTGACTCTTGAACCAGCGCACTTTCTACCATACCACCCTCTGGTTAAGCTATTTGCCCGTCTGTATGCTCTACTTCCAATCTGCTTTTATCCAAAAATCTGCTGGTTTTCTGGTCCTTGCTTTTCTTGCAACAAAATGGCCCTGATCTAGTCATGATCTCTCCTATCAGCAAGCATCTTTTTCCCTTTTTTGAAATCTTCTATCCCTGGAACCTTTCATGATAGAACCTTCTATGCCCAAGCAACATCATCAGTTGGCATGTCACTGTGACATCAGAGGTAGAAAACTAATCAGATGAACCTATGTGGGACCCTACTGCTTCTTGGCACTCCCCCAACTCCTCAAGCCATGAGATAACCAAGCATTCAGGCACCTAATTAGAGAGGGGTTCAAAGAGACTGGAATAGTCTGGGCATTTCTCACATGCTCTTCAATCCACATCCTCTACCTGCTATGGTCAGAAGGTCATCCAACCTGAGGCCCAGGTGCCCTTTGTAGTCTTCTTAATATTTTACTCCCTTACATTCAGTCTCCGATCCAGCAACATTGGCCATTCTTTGGCAGGAGCACCACTCTTTGTACAGAACGTTCCATGTGCTGAGTCTACGCCTTTTCACAGACTCCCTCATGCCTGGAATACTTTTCCTCCTCACCTCTGCCTCCTGGCTTCCCTGGCTTCCTTTGAGACCCAGCTCAAATCCCACCTTCCTCAGGAGGCCTGCATCCAGCCCCCACTCCTAGTACCTTCCCTCTGTGATTGCTTTCCATCTACTCTTTATAGATCTTGTAGATACAGCCTCCCCCATCAGAACGTGAAATGCTTGAGAGCAGGAATTTGCTTTTCTTTGCGGAGTGAGCAGGTTCTGCTCTCACTCTCCCATAGCGGGATGTACTCTGTCTCCTTTTCAGGGTTCTAGGGATATCCTTGAGAGGCTGGGGTTTCTGTTCTCTAATGCTATTGGCTGAAGCCCTTATTCTGGATATGTCTCCACCCCTTCTCCCCCACTGTTGTCCAATAATAATAGTATCTCCCTTGCATTTATCAATTAACATCAATTAGCTTTTACAAAGGAATATCTGCTTCCAATATATATCAAGTACAGAAATACAAACTTTCCTTCCTATACCACCTAGGTCTCTAGGGAGAGTAGTCTCAGACTTAGCACAGTTTGTATGTTGCAATGGTCCCACCAAGTTTGCATCCAAATTTGTCATCATTACTGGATGAGTCTTAAGGTCACAATTCTCGGAGATATCAATTTTGGTCTGACTACAAAACCTAGGATGTATTTCACTGTCATACTCCCTGGGATGGCTTATTCTACTGACCTTTCAAAACTCACAAGGTCATAGCTTCCAATTTCTTTACCTAAAACGTTATTGTTATTGTTCGTTCCTCATTCTCAAGGAGGACAAATGACATCAGGAGGGTCATGTCTTGACTGCAAGTGAACTGGATTTGAGCAAGACAGAGTTGTGCAAAGTCAACAGCCTCATTCTCCTGCAGAGTCATCTGAGTCCAGTGGCAAGACATAGGTCAAGATGACTGGCATGGCCCAGGATATGGTGAGAGACCCAGGCCTTTTTAAACTAAAGTCTTTCTCAAGTTTCAGTCTGTCTGAAGCAACACCCATTCACTGATTAAGGCTAGGTAAGAATTGAGACACAAGATGGTCTAGTCTGCCATCACAAAAGAATCCATCTGGGAGGGGAAGACCCTCAGAATTTCTGGTCAGAACAGAAAACAATCTCTACTTACACTCACTCTGAGCCATCAAAATCCAAACAATGAGTAAGAGAGGCTTGGGCTGGGACCTATCAATGGGCCAAGCAATGAAAGCCAGAGTGATTTGGGTTTAAAGACATAGTCAAGTAGCTCCATTTGAACTACAGTGGGCTTTTTCTAAGCCTGTTTTTTCAAAGCTGTTTCAAGAAGCCATGAATGAAAACTATGAGACAAAAGAGTTCATTCTCCTGGTTTTTTTGGGGAAAAAAAGATAAAATAAACACATAGGGGCAAAAAAATCTGGCCCCCAAACTCCAAGATGCCATGTGAAGTATAAGTGACCAAAAATTATATTCCTTTGGGCAGAGCACCCACATGTAAGGGTATGACTCCAGAAGTGGACAGAGGGACAGGAGAAGGAGAAATAGAAGGAAAGGAAGAAGGAGAAGGAGGAGAAGAAGAAGGAGCTACCTAAAACAAATTAACAAATGACAAGCCAGGAAAGAAAAACAACAACAACAAAAACAACATCCACATCCATGAGGCCACATGTCAGCACTTGGCTTGGGAGAAGCCTGGCCTTTTACCCTTATAGCATTCTCTCTCACCAGGTGCTGTCTGGCAGAAGAATTTGGCCAAAGAGATAAAAGTGAATCAAGAGAGAGGAAGCAGAGGCCAATGAATGCACTTTTGGAAGGCACTCTCAGTTTCTGTTTTTCCACTCCAGTCAATCAAGTAGGCTGTTAGCAGATCAAAACCAGTTATAGAATATCTCTGCACATTCCAAAGTCTCTCTAAGCACTCCCATTAGATGCCATCATCACTCCTGGAAGAGGTCTTCCCAGCTTCTACCATAGGAGGAATTGCACTAGTAACATTCTGAGCTTGCTCATAGGGACTGGGCCCATTGACCAGCACTTAGCTCAATGTCTGATACTTAGTAAGCACTTAAATAAATGTTGATGGGTTGACTGGAAGATAAATATAATCAAAAACCTTAAACCAATACATTGGAGAAGGGTTTCAATGCACTAGTTGGGGAACATTGTGACAGACAACTGGTGACATCTGGTCTGGCCGAAGCAGACCCTCCAATTATTTTATTCCTTTCTTACTCATTGCTGTTGTCGTCAACTTTGGAGCTATTTCCACCCTAACTTGCAGCTTTCCATCTGTAGCCCTGCTTGGTTTGAACAGAGCGTTCTGCTCTGCCTGGGATAGCTGATCACCTGAAATCGCATCATTATGCTGTTAACTCAGCCTTGGATACTCAATACCTTTCCAGCTCCCCTAGTCTAGTTTCCTCTCCAATTGGAGGATGGAGCACTAGACTCCTCCTAAAGTTTTCCTTATAGACTCCTTTAGTCCCCCTCACCTTCCCTTTTTCTTTTGTGTGTTGCCTTCCCCTATTAGATTGTAAGCTTTTTGAGGGTTTCTTATTTATATCTCCAGACTTTAGTAAATACCTGGCACATAGGTACTTAATAAATGGGTTTTTTTTTAATTGCCTTGATCTCTGTAATGCTCTACTAGGCCTCTGTCCAAAACTACAGATTAAAAGAAATCCCATCAGTTTGGAGATGGAGATCCAATCCTTTGAGGTATTTCATCCAATTAGACTTTGTATATGCCAGGAGTAACGGGACTTTCCAAAAGACCATTCCTTTGTTAAGACAACTAAATGAGAATGTTTTGGAATTGCCAAAGACAAGGGCGATGGAGGGGGGCTGGTGGTGAGAAATAATTACATACACACCAGCTTGGCTGAAATTCTGGTTTCTATTTGACCTCGTGGCACTCTAAAGAAAATGTAACAGACGCATTTTTAGTGACTCAGGACTTCCGTATTTATTCATATGCTGGTCACTCTCACATCCATAACACCAATCAATCAACAAGCATCTATTAAGTACTTACTGCATGCCAGACACTGTTC
The DNA here is from genome assembly GCF_003287225.1 of Phascolarctos cinereus. Lineage (NCBI taxonomy): Eukaryota > Metazoa > Chordata > Mammalia > Diprotodontia > Phascolarctidae > Phascolarctos > Phascolarctos cinereus. The sequence goes on along the minus strand of NW_027555958.1, from coordinate 227,934,764 downwards.
TAGTTGCTGGAGACACAAAGACAAAAGCACAATAGTCCTTGGTCTCAAGGAGCTTACATTTTCTCAGAGAAAACAACAATTACACATATAAGCATATACAAGAGACAAATGTATATGTGTATATGTATATATATATATATATATGTATACATACATACATACATACAGATAGATGGTAGTTTCTTTGGAGGCAAAGGGAAGGAGCTAACAACTGGGGAGCAGGAGCTGAATCTTGAAGGAAACTTCGGATTATAAGAGGGGCCACTTTTGTTGTGAATTACCACATACAGCAGATAAACAAGAAAAAGAAAATTAGAAAGCAGCCCTTGGCAGGGGATGGCAGACCTGAAGTCAAGGCTCCATGGGATAGGCAGGTAAGTGGCACAGTGGATAGAGCACTGGACCTGAAGTTTAAATGCAGTCTCAGACACTTATTAGCTGTGTGATCTTGGGCAAGTCATTTAACCTCTCCTTGCCTCAGTTTTCTCACTTGTAAAGTGGGTATAATAATAACACTTATCTCCTAGGATTGTTGTGAAGATAAAATTAGACAACTGTAAAGCACTTTGCAAACCTTAAAGCATTATGTAAATGCTATTATTATTATTATTTCCCCTTGGTATATCTGAATCAATTCTGGGAAGGCTATCAACCAGACATAAATGATACAAAGGAATGTACACTCATCCTTCCTTCTTTATCACCCTTAACATTTTACCTTTTATTCACCTCCCCCATTCCCCAGAGCTCTTTATGAATAAATAAATGATACTAATAATTGTCAGCTATTTAAAAAACTTCTTCTTGTACTGTATACAGCAAGAATTTTCCATCTGAACTGAGGACTTGTATAAGGTGCTTGAGAATCTTCCTCTCCTACATCAGATCTCTCAGCAATTAATCAAATCATAAGCATATATTATATACCTGCTATATGCCAGTTGGAGATACAGGTGTTATGAATCCAGCCCGGCTCTTCCAGGATAGTCTCGTCCTAGGAATTGAGGACATTCTGAATATTTTTTCTCCTTTTTCCAGAGCAAAGTATGTTACCAATAAGCCTATATAGCTAGACTTTGGGCAGCTAGGTGGGACAATGGATAGAGTGCCAGGTCTGGAGTCAGGAAGACTCATCTTCCTGGATTCAAATCTGGCCTCAGATATTTACTAGCTGTGCAGTCTTGGCCAAGTCACTTACCCCCGTTTGCCTCAGTTTTCTCATCTACAAAATAAGTTGGAGAAGGAAGTGGCAAACCACCTCAGTGAATTTGCCGAGAAAACCCAAAATGGGGTCATGAAGAGTCAGACACAACTGAAACAACAAAACTGAGCAACAAGACAAAAAACCAGCCCTGTCTAGTGGGGCCACTGAAGCATTCATTTGGGAGTAAGAGGAAAGGGAGAGGGAGAAGCTAAAGCTCTGGGTCCCAGCAGTGCCCCTCCAGCGCCCTTTTCTTTCACAGCTGTGGTTTCCAATGACAGACTCAGCTCTTGGGACAAATTTATGTTGCATGGACTAGGTAGTCTTCCTCCAGAAATCAAGTTTTTAACCATAGACTTAGGAAAGAACAAAGCTAAGAAATCCATGCTGTCAGTCTTGAATGAATGAAAAATCATTTATTAAGGATTTACTATGCGCTGAGGAAAAGCACAAGAAAATAACTTTAAAAAGCAAAGACAGTCTCTGCCCTCAAGGAGCTTTCATTCTAAAGGGAGGGACAACACACACGGAGGAGTGGTGTCCAGGGAGGAAAAAGGACCAGTCACTGGAAAGTTACTGGGGTGGAGGGTTTGGTTCTAGGGGAGTAGATTGGCATTCCATCTTGGAACAATGGTAGAGCAGATTTGATCATGGTTCTAGAACTAGAAGATGGCAGGGGTGAGGTGGCAGGGGGAGGCAAGGAGGAAGGGAAGGAAAGGTTGGCAAGGAGGTTGTGGAGGAAATGGCTGGAGAGGTGGGTGTGAAATGGGACACAAAGTTTGACACAATGTCATGAATGAGAGTATGCTCTGAAGCAGAGGCAGTGTGTTATAATAGAGTCTAGCTTTCAACCTCATCACTCAACAGAACCTGCTCTCTCCAAGTTACCAATGATCTCTTAACTGTTAAATCAGATGGCCTTTTCTCAGTCCTCATCTTTCTGGACACCTCTGCAGCCTTTGACATTGCTGCCCAATGAGAGGATCTCCTGGATAATTTCTCCTCATGGGACAATGCTCTTTCAGTTCTTATCTTACCTGCCTGAATGCCCCTTCTCATCTCCTTTGTTGAATCTATCCATGTCCCACCCACTAACTTATAGGCATGCTCTAAAACTGCTCTGTGCTTGCTCTCTCTCTCTATTTTTATACTCTCTCTTGATGATGGAATCTGATCCATGGGCATAATTATCATCTCTATGCCATGCTATATAATCTATGACATATAGATTCCCAGATCTATTGATCTATTGATCTATCTAATATGTCTATGTGTATCTATCTATATATGTATATATGTGTGTAAATATACATATCTCTCTATGTGTATATATATATCTACCTATTTATGTATGTGTATGTATGTATCTATCTATATGTGTGTATATATACATATATTTCTATCCATCTATGTGTGTATATATACACACATATCTCTCTCTCTGTATATGTGTGTGTGTGTGTGTGTGTGTATACATATTTATCTATCTCCAGTCTCAGTCTGTCTCCTGAGCTCCAGTCCTACACCTCTAACTTCCCATTAGACATTTTGAATGCCTCATAGGCATCTCAAACTCAACACAGGAAAAATGGAACTCATTCTCTTTCCTTCTCTTTCAAAATCCCCTAATTTTATGAGTGTACCACCATCTTTCCAGTCATCCAAGTTCACGACTTTGGAATCATACTCTATTCCTTGTTCGCCCTCACCCTAATTGTTACCTAGTCTTATCAATTCTGCTTAGAACCTCTCTTGCATCTTGGTCCCTGCTCTCTACCCACATGGTGACTAATCTAGTTCAATTCCCCATCATTTAACCTCTGGACTATTGCAATAGTCTCCTTAGTCAACGCCTTACCTCAAGCCATTCCCATCTCCAATCCATTCTCCACAAAGCTGACTTCCCTAAAGCAAGGGTCTAATCATTACATTCTTCTAGACACTAATCACTAGCACTTACATATAAATATATTCAAGGTTTACAAAGCACTTTGCATATATCATCTCATTTTGTTCTCAAGACAACCCTGGGAGATAGGGGTTATTATTATCCTCATTTTTTACATATAACAAAACTGCAACAGACAGAGGTAAAGTGACTTGCCCAGGGTCACACAGCTAGGAAGTGTCTGAGGCTGTATTTGAATTCAGTTCTTCCTGACTCCAGGTCCAGTGCTCTTTAAACTACTGTTACTTCTAGGATCACATGCAAACTTTGTTCTTTACAATGAAAAACCCTTTATAACTTAACCTCTACTTACTTTTCCAGACTTAATTTCCTTTCATGAGCTCTTCAGAATACCCAAATTGGTCTTCTAGCTATTCTTCACACACAGCCCTCCATCTCCCATTTGTACTCCATAGCTTTTGTATTACTTGTCCCCTGTGCCTGAAATGCTCTCCATCATCACCTTTACCTCTTTGAATCCCTCATGGCCCTAAAAATTGAGCTCAAATGCCACCTGCTACCTACAGCAAGCCTTTCCTAACCTCCCCAGATGCTAGTGTGCTCTCCTCCAAAATTACCTGGTGTTTATCTTGTATAAACTCACAGCCATACATAAACGCTACCTTCCCTGATAGAATATAAGCCCTTTGAGGGCTTTGTATACACAGTGCCCGGTACATAGTAGGAGCTTAATAAATGTTTCTTGACTGATCGACTAACTGACAAGCATGTATCTTGTTAAAAAGAAACCTGGATTCCAGTGTAGGCTCTTCCACCTTGAGGCTTTGGACAAGTCACTTAATTTCTCTTGGCCTCTAATATATATCACAGGTTCAGACAAAGTGGGGGGGGGAAAGGAATAAGTATGATCGATGGGCCGGACAGGCTCTAACAGCTCTTCCAAAGGCAGTCTCTATCAAGGGAAGGGGGGCAAGTCAAGAGGAGTAAAAATAAGGCTTGACTTGATCAAGATAAACCTCCTTCCATTGCTGCCGCCCTCCCCATTATACTCAGCATCACAAAAGAAAGGGATTGAGTTCCCAGGTGAGGACAGTTAGTTAGTTTGTATATACTGCCTTTCCACTGAATTCCCTTGTTGGCCTTCTCCCAACTCAATCCTCCTTTTTTCACCTCCTCCTTCTTTTTCCTTTTGATAGATTTCAGTCCCAGGATACAGACGCTGCTCCCGACACTCTCTCTCTCTCTCTCTCATACAGACGCTGCTCCCGACATCTCTCTCTCTCTCTCTCTCTCTCTCTCTCTCTCTCTCTCTCTCTCTCTCTTCTCTCTCTCTCTCTCTCTCTTGCTTTCTCTCTCTGTAAATGTTTCTCTGCCTCCCTCCATCCCCCCTCCCTCCCTCCCTCTGTCTCTCTCCCTTTTTTCTCTCTGTCTCTTCCTTTTTCTCTTTCTCTCTCTATCTCTGTTTCTCTCTCTGTCTCTTTCCCCCCTCCCCCATCTGTCTGTCTGTCTGTCTGTCTTTTCCCAGGCCAGAGAAATCTGACTTCCTGGAAGGCTCCCTCAGCAATTGTGTGGGTAGCTAGAATTGGCCCCCTGGGGCCTGCCTGTGGTTAGCCTGTCTGCTGCCTCCCTGCTCCTGGACACTGTTTCCCTTTGACTCACTTCTTCTTCCATCATCAGTTATGTCTACACTGGAACAGCAGGCATGTGGGGATGAGAGGTAACCTTGGTGTGCTGCAGAGCTTAAAGTTAGATCAAATTCTCAGATGGTCTCTGATCCCTGAGCAGGCTCAGAGGATCTGTGGCCAATTCATCTCTGTTCCCACAAGTCTCTCATCTCCAGCAGGACCTTGATTCCCAAAGGAACTATGGGAAAATGGAAAGTGCATCAAACCGGGAGTCAGAAGATGTCTAGGTTCTCTCTGGTCCTGGATCTTGCATGAATCAACTGTGTGAACTTCCCCTCTCTGGACTTCATTTTCCTCCTTAGTAAAAATGAGGGATTGTAAGGTCCCTTACAATTCTAACATTCTAGGATCCTAGAAGTCTCTCTTCTAGGAGCTCTCAGGTGTTTCCTCATGAGGACTTGCCTTTGCATGCCAATGAAAAATCCATTCATTCATTCATCCACTCACCCATTCATTCATCTGTCCATCTATGTAACCATTCATTCAATCAAGCATTTCTGAAATATCTACTGTGTGTTTCATAAGTGTGTGTTTAAGCACGTGAGAAGGTGGCATCATACAATGAATAGAGCACCAGACTTGGAGTCAGGAAGACTTGGGATCAAATCCACTCTCAGACACTTATTAGCTGTGTGACACTGACTGAAACATTTAACCTTTCTCAGTTTCTGTAAAATGGGGAAATGATATCTAGCTCATAGGGTTCTTGTGATGATCAAATGAGATTATGTATGTAAAGTGCTTTGCAAACCTTTGCTTTACAAAATAAAGTACAATACACGTGTTAGTTATATGGAAGAGGAGGAGGAAGATGTGCCAAGGACCATGCTAGGGTCAGGGGATACAAACTCAAAACAGACTAAGGCATCTCCTTTGCCCTGTGGGGGTGAGGAGGATCTTACTCTCTGGTTGCCACTAAACTACATAGTCCACTAGGACACTTGGATTCTCCTAGAAGGCAGAGCTGGATGTAGTATAGTATATATGTATGATAAATATGATATATATGTATATGCATACATACATGCACACAGACATACAGAGAGAGAGAGAGAGAGAGAGAGAGAGAGAGAGAGAGAGAACGAGAACACTTTCTTCCTTTAATTCAAACAAGGCATGGTCAAGGTTAAAAAGCTTTTCTAGGGAATTCTGGGGGGCAATCTTCCACCATAATCCTTGTTCTCCTTCAATGGATGCTTCTTCATGGTGTGGGGGTAACCTTGTATTCTTTAAAGCCATACCAGCAGAGACCAAGGTACAAAGACTTTGAATTTATACCTCACAACAGTCCATATGTTTGTTAGGCAAGGACCAGAACAACTGAGTTTAAAGAAGTGATAAAAGTGTTTGTCCACAGCCACTCCTAAAATGGTTTTAATCAGACATCAATACAGGGAGTGCCCATAGTGATGCAATCACAGTCATTAAAGTGTTAGAGAGGTGAATAAGTACACATGAATGATAGGTGCTTCAGAAATGTTGATGAATGAATGAATGAATGAATTTTTTCGTTAGCAATCAAAGCTAAGTCCTCATGAGCAGGCATTCCAATAATCAAAGTGAAAGAACCATAGTACAGCTAAGAGAAAACCTGGGGAGGGGGAGCCCAAAAAAGACCAGAAAAGCTCCTGGAATAGAGAATCCTAGAATGTCAAAACTATGAGGAAGCGATGTATAGAAGTTTAGGATGGCCAAGTTTACAAAGATGTAAAGAACTTCAATTACTCTTGAACAAATCACTTCCATACACTGGGCCTCAGTTTCCTTCTCTGTAAAATGAGATGATTGGTCTAAATCAAAGCTTCTTAACACGGGGTCCATGGACCTCTTAGGGACCCATGGATAACTTTCAGGGGGTCTGTGAATTTAGATGGGGAAAAGATTCCATCTTTATTTTCATTAACCTTTCACCTCCTCTCTAATGATATATATATTATATTGTCTGCATTTTAAAACATTGTTCTGAGATTGGGTCCATAGGCTTTGCCAGACTGATAAAGGGGTCCATGACACAAAAGGATGAAGAACCCATGAAGATGGTTTCTAAGGTGCCTTCTAACTCTAATTCCTATGATTCTAGTGAAAACAGACAACCTCATCTGAACACATTAGGAAGAGCTGCCAGAAGTCCCTCCTCTTCTCTTTAACATCTCCCCAGTTTCTGTCTCTTCTTCCCAAATAGGTAAAGAAGGACTGGATAGATGACAGAAACCTGTCCCACTTATGAACAATGAGTGGATGACATCTGTGAGCACACATATCTATTATTTGACATGGCGGGCATAGCATCCATCTCCAAGCTTCCCACCTAGTTTGGGAAAGAGGAACTCAAAAAGAGAAAAGTAGTATGTACGTATTGGGAGTGTGGTTTAACATAGGAAAAAACCCCAGGAAAATAGCCATTCCTGCATTAGAAGGAAAGTTCTTTAATGACAGAGATTGTTTTTGTCTATCTTGTGTGACCCTGCTATTGTTCAGTCATTTTGCAGTCATGTCTGGCTGTTTGTGATCCCATCTGGGATTTTTCTTGGCAAAGATACTGGAATTGTTTGCTATTTCCTTTGCCAACTCATTTTACATACGAGGAAACTGAGGCAAACAGGGTTAAGTGACTTACTGAGGGTCGCACAGCTGGGTCTTCTTTAGCATTTTGATTTTTCCTGTATGGATGATGGTTAGGGCTCCACCCTTTTGAATAATTATGGATGTCATTTAGGAGGCTCTGCAGTATTTTGAAATTTGTTGAAATCAGCACAATCTTGCCCATAGATAGGAACATCCAGGGGACCTCACCAACTAGAGAGAATCCCTCTTCCATTTGGACTTTGCTGGACATCTTCTATGACAGTGGTAAACATTTTTGTTGAATATATATCTCTCATTTTGATGTCTCACTTGACCTTTATAATCAGAAAGCTACTGAACAAATTGAAACAGAGCCTCAGCTTTTTAACAACAATATTTTCCCAGCAATACTATATGCCTGCAAAGCAGGAAATACAAGCTCTCTAAAGAATTAAAGTTTCAACAAAGTATCAAATGCAAGCAAAGGACTGGAAACAGTGGGGGTGCCCATCCACTGGGGAATGAGTGTGATGGTCTGCCAGAAGAAGTGAAAATGGGGCTTTCAGAGAAAAATAGGAAAACATGGATGAAGGAAGAAAGTAAACAAGCATTTATTAAATGCCTACTATGTGCTAGGCACTGTGCTAAGAACTTTACAAATATTATCGCATTTGGTTCTCGCAACAATCCTTGGAGGTAAGTGCTATTATTATCTCCATTTTACAGTTGAGGAAACTGAGACAGATGGAGGTTAAGTGATCTGCCAGGGTCACACACTTAGTACCTGAAGTCACATTTGAACTCAGGTCTAGCACTTTATCCATTATGTCATGTAGCTGTCGTTGGTATCCATGCGATGACAGAAGACCTAGAGGGAGGCCTCCATCACATTGATGAATCCCCAGTGGAGGTTCTATAGGAGGACATGGACAAAAGTCATGGGAGGAGAAGGCTTGGATGGGCTAAACCACGGATGAGATCTCGGGTCCAGCATAGTAGTGAAATAGCACTCTACTCATACATTATCTAGACAATCCATTCTTTATGAATTGAGGTCATATTGTACTCAGTCACACTGTTTTCTTTATTGTACCCACATGAGTCTGATCCTTTTCTGCCCCTAAGTTAGTGTCCAACAGTGAAAGCAAGCCAGGAACTTTATTATTTCTGTGTTCTCCATAGTTTCTTCATGACTAGAAATGGGCACAGCTTCCTGAATATGGGCTTAGCATCCTGCTCTTTCCATAGCCCCATAGTCAAGCTTCCCCCTTTTGGGTAAAGCCAAGATTATATAAATTCTTGAGCTAGAAAGATTTGATCCAAGAAGGAATAAAAAATGTTTACTCAACTTGTCTTTAGAATGTTTTTTTTAAAGGAGGAATGTGACAATTGCTGAGGTTTTTTTTTACTTTCTTTTTTTCTTTTTTAAAGAAAAGCATGATCTCCAAGGTCCATTCCAGCTCTAAGGTTCTGTAATTCTCTGTCAATTAGAACATCAAAAAGCATCAATCAAGTGTGTGATTTCATGCAGTCGGAGTCAGGGCTGTATTTTCCCTCTCTGGCCACATTCTGTTCTCTATCAGTGGGATTTATACATATGCAGCCAAATGCAGAATTGAGTCCTTTACATTTTACTTCCTATATCTGACATATTTAATACCCATTCTTCAAATAAACAAAATTCCCTTTGAGTGCTAGACTGTAAAGGTAGATTTGGTAGAGGGATTCCCCCCCCCCCAGGGCATTTCTGATTGCACACAACACCTACATAAAATGGATGGCCCCTTGCCAAATACAAAATCGGGTCCCTCAGAGAACAAAAGAGGTGAAGAAGCTCCTCAGTGACCTCTTAGGTTCCTCTAAATCAGTGATCCTATTATCCTTTAAGTACTGGGAAAGGAAGAATATTTATGATATTTCTGACAAATGCTTTAAAATTTTAACAAGTGCTATCACTAATCTTATTTCTGCTAAGATTATAGCATCAGAATGTAGCATCAGAGAAGAGTCTAGAGACAGTTATTAAAGGATCAGAAATTTAGAGCTGGAAGAGATCTTAGAGGTCACATAGTCCAACAACCTCATCACATATGTCCATTCAAACTCTACTGCAGAGAACATAACTTGGATGGGCTGGTCACATTGTTCAAATGCCAAATGTACATTTGCCTAAAAAGCTATTTTATAGAGAACTCACACGAGGCAAGCACTCATACAGAGGTCAGAAGAAGTGATACAGGGACACTGTCAATGTCTCTCTGAAGAACTTTGGAATCAATTGTGCATCATGGAAAACACTGGCAAAGGAGCACCTGGCATGGCGTGCCCACATCCAAGAAGGCATGCTCTGAGCAAAGCAGAATTGCAGAAACTCAAAAGAAACACGAGATGCACAAATTTAGAAACATCTCCACGTCAAAAGCTCATATAAACTATTTGTGCCTGACCTGTGGTAGAACCTTCCAAGCTGAAATTGATCTGATTGGACATACAGTTGGACATACTATACCTTGTCTCCAATATACTGATGTCATTTTGATCTTCTTCAAACACCAAGGACACAGCCAACCAACATATGTTCCCTAAGTAGATCCATCCATCTCACTGATTATGTATGCCTTCATTAGAGAGTATGCCATTGGTTAATGAGAGAAATGGGCTATTGTTACTCTTCTACCAGGGCTATTTCATTCATGCCCCTAATTTGAACTAGTTATGTCCTCTGGCTTACTAGGAAATGTAAACGCATCAATGGGGGCTCAGAAGATACAGTTTTTAAGCATATTGACCAACAGAATACCTCAAACCTGGAGTCACTTTTCTGGGAGTCCTGGATGTTACAAAGTAAGTATTATTCATTGCATTAGGGGTTCATAGTTTAGTGCAGCAGTTTTCAAGTGTGGGCTCAAGGGGTCTCCTTCAAGAAGGTTCATAAGGTCAAAAATATTTTTATAATAATACTAAGACATTCTAATTTCTGATATGGTAAATATCAATAGATACAGCCCATAATATAAGAGAAAAAATATATTATCGTATGTGTAATACGTATAATAGAAAAATGGAATAGAAAAAAAGCTCTTTGGGTGCATCTTGAATATTTTTAAGAGCATAGAGACCTGCTGTTAAGGTGGAAAGTACACTCACTGGGGTTTGGTTAGAACCAAAAGACGTGAGTTTGAATCCAGTTTCTGTTATTTACTCTCCGTTCTTCAGTGGGCAAGAAAACTCCATTCAAATCAATAAACATTTAAGTACATATTATATGCTGGGCAACAAGGAGTGGATACAAAGACAAAAGTTTATTTAAAAAAAACCATTAAAAATGACCTGACATTCCACAGAGGGCAAGTTATATTTCCTCAGTTTCCTCCTCTTGTAAATAAAGGAATGATAACTAGATTATCTCTGAGTTCTAATTCAGTGTGTCCTCAGAGCAATTACCAGTGGTGTCAAACTCAAATGAAAACAGATCCCTGTGGGCTATGTATTGACATAGCAAACCACAAATTAAAATGATCTCTGTTGTATTATATTCTTATTTATCTTGTTAAAATTTCTCAATTACATTTTAATCTGGTTCCCTATCAATCCACAGGCTGGGAGTTTAATACCTCTGGGTTTCATCATCTGTGGGAAGAGTGGACATACGTAGGGAACATATGTGAAGGAGCAAACAGAAGAGTATATATATGGACATGACACATGGAAAGAAAAAATATATGTAGAACATATGTGACCAGAGCAGACATGGAAGGACACATACCTAGGAAAAATGGGTGGCTAGGGCATTTACCTGGATGGGCCACTCGTGCCTGAGATGTTACCAGATTGCTGATGTTTCTTGGTGGTGATACAGTGATGCTTCCCCTGGATCTGCTTCTGACTGGGCACAACATTCCCATGTCTACTGGGCAGTCCTCTGCTGGTCTTGGGGTCACTGCTAAGCATTGCTCTGATTAACTGAAGTAGAATTCCAAATAGACAATTCTCTTTCATTCACACGAAAGGCTTATAACAATCTGTTGTCCTGGTGTACTTTTTCTTACAACTAGGGGAGGTGGTGGTGGTGCTAAAATCTATGATTGAACCCTTCACCTCTGCTGGACCCAACCCACACTTGCTTTACACCCCCTTCAGCAGAGCATTGTGTCTTGCTTTCTCTTTACTTCACAGCTACATATGTACGCTAAATGAGGTGGAAATGGTAGTGAGGGCATCTGGGAGGCAAATCTCATCTGCTGGGTGGCAAACTTTGGACAGAATGACAGTGGAAAGGGAGGAGCTGTTTCTATAGAAACCAAGTTTCAGGCCAGGTAGGTGTGGTGGTCCATTTTTTTGGATGTGCCTGGCTCTGGGCTGGTCCCCAAAGGCTGAAGCCCTCCTTTCCAGGTCCTCCTTAAGTGCCCCCTTTTCCTGAAGCCTTCTGTGATCCTCCATAATGAAAGGGAGCTCTGCCTCCTCAAATTTTCCTAGTTCAGACATTCTTTTTTTATTAATTTATTTTAAGTTATCAACAATCACTCCCCAAAACTTTTGAATTTAAAATTTTTCTCTCCCTCTGTCTCCACCTCCCTCCCTAAGACGGCATGCCATCTGATATAGGCTATACATATACATTCCTATTAAACATATTTTCACTTTAGTCATGTTGTAAGGAAGAATTAGAACCAATAGGAGGAACTACAAGAAAGAGAAAGCAAAACAAAACAGAAGAAAAAAAGGAGAAAATAGTGTGCTTCAATCTGCATTCAAACTCCATAGTTCTTTCTTTGGATGTGGATAGCATTTTCCATCATGAGACTTTTGGAGATGTCTTAGATCCTTGCGTTTCTGAGAAGAGATAAGTCTATCAAAGTTAGTCATTGCACAACATGGCTGTTTGCTGTGTACAACGTTCTCCTGGTTCTGCTCACTTCACTCAGCATCAGTTCATACAAGTCTTTCCAGGTTTTTCTATAGTTCAGACTTTATTTTCAATGTGGCTCCTTTCTGAAAATAATGATTTTAAATATGTAAAAGAGCCAGGTGTGGTGGCACACACTTATAATCTCTTCTATTGGGAAAGATTAAGGCTAGTGAATCACATGAAATTCTGAGTACAGTAGGTCTAAAGCTGATTGAGTGTCTGCACTAAGTCTGCACCAATGGAATAAGCTGAAGCAGTGGGGGTGCTAGGGACACCAGGCTGCCTAAAGAGAAGTGAACAGCCCAGGCTGGAAATTGATCAGTCCTAGAATCAGACTCACGAGTGGCCACTGCATCTCCAGCCTGGGTGAGATCAAAACACAAAGAAAGTAAGACAAAATAAAATTAAATCTATAAGATTACAAAAGAAACAAATTACATCAATATACAATTATTCTTTAAAAGCAAATTTACAGAAGCCCCATTAAAATTTTCTGTCCTGGAAGATCTTGTCTGGATCTATCCTTTGCCCCCACCATATTCCTTTCTTTCTTTTCAAAAATTGTTCCTTTCCTATTTACCTCTCTGTATATCTATCTTCCCTGCAGGATGGAAGCTCTTGAGGGCAGGAACCTTTTTTTTTTCTTTGTAGACTTAGCATCTTATACAGTGTCTTCCACATTATTGATGCTTAATGCACTTTTGCTGAATTGAATTGTGGGAGGTTGAAGACTAAGGAGGCAGGTTAGGAAGGGAAGGGTAGATGGTCACAGCTATTTGAGGAAAACTTTCCAATTCTTCTCCTTCTCTCCCACCCCTCAACCACTACACAGTGCCTTGATTTCAGCTGGTTTTCTCTTCAGCAGTTTGCCCAGTTGCTACTTATCCAGATAATAATAGCTCATATTTTAATAGTCGGGGGGGGGTTGGGGAGGGAACGCTAAACCTGGAGTTGTGTTTTTTGAGAACTCCTGTAAGGGATACGCCCTGTACCAATGAAGGTCAATGCCTGGTTTTCAAAATATGGTCTTAGAGAATTTTTTTTTTATTTCATAGACTTTTTTGGCAGTGTGGCACAGCCTATAGACTCCTCAGAATAATGTTTTCAAATGTACAGGATAAAACACATCGTATTACAGAGGAAACCAATGATATTGAGATAAAGATGTGATTTTTTTTCTATCCATGTTTACACATACCCCTCCCTTGCCCCTGAAATTTATGTCCGTGGACTCCAAGTTAAGAACCCCTGATTTTGGGCTTAATGGTTTCCAAAAGCACTTTCTTTTGATTCAATAATTAGGGAATAGCCGGGGTGTGTGGTGGTTCTAAGCCCTGATTCTCTGATAGCAACCCAGAGAATTTGGGTTCTATTCATTGCATTTCTGTGACCTTAAGTAAATCTCTTTCCTTCCCTAAGCTTTAGTTTTCTCTTTAAAATGAGGGAGTTCTGTTAGAGTCAGAGGCACTGTAGTATAGTAGATAGAGAGCTGGCCTCAGAGACTGGAAGACCTGGATTTAGAGTCCTTCCCACCCACCTTGCCCCCCATTGGCTGTATTACTAGGGACAAATCAGTTAACCTCTCAGCACCCTAAGCAACTGTCTAAGCTGAAGAGAAAGATGTTGTTTGTCTTTCCTTCTCGAAGAGGACCATGACATCAGGGAGGTAATGCCGGGACTTCCAAGTGAATTGGATTTAAGTGAGGGAGGGCTGCGCAAAGTCACCAGCCTCACTTTTTCCTCCAGGGAGAGTATAACAGCAATGGAGGACTTCTCTGAATCCTTTGAGTGCCTCATATATTTTCTGTTATCTGCTTATGAGCTATTGTGAATCTTTGGTTGTGAGTTAGTTTTGTGTTTTAAATATGTGTCAATGTGTATTTATGAGTTTACTTTTGTGGAAGAAATAAGGAGCTGGTCTATACCTGATATCTGGCTTGGTAGCACAGAGGATAGAGCACTAGGCCTAGAACTCAGGAAGTCCTGAGTTCAAATCCAACTTCACATACTTACTAGTAGTGTGGGCCTTAACTGCTGTCTACCTCAGTTTCCTCATCTGTAAAATGGGGATAATAATAGCACCTAATAGATCTGCATTGGTAGAGAGAGTTTCCTCACTGGGAGTCTCTATGTCAGTGAAATAATGGGATCCAGTCTCTACCCGTAGGTCCAATGATCTCTTGAAGTTCCTTTCAGCTCTGTGAACCCTGTGAGAGTTATCACCCCCATTTTACAGTTGAGGAAACAGAGGCTCAGGAAGGTTAAATATGGAGCATTTATATAACTCTTTAAGGTTTGCAAAGCACTTTATATTTCTTTAAGTCAAGTCAACAAGCATGTACCAGGCACTGTGCTAAGTGCTGGGATAACACAATTCCTGCCCTCAAGGAGCTTACAATCTAGTGGAGGAAACAACATGCAAATAATTTTCTATGAACAAGATATAGCTATAGACAGGATAAATTGGGGGTAATCTCAGAGGAAAAGCACTAGATTTAATCAGAAAAGGCTTCTTGCAGAAGGTGAGATTTTGGCTGAGACCTGAAGGAAACCAGGGAAGCCAGAAGGTAGAGAAAGTCCAGACATAGGGGACAAGCAGTGAAAATGCATGAAGCTTATCTCATTTGATCCACACAACAACCCTGTGAAGTGGGTACTATTATTATCCCCATTTTACAGATGAGAAAATAGGGTGAGCTTACATAATTTGCCTAGGGCCACACAGCTAATAAGTGTATGAGACAGGATGCAAACTCGGATCTTCCAAGTTTAACACATGGTCACGCAGCTATTGCTTCAGAAGTTATGTCAAATGTTTGCCTAGCTTATGTAAAACAGTGATGGTGATTCCTACATCTGGTTAGGTTTCACCCACGTGGACTGAGACATTTGGATATGTGGCTGCCCAGTGAAAGCCAGGCGGGGTACAAGATGGTGCTGGTATGTATAAGAAGACCTTTGTTCAATATCTCATAGGAATTCCGCCTTTCTAATGAAGTGGAAAGAGTAGGATGAGATTTCACAGAGAAAGAGGAGGAAACCCAAAGGACCTAGATTTAAGATGCAGTTTAGATTTGGGGTCAGATCACCCTTCACCCAAACCAATTTGCCTCATTTCTCAGCACAGTTCCTGTCTTGTAATAACAGCAGCCATGTATGGCAGTGTTTTACCCACACAGAGTCCATTTTCCCTGCCCCTTCTGTCGCGTGGACCCGGCTGGGGATGACCCATGACTGGAGGAGAGAATGAGTAGAAGTACCTTTCCTGCTCCCTCTTGCCCCTGTCCCAGCCTTGACGTAATAACAAACAACTCTCCAAAAAGCACTTAAATTTATGAACTGTTTATAAATTTAAAGACATTGATTTATGACCCTTGGCTCGACCTGACATCAGGCTCTTAGGGTATTTTTTTAGGGTTTTTTTCTTTTTAAAGTGTTAATGTTACAGTTCACATTTTCAATATATCCACATACTGGGAACTAACTTGAGGACAGCTCAGTGACCTTAGCCAGGGAGTCTCCCAATGACCCATGGGCAAGAATCCAGATTTGATTTACCCTAGGGCCTAGGGTAGGGAGAAGAGAGAAAGAAGTGGCCACTGGATGTTTTAGGGAGATGTGCTTCTGAAGGAAGGGTCCTCTGGTCAAGAGAAAGATCACTGGACTTGGAATTGGAAAAGACTATCCAGTCACAGTTCTTTCTTTTATAGGTGAGAACACCAAAGCTCAGATAAGTGACTTGTCTAAGGTCACACAGCTAGTAGGTATGGCTTATTGCAAATAATTCTCCACACAATTCTGGGTTTAAAAATTTGCTTCTCTCACAGGCACCTTGTGAACTCAACCATGGAGTTAAAGACAAGTGGGACCCAGCTCTCTTTATATCCACAGGAGTGATTCCTGAGAAAGTTGATGTGAGACGAGAAGATAGAAAAGAGACAATATATTCTTATAGACATTCCTCACCAAAATCAGTCAATCAAACAAACACTTATTAAGCTGTCATAGACAAGTTATATACTTGCCTGGTGACTACTGGGGCAGCTGCTGGCACAGTGAAAAGAGTGGTGGGCTTAGAATCAGGAAGAACTGACTGAGTTCAAATCCAGTCTCAGATACCAGTTTCATGACCTTAGGCAAGTCATTTTGCCTGTTTGCCTCAGTTTCCTCAACTGTAAAATGAGGATAATAATAGCAACTACTTTCCAATGTTGTTGTGAGGATCAAATGAGATAATATTTGTAAATAGCACTTAGCACAATGTGTGACACATAGTAGGTACTATATAAATACTTATTCCCTTCTTTCCTTCCTTCCTTCCTTCCTTCCTTCCTTCCTTCCTTCCTTCCTTCCTTAATATGTAGCTATAATTTAAAAAAAACAGTCTCTCTTTTTGCCATTTCAATAAAGGATACATTTCCCAATACATTATTCCCAATTTTACCACTTTCCCTCAGTGCTTCGCAGAGAGTCTGACATAAAGTAGGCACTTAGCTGACTTCAAGTACAGCATCAGTCCTTTAATAAAATCTGCAAAATTTCTGGTGATTTGAGTTCTCCATTATTATATGGAATTTAGATCAAGAAGACTTTATGATGATAACAGCTCACTTTTATATGGCACTTGAAGGTTCAGAGGTGACTTTTCTAACAACAACACTTTGCGGTTCAATGAGCAGGTATATTATACCCATTTTATGGATTCAGACAGGTAGTAGGCAGCATTAGATTTGATCCATTCTGTCTTTTAGTAATTTGGGCAATCCTTACTTTAAAGAAAAACCCCACTATTTGCCTGAAAATCCTCTAGGGAAACAGAATGGAGATGAGGGACTAATTTGCAGGAAAGAAGATGAGAGAGGGGTAACAGCCTCCCACGCAACATTTTTGATTAGGAAACCTGTAGAAGCCTGTAGTGACTCTTTTGGCCACTAGATGGTGCTTGCACATCAGTAAAGTAGGAAAGTTGGCAGGGTTCTATTTGGCTGTTTTAAGGGATGGGTCAAGAACTAGTACTTTAATTTTGGGGAGAAGAGAATCAGGGGGTGGTTTTTTTAAGGCACCGTCAGAGGAGCAGGTGGGTAGGATGTTAAGCTAAATGGGAACTGCCTGGATGACAAGGAAACTGAATGTGGTCCCCTATCCTTACTTAGTCTATGGCAAAGGCATAATGTAGAGACTCCAGGGACATGAAGTATGATGGAGCATGGGGTTGGGGAAAGCTTCCTTTCTATTAACGACAAGGGACATCTTCCTCAGAGATGTGGAGTCTATTCCTCTTACTCCCAATTGGCTTGGCTTCTGGTCCATCTTTTTCCTTCCCAATTGCTTCCCCACTTTGCCCCTCCTATATAGGAATAGAAAGTAGCAGCAAGGTAGCCTTGGAAGAGTGGAAAGAGTCCTGGCTGTAGAATCTGAGGACCTGAGTTCACAATCTGGCTCTGCCACTTAAAATAATCAGCAACTATTTATTCAATACCCACTATGAGGTTCTAAGCTAAGCCCGAAGATACAAGTACAAAGAGTGAAACAATTCCTACTTGGAATGAGCTTACATTCTAATGGGGAAGACAGCATAAATATAAAGTTTATAAATACAACTATATAGAAAATAGTCTGGGAGGAAATGCACTAGTAGTTGGTGAGAGGGTGTCAGGAAAGGCTTTAAGGGAAAAAAAAGGCACTGAAACTGTATCTTAAAAAGAAGAAGGACATTTGATGAGGCAGAGGTAAGGAAGGAGTGCATTACAGGCACAGGAGATGGCCATTATAAAGGTATTTGTTTTTCAGTTGTGTCTGACTCTTTGTTACCCCATTTGGAGTTTTCTTGGCAAAGATACTAGAGTGGTTTGCCATTTCCTTCTCCAGCTCGTTTTACAGGTGAGGAAACTGAGACAAACAGAGGTAAGTGACTTGTCCAGGGTCATACAGCTAGTAAGTGTCTGAGGCCAGATTTGAACTCAGGAAGATGAATCTTCCTGACTCCAGGCCTGACACTCTATCCACTGTGTCACCTAGATGCCCCTAATATAAAGATATGGAAACGGGGAATAGAGTGTCGTATGCAAGGAACAGAGAGAAAGCAGGTTTGACCAGATTGCTGACTGTAGGAGGAGGAGTAATGTTCAACGAACCTGGAAAGATACATGGGGACCAGATTGTACAGGCGTTTAAAATCTAAAGAGAGGAGTTTATATTTTATTCTAGAGACAATAAGAAACCAATGGAATTGGAGCTACATGGTCAGATATAAATATTAAATAATTATGAACCTTGACAAGTTTAAAACATTTAAAAATTTGATTTATGTCTTTTTTTTTTTAAAGACTAGATCTCCCTCTACAGGCAGCTGCCCGTAGCATAAGGCAGAGAGGACCAGGCCTGGAGTCAGGAAGACCTGAGTTCAAAGCTGACCTCAGACACTAGCTGTGTGACCCTGGGCAAGTCACTTAATCCTGCTTATCTCAGTTTCCTCATCTGTAAAATGACCTGGGAAGGACATGGCAAAACCATTTCAGTATCTCTGCCAAGATAATACCAAATGGGGTCATGAAGAATTGGACACGACTGAAACAACTCAACAACAACAATAAACAAGCTCCTCTATCCCCAAGTCTGAAGTACAGAGACTACTCATGGGCAGTCCTACTCTAATCAGCAGAGGAGGCTTGACCTGCTCCATTTCCAATCTGAGCAGCTTCACCCCTCCTTAGGCAGCCTCGTAGCCCCTTGCTCACAGGGGCTTACAACACTGATGCCCAGCTTAGTTGGCATAACTCACAGCAACTCAGAATTTTTGAGCTCAAGAAATCAGCCATGGGGAAGCTAGGTGAGAAAGTGGGTAGAGAGTTGGCCCTGGAGTCAGGAGGACCTGAGTTCAAATCAGGCCTCAGACACTTACTAGCTGTGTAACCCTGGGCAAGTCACCTTACCCTGATTGCCGAAAGAAAGAAAGAAAGAAAGAAAGAAAGAAAGAAGAAAGGAAGGAAGGAAGGAAGGAAGGAAGGAAGGAGGAAGGAAGGAAGGAAGGAAGGAAGGAAGGAAGGAAGGAAGGAAGAGAGAAAGAAATCAGGCAACCTCAGCCTCAGATATGGACCACCATGTCTGGTCTTTGCTAAATTGCTTAACCTCTGCATCTCATTTGCCTCCTCTGTAAAATGAGGGAGTTGGAGAAGATGACCTCTAAGGTCCCTTCCAGGTCTGAATCTATGATCCTGTGACATTTTCTACATGTCATCATTCCTGGATTTAGGGATCGAACTACAGGGCTGACAATGTCAGAGAAGAATGGGATCTTGGAAGTCCCCTGGTCCCCCTCCCTCCTTTTAAAGAAGAAGAAACCGAGGAGAGGGAACGATTTGCCCAAGAACGCCCAGATGGGAATTAGTAAAGCTGGTATTACAACCTAGTTCTCGCAGTAGAAAGAACTCTGTATTTGGATTCAGAGAACCTTGGTCTGAATCCCAATTTTGCTACTTACTACTCATGTGACAGATCATGGGCAAATCATTTCCTTTCTTTGGGACTCCATTTCTTTCTTTATAAAATAAGGATATTGAATTTGATTTTAAATGCTCCTTCCTGCTCCAAATCTTATAACATAAGGCTTTTCTAATAGTCACTCTTGCCCCATCCTCCTTACTATTTCAAATCTGTTATGCACCCCAGATCTTTTGACAGTCCCTTCCCAGCCCTCCCACTGCCTCCCCCTCCCCTAACCATTGGTTTGGAGCTGTCCCCGGTACTTCTGGCCTTGGTTCATTCACAAAGTAATCATTTAATAAGCACTGGCAATATGCTAGGCACTGGGAAGACAAAAACAAAAATGAAAAGACCGGCCCTCACAGAGCTTGCATTCTCCTGGGTGGCAGATGGAATTCTAATTGGTTAAATAAGAAGTTAGGCCAGGTTGATCCGACATATAAACATGTTAATCTTCATTTCAACTGCATATCAATCCATTAATTGGTCAACAAGTAGGAGGTTGGCATTAAATACCCACCCTACTCCAGGCACTGTGTGCTCAGCTCTAGAAATACAGACAGAAACAAAATCTTTCTCCCTTTAAGAAGCTTACATTCTATTTGGGGTAAGCCCTCTTAATGTCACTAAATGGGGGAGGAAACACCATTCAAAGTGCCTTTTTTGTGGCCCCTCCTTCTGCTACACCTACCCAGATGTGATTTTAAATCCTAGAGGGAAAGCTGAGAACAGAAGATTCCCCAATATTGGGTTGTCTGACAAGGAATATCTGTCACCTGCTGTCCATGATTTTTGCCCTGAGGACTCAACTTTCCTCTAAGTTTTTGTGACCTAGATACCAGTGCCAAAAAAAATCCTATTCCCATTCCCCCTATAGAGAGTGGACTCATTCAGGGATATAGGTTTACTAATTACAGGCACACATGAAGGAAGGTTGGCAGAGAGGGAGGGAGCGGGGCAACTCATGAAAATGTTCATTTAAAGTTAATTGCTGCAAACTTTTCCTAATTGAAATCACTCAATCGGTTTTTACTTATGTGCCTATTTGTGAACTCATGTGAACATGTGCATGTGTGGATTTAAAATGGGATATTGAAATGTACAAAGTCCCATCACCACCTAATAGCCTGGACAATTTCAGTTTGATAAACAAAGCTAGCTTTGAGTTGCCAGGGACAAACACACATACACGGATATACATGAGCCAACTCCATGAACTTCTCCTCATCCCCATTCTACCCATGATGCAATTTTGTCAGATAGATCTCCTAATTCTCTTTCTCTTATTAATTTTATTTTTTTTTAACAGATCTCCTAAAAAAAAAAAGCCAAGCCACCCCCACCCCTATATGGTCCTCATCTGCCAGGTGTAGCCAGGGGCAGATTTTTACAGCTGAATTACTTACGCAGAAAAATAAGAGATGCATAATGAGGACATTGAAAAGCACCTATCTTGAGCGCTATGGAAACGGCTGGTATAATAACATCCCCAGAGTGAGTAGTAGCAACAGCAGCAGCAGAAATCAATGAAGGAGTCCTTACTCAGCATGAGGAATTATATATATCTTGGAAATCTTTCATGAACCTAAACATTATTGCTAAGAAAGGAATAAACAGTTGGAACTGCTGAGGCTATTCATACAGGACTCACACACTGTGGAATACACAATTTCTCCTCTCAAGGCTGAAGTGAAATATTCCAGACATAAATTGAGTGAGAGCCGGACAGAGGGGGACAGGCGGAAAGTTAACAGAAGTCACAGGAAACTTTTTTTTTTTAAACTCAAGAAGTGTTCGCGTGGCAGGGGGATGGATGGCAGGCTGAACTTTCCAAGCATTGATTTCATCCAAGGAAGTATTTTATGAACAATTCCGTAAGTCTTATGAGATCATTTTGACTTTATAGCTCATTAGACATAATAGACCACCAAGTCATATCAATCATAGGTCATAGAGAACATATCATGAAGCGCAAGAGAGATATCTGAAGTCAGCTAGTTCAACTCATACCTGAACAGGGATCTCCTCTGCAATATCCCTGGCAAGCCTCCACTTGAAGCCCCCCTGAGATGGGGAGCTCACTATTTTGTGAAGTGCTCCATTCCACTTTTGGACTGTTCTAATTATTACAAAGTTTTGCTTTAAAAATACACATATATACCTCTCTACAATTTTCATCTATTGCTGCTCTCTGGAACCAAGCAAAATTCATCTAATCCCATGTCCACACAAAACCCATTCCAAAACTTAAAGACATTATGCCCACCCCCAAAGTCTTCTATTCTCCTCATTAAATACCCCTAGTTACTTGAATCAATCCTAGGATGCAGAGTTTCAAGTCATATCATCCTCATAGGTTTTCTCAAGAAGCTCTCCACCCTGTCAATGCCCTTTCTAAGAAAGAGGTGGCACCCAGAAAAAATATAATATTGTAGCAGGGCTCTGAACACAGCTGGAGATCCTACAATAACACCCCATTTATTTGAAGAATGGATTTCATATAACCCCAACCATCCAGAGCCAAGGAGCAAGAAATAAATGGAAAAGACATGTCAGCCCCTGAAATGGCCACCACAAAACTAGTTTCCTAAAGTGCTGCCACTTTACTCAGTAAGAAAGTTTTTTAGGATTTCATTCAGAGTTAAGAAACCTTTAATTTACATGTATTTCTAGCAAGCCTGATTTTCCTGTTTCTAGACCTGATCAGATTAGAAACAGAAGCTTAGAAATAAAAATTACAGTGTGTTATGATGGGAAAGAACACTGGATGTGGACTCAAAGACCTGGGTTCAAATCTCACCTTTGTCATTTACTATGGAATATGTGAGGCAAGTAACTTAAACCCTCTTGACCTCATTTTCCTCATTTGTTTGTACTAGATTGCTCTAAGGTCTCTTCCAGCTTTAAATCTACAATCCCATGATTCTGTGGAAGAACTGTAAGAGACAAATAATGAGGGTTATTCTAGCTCACCCTTGACAAGATCTGCAGAAGGTATACTACCCAAGGGCAGAAAAGCAGTCCTGGACTGGAACAGAAGAAGAGGGGGATGAAGTTGGAAGGAGGGCAAACATATAACAAGAAACCAGGCCGAATTGGTACCAGAGTATCTGTGGAGAACTGAGACTCAAGGATCTAAGATGAGTAGGGAAGCCATTTTTTAGAGCAAAGATTCAGAATGATAAATGAAATTTATATTTGATTAAGAAGCAAACTCCAGGGAATTCCAGGGAGCTGACAATTTGTCTTCATCCATCCATTTTCCCAAAGTCTCAGTCCTTTAACATCCCAATATAACAACTTGCCACTGCAGTCAAGGGGTAGTGCCCATCATACCCCCTTGTGGTAGGAGCAATATACGTCCTGCCACATAGGCTAGTCTAGCTTTTCCTAAATCCTTACCCCCATATAAACTGGGCTAATTTTTCTTTAAAAGATATTGAAACTCTCCTTGAGATTTAATTGGCTCAGGTCACTAAGGCTCAAACCACTGACCTTGCTTCCTGGTAGAAAGTCTGAAAGTTAATTGCAGGAAGAACAATGAGTTCTTCTTGTAGGCTCTTGATCAGCAGACCACTATGGCCAACATAGAAGCGGTGCCTAACTGAATTGGTGCTGGATCCTTGCTGAATATCCTTTCCATGCTTAGGATAAGTAAACGTCCAATCATTGACTGTTAGATGATCTATGAATATCTCATGTAGTACCAATACCAAACCTAAATCAGCAGACTGGCTTGAATCAAGACTGGCCTACAAAACCCTTTTTGGTGCAGCCAAGCTGTGAAAGTGTGGGCTCATACAGAAATGATAGCTGACAGCCCAACAGTGAGGGAAGATGCTTAAAAACTCCTGAATTACAGCCCAGTACAGTGATTGTTGATAATAGCTGGCATAAATATAGAGCTCCTAATAGTCCTGTGAGGTAAATACTACATGTATTATTATTCCCATTTCACAGATGAGAAACTGAGCCTCAGAGAGGTTAGATGGTTTGCCAAAGGGAGGATTTGAAACCAGGTCCCTCCTAGATTTTCAAGCCCATCATTCTTTTTACTACAGTCTGGAGGTGGTTAACCTGATATTCATGAATTTTTAAAAATACTTTAATAATTGTATTTCAATATAATTGGTTTTCTTGATAATCTCATAGATTTTCTTTTCTGCGTTTAAAAACATTATTCTAAGAAATAGGCTTATATAGATTTTACCAGAGTGCCAAAGGGGTCCAGGATACAATAAAGTGGAAAAACCACTTCACAATACCTTGTTGCCTTATCATGATGTCCCAGAACCACTGAGAAAGGGTTTAATGAAATCTCACATTCTCTTTTCTTGAATGATTTGAAATTGCTTTCACAATGGTTGGACCGAATTCATAGCTTTGCCAACAATGTATTAGTGTGCCTATCTTTCCACAGAGCCGCCGACATTGACCTCTCTCTTTTTGTTAAACCTTTGTTAATATATATGTATATATAATATATATATATAGTTAGTATAATACATAATACATGTAATAATATAATATATGTGGGGCCCACAAAACTTCAGTTGCTTTCGTTTGCATTTCTATTAGTCATTTGGAGCTATTTTCAAGTGGTCATTTATAGTTAATAATTCTTCTAATACTTTACTGGTCATATGCCCTTTGACCACTTCTCTTTTAGAGAATGATTCTTGGCTTTATAGTAATATCTAGCATTTATAGAGCATTTTAAGGTTTGCAAGGAACTTTACATATATGATGTAATTTGACCCTCACAAGAACTGTAAGAGTTAGTTAGTATTATTTCCATTTTACAGATGAGGAAATAGACTAAGAAAGGTTATGTAGTTCTAATCATCATACCACTGTGTCATTTCTTTATATACCAGATTTTTTTTAAATTTGCTTTTAGGCAATTGGGGTTAAGTGACTTGCCCAGGGTCACACAGCTAGTAAGTGTCAAGTGGTTGGTCTGAGGCCGGATTTGAACTCAGGTCCTCCTGACTTCAGGGCTGGTGCTCTATTGACTGTGCCACCTAGCTGCCCCCTATACCAGATTTTTTGCTAGTTATATTTGATGCAAGTATTTTTTTCCACTCTGTAGTTTCTCTTCTTATTCTATCATCAATTTTATTTGCACAAAAGCTTTTTCAGTTTTATATAATCGAAATGATCTGTTTTGTCTCTTATGTTTTCTTCTATCCCCTATTTGGTTAAGAATTCTGCCTCCAGCCAAAGCGGTGAAAGGGACCTCCTCTTATTCTCTCCTAATCTTTTCATGATGTGACCTTTTATATTCAGGATGCATATCCGTTTATTTTGAGCTGATTCTGTTTAAGAAGCCAGGCATGTGCATAATACTTTTAAGAAAGATTTCCATCAAAAATGATTAAAGTAAAGGAAATTTTGGCACTTAAGAGCAATAAGCTTCAGTATTGGGAAAATTCCCAAATAATGCTACTAAATGAGGTGCTGTCCTATTGTGTTATAAACCAAAGCCGTGGAAATGGACTCAGAGAGGCAAATGACTTTGCCAAGGTCATTAGCAAAAGAAGGAAGGGAGAATTTAGGATATTTGAGCCCATAATCCCATTTCTGTTTGCCTCAGTCTCTTCAACTATAAAATGGGGGATAATAATAGCACCCACCTCTAAGGGTTGATATAAGGATCAAATGAGATAATATTTGTAAAGCACCTAGCACAGTGACTGGCACATAGTAGTTCTTTTTAAAAATGCTAGTTTTAATATTATTATCACACACATGCATCAAGTATTCAACATGATCAAGGCATTATTCCAGGGTCTATCCAATCTCTTTTGAGTTTGTATTTAACCGACCTTCCTGGGGTTGGCCTTATATGGAGATGGATTAACAATAGCCCATATTCATGGAGAGCTTTAATCAGTCAATTTAAAAAAGTATTAAGTTTGTTCAAGCTTATTTATTAAGCTATTATGTGCCAGCAACTGTGCTAAGCCCTGAAAACCAAAATGGTCTTTCTCTCAATGTGGAGACTTTCTAATGGGGAGACAACATGTAAATAATTAGGGACACACAAGATACATGGAGGGAATGGAAGGTAATCTTAGAGAAGATGGCTCTATCAGGGTGTGGGAACCTGTGGCCTTGAGACCACACGTGGTCTCAATTACATCAAAGGGCCGCACTTGAGGACTTAGCCAAACCTTGGAGTCGAGGCCTGGAGGCTGCAGGTTCCCCACCCCTGATGCTAGACAGACTAGGAGAAGTTTCCTGCAGAAGGTAGTATTTAAGCTGAGTCTTGAAAGAAACCAGAAATTTAAGAGGAAGATGTAAGGAAGAAGAACATTCTGGGCATGGGGGGATAGCCAGTGCAAAGGTACAGGTGAGAGATGGATTGTCATATGTAAGGAGCGAGAAGTAGGCCAGCTGGTTCATAGATCACTTGGAGGTGAGTAGGAATTAAATTGGAAATGTAGAGAGGGGCCAGGTTACCATGAAGAACTTTAAATGCCAAACAAAGGATTTATATTTCATCCTGGAGGTAATAGGGAGTCACTGGAGTTTATTGAATGGAGGTGAGGGGGTAACATAAGCAGATCTAGCTACACTTTAGGAAAATCACTTTGGCAGTTCAGTAGATGTTCAGACATTTTTCAGTCATGTCTGACTCTTCATGACTCAATTTGGGGTTTTCTTGGGAAAATCTGAGTTTAAATCTGGCCTAGCTCCGTGATCCTAAGCAAGTTACTTCACCCTGTTTACCTCAGTTTCCTCATCTATAAAATAAGCTGGAAAAGGAAAAGGCAAACTGGTCCAGTATCTTTGCCAAGAAAACCCCAAATGGGGTTGTGAAGAATCAGACATGACTGTAAAATGTCTCAGCAACAACAATTATTAATCATAGACCATAGATTTTGAGTTGAAGAGACCTTAAACACTATCTCGTCTAACTTCCTCATCTTGCAGATGAAGAAACTGATGACTTCTCAAGTTCACACAGTTGGTTAAATTACCAAGCCAGGATTTGAACTCTGGTCTCTCACTCCAAATGGACCACTCTTTCCGCTATAGTACATTCTTCTTTTTAAAAATCAATAACACAGGGCAAAATAAATCCTACTTTAAAAGAAAAGCTAAGTAGGAAGCAAGTAGGTCTTAGCCCATTTGTTGACAAAGCTAAAATAGAGTTTTAATCTCTAGATTCTGTCTTGGCAGACTATTTCTGGAATCAAGAGGCCAGATTTCTGGTGGGGTCTCTGAAGGCAAGAAAAAAGAAAGACCCAGGTAAAAGAAATCCAGCATGCCCTCAAAATACCTAAGTCCTGAGTTAATGCCTTTACTATGAAGAGAAACCTTGCCTCCCTCATTCCCCTCTTTCCTGTTACTGAAAGGATCAAGGCCTCATCAAAAAAACATCTCTGGAAAGCTTTTATGTGGAAATGGATAAAATGCACGCCAGAGTACACTTTTGTGGGCGATTTCCTTTGGGGAGGGAAAAACAATGCTTTTGTATGGAGATTTCTCATGTTTAATTTCCTTTCCTGTTATTAGATGTCAGGAGGAAGACTTTCCCATACTGACAGACCTCCAGGACAGTCTCTCGTGTATTACATCATAAAGTCTCATGCAAATGAAATGGTAAAGACTCTGTTGTTGGGTGGTTGGAGCCAAGGAGAAGATGCCAAGACTTTGAGGTCAGATGCCTAATTCATGGGGTGACCCTGACTCTTCCTTTGTCTTTGTTCTGTCCTGCCCAATTCAAGTCTCACATTCTCCATGAAACTATCTCCAGCCATCCCAGCCATGGAGATCTCTCGTCCTTAGAGTCCTAGATGTACCACTGAACTAATACTTACCATAGACTGCCTTCTATTGCTTTAGTCAGTCAACCAGCATTTATTAAGCACCTACTACATACCAGTGCTGTGGATACAAATTCAAGCAGAAAGAAGGACAATTTCAGCCCTCAAGGAGCTTACATCCTAATGGGAAGGACAACACTTGAAAGGAAGCTGAAAAGCAGGAAGGGAGGGAGAAAAATAAAGGTAGCCAGCCCAGGGGCATGGTAGAGAAAGTTCAAAGAGTCTGGAGTGCTGACTGGAGTGAAATAATCACATGTTGGCCTGAGCCTCCTTCTTCAAATGGAGGTTTATTATGTCTCTGTCTCCCCAACGACACCATAAAAATCATCTAGGGAAGGTGTTACAACTTATTCCTCTTTGTACTCTCTTGGTTTTTTTGTTTTTGTTTTTGTTTTCATTTTTTTTTGTCCAGATTTTGATTTCTTTTTTCTTTTTTTGTTTTTTTGTCCAGATTTTGTCCTCTTTGTACTCTCAAAGGCTTATATAGTGCCCTACAAACAGCGGGTGCTTAATAAATGCTTAGTAATGACACTTCAACACTTAGGATCATAACTTAGTTCTACAGGGAATCTTAGAAGTCGTCTGGTCAAAGCCAGATGAGGCAAACCATGTGATTTCCCTGCTGGTATTGCCTCTACTGGTACAAATTACAAGTTCATCCACATCTAAGGCATTGTGGTCAGTCTTCCCCTGCCCCCGACATATCCCCCACCAAAAAATCTGTCACCTACTTGGCTAAAGTTCTAGTAATGGTGCTCTCCACACTTGGTCAAATAGTATTAAGCACCTACTACATTCTAGATGGTGTTCTAAGTGCTGGAGGTTCAGCTAGGTCAGCATTAGTGGTCTTCTGTTTTAGAATTCTTATTCTTTTATGTTATAATTACTTAAATTATGGTAATTGGTACCAGCTCAATGGAAATAGGCAGTGAAAATCTGAATAATGCTATCACTTAAGAGGGATTCATTATTCATACTAATCAGTAACCAGCTACAAAAACAAAAAAACAAAAACCAATCCCTGCCCTCAAGCAGCTCACAATCTAATGGGGGAGATGCCATGCAAACAACTAGGTACAAACAAGATAGACACAGGATAAATTGGGGCTAATCTTAGAGAGAAGACATTAAGATTTAGGAGAACTGGAAAGGGCTTCTTGCAGAAGGTAGGACTTTAGTTAAGACTTGAAGGAAGCCAGGATAGCCAAGAGGCAGAGGAGAGGAGGGAGAGGGGTCCAGGCAGGGTGGACAGCCGGTGAAACTGCTTGGAATATCTAGCTAAGCTGGCGTCTGGATAACAAGAACACAGCCCAGGACCCAAGAATCCCAGACCACCAGCCTCGCTTCCAGTCTGAGCTGACAGCCATCACTGAGGGGAGAAATCACTGCGGAGAAGGGGCCCCGCATTCCTCACCATCACTCACACAAAGTGCTAACCAATTGACACTGACTGGTAAGTATGCCCAAGAGCCTTGGGAGTGGCAGCACCCCCTAAACCACTGGTCCTGCTTCTAGCCCAGCCCCTATAGCCATCATCCTGGGAAGCATCAAAGACTGAAGAAAAGAATCTTTTCCAAAGTCCTTGGTGCTATCAAATAGGTCAACACCAGAAACCAACATGGTTTTATCAGTGGAAATTACATTCAAGAAGAGGCATTGACATCTGCTTTGCTGCTCCACCTGGAGAACCATGGGACCTTTCCATCTGACTTTCAGACTTGCAACTGGAACCTTCCCTGTGTTTTCTCCCCAATTAGAACATGAGCTCCCTGAGAGCAGACACTCTCTCACTTTCCTATTTGCTTCTCTAGACCTAAGCACAGTGCTTTGACCTTTAGAAATGCTCTTTCATTCATTCATTCTTCATCAACTGGCCTATACTCAAAGACTATTGGCTTGATGGAAACTTAGATTCAAGATACCAGGTCACCTCCACACCATAATAAGGCACTTGAGTAGCAACAGAATTTCCACACAACAAAGGTTAAGAACCTTTGGTCTAGACTAATCTTTCTTGGACCCAGAAGTCAGAACCAGTAATAATGAATGAGTCCATTTAATGTAAGAAAGTTTCCTGCCCATTAGAAATATTGAAAAGTGAAAGGAGCTGCCTTTATAGGTTGTGGGTTTCTCCTCACTAGAAGGATGACCACTTGTCAGAAATTCTTTTTTTTCCCTTGGCAAGGCAATGGGGTGAAATGACTTGCCCAGGGTCACACAGCCAGTAAGTGTCAAGTGTATGAGGTCATATTTGAACTCAGGTCTATCCTGAATCCAGGGCCAGTACTCCATCCACTGTGCCGACTAGCCCCTAGAAATTCTTGATGAGGTATGAAATGAACTGTGTCTGTCAGGTTCTTTCCACCTCTTAAGATTCTATGAGGTTCAGAGAGGTTAAGTGATGCTCTTGGGATCAGAGATCATCTGGTTAGTGATATGGCTAAAAAATATTACAGCTGCTTCTTACACCTAGAGTCTGTTGCTTTTTTTTTTTAGGATATAATAAACTGCCTTTCATGAAGCCTTTTATATACGTTACCTCATTTGATCCTCACTGTGAATCCAGTAGGCCTTAGGTAGTGGCAGTATTATTCCCCCTATGTATTTCTCCTCTACTCCCAGAAGGGCTTGTTCATTCCCCAAAGCTTAGCCTTGTAATACTGCATACCTTCAGGGAGATGTGACTTCTGATTGACTGATAGAAAAGCAAGAGGGGAAAGAAAGAGATTGGGAAAGAAAAGGCTTTGAATGGGGAACAGGAGACCCCTGTAGCCACTGGCACGGGGGAAAAGCTGGGCACCCCAACCTATCTGCTGATTCCCAGCACCTGCAACCTCAGTGATTGCTAAAAGGCAAATGATTCTCTCTTTGATTGAGTAGAGATTTGCTGTTTCCTAGGTTTCAGAGGTCTCCCAACTCTACAATTTAAACTAATCTGTCTGACTTCCCCAACTACTGTACTGCTGCTTGCTCTGATGAATGTTCGCTCACTATCTTTAATTGCTTTTTGTGTGACAAGCATTTGCGGGGAGGGGAACTAAGATGGCCAAGATCAAGCTGTTAAACTTCAGGTCTTGGGCAAAATTATTCCTACTTAGCCCCAAGTATCTCGGGGAAAGTAGTTTTTATCCTAAATTCAAAAGAAGAATTGTGGCCCTAGACTGCAAATATCTAGTGTAAGATAGATATGATTTCAAGCCCAACACATCCCTTGAAGAGAGGGAGGTGAGGGAGTTATCACCCAATCCTACCCATCCTCCTAACCTTCACAAAGATGCATGCTGCACTCTCCTCAAGACATGAAGTGGGGCATTTATACATCTCTGATACATGGGGCCATTTGCTTCCTTGTTAGGCACGGTATCCATGCTACGTTTATTTAAAAGGAAAGGAAACTGAGGCTTAGAGAGACTAAGTAACATGTCCAAGGTAATACCACTAATAATACAATTAGGAATCAAACCCTACTCTATTTATGCTTGAAGAATTTTCTGTCAGTCATTGTTGTCAAGTCAAATCAAGGAGCAAGTAAGCTTGACTTACTATTTGTATTAAGCTGTGAGGACACAAATAGAAGCGCCTCCCTCCCCAAAAGACAGTCTTTCCTTCCGCTTTTCTCTATTTTTTTTAAAGGATGCCATTTATGTCATATGCCACTTGGAACTTACTGTGCTGTATGATAGAGCAAACATCTTTCTTTTTTTTTTTTGAGCTTTCTCAGAAGTCCTTGCAGAAGCAGTCCTTTCCTAACTAGTTTCCATCCTTGGATTTATAGAAAATTGTGTGACCGAGATTGTTTTTGATCCTTGTTTATCTACTCTATTCTACTCATCCAATTTTCTAGTTTTATTCAGTATCAATTAGATTCAATGATTGCTACTGTATAATATAGTTTGAGGCCTGGGAAACGTTATTTTCCCTTTATTCTTATTTTTCCCTATTATTGATCTTTTGCTCTTCTAAATGAATTTTGCTATTATTTTACCTAATTCTATAAATTATCCTTTTGGTAATTTGTTATTATATTAAGTCTATAAATTGAGTTAGGAAAACCATAATTTTAATATAGTGGCACAGCCCAATCATGAGCAATGACTATCCCTCTAATTATTTGTCTCTCCAAGGTCTTTATGTAAAGAGAATTTTATAATTGTATTTATATGCATTGATTGTGTCTTAATATCCCAAATAGCTTATACATTTCATAGCTATTTTGAGAGAGAATTCTCCTCCTCATTTCCTTTTGTTTTTTGTTTTTTGCTAAATAGAAATGATTATATGGATTTATTTTGACCCATGCTACTTTATCAAAGGTATTATCTCCATTACTTTCTTTGTTGATTCCCTGAGGTTTTCTATGTAGGCCATTATGTCATCTGTATATAAAAACCATTTTGTTTCTCTTTTGCTAATGTTTATGGTGTAATTCCTCATCGCCTCAACCATTGCTAACGTTTCCAGAACTGCATAAAATAATACAGGAAGGAGAACATTGCTGCTTTTAATGTTTTTCCACCATACTATGTGGCCTCTCTAATGAGGATGATGATGACCACACAAGCCTCAGTTTGTTTCCTTTTGTTATATTATGGTCAAAGACTATTCACTAATTTTGCTGCAATCATAATTTGCCATGTATGAGGTCAGCTTAGCATCATTTACATGCAGTTTATCATTGAGAATTTGTTCTTTAAGTTTTTTAGGTCTTTAAGTTATTTAAATTTCCACTTCTGTTTGAAAATCCTACATTTCTACATGAGGAAGGCACATTCAGAAATACCACGCCCTGAAAAGCTTCTGAAGTCACTTAAGAACAGAT
Organism: Phascolarctos cinereus; assembly: GCF_003287225.1. Lineage (NCBI taxonomy): Eukaryota > Metazoa > Chordata > Mammalia > Diprotodontia > Phascolarctidae > Phascolarctos > Phascolarctos cinereus. The sequence continues at coordinate 227,902,359 of NW_027555958.1, read as the reverse complement.
GAAGCCCTTGACAGATTTTTCTGATTTTCAGTTTTCCAACAGTAGTCCAACAATTTTTTAAATGTAAACAGACTTTCTCCAACTGATTCCCACAGTGATTTCCTTCATGCCTTCAAAACTCAAAGATGTGAAGAAAGAAACCGGAATGCCATAAGGATTTGCACCATTCCACTAGAGCTCGGCACCCAAGGTTACAGCCAAGACATTACTGTCTTACCACTAGGACTCATCACCAAGGGAACCATTGACTTTGTGTTCTGTGTTGACAAGGCAGCCTGTTCACATGAACTTGGAGGAAGGAGACAGTTGAATATGGTTTCTGTTACAGCATCCTTAGGCCTTCGTAAGACTACAGAAAGCATTAAATTCTAATGAGATAAGTAAAGGAATTGGGAAAGCTGGGGATAGTTGGACAATGATTCTCTGAGAAAAAGAGCAGGTATTTCACGAGTCAGAGTCTAACTACCAAATCGCATACATTTCCTTCATTTTTATCAAGGCAGCTCCCCTGCTCCCCCACATAAGCCTCCAACGATCCCCTTTTGCTCTTTTAGATCAAATGACAAACTGAAAAAGAGCCCAATTTGGGAGAGTAGAGAATGTTTTACTTAATTAATATCTCTATTGTTTTCACAATTTTTTTTATCTCTACTGTTTTTTACCCCCCTCTAAAGTATTCCTCCCAACTTGGCGCTCACACTCGTGGGTGATATCTCAGAGGGAAACTGCTTCCTTAAGTTCTAGGGTTACTCTGTGGTAGGATTATACACTTACTATTTTATTTTATGAGTCCCCACCAGTGTGATTCCCATTAATGATCAGCCAGTAGACACAATTTTCTCTTGGCAAAGACATTTACTAAGATAATGTCATAAATACAGTAACAGTAGGACATTCCCTCCCTCAAAACCTGGGGTGCACTTTCCAACAAATACATACAGTATCACTGGAAAGAATGGGCACAAACTTGGAGAGCAATGGTAGTGAGGCATAGAAGCGGAGGATATTTCTAATTGCTTCTCCTGACATTGAGTCTTTGCAACTTTCACCCGTTGCTCTCATACAAATCTCTCTCTATTGATAAAGGTAGAAGAAAAATAGTAACCTGTGGCATGTGATTCACAGGTGACAATAAAATAAAACAGGGACATAAATAAAATTCATAGCTTCCAATGTCTTTATAGGAAGGCTATAAGTTATAGACAAAGATGCTACTGACACTTAGTGTTATGTACTATAGTAAAAGAGTATACTGTATTTAAAAGTATAATCTAGAGAAAAGGAATGACTGAACAGAATATGTTAAAAAAAAAAGATCTTTAACAAGAGGAAAATCCATAAATCAAAGAGGGAAGGGTATGAGGGAGAGCATTTGGGAGAGGATAAAAAGAAGGGGGAAATAGAAGTGATATCAAAATAGGAGTATATTACAAACCACTTATACAGATGGAAGAAATGGATGAGGAGTCCCTGACAAAGACCACAAACTGGCATGGAGAAAGGATATGGTTGTAAGAGTGGACTTTAACTAACTGGTTATCTTCTGGAGGTCTCTCATCTCTGTTTCTATTAGAAATGGCGTGCACGATAAATTCTTGACTTCTCTCACTGATGTCACCTCTTAGAAGGTAGAAGAACTTTAATGAATAAGTGATCAAAGTATGCAAAAGGGAAGTTCTAAAAAGAAGAAAAGCACATTATCAACAACTATATGAAAAAAATGCTCCAAATCACTAAAAACAAAAAAAAATAATCAAATTAAATCAACTCTGAGGTTCCACCTCACACCCATCAGATTATCAAAGATGACCAAAATGGTAAATGATGATTAGTGAATAAACCACAGGAGGATAGGTACACTGATAGACTATTTGTGGAGCTTGGAAGGGGTTTAACCATTCTGGAAAGTAGTTTGGAACAGTCCCTCCAAAATCACTAGACATACCTTTTGATTCAGTGATAACACTAATAGGCTTATATCCCAAAGAGATCAAAGAAAGAAGAAAAGGATCTGTATGTACAAAAATGTTTATAGCAACATTTTTTTGTTTTAGCAGACTAACCATTAACTGTATTTTCTTTGTTTCTGGGTTCACTGGAGTGGAAAGTAGAATATTAATAATAATAGCAACAACAGTAACAACTACAACACTATTCTTAATACTATATTCAACTTCAAAAAGCAATTACTTTATCCACAATCCAATAAACATTTATTAAGTGCCTGCCCTCAGTAAGTTTGCAATCTAAAGGAGGAGACAACACAGAAGGAGAAGGCAGTAAAGCGAAGGCAGAATGGAACACTGGCCACAGGGCCAGCTTGGTGGAGCTGAAACCAGGTGCAAGGTGGAATGATCTGGAAGTCCTGTTCCTGCCTTTTATAAAGGAAGGCATTGGGAGAAAAGTTTGGTACTCTACCTCCAGCCCTCCAAACTGAGGGGAGAAGAGGCTGAGGGAGGTGGAGTCAAGTAAGACTTGAATTAGCAGCATGGTGGTAAGTTTAGAAGTGAAGAGATTATCCTGGGAGGGAGTTGAAACTAAGCAGGACAGCATACGCAAGGTGGAAGGTTTTTAAAAAAAAATTTCTCTATTTTTAAAAATAATTTTTAAATTTTTCTTTATTTTTAAAATAAAATTTTAAAATATTTTATTATTTTCCCCAATTACATGTAAAAATAATTTTTAACATTTGTGTTTTTTTTAAATTTTGAGTTCCAAATTATATCCTTCCCTCCCTCCCCTAACTCTTCCCTGAGATGGTAAGAATTGGATATAAATTGTACATGTGCAATCATATAAAACATATTTCTGTATTAGTCATTTTTTGATAGAAAACTGGAACCAAAAAAGAAAAAAAGGAAAGAAAGTGAAAAATAGTATGCTTCAATCTTTATTCAGACTCCATCAGTTCTTTCTCTGGAGGCAGATAGCATTTTTCATCAGGAGTTCTATGGGATTGTCTTGGATCTCTATATTACTGAAATTAGCTAAGTCATTTGCAGTTGATCATCATACAGTATTTATTGTGACTGCATACAATGTTCTCCTGATTCTGCTCACTTCACTCTGCAAGTGTTTGTGTAAATCTTTCCAGTTTTTTTTTCCTGAAATCATCCTGCTCATCATTTCTTACAGCACAATAATATTCCATTACAATTATATACCACAACTTGTTCAGCTATTCTCCAATGGATGGACATCCTCTTGAATTTCAATTCTCGGTGACCACAAAAAAGGAGCTGCTATAAATATTTCTGTATAAATAGGTCCTTTTCCCTTTTTATGAAGGGTTATTCTACTTGTGCAATAATACACAGAACATTAAATATAAAAGAATACTAGCAAAGCAACTTGTCCTAGGGCTATTTCCCAGTACCCTAAACCCAGGATCCACGAGAATAGCAATGCTTCTAGCTTAGCCCCTTCAGTCATCATCTTGGGAAGCTGCCCCTGTGGAGATGCAGCCTAGCAACCACTCCTATAAGTGCTACAGTCACAGGTGCTAAAGACCCAGGGGAAAACCTTCTTGCCTCCCAAGTTCTTGGTATTGTCAAATGGTTCAACAACAGAAACTGATGACTTTACCAGGGAAGAGACATTAAAGCAGAGGCATTACCATCTATTTTGCCACTGTGCCCTAAGGACTATGGGACGTTTCTATCTGCCCTGCAGCTAAAACTTTCAGTAAGTGTTGTCTCCTCCATCAGAATGTGAGTCCCTCAAGAGCAGGGACTGTCTTACTTTTCTATTTGTATCACCAGCACTTAGGACTTGTGATTTGTAAGTAACTGCTTAATAAATACTGAGTGCTTAAAAAATGCTTTATTCTTTCTATCTGAACTCTATCAAACAAGATATGAAGAATGAAGAGGTAGAGAGCATCATAGGATGTAAAATGGATCATTTTAGTTGCATCAAATTAAACATAAAATTGCACAAACAAAATCAATGCAGCCAACATTAGAAGGGAAGCAGGAAACTGGAGGAAAAATTTTACAGCGAGCTTCTCTGAAAAGGCCTCATTTCTCAAATATATAGAGAACTGAGTCAAATTTATGAGAATACAAGTCATTCTCCAATTGATAAATGATCGACGGATATGAACAGGTAGTTTTCAGAAGAAGAAATCAAAGCTATCTATCGTCATATTAAAAAATACTCTAAATCACTACAAGTTGGAGTGTGATCACTCCAAAGTGATCACACCAAAGGAAGGTGATCAAGATGGTGAGGAGATTGGGGAAGCATTCCATTTGAGAATTGGTTGAAGGAACTTGAGTTTTTCTTTATTTGTTTGTTTATTTATTTATTTTTAGCACAAAACAAAGAAGTAACTTAGAGGAGTCATGCTAGCTTTCTTCAGATGTGTTAAAGGTTGTTGAGGAATATAACCTCAACTTTGTCTTGGAGAACCAAAGTTTAAGGGGATATTGAGAACATCTGAAGTCATTCAGCAGACCACACCTCTCAGTGCACCAGGGCACTGCTCCTATCTGTCAATGGCTACAACCCAGCCAGCTCTGTCCTACCCTCCAGGGTAGGACATAAAAACCTTATGATATCCTGGGGCTGCTGTCACTCCACTCCTTGCCACTAACATTAGCCTCCCAGAATTCTGGCCATAGTGAAAGGTGACAATAGAGAGAGGAAAAGGAAGAGTGACAAAAGTCTCAGAAATCTGGGCCCATTTAGCATAATTGCAAACAACCATGCATGTCTCAATCCTCCTCAAAGGCACGTCTGTATTACAGCCGGGTTAAATAATTAATGTTCATCATAATGATGCTGAGTCATCCTGAAAAGGTTAAATTAGACTTGGCGCACTCTATTTAGGAAGGTGTGGGTGCATGTAATAAACTTTGGAAAGCTTTCCATCCAAAAAGATCAAGATGAAAAAAATTGCTATTTGCTTCTTCTTTGGTTACCTGAGAAATTCACTCATGTAGACAAAGTACCTCATTCTACAATGACACCAGATAAATGAGTCATTGCTATATAGAGAGACATCTGATATATTTAGCATCAGGGTTGAAAAATTGTTTGGGAAGGGAAAGATGATGTGGGCTTTGTTTGCTGGGAGCACGTACAGCATGCTGTCATAGCCCTTGAGCCTGCCAGGGGAAGTACAGAGGCGTCACAATCACTTGGAGAAATGTTCTCGTTTTAAAGAATCGTCTGCATGGGAAGGAGAAAAAAAAATATTTCACACACACACACACACACACACACACGCACACACACAATCTTTTCAAACATGATGGCCAAGGGAAAATGTCAATTTGTGCCATCTGACTTCTTCTTTAAATAACTTACTTTGCAAAAGAAATAGTTTCTGCCTTAATCTGTGGTTTTACCTTTTTCCTTGGAGAAACCTGTTCTTGGAGAGAAGAGGGAACAGTGGGGGCCAGGGGGAAGGGGAAGAAGAGAAAGAAAGGGAGCAGGGTTAGGCCTGATGTGTCCATCTGTTCGGCAAGAGCTTTGGTATGCTGCTGCCTACGCAGCACCATTTAGCACAATTATGAGGATAATAAGGAGTCAGACAAATTATCTGCAAATAGATACGTCTATATGTGAATCCAAGTGCTTGGAAAATGGTCTGGAGCCAAGGAAAAGTTATGCCTTTTGCCAGACACAAATGGCGCTCACCACTTTCTTTTTCAAACCTAACTTGATGTTTCCAACCTTGAGATGTTAGATCTGGACATCTGGGAAATCCAATGTGCTAGACAGACGGTCCCAATTCTGGGCCTTTTGGGTGCAGGTATTCTCCCTGTGAGAATGTTTAAGAAGCTGCTACTGAATCGGTAGGTAGGGTGGGGGTGGGATAAGTATTTTTCTTTTCAATTCATTTCAGTATGAGATGCTCAGTATATTGTGAAGAAGGTTACACAGTACAATGGCAAGAGAGCCAAAGGATTTGGGTTTGAATCTCAGCTGTCACCTCCTACCTTGTGACCTTGGGTGAGTCATTGAGGCCCTTGAGCCTCAATGTCCATATTTGTAAAATGATGGGATTGGACTGGACAGCCTCCTGTGATCTGGAATCCTAGAACTGATTAACTTCTGCAGTCTCTTCCAGCTTAAGAGCTTTGTAGAAAGAATACCAGAACTGGAGTCAGAGGATCCAGGTTCAAATGTCAGCTCTGTTCTTATTGCCTTAGTGTCCTTAGGCACTTCACCTTAATCTGCCACAGTTTCCTCCTCTATAAAAATGGAGGGATTGGGTTAGAAGTTCTCTAAGGTCCTTTCTGACTTTCTATATTATAATCCTACTAATTCAACTCAACAAATTTGAGTTTATTATACAACAATTTATTGAGTGCCTACTGTATTCAGGATACTACAGATTGTTGCTGCTCAGCTGTTTTTCAGTCATGTCCAACTTTTCATGAGCCCACTGCGGGGGTGGGTTTCCTGGTAAAGATATTAGAGTGATTTATGTCTCCAGCTCATTTTACAGATGAGGAAACTAAAGCAAACAGGGTTAAGTGACTTATTCAGGGTCACATAGTAAGTGTCTGAGGCTGGATTTGAACTCAGCCCTTCCTGACTCCAGGCCCAGTGCTCTATGCACTGTATCGCCCGGCTGCCTCTTTTTTTTTCCAGCATGAAAGATGAGACCTCTCTGACTGTGCTCTGTGCCATCCCTTTTCCATCGGTCATTCCTAAGATCTGGGATTGCTTGGAAATCTCTTTGATTCTGTACTTCAAATCCAACTAATGGGTAGATGTGCTGAAATAGGTTAGGGAATCATTGGTGTAAGACAATGTAAGAATGTAAGAATGGGGAAGTAGAGGAGTCTGCTTTTGGTGTAACTGCCTTTCAGTTCTTGCCCCTCTGCTTCTGCCCTCCCCATACCCAGCACCTTCAGATTACCCTAGATGGCCCCCAAGGGCTTTCACAGCCCCTGCCTATGTTCTGGAACTTTCCTGACTTTCTGCTATCCCTGCAAGCTGACCACTTCTTCCCATTTTCAGTCTTTTAAGGACTGGCCAGCTAATCCTTATTCATAAAATGAGAAAGCCAGAATAGAAGACATCTACAATTCCTGCCAACCTTTAGACAAATAAGAAAGCAATGTCATCCAAAACAGGCACACAAAATAAAAATGTTAATAGCCAGCACTTGGACGGCACTTTAACTTTTGCAAAGCAGTTTGTATACTTTAATTTATGAGCCTCACAGTAGATCTGGATGGTAGGTACACCTGTCTCCTTTTTACAGATGAGAAAACCGAGGTTCAGAGAGATTAACTTGCCTATGGTCATTCAGCTAGGTCAGAGGTAAGATTCAAACCCAGTCCCACTGTACCATGCTATCTTTCAAGAAAAACACAGGAGCTTGATGGTATAAAACTCTTCTGTACTAGTATGTGTGTGGGGGAAAAAAACCTTCACTGATTTCACAATTTCTTTCAGGTTGGCACTGTTCTCTCTTAAAGCCCTCCTCTGATGACCCCCTGTTCCTAAAAGACCTTGCCCTCAGGGAGCTTATATTCGGTCAAGAGGAGGCAACATGTGTGTATGTAAGTCTATGCAATATAAATGTAATATAATTTGGAGAAGATATTAGCAGTCAAGGAAAGGGAGATCAGAAAAGGCCACTTGGAGAAGGTGGAGTAAACTGTCTCAAAGGGAACTAGGGATCCTAAGAGACAGAGGTAAGGGAGGAATAGTTCTAAGCATAACGAATGGCCAATGCAAAGGTACAGAAATGGGAAGTGGAGGGTTGTATGTGAAAAACAGCAGGAAGGCCAGGTTGGCTGAACTTGGGTTCATTTCTGTTCTGTTGTCCTTCATGCTCAAAGAGGACCAAAATGACATCACTATGTTGGAATCAAGGTGCAGTGCGTCTGACTGTGGCTGATCAAGACGAGCTCAGAAGGCTCTACCACAGGGCACAAATAGTCCATATGAACATTTGAGGTGGAGATGTTTTTAAATTTACACAGCTCACATTTCCTTTGAGCTGCTGCATGTCTACTTTGACCAATGAGCATAGCACCTTCTCTGACGAGGGCACACCACACTGAGTGGTTCTGTGCCAGTGTCTCCCATGTCTCACAATCAATACCAAAGTTCTTCAGAGAGTCCTTGAGAGTGTCCTTACATCACTTCCCCTGTTTGAGCTCTTGCCTTGTGTGAGTTCTCTGTAAAATAGTCTTTTAGGCAAATGTACATTTGGCATTTGAACAATTTTGCTAGCTCATGGAAGTTGTGCCCTATGTAGTAAAGTTTAAATGCTTGGCAGTTCAGATCAAGAAAGGACCTCAGTGTCTGGTATCTTATCCTGTTAGGTGATCTTCAGAATCTTCGTAAGACAATTCAAATGGAAGCGATTCAGTTTCCTGGCATGGTGCTAGTATACTTTCCAGGTTTCGCAGGCTTACAACAATGAGGTCTGCATGACAGCTCTGTAGACCTTCAGTTTGGTAGTCAGCCTAACACTCCTTCTCTCCCACACTTTCCTTCAGAGCCTCCCAACACTGAGCTAGCTCGGACAATGTGTGCGTCATTATCATTATCTATGTGAACATCCCTGGAAAGTATACTGCCAAGGTGAATGAACATATTTATCCACATCATTCAAAATTTCTCCTGAACTATAGAATTTATGAAGTGGAGCATTGTATAATGAGGATGGAAAGACTGGTTTGGGCCAGGTTGTGAAGGGCTCTATGAGGTCAGATTTGGACCAGTCTGGCTTGCTTATAGAATTTAGCTAGTTCTGAAATAGTCAAAAGCTAATCCTAACCCATTCCTATGCTAGCCCTTTGCAACTCTCAGGCAGCTAGCTAGTGTAGCAACAAGTTATTAAAGTACATGGCCGTACTCCACAGAATTGACCAGTATAAGTCAGCTGGTTTTGGAGTCAGAAGTCCTGATTTCAAATCCTGGCCCTCCTACTTATTACCTGGATCTATCTATTCTCATTTCCTTTTCTATGGTACAGTGGAAAGAGCACCATCTCTGGTGTCAGAAGGCCTGGATTCAAGTCAGATGTTTCCTACTTAGATAATCTTGGGTATATCATTTAACTTTCAGAGGCCTCAGTTTACTCTTCTGTAAAATGAAGGGGTAGAGGTATATGGCCTCTAAGGTCTCTGATCCTGTGACCAGACACCTAAGGCTCCTTCTTGCTCTAAATCTGAACCTCTAATTTGTTTCTGCAAACTTAGAACAAAGAGGAAGGAATACCTTTAGTTTAGACATTAGCACTTTATGGTCAACTCTCATAAGAAATATTAATAATAATAATGGCAACTTAGCATTTATATAGTGCTTTAAGGTTTGCAAAGCATTTTATATACATTAACTATTTGATCCTCAACAATCCTGTAAGGTAGGTACTACTATTAGCCCCATTTTACAGATGAGAAAACTGAGACACAGAAAGGTTAAGTGAGTTGCTCAGGGTCCCACAGTTAAAATGTGTCAGAGGCAGGACTGGCACTCAGGTCTTCCTGACTCCAAGTTTCATACTCTAGTCACTGAGCCACATAGCTGCCTCAGGAAGGAAAAACAGCAAAATAAAAAATATGAACGCAAATGTCTTTAATGAAGACCTTTTTTCCCCCCTCGGCAATCAGGATTAAATGACTTGCCCAGGTTCACATAGCTGGTAAGTGTCTGAGGCTGGATTTGAACTCAGGTCCTCCTGATTACAGGGCCTGTGCTTTATCCATTGTACCATCTAGCTGCCCACAGAATTTTTAACACTAAAACTCAGATCTTCAATTATTCGCCTTTAAACTATATAAATAACAAGATTAAGAAAATAAGAAGGTATAGATTGGACCTGAACCAGATTGACTTTATGTTCTTTTCATAAAATGTCATCCTTTTTCATTCAAAAGAGAATTTCAACTCAGACAGCACTCAGCCCAATCAATTCCATAAATATTTACAAAAAGTAACAGATCAGATCACTGAGCTCATTTCTGAGGTTAAAAGCCAGCATTCATTCAGAGGTAACTTGCCAAATCTTCATATACTGAATTCATTCCTTTACAGTAGGAGGTAGAGGAGAGGATGACTATCTGTATGTCCACTTTCTAATCTCGCTGCCACTCCCAAAAGTAGTTATGAACTAGCACTTTATTAGCAAAGAAGCAGATAGGGATACCTATTTGCTTCGACATTTTTTTCAAGACCAATGGAATCACAGATAGCATGTTTACAATATGTTTGAAGGACATAAGCCTTGGAGAAATAATAAATAATAGATGACTTTATATAATATTTTACATACATTATCTTATTTGATTCTTATAACAATTCTATTCAGTAGATATTCCTTTTCTCATTTTATGGAAGAAGAAATAGGGTTCAGAGTAGTTACGTGGCTTGCCTGCAGTCACACAGATTGCAAGTATCAAAAGCTGAATTCAAAGCCAGGTCTCTCCTGACTCCAAGTACTTTTCCTAATACTGCTAATATAACTTAATAATAATAATAATATACTGTTCCCAATACTACTAATAATATACTTTTCTACTGCTAATAGAGCCAGGTCCCAATTAGTGTGAACAATGAATCTTGTGAAGTGGTCACATGTATTCAAATTTGCACTATTCCCAGTTATAATTATGTAAAATATGGTCATTGGTTCCAGTCCAATGGAAAAATGCAGCACAAACTCAAATAATACAACCACTGTTCATAGGATTCATTATTAGCACTCATCAGGATCTGCCTGTGTATTAATTACCTAATACTCTGGATGGCAGATATAGGATCCAAATATTACGGAAGGCTAGAATGACTGACCAAATCTATCAATATGAAATTTAATAATTATGAATGTACAAGGAGCATCAGGACCCAGATATAGCAATAGGAATGCAGGGTTAAGGTTGCTAGTTCCATCTTACCCATGTTGGGCTGATCAATGACTCTTGGACACACCATAACTTGACCCAGATATTGTGATGTCATTTTGGTCTTCTAGCATGAAGGACAACAGTGGACCAACCAACTAACCAATCCCTGCCAGTGTTGCTAAGTGCATATTGTAGGATTATCAAAGTCATTTGCATGGCCCTGGTACTAGCTGTACGATTGGAGATGACTTCCTCTGACCTAAATATAAGGCAAGACTGGAAGTAGAGCTGTGAGTGAGGTTGAAAAACACGAGGGATCTTCACATGAAGGAATTTTTTCTGTGCCTAACATGCGTGACTGTAGGCCTGACTAAAGAAAGAGCTGAAAATGGAGATACTGGCCCTCCACATGGTTTTCTGGGTGATCTCACAAGAGAGTGATAAGCCAGTACTCTAAACAAATGGCAATGTAATTCTTGTTCAATTCATATCCCACTCTTCCACCCCATCTCAGCCACACACAAGGATGGTCACGCCCTTGATCTAGCCTATATTCACAAATGGAACACCTCTGTGTTCAAGAATTCTGAAGTCTCCTTATCTAGTCATAACCTGTTGGCTTTTTTCCTTTCCCTTTGCCTTCCCATACAAAACCCTACTCTTTGATGGCTCCTTGACTTCTAATTTGTTGACCCCTCCGGGCCATCTCCCCTGCACTAAGCACTCCATCCTTTTCTCTCCATCCCCTTGGTGAACCAATTTAACTCTACACTGTTGTCTCTTGAATCCCTAGCCCCCTTATTATATCACTGATTACTCCTAGCCAAGTCTCAGCCTTAAATCACTCCAACCATTCTTTGCCATTCGAGCCTACTTGAGCAGGGAAACACTCCTGTCTCAGTGGGCTGACTCAGTATCAGGCCCCAGATGTAGGGCCCTTAGTTCCCTGACTAAGAGGGGACTGCTCTGTCCCCTTTATAAGTCCCCTACATGGCCAAAATTCTAGCATCACTCTCTACCCAAGCACAACTCACTCATTCCCTAGCACCTTTCATCCTTCTCAAACTCCTGGTTGTGTGTGCTGAATAAACCTGATTGCTTTCCTCATATCCCATCTCTGGGGTCCTTGCAGCGCTGGCCCCAGAACCACCTCCAGAGAGCCCCAAAGGAATTCCCTTAAATATGCTCAACCTCTGACATTGTGTCGGGACACCCTAGGCCTACAACCTTTGTCTAGGACTGGCTCTAACCTTTCAGTAGCTGTACCTGTCTCTCAAGACTCATCTTAGGGATCACAGAGAGTGAGAGCTGAGAGCATGAGACCACTTCATCTCTCTTAACAATATCCAGAGTGGATCTAGGGGCTTGCCCTGAATCTCATGGTTTTTTGACTCTTTTCCTCTCCCTCACCATTTGGTTTACTCTCACTGCTCATGAGTAGTATATTTGCCTTTTAACAGGTGCTTTTAGTACCTTTAGATCAAATAAAGGGTTCTAATGGCCGGATTTTCTAGCACCATTAGGTTGATGGGAAAGATATTTTAAAGATGGCTATGGAGTCTTTAGGGGCAGGTAGGTGGTACAGTGGATAGAGAACCAGGCCTGAAAGCTAGGAAGACTCATCTTTCCGAGTTCAAATGCAGCCTCAGACACTTATTAGCTGTGTGACCATGGGCAAGTCACTTAACCTTGTTTCTGCATTTGTAAAGTGAATTGGGAGAAAGAAATGGCAAACCACTCTAGCATCTTTGCCAAGGAAACCCCAAATGGGGTCACAAAGAGCCGGACGTGACAAAATGATTGAACACCAACATGGAGCCTTTGAGGGCCTTCAGTTCAGCCTACTGTGCTGTTAGGCCAACCCTAGGGGATTTGCCTCTGCCACTTCACAAGACACATGGGACATTGGACAAACCCTCTGGACTACTGTTAACATGGTTTTTAGTGTTTGTCCTTCCTATACAAAGATAGCACTACTGACTGAGTTGAGTAGAGTGTTCATTTGGAATTATTTCTCTGAAAGTAGGGATGGCTTTTCATAGATCCATCTACATTTCACCCAGTCTTCCTTATAATCAAGGAAGGGCAAACATTGGTATGCATAAGATGAACAGTCAGGATCAGGGGTATAATCATGGAATAGAATAAATTAACTGGTCACCATAGGAGTTGAACTCATAACCTTGACTCATCAGTGCTAAGTTCTAACAAGCTAAGCTATGAAAATACAGAGGTGGTATTTAATTCTGGGCCTTTCAAAGTCATATTTTTGAAATCATATTTTTTAAAACAATTTCAACACTCTGTGCCTTAATTTTTCTGTCTATAAAATGGATATAGAAATGTCTGACTTCATGTAGCAAAAGGGTAGTGACAATATTCATAAGGCAATGTCTCACAACCTTATAGCATAGTGAGTTTCTTGAAAACAGTTTTATTTCTGGCTTTGTATCCCTGGTGCCTGGCATGGAGTAGGTGCTTGATAAATGTTAGTTGAATTAACTTGATTAATGTTATTTTACATTTGTGGTTTTTAAAAATTACCAGTACCTTGGGGACCAAACCTACGATTTCATTGGTGTGGGGAAATTCCCCATGAGGCAATTCCTTATTAATGAAAGTCCATGATTTCTCAGCAATTTATAGTTGTTTTAGAGAATTGCCTGGAGCACTGAGAGGTTGTTACCTTTGAGATAGACTGTGCTTAATTCTAAGATTTGGCAACAGGTTAGGTAGGAGAGGAGAACAGTAAGTAACTCTGAGGTTGCAACCTCAATGTGATCAGAAGAATGGGAGTCCCCTAGACATAAATGGGGAGGCCTGGAGGTATGATGGATTAAAGGAGAAATATAACTGCTTTTGTTTTGGACACATCAAGCTTGAGATGCCAGTGGGACATCCAGGTAGAGATGTCCATCAGGTAGTTGCTGATAGGAGACTGGAATTCATATTGTCAGTCAATCAACCTTTTCTTTAGTACTTATTATGAACCAGGAACTTTGCTAAGCTCTGGGGATACAAAGAAAAACAAAAACACGTTTTCTAACCTCAAGGAACTTACATTCTGATGGAGGAGACAACATGCAGGATATATGTGCACACAAGAGATATTGAGGTTTTATATATGGATTTGAGAGGCATCTGCATAGAGAAGATAATGAATCCATGGGTGCTGATGAGATCAATAAGAGAGACACTACAGAAAGAGAAGAGAAAAGGGTCCGGAATAGGGCCCTGGGGAACACCACACTTGGTGGGCTAGGATGGTTGGTGGATGATCCAACAAAGAGACTGAAGAGCCGTCAGGGGTAGTTTTTAGTAGCAAGAGACTAGAAGTAGAAAATGTGATTAGTGATATAACAGAGAGTCGGGGTTTGGCAAGCATGTGTGTATGATTGTATATGATTGTGTGATTATAACTCAGTACGCGTGTGACTATGAGTGTGTGTCCACTTCTCTGTCTGCCCAACACTGTGAGTTTATTCCTATGGCACATTTCTCCATTTGGCAATGGGGTTTTATGGATTTGGTAAACCAGTTTTCATCAATAAAATGGCTTCCACATCCTAAAACTTGTTTTTTGACAAGTTGTTCATTACTTTATATGGAATAGCTGGAAATCCAACCCTGGAGAATGGACTCTGTTCTTGGGGCAGAAGGAAATATGGACTATAGAGCAGGATCAGCTTTCCTAGAGGCAAGAGTTGTTCACCTAGAGTCCCTGAACATGTTTTAAAAATATTTGGACAACTGCATTTCAATATAATTGGTTTCCTTTGTAATCCTGTGTTTTATGCATTTAAAAACATTTGGAGAAGGGGTTCCTAGGCTCCCCAGACTGCCAAAGGGGTCCATCACGCAAAAAAGTTAAGAACTCCTGCTCTAAGAACAGCCTTCAGGGATTTCTTTTGTAATTACCAGGAATTTCTCAATTGAGGTTGACCATCTGGCTGGCCTTGAGGAAGGTACAGAAGTTTCGCAGCCTAGGAAGAAGCCCCTGATTGGCCAAGGGCACAGTATGGAGAACACAGCAGGAGGAAGGATGGGGCACAAGGCACAGATGGGCTGCCAACAGCAGAATCCCCTTTCTCAAGATTTGATGCCCCCCGAGTCAGTGCTTACCTGTGTACCTGGACCACCTGCTTTTTAAAGTAATGGGGGCTTTCTTTCAGTTCCGTTTTCAAGGAGCTAGAGTGGAAGGGAGGGCAGGTTGTTATTTTTGTTAAAAAGGGGATCTGGTTTTTGTCCAGCCAGAGGGATGTCCAGGTGTTTTCACAGCAGCCCCCAATGCAGGTCTGGAGGGCTGGAGTGGATTTCAGGACTTGTTTGCCAAACTACACTTTCAAGAGGTGTCAGATATCGAAAACCAATTTGGAATGCCAAGGCAAGCATGGGGGAAGGAGGAAGGTGGCCGAATGTACCCAAAGGAGGGGTGAAGAGGGAGGGACGGGAGGGGAGGGGGGCAAGAAAGAAAAAGAGAAAGAAGAAAAGTCCTTTCTCAAAGAAAAACGTACTGTTCCAAGTTGGCTGCTCTTTTAAAAAATAATTAGTTAAGCAATGCATAAAAACAGGTAAGTCTGTTCTACATTGCAAAGAGCCTTGGCAGAGATTGGGGATTTTTGTGAACCAGGGCTTTGTAGGATAGGGGAAGGGAATTGTATCCTGGTGACCTAAGGCAACCCAGCTTGTAAGGGGAACCAGGCTATTTTAGACTGACATGACCTCTGCTAACTCTTCTACACCTAGGTTTCAAAGGAAAACTGGAGACGAAGAAGCATTACTGATGCCATGGGAGGAAAAGGAATGAAGGGAAATGAAAGAAAATGAGGAGAGGGGAGGGAAGAGGGAGAAAAGACAAAGGAGAGGAAGAAGGGAGAGGAAAGGAAAGGGAAGAGAAGGGAGAAAGGAAAGGAATAGAAGAAGAAAGAAGCAAATGAAAAAAGGAAGGGAAGAGGAGAAGAAAGCAGAAGGGAAGAAGGAAAAGAAGAAAAGGAGAGGAGAGGAGGGAAGGAAAGGGAAAAGGGGAGAAAAGTGAGGAGAATAGAAGGGGGAAGGAGAAGAGGGGAAGAAAAGGAGGAAAGAAAGGAAAGAGGAAGAGAAAGGAAGAAGGAAGAAAAGAGAGAAGGGAAGAAAAGAGGGAAGGGAAGGAGAGAGGTAATAAAAGGAAAGGAGGAAGAAAAGGATTAGGAAGAAAAGAGAAAAGAAGAAAGGAGGAAGAAAAGGATTGGGAAGGAAAAAGTGGAGAGAAGAAGAAAAGGAGGAAAGGGGAGGAGATAGGAAAGGAAAATACGAAGAAGAGAGAAAAGGAAAAGAAAGGAGGAAAGAAAAAAGAAATTGAGTCATCTCTTTTTGATGCTTCATTTTTCTCACCTTTAAAGTGGAAAGGCTAGCCTAGGTGACAGATAAGATCCTTTCCAACTCTAAATTCTTTGTGATTTTAAGGTACTTCCTGCATTCCTGCAGTCCTTGGGTATCCATAAATGTGTTTACTGCTGCCCCTTCCTATAGGGTTCAGAATTCTGCTTTCTAATGAGTCATGAAATCATAAAATTAAGACATTCTGGGAAGCCAGAGGAATTCTGCTTAAAATGTGTGTTTGGGGATTGGTAGACATTAAAAGAATGTTAATGTCTGGATTCCTTCCCCCCTCCCCCCCTTCTGTTTTCTTCTTCAAGCTAAGGAATGAGTCATGGTCATTATCAGGGTTGTAAAAGTGCTTCTGAAGGAAAAAAATAATAGATTCTGGTGGGGGTGCAGACAGTTTCATTTCTTGAGCATTTTTGTTTCAAGGTGGTTTTTTTTTTCTCTTCTTAATTAAAAATAGTTGAGTTTTTTCCCCCTTTCTTTTGCTTGCTCTCCAGACATAAAAGAGGTCTGGGCATTTCCTTCCATAGGCAAAGTAACTTGACTCACTGGCCTTCCTCTGGCCATGGCCCCCAGCTATTTAAGTGTTCCTCATAAGTGGGGAAACTATTCTAGGACGTGAATTTATACCCTCGCTCTAGAGAAAATCACCTATTATCTATTTTGTATAAACCTATATATGTTCATGGTTTTGCGTGTGTGTGTGTGTGTGTGTGTGTGTGTGTGTGTGTGTGTGTGTGTGTGTCCCTGTACTTGTAAACTCCCTGAAGGACTGTTTTCTCTTTTGTTTTCTGGGGGCTTTGGGAGTGGGATAGCTTTTTATAGCCAGGGCCTAACCCTGTGCTTAATACCTAGTAAGTATTGAATAAATGCTTCTTAACTGACAATCAACCCTATATAGATACAACCTGAACCCAAGTGAGGTACTAGGACAGAGCCAGAGGAACCCTAATGAGAAATTGGCACTCTGGCCAACCACAGCCTAGGGGCAAACTGAAGCAAACAGTCCCAATCCAAGCAAGCAGACACAATGAGCCCTCAAATCAATTTTGTAATTCATGATGAAAGATAATATAAGAATTAAGATAAATTCGGTTGAGTGGGTGGGGAAATTTGTTACTCTAGTTACCAAAGAGATAGATTCTCAGAGTTGCCAAGGGCCTCTAAAGCCATGTAGTCCAACTGAAGGGATTTAGGATCCTGTGCTCTTTCTAGAGTGGTCATAGTGGGGATCTCTCCTACGAGTGTATGGGAGAGGAGGTAACATTGGGATTATTACTCAGAGGGGAGGGGGAAGGAGAGTTTTGCTTCTTACAGACTGTGTCCAAGTAAGAAGCTGGTCTTCCCAGACAGGAGAGAGGGAAAGTGAAACCCTGGGAAGACAGATAGCCAGGGTGGAATAGGGATTTCTCTGTGGAATAGAGGGAGGCGTGGAAGAAGGAATAGGCTGAAATCTATTGTCTCCATACTTTCCTGGAATCGGCCCAATCTTAGGCAGGTTACTTCATCTACAATCTAGTGATACTGACCTTGCTGTTCCATCTCCCAACATTTTGTGTCCCCCATACCTGGAATATTTTCCCTCCTTGACTTTACCCCCTGGTTGCCTCACAAGAAACCTTTCTCCACCCCCATTAATGATAGTACCTTACATGTGAGATTATCTCCATTTTATCCTGTATATATCTTGTTTGCATGTTATCTGCCCCACTATGTTTCAGTTTGGGATGCTGGGAACCCCAAAATGCAAGGGTACAGTGCGTCTGCCTTGAAAGAATTTGACCTCTCAAGCCTTCTTTCAGTCAGAGTAGTGAGGTTTATTGTAACACCACTACGGTGGGCAAGATTCCTAGTAAATCTGTGACTTAATGGGAGTGAGAATGATACTTTCATACAGAAAAAGGGAAAAAGGGTCAGCGAAAAGATCTTGAAGGGATTAAGGAGTGGTTAGTAGCTCGGGGTAGGCCAGGGCAAACAGTGAAAGGAGTTAAGTGGTCTGTTGTGTTTGTCCTTCCTTCTCAAAAAGGACCACAACATCAGGAAGTTGATGACTTGACTTGTAACTGACTTTGATTTGAGTGAGGGGAGGCTGTGCAAGGTTGCCAGCCTCACTTTCTCTTCTAGAGCCATCTGGGACCAATGATGAGATATAGATCAGGAGGACTGGAGATGGCCCCCTAAGTGGTCTGAGAGCCATTGTGAAAGGGCAGTTAAAAGGATTTTTAAGTATCTGGGTAGATGGGATGGGCCAGATGCCTCAGCTGAATGGCCAGTGTGGGAAAGTTCAGGGCCTTTTAGGGGTCCAGGTCCCAATCAATTAGATTGTGAGCTCCTGGAGGGCAGGGACTGCTTTTGGCTTTCTTTGTAGCCCCAGTGCCTGGTATATAGTAGACACTTAAGAAAAAATGTTCATTGACTTGATGTGATCCTCAGTTTCCTCACCAGTAAAGTGATGGGGCTGGACCAGATAACTTCTGAAGGCCTTCCAGCTCTAGAACTATGTTCCTATATAATCCCCTTATTTCTCCCTCCCTGGCCACCATCTACACTCCTTTACCTCCTGCTCTACCAAGGGAGCAGATGTGTCCAATTTGAGCCTATGGAGGAGGTAGCCTATAAATTTGGGGAAAATATCTCCCCAGAAAAAGTAATCTTAGAGGCCAAAGAGATAGAGCTACAGGATTATATAAATATAGAACCCTCCTTCCCATCCCCAGGCTGGCAAGGATAGCGAGCCTTACTGATCTCTCTCTTGAAGGAGGCCTCCATTATCTTTTGAGATTTCCTACCAAGATATCTGATAAACTCAACTACAGAGAAAACAGCCACTGGAACAAACTTCATCTGTGGCAACTCAGACCCTTCTCCCCAAGTTAACCATTCTAATCCCAAATTAACACTCCGTCCCCCAAATCATCTGACAACCTGTCCGTATTCCTCAACCTTCCAAATAAGGAAAGTGGCTGAGCAGCCTCTTAGGATAGTCTCCTTTGCCTTGCAGTAATGTTGCCTGGTTGCTGCTGTTCAGCCACTTTTCAGTGGTGTCTGACTCTTTGTGACCCCATTTGGGGTTTTCTTAGCAGAAATACTGGAATAGTTTGCTATTTCCTTCTCTAGCTCATTTTACAAGATGAGGAAACTGAGGCAAACAGGGTTAAGTGATTTCCCCAGAGTTATACAGCGAGTAAGTGTCTGAGGTTGAATTTGAACTCAGAAAGATGAGTCTTCCTGATTCCAGTCCTCTATCCGCTATGACATCTAGCTAGCCAATGCTGTCCTAAGGAGATGCAATTGTTAACAATAGATACAGATACATCATTGTGAAGATCAAATGAATAATAGTTGTAAAGTATTTAGCATAGTGCCTGCCATACAAAGCAGGCACTTAGTAAGTTCTTCCTTCCTTCCTCCCTCCCTCTCTCCCTTTCTTTTTCCTTCCCTCTTTCTCTTCCTTCCTTCCTTCCTTCCTTCCTTCCTTCCTTCCTTCCTTCCTTCCTTCCTTCCTTCCTTCCTTCCTTCCTTCCTTCCTTCCTCAATTTTAGAAAGCAGATGTAACACAGACCTGGTTTTTGGAAGTCCTTTTCTTTCATCATGGGGTCCCTTTATATGGAGGTATCTCTCTTCTGGCTCCAAGGGTTGGTGTCCAGAGAGTCCTGAAGCTGCCTTTTCTCCATGTGTCTAGTTTGTCCTCAGGCCAATGTTGTCCCTGGGACACTTCTACCAATTCTGATGGGAAGTCTGAAATCTCTGACCTTTTGAAGATCACAAGGTTTTCCTTTGGTCAAGGAGGAAGGAAGGAGATGGAATCCCTTCCTTCTCCCACCCACCCTGAGGTGATCCTCTCTCTAGGGCTTGGCTGGATCTTCTCCATCAGTAGGCTGGCCTGCAATTGGAATATTGGACTCAGAGTCAGGGCTGGCTTGTTATTTTATCCAGTGACCCACAGGTTATGACTGACTTTATTCAATCACAAGATATTTCCTGGAATTTCTTTCAATTAATGCCTAGTTTAGGCCTTTTGATTCGTTGATTTAATATGCGCAGGAATGGTTCACATCTATTTTACACAATCAAGTAAATAATCTCACCTGATGAAGGAACCAGGGCATAAAGCGCCTTATTGGTTACTTAATTGGAGTTACTTATCTTTGTTATCATGCTCTTTTATGTTCCTGTCCTGTGTTTCCCCCTATTAGACTGAAAGCTTTTTGAGGGTAGAGACTAGGTTGTTTTTCATCCATCAGGACCTGACAGCTGCTATGTCAATATTTGATTCATTAAAAAGGTATTTCTCAGCTTTGACTACAATTTTAAACCTGCTGTGGCAACAAATAGACTCTCTGACTCTCCCTCAGATTAAGAGGCAAGAACCCTCTTTGATTGCATCAGAGTCCAGGGACAAAGAAAGAAAGCCCAGGCTGAGCGCTTTTTCTCCCTCCATTCTTCCTGTTTGGAGTGAGTCAACTGCGGTGAAAATTCCATGAGATTATCTCCTGTCTCTGCCTACTTTTCTACCGAGGCCTCAGGCTTGTCGGGAGATGCTCTGCAGGATGCATCCTCCAGGGTTACTGACAGGTGGAGTTGGAAATCTCCCTGCCTGATAAAAAAGAAAAATATTTCTAGAAGAAAAATGAAATGATCTTGAACTTGGAGACTTGGTACCAGATTCCAGATCTGACAAAATCCATTCTGTCATTCCTTGCTTTCTGAGACCATAGCAAAGCTCATATTTAAAATATCCCTCTTAGAAGTCAAATGCAATAAAAAGTCATGAATCTGGAATGTCACTCATTTGGAATTTGGGATGGGGAGTGTGGTGGGGAAAAAACATTGGATTTAAGGGCAGCCAGATAGCACAGCGGATAGAGCACCAACTCTGGAGTCAGGAGGACCTGAGTTCAAATTCGGCCTCAGACACTTGACACTTACTAGCCATGTGCCCGTGGGCAAGTTGCTTAACCCCATTGCCTGGGAAAAACGAACAAACAAAAAACAATACTGGATTTAGCGATAAAGGAACTGGGTTTGAATCTTAGCTCTGCCACCTATAGGATCTTGGGCAAGTCATTGCATTTCTCTGGGCCTCAGTTTCCTGATCTGTAAAACAAATGGGTTGGACTAGATCCAATTCAATTCAATAAGCATTTATTAAGTGCCTACTGTGTGCTAAGTGCTGGGGATACAAAAAGAGGCTTACAAATATATACAAAGCAAGCTTTATGCTGAATACATAAGAAATAATTAACAGAGGGAAGGCACTAGAATTAAGAGGGGTTGAGAGAGGCTTCCTATTGAAGGAGAGATTTTAATTGGGATTTAAAGGAAGCCAAGGAGGTCAGCAGTTGGAGCAGAGAAAGGAGAGTGTTCCAGGCATGGGGGACAGCCAGAGAAAATTCTCCAACTCTAGATCCATGATCTTATGGTCACTTGGAACAGGGCCTGCTACTCTGGTTTATTTTTATTCATTTCACAACTCCTCTTTTTTCTTAGATCAGGGGTTCTCAATGTTTTTGAGTGTGTGTGTTATGGACCACCTTGGCAGTCTGGTGAAGCCTACTGACGCCTCAGAATAATGCTTTAAAACACATAAAATAAATTATTTAGGATCACAGGGGAAATAAATTATATTAAAATGTAGTTATCAAAATATTTTAGAAACAAGTTTATGAATCTCAAGTAAGATAGTACAATTATGTAGTGTAGCTGGTTGATACAGTGCCAACCACAGAGCACAGAACCTTGTAATTAGGAAGAATTGGATTCAAATGAAGCCTTAGATACTTTCTAGCCCTGTGGCCTTGGGCAAGTCATTTAACCTCTGTCTACCTTAGTTTCCTCAAATGTAAAATGGAGAAAACAATAATGATAATAATAATTTTAATAATAGCATCTCAGGGTTGTTGTAAGGATCAAATGAAATAATGTTTGTAAAGCACTTTGTAAACCTTAAAACAATATATAAACTCCAGTTACTACAGTGGAAAAAGCATAAGATCAGCTATTACAATGGAAAAAGACCTAGGGAAAGTCATCTGATTTCTTGAGACATCAGGTTCCTCATCTAAAAGATGGACAGAGTGATTTCCAGAGTGAGACCCTGAGTTCTTAATAAGATAAATAAGAATTTTAAATTATCTGTAGAAAACTTAAGATTACAAATTGTTTTTGAGCACTTTAGAAACACCATTTATAAGAATGATCAGTAGACTAATTGCAAACATCTCATTCATTAAACTCCATCTTCTAAGGACCTCAGTAATCTCCATTTTTAGGGGCATTAATAATTGCATGAGTTTTGTTAACCTTAAGTGACCCTCTATTGCTGAAATGACAGAACTATATTTCCCTATTCATATCTCCCATTTGTGTTACATTTTGGGATTTCAATGGTGCTTTCTGCACAACAATCCTGTGAAGTAGGTAGTGCAAATATTATCATGTCTGTTTTGAGGACAAGTCAATAAAGTCTTGGTCTTTATGACTCTCTCAGGGTCACTTAGGCAATAAGTGTTAGAGCTGTGTTCCTATCAGACTCTGTGTCCAAAGTGCTTTCAGCTACATTCGTGTTGCCTTTGTTATAGGAAAAATATCTCCTCTTTGAGTTTATGTGGTAGGTAACTGTTGCTGAAATAAAACTACCACAAAGCAGAAATTATAGTGGTAAGAAAAACCTAGGTTTTATTATTATGTTTAAGCATAGGTTCAGATCTCAGACAAAAAAAATTCTGAACAAAGATTAGGATTCTAACAAGGCCTGTTATAAGCAGAATTACATCAGAGTGACAGAGAAATACTTCTTTTACATATTACAATCTCATACATTCCTTTTGGCCATAAAAGTTAAAGAAAAAGTAGATTCATAATCCCATGCTTCCTTCAATGCCATAAAATTTGAAAGTTGAAGAGTTAAAAAAACAGAATCATAATCTCAAAATAAACAAACCTAGTTAAACAGGCTTTGTAAGTAAAACCAAATCAGGTCACAGATTTTTTTTTTGAGGCATTCGAAGTTAAGTGACTTGACTAGGGTCACACAGCTAGTAAGTATCAGACCACATTTGGACCCAGGTTCTCCTGACTCCAGGGCATACTTATTGTACTAACTAGCTGATAACCAAGAAGATTCCTTGTTGGGAAAATCCTTTCTTTTACAGTTAGCTAAGGCACTGAACAAATGATTCAATCACTTTGTTTTGTATCTGAGGAATGTTAAACAGTCTTCTCTTATTTCATTAGTCAGACCTTAGTCAGATAAGGTTAATATTAATAGAAGACTGGCTTTCAGTTAGCCAAAAGTTGCAGAAGGAATGACCCTGAGCTCCATATAACAAAAATTAAGAAAAGGAAATAAAAATTCAAAAATTCTCATTATACTTCTTTAAAATTATATAATATCACAAACATGTTTATTTCTAAGCTTATTATACATTACTATTCTTTGTACATTCTGCAGAGATTAAGAACTATTCTTAAAAAGATTTATTGATTTGCTTTGTTTTTATGTCACCTACATTTCCCAATGTATCCTTTCCCCTCCACTATCTCTTATAATAAATAATGAGGGGAAAAGCAATTCAGCAAAACTAGCCAACATGTCAATAGTCCAGCATTACATGGAGTGTTCTATACCCATAGTCCCTCACTTCTACAAAGAAGCAAAGGAAAGCAATTTCTCATAAGTATCTCTTCTTTGGAACCAAGCTTGGTCATTATAATTTCATTATAATAGGATTCAATTTCTTTCTTTCTTTCTTTTTTTTTGGTTATTGTTATTCTTTCAAGGAGGGATTACTTTTAATTTCCCCATAACTTTGAGATCATTGGGAATATGAGGGTGGGGGATATTGAGCTGACAGTGGAGTCCCTAAATGGAATCATGAGAATGGTACTGCTGCAGGGAATCCAATTTAATTCCAATCTAGTCTAGGAAATGACATATTGCTCAGATATTACAACATGAAATCTACTTATGTTTTCTACTCATTGTCCCTACCTTTTATGAGAATTTAACTCTCTCACACCTCTTCCCTTGGCATCTATAAATTCAAACACTCAGTGTGTATGATCATAGGGCTTTCACAACCATAACATATAATTAAAATAGAAAATAAACATAAACTTTCTCCATTACTCCCACTCCTGAGGTATTCAGTGAGATGGGAATATTTCTCAAGTATGCCCACCTATGGCTCATAAAGAATATCTTGGGGCCTATAGGGGGAAATAAATATATCTTTATTTTCATGTCTTTATTTCTCTCTCCCCATCTTAGGTTAATGTATTAAAGGAAAGTGGGAAAATGTCATTACTAACCACCTTTCCTTTTCTTAGCCCCACCAGTCACCAGATTAATATTTACTGTAGGTTTTTGACTGATTCTGGGCAATGCTGTGACCTGATTTGGTCCTACTGTGGCATCTGTTCCTTGATGCTCATTCTTTGTGGGTTCCCGAAGTGGGCTATACCACTCCCTGGGGCACTGGAACTATATGAGGTGGGGTTGATAGTAGCCTCAGGTGCAATTGGGGGATGTTGAATAAAAATGGGGGGGGGTATGGAAGCATAAGGAAAGAAGAGAAGAGAAGAAAATTTTGAAAAACTGTTTGTACATGTTTCATTTGTTATGTAACAGGGTTAAAGTCGAATGATGACATTATTTTCCAAATAAACACACAAAATGCGAGTTATAACCAGTCAGTGGTCAGGCCCACCAACAGGTCTTAACAAGCATGTGTTGGCAGGCAAGGGTGTCACTCATTGTCAGGAAGTCCAGCATGCATTGGCAGCAATATGTGCATGTAATGATTTGCTTGCAATACAATGTTATACAGTTATATGATGCAATATGATGCTAATTTAAAAAAAAATCGTTAAAGGATTAAAGAAAGTAGATTTCCAGGGGGGCACTGAGTAATTATTTTAAAGGGGGAAGTAGGCCAAATAAGTCTGGGAAACTGCTCTATTCCAGCAACCCCAGGTGAACAGCTGCTTATGCCTGTGCTACTCCTTGATATCCACCTTGCTTCAGGAAGCCTCAATCAGAAAAAGAAAGAAGAAAAGAAGCATGAAGAAAGAGAACACATCCTTCTATATCATGAAACTCCACAGATAGGATCCTTTCAACCTGCTTGAGGAAGGGGTGTGTGTGTGTGTGTGTGTGTGTGTGTGTGTGTGTGTGTGTGTGTGTGTGTTGGGTTGGAGAAAGACTATCAAATAATGTCTGTGGCAACATCTTTGGAATTGTTTCCCCGGCTTCCTTCTGTAAATCATTTCCTTGGACACAGAAGATCTCTATAGAGATAACAGGACCAGACAGATAGAAGCAGATTCTCCTTACCTACAAAGAATATGGAGTTCACAGAAAAGTCCCAATGTGAGGCACTGTGGTGCAACAGAGAGCCCTGGACTGAGAGTTGGGAGACCTTGTTCTAGCTCAGGGTGTGCTACCAACCAGCACCTTGACCTTGGGCTAATCACACTTCCTCTCTGTCTTCATATTTCTTCTCTCATAAAACATATTCATTCAGTCAATTAGCAATCATTTATTTAATGTACATTAGGAATGGGGTTGGGTCAGATCAGGGATTCTTAATCTGGGAGTCTACAGGGGGAAATAAATACATCTTTATTTTCACTAACCTCATTCTTGACCAGCCTGCTTCCTTTTTCTTTCTTTAACCCTATTTTTATTTATTTTTTTCTTTAACCTGTTTTCTTTAACTTCTTCTCCTAATGCTTCTTTGTCAACTGCTCTCCAATATGTAGTCTGAGACTGTTGCCAAGGGTGGCAAACTCAAAACAGAAATTGTTGTTGAGTCGTTTCAATCATGTTCAACTCTTTGTGACCCCATTTGGGATTTTCTTGGCAAAGATACTGGAGCAGTTTACCATTTCCTTCGACAGCTCATTTTACAGATGATGAAACTGAGGCAAATAGGATTATGTGATTTGCCTAGGGTCACAGAGCTAGTGTCTGAGGAGAGATTTGAACTCAGGATGATAAGTCTTCCTAGTTCCAAGCCCAGTGCTCTATCCACTGTGCCACCTAGCTGCCACAAAATAGAAGTGGGGGCCACTAAACTGTTCAAAAGGATCCCTGAAGCAGCATATTGACTTGGTAAACCATATGTTAACATTATCTATGACTTACTGTATTTTTATTTATTTTGTTAAATATTTCCCCATTACATTTCCCCATCGAGAGTATTGCAGGCAATACAGCTGTAAGGATTTGTGTTTGATACCTCTGGCCTTGGGAACTAGGAAGGAAAGTGTCTTACCCAGGGTCACACATACAACATGCATCAGAAATGAGACTTGAATCCAAGTCTTCCTGACTCTGAAGTCCTCTCTCCATACATTATGTCTTTTTCCCCCAATTTTAAAAAATATTTTTAGTTAAAGTTTTGAGCTTCTAATTCTATCTCTCCCTTCCTCCCTCCCTTTCTCCCTCCCTTTCCCCTTTCCTGAGATGATAAGCAATCTGGTATAGGTTATATTTATGCAATTATGCAGAATACTTCCAATTAGTCATTTTGTATAAGAAGTCTCAAATAAAAGAAAAAAAGAGAAAGTGAAAAAAGCAAGCTTCAGTCTGTATTCAGTCAATGTTAGTTCTTTCTCTGGAGGCAGATAGCATGCTTCATCATGTATGCTTCATCATGAGTCCTTTGGAATTGTCTTGGATCATTGTATTGCTGAGAATAGCTAAGTCATTCACAGTTCTTCATCGAACAATATTGCTGTTACTGTGTACATCATTCTCCTGGTTCTGTTCACTTCACTATGTATGAGTTCATGTAAATCTTTCCAGGTTTTTCTGAAATTATCCTACTTGTCATTTCTTACAGCACAATAATATTCCATTACAACCATATACCACAGCTTGTTTAGCCATTTCTCAATTGATGGGCATCCCTCTGATTTCCAGTTCTTAGCCACCACAAAAAGAGCTGCTATAAATATTTTTGTACAAATAGGCCCTTTCCCCTTTTTTGTATGTCTTTGGGATATAGTCCTAGCAGTGGTATTTGCTGCATCAAAGGGTATGCACAGTTTTATAGTCCTTTTGGCTCTCCAGAACAGTTGGATCAGTTCACAGTTCCACCAACAGTGCATTAGTGTTCCAGTTTTCCCACATCCCCTCCAACATCCAACATTTTCATTTTTTTTTTATCGTAGTAGCCACTCTGATTGGTGTGAGGTGGTACCTCAGAGTTGTTTTAATTTGCATTTCTCTGATCAATCTAGAGACTTTTTTCACACAACTATAGATAGCTTTGATTTGTTTGAAAATTGACTGTTCATATCCTTTAAACATTTATCAGTTGGAGAATGACTTGCATTTTTATAAATTTGACTCAGTTCTCTATATATTTGAGAAATAAGGTCTTTATCAGAGATGCTTGTTGCAAAAAATTTCCCTCAGTTTTCTGCTTTCCTTATAATTTTGGTTGTATTGGTTTTGTTTGTGCAAAAACTTTTAAATTTTATATAGTTAAAATGATATATTTTATATTTTGTATTGCTCTTTATATTTTCTTTATTCCAAATTTTCCCTTAGCCATAAGTACAACAGCTGAACTATTCCACATTCTCTTAATTAGCTTATAGTACTGATGAGGATGGGATCTAGACCTCAAAATGGAAAAACCCTGGACTTTCCCACATGGCCAAATCTCTGGCATTCACCTGAGGCTATAATCCTATCAACTGGCCTTTCGTTATGGCCTATGCCCAATTTACCTCCAGATGCCCACCCCTTCCTCTTCCCCCCCTCTCCCTCCAGCCACTTCCCATCTTTAATCCTATCTAGACTCCATTCTTCCTTGCCACTTGGTCCAGGTTCCAGGCTTTCTGTTCATCTCAGCTTACTGACCACTCCCATCCAGATCTTCCTTAGACGACCTCCTCCAGTCACCCCAAACTACTTGGTCACTCCTAGATCCCTCCCACAGTCTTTCTATATACAAGGTCCATCTTGTCTTCATTAAAGTGCTCAGATTCTTAAAATCTAGCCAATAGCTCAGTAATGTTCAGATTCCTTAAGAGTCTGGCCAATATGGTGGATGTTCTAATAAACCTTGTCTTTTGCTGAAAGA
The DNA here is from genome assembly GCF_003287225.1 of Phascolarctos cinereus. Classification (NCBI taxonomy): domain Eukaryota; kingdom Metazoa; phylum Chordata; class Mammalia; order Diprotodontia; family Phascolarctidae; genus Phascolarctos; species Phascolarctos cinereus. The sequence goes on along the minus strand of NW_027555958.1, from coordinate 227,874,071 downwards.
AGGCTTGGGTTGAATTCATCTGGGTAGGACCCATATGTTGTGATTTTGGGGTCCCAGTACCCCTAAACCTCAACAGTATCACACTTTATGTGTAAGTTATGTACCCATTTTGACCTTATCTTGGTATACAGTGTGAGATGTTGGTCTATACCTAGTTTCTGCCATACTGTTTTTCAGAAGTTTTTGTCAGATAATGAGTTTTTGTTCCAAAAGCTTGGATCTTTGGGTTTATCATATACTAGATTACCGTGATCATTTACCATAATGTAATTTGTACCTAATCTATTCTACTAATTCACCACTCTATTTCCTAGCCAGTATCAAATTGTTTTGATAATTACCACTTTATAACACAGTTTGAGATCTGATATAACTAGGCCACCTTCTTTCACATTTTTTTTTATTGATTCCCTTGATATCCTTGAGCTTTTGTTCTTCCAGATGAATTTTGTTACTGTTTTTTCTAGCTTTATAAAATACTCTTTTGATAGTTTGATTGGTATGGCACTGAATAAATAGATTGATTTAGGTAGAATTGTCATTTTTATTATATTGGCTCAGCCTATCCATGCACAATTAATATTTTTCCAATTATTTAGATCTGACTTTGTGTGAAATGTTTTATAGTTGTGTTCATGTAGTTCCTGAGTTTGAATTAGCAGGTAGACTCCCAAGTATTATATATTGTCTACAGTTATTTTAAATGGAATTTCTCTTTCTATCTTTTGCTACTGGGACTTTGTTGGTAATATATAGAAATGATGATTTATGTGGGTTTATTTTGTATCCTGCAACTTTGCTACAGTTGTTAATAATTTCAAATAGTTTTTCAGTTGGTTCTGTAGGATAACATCATATCATCTGAAAAGAATGATAGTTTTGTTTCTTCATTGCCTATTCTAATTCCTTAAATTTCTTTCTCTTCTCTTATTGCTATAGCTAACATTTCTAATACAGTATTAAATAACGGAGGTGATAATGGGCATCCTTGCTTCACCCCTGATTGTACTGGGAAGGCTTCTAGCTTATTCCCATTACGGATAATGTTTGCTGATGGTTTAGATAAATATTACTAATCATTTTAAGGTAAGCTCTATTTATTCCTATGTTCTCTAGGGTTTTTACTAGGAATAGATACTATATTTTGTCAAAGGCTTTGTCTGCATCTATTGAGATCATCATATGATTTCTGTTGGTTTTGTTATTCATATGGTCAATTACGCTGATAGTTTTTCTAATATCAAACCAACCCTGCATTCCTGGTATAAATCCCATCTGGTCTTAGCGTATTATCCTGGTGATAAATTGCTGTAACCTCTTTGCTAGTGTTTTATTTTAAATTTCACATCAATATTCATTAGGGACATTAGTCTATAATTTTCTTTTTCTTTTTGGCTCCTCTTGGTTTGGGTATCAACACTGTATTTGTGTCATAAATGGAATTTGGTAGGACTCCTTCTTTGCCTATTTTTCCAAACAGTTTGTGAGGTGTTGGGATTAACTGTTCTTTAAATGTTTGGTAGAATTTGCTTGTGAATCCATCTGGTCCTGGGGATTTTTTCCTTAGGAAGTTCATTGACGGCTTATTCAATTTCTTTTTCTAAGATTGGGTTATTTAAGTATTTTATTTCTTCTTCTGTTAATCTGGATAATTTATATTTTTGTAGATATTCATCCATTTCATTTAGAGTGTCAAATTTATTAGCATATGATTAGCAAAATAGCTCCTAACAATTGTTTTAATTTCCTCTTCACTGGTGGTGAATTCACCTCTTTCTTTTTTGATACTAGTAATTTGGTTTTCTTTCCTTTTTTAAATCAAATTAACCAATGGTTTATCTATTTTATTGCTTTTTTTTCATAAAACCAGCTTCTAGTTTTATTTATTAGTTCAATGGTTTTCTTACTTTCAATTTTATTAACCTCTCCTTTGATTTTCAGGATTTCCAACTTGGTATTTAATTGGGGGGGGGGTTAATTTGTTATTTTTTCTCTTAGTTTTTTTTAGTTGCATGCCCAGTTCATGATTTGATTTTTCTTTATTTTACTGATGTAAGCAATTAGAGATATAAGTATTGCTTTGGCTGCACTTTATTAATTTTGGTATGTTGTTTCATTGTTGTCATTTTCTTTAATGAAATTATCGATTGTTTTTATGATTTGTTCTTTAACCCACTTTTTTTTTAGGATTAAATTATTTAATTTCCAATTAATTTTAATCTCTCTTTCCATCATCCATTACCGAATGTAATTTTTATTGCATTATGATCTGAAAAGCAGACATTTACTATTTCTGCTTTTCTGCATTTAGTTGTGAGGTTCTGATGTCCTAATTCATAGTTAATTTTTGTGTAGGTGCCATGTAGTACTGAGAAAAAGGTGTATTCCTTTCTATTCCCATTCAGTTTTCTCCCTGATCTATCATATCTAACTTTTCCAGAATTTTATTCACATCTTTAACTTCTTTCTTGTTTATTTTTTGGTTAAATTTATTTAGTTCTAAGAGGGAAAGCTGAGGGCCCTCACTGCTACAGTTTTATTATCTATTTACTCTTGTAACTCATTCAACTTCTCCTTCAAAAATTTAGACGCTATACCATTTTGTGCATGTATGTTTAGTATTGATGTGACTTCATTTTCTATGGCACCTTTCAGTAAGATACAGTTTTTTTCTTTATCTCTGTTAATTTTATATATGTATCACACAGCTAGTAAGTGTTAAGTGTCTGAGGCTGGATTTCAACTTAGGAGCTCCTGACTCCAAGACCAGAACTCTATCCATTGCACCACCTAGCTGCCCCCCTATTTTTTCTTTTGTTTTATCTGAGATCATGTTGCTACCCCTGCTTTTTTTGTGTCAGCTGAAGTATAATAGATTCTGCTCCATCCTCTTACCTTTACTTTGTGTGTATCTCTCAGCTTCAAATATGTTTCTTGTAAGTAACATATTATAGGATTCTGATTTTTAGTCCATTCTGCTATCCATTTTTATTGTTTTATGGGTGACGTCATCCCATGACATTTATAGTTATGATAACTAATTGTATGTTTCCCTCCATGCTATTTTTTGCTTGTTTATCCCCCCCTCTCTCTTACACCCTGCCCTTTCCCTCCTCACAAGTGTTTTACTTCTGATCACCACCTTCCCCAATATACTGTCCCTTTTATTAGTTCCCCCTCCTCCTTCTATGATTCCTGTCCCTTTTTTTTAAAAAACTTCCTTATAGGGTAGGGATGGATTTCTATATCCAACTTCGTGTGTATGTTATTCTGTCTTTGAGCCAATTTTGATAAGAGTAAGGTTTAAACTTTGCCTGCCACCACCCCCTGCTCCATTTTCCCCTCCATTATAATAGCTCTTTCATGCCTCTTTTATGTGGGATAATTTACCCCATTCAATCCCCACCCCCCTTCTCCCAGTGCAATTTTCTTTCTCACCCCTTTATTTTTGTTGGGTTTTTTTTGGGGGGAAGGATATCATCCCATGAAAGTCACCTTATATCCATATCTTCTGTCTACATATACTCCCTCTAATTGCTCTTATAGTAATAAAGTTGTTAAGAGTTACAATTGTTATCTTGCCATAGAGAAATACAAACAGTTGAATCTTATTGGATTTCTTACATTTTCTCTTGTTTCTTTTTCACCTTTTTATGTTTCCCTTAAGTCTTGTATTTGGAGGTCAAACTTTTTATTCAGCTCTGGTCTTCTAAATAGAAATGTTTGAAAGTCCTCTATTTCATTAAATATCCATTTTTTTTTCTCCAAAAGAGTATATTCAATTTTGCTGGGTGGGTGACTCTTGGTTGTAATCCTAGCTCCTTTGCTCTCTAGAATATCTTATTCCAAGCCCTCTGATCCTTTAATGTAGAAGCTGCTAAACTCAGTGACCTCAGGTTTACTTGACTCCAGGCCAGTGCTCTATCCACTAGCTGACTACAAATATAATGGAATATGGTTGTGCCATAAAGAATAACAAATATGAGGAATTCAGAGAACCATGGAAAGTCTTACATAAAGTGATACATAATGAAGAGATTTGAATAAAGACAACAATAAACATAATGCTTACAGTAATGTAAATGATAAAAATGTCTAAACTAGGATGAACAGCAAAGAATGAGTTCCACTCTGTTTGTTGTGTTTAAATGTTTTTGTTTGTGATGCAAGGGGAGGGGTGCCTATGGTAATTTGAAAAGCCAACAACAGAACCATTTTTTAAAAGGTAATACACCCAGGTCTACGCCCTTTGAGTTAATAAATTTCTCCATTAAACAACAACAACAACAACATTTTGATATTATTAAATGTTGTAGCAGCTAGGTGAGCCTGGAGTCAGGAAGACCTGAGTTCAAATTTGACCTCATATACTTACTAGGAGTGTGATCTTGGGCAAGTCACTTAATCCTGTTTGCCTCAATTTCCTCATCTGTAAAATGAGTTGGAGAAAGGAAACATCAAACCATTCTAGTACCTTTGCCAAGAAAACCCCAAATGGGGTCCCAAAGGGTCTGACAAAACTGAAAAATGAATGAACAACATTATTAAACCCAATCCCATTCTTTCTTAGCTCCCCTATTGATCTCTTTTATTGATTGAATGTGCTTACTGTGAGTAACCACTAGGCATTTGCCAAGTTTAAAAGAGGAAGACAGTCTTCTCAGAAACCACAGAGCTGGCCTGGCCTGCTGGAAAGCACCTTTGTAAAAAAGCTGTCTGAAACACAGGAAACACTGAGTTAACCGCAGGCACCAAAAGTCTGCTAGGATTTGAACCCAGGGCTCAGGTATATAATGTGTTGGAAAGCCACTGATTATATTCCTAAGCTGTCTATATCCAACACACAAAGGCACACCCTACGTGTATGGGAATCTGGTTTCCATGGAAGCCATTAGTAATACAGCTGTCAACCATATTAATCCATTTAGTTCCTTGGCTGAGAAATTATACAGGGTGATGTCAACCTCTTAGAGGGCCAAAGTTCACCAGGCATCATTAACTCAATATCTGGATAGTCTCCAAGTCCCCAAACTGGAGTGGTTCTAGGTAAGTGTGGTCTGCCAACCTACTCTTCTGGGTCAGAGTTCAAGAGGCCAAACAAATGTCCTTATGGGATGGTTTTTCTCCTCAGTTCAACTATAATAATAATGATGAAAACCTAAGAACTAGATACATGCAGGTTTCTTGGATGATAATAAGAAAGCCCTATTCAAAAAGTTGGAATTGTCCAAACATGTTGGATGCAAGTTCCATGAATGGACAGCAAGCCTCCAGTATACCTGACCACACTCAACAAGTAGGAACTAAACCTAGAAGGTGTGTTGTTTCCTGAAACAAATCCTTTTGTGTGGTAAGCATTAGTAGTACCAGTGTTTCCTGGCTCATAATTAAAAAAAAAAAAGCAGTCATACAACCTAATTGAAAAATGGTCAAAGAATATGAACAGGCAAATCGCAAAAGAAGAAATGCAAGCAATTGACATTCATATAAAAAACACTCCAAACACTGATAGAAATGCAAATGAACCTGTCATACTCATAAGGGTGGCAAAGATGACAAAAATAGGAAAATGACAAGTGTCAGAAAAGCCATGGGAAGATGATAAAACTGATGCATTGTTGAAGGACCATTCTGAAAAGCAACTTGAAAGTATATCCTGTCATATTAATAAATAGTAATACCTTTTGACCCAGCCATACTACTACTAGACTTGTACCCCAAAGAGAAAATTCAGAGCAAAAATGATCAATGTTTGAAGGGCTGAAGGGAAGAAGAATTAGATTTATTCTGCTTAGCTGCAGAGAGCAGAATTAAGAACAATGCATAGGAGCTATAGAGAAGCAGATTTAGATTTGATGTAAGAAAGACTTCTAACAATGAATGCTGACCCAAAGTGGAATGGGCTGCCTTGGGAAGTAGTGTTCCCCCTCACCAAAGGTCATTTAATAGAGGCTGGAGGACCCTTTGTCAAGTATGATGCCAAAGGGATTCTGGATCAAAAGGAAGTTGGGTGACTTCGAGCTCTAAGATTCTGTGATTCTGGGACCAAGAAAAGAAGTGCTTCTGTTTTCTCTTTTTAAATTGTTCTTTATTCTAGTTCAGGTATGTCTTCATTGGCACTCCCAGAGAATCACAGAATGTTAGATCTGGAAGGGACATCTATTTCAACTGGTACAGGAGTGAATGGATAATGAGCAAAGGAATGAATAAATGAACAAAAAAGCATGTAAGGATTTATCTGTTAGGCACTATGAATACAAAAAATGAGACAGTTCCTACTCTCAAGGGGCAGATATTCTAATAGGGGGAGACAATATATATAGGGGAACAGAGAAGGGAGATTTTGTCAGGAGTCAAAAAGCATTCACTCAGAATTTACTATGTACCAAGCACTGGGCTAAGCATGGGACAGGAGAGGGGGTGGATACAAAGACAAAAGTAATTATTCCCCTCAAAAAGCTAACATTCTAATGGGGGAGACAATCTGTATACATAAAAGTGTATACAAGATGGTTATGGGAGGGAGGGCATTAACATCTGGAAGAGATGGTGCAGTGGATAGAGTGGTAGGCCTGAGTCAGGAAGAAAGACTCATCTTCCTGAGTTCAAATCTGGCCTCAGATACTTCCTAGCTGTGTGACCTTGGGAACTCACATCACCCTGTTTGCCTCAGTTTGCTCATCTCTAAAATGACATGGAGAAGGAAATGGTAAACCTCTCCAGTATGTTTGCCAATAAAACCCCAAATGGGTGGGACAAGATTGAAGCAATTGAACAAGTACAGAAAGCTTTTTTTCAAGGAGTTTAACTGAGAAAGAGAGAAGTGATATAGATTATTATTTATCAGTGATGGTGGGAAATTTTTAAGGATGAGGGACATATAGACATGCTTGAAGGCAACAGAGAAGGAGCCAGTAGACAATGAGTCAATGAAGATTACAGAGAGAGAAAGAGGATGGCAGTGGGGCAATCTGCTGGACAGGGTGGGAGAGAATCGAATCAAGGGTTCAAGTAGAGGGTTTGGTCCTGGTGAAGAAGATGCCCACCTCTTTTTCAGAGACTGGAGAAACAGAAAGAACAGTGGGAAGTGAACAGGGAAGAGAATAAGCATTATTATACAGCATAGTATCTGCCATGCACTGTTAAATGCTTTATAAATGTTATCTCATTTACAAATATCTCATTTGATCCTCATCAGAACTCGTGAGGTAAGTGCTATCGTTTTACAGTTGAGGAAACTGAGGCAAACAGGTTAAATGACTAGCCCAAGGTCACACAGCTATCACATGTCTGATGCTGGATTTGAACTCAAGTCTTTCTGACTTCCGCCCTAGAGCTCCCCACACTGCACCACCTAGACTCCTTTTCATTTTGGTATTTCCAGAGTCTACCATAGCAGCTGGCACAATAGTAGGTGCTTAATAAATCCTTATTGAGTCTCTGATCTTATCTTTGCATATATGTGTCTAAACTTCTCAACTACTATGGGCATCTTGAGAGCAGGGATAATTTTTGAGCATATCTAAGCTGAGCCGGTGCTGCTGTTCAGTTGTTTGAGTCATGTCCAGCTCTTCCTGACACCATTTGGGGTTTTCTTCAATACTGGAGTCGTTGGCCATTTTGTTGTCCAGCTTATTTTATAGATGAAGAAACTGAGGCAACAGAGCTAAGTGACTTGCCCAGGGTCACACAGCCAGTGTCTGAGGCTGGATGTGAACTCAGGGAGATGAGTCTTCCTGATTCCAAGCCCAGGGCTCTAACCTCTGTGCCCCCTAGCTACCTCTCTAACCTGAGCAATAGTCCTAAATTAAGTGATTGGGGTCTATTCTTCCATTGGCTGGTTGACTCTTTTTCAGATTCGGTGGTGGGAGTGGCAGGTTTGGTTTGCTCAAATCTTTTGTTATCTGAGTGGATGAAATCATCTGGAGACAACTTTTCTTCACAGGAGCCGGCCAGAACTCTGGGATGCTTAACAGCAAGGACACTTCCTTCCTGGTTAGGGAAAGTTTCAGGGTATTAACTGGCAAGGAGATCTACAGGCAGAAAGGACTCGCCTTGATGTGCCAGGTGGGGGTGGGGGAGACCGGCTTTGTGGTCTCACCTTCAAATCCCTAGACATTCAGGTGCCTCTGGTGCAAATCCCATAAGACCTTTTGGTATCTGTGATGGAGTCAGCCCCCAGGCAGGCAAATCACACAGTAGATCATTTCCTGTGAGTGTGTCTCTCAGAAAAGGTGTCAGGACTTTGGCTAGTCTACCTGAAGAGGTGGGGTGGGAAGCAGAAAATCAGGTCTGAATATTCTTTCTTATATGGCTCTAGGATAGAAGATTCTTCTGCCTTTGACTGCAGAACACCTAGGGTAGGCCTGACCCTAAACCCTTGCAGCATGACTTTGAGGGGAGATAAAAAATCCTCTTCCCCCACGACTCTTTCTCCCCATCCTAAGCAAGTCTATTGTGCTGTCTGGAATTCTTACTACTTAATAGGCACCTTTAAAAGTTAAAGTGTTATTTCCTGGAATTCCTGGCAAATATATTCCAACCCTATTAATACCAATTAATTTATCAGGTTCAAAGAAGAGAGGGGATGAGCAGGTAAGTTTTGATTTGAGGGGAAGATTAGGAAAGGCCCAGAACATCGATCCCCGTGCAGGCAGTACATGCTAGGCCTTACAATCATAAACTTTTTTTTTTTAGATCTAACATACCCAAATCCTCTTTATACATGAGGAAATTGAATGTGGTAAAGAGGAAAGAACGGGCAACTAACTGGTGCAGTGGCTAGAGTGCCTGGACAGGAGTCAGGAAGACTCACCTTCCTGAGTTAAAATCTGGTGTCAAATACTTATTAGCTGTGTGACCCTGGGCAAGTCACTTAACCCTGTTTGCCTCAGTTTCCTCATTTGTAAAATGAGCTGAAGATGGAAATGACAAACCATTCCAAATGTCTTTGCCAAGAAAACTCCAAATGGGGTCACAAAGAGTAGGACACGACTTAACAACAACAGAGGAAAGATCACTGAATTTGGAGTCAAAAGACCTGAATTCAGTTTTGATCTTTGATACTTCATACCTGCATGTCTCTGAGTCAGTTGCTTCCCTTTTCTGATCTCAGTTTCCTCATCGATAAAATGAGGGGGTTGAGAGAAGACATCAGAAGCTCCATCCGATTCTATATATATGGTATGGTCCAAAGAGGCAAGGTGATTCATCCAAGGTCACCCAACAGGTGAATGGAAGAGCCAACACTAGGCTCCAGATTTCCTGCTTCTTTGTCTGGTGATCTTTCCACTACAACATTTCATTCATTGTTAAGGGCAAGAGATGGATGTAAAAAGATTCCCTTCCTTTGACTTAGCCCCTGAGCCATTTTGGGGGTCCATCTTCTCTAGAAATTACTCTTCTAATCTGCTATTTTCATTTTCATTAGGCATCTTCTCAATTCATTCTGCAGACCAGGAGATGGCATCAGCAACAATATCTGTGAAAACAGAGAGATCTTGAATTTATTTATTTGGCCATAGAGCTTAAGTCAAGAATAAAAACTTTTATTACCTTATCATAGAGCTGTAAGAGTTTTCCAGTTTTCAGGTGAAATATATTCCTAGGTTTTTCCCTTCTTCCTATTTACTCTTCCTTTGTTTTCTCTTCCTTTTTCTCTTATTCTTCTTCCTTCTTTGCTTCTTTCTCTGCTGCTTTTTCCTCCTCCTCCTCCTCCTCTTTAACCACCTCACTGTTAAACTCCATCTCCTTGAGCCTAGAATAAACGAGACAGGATCTTTTGTGGTTCAGGGGGATGAAAGAGGGAAGGAAGGGAAATTAGAAGAGCCTCCAAAGAAAAGGTTTATGATGGGATTGGAAAAGAAGTTTCATTCACCAGTTAATTAAAATAATATTTTTTTCTACTCCTGAGACCTCATCCTAGTTAGGAGGCAGAGTAGGGGAAGACCTGAGTTGAAAGTCCATCTCTGATATAAGTTCTTGAAGGTCCTACCACACTGGAAATGCAAAAAGTTTGGGTCCAGTGATGGATGGCTACTCTGCCTCTCAAAATCTTAATGTTATTGTTACTCCCAAAAGGTAACTGAGATCAAAAGGCAACCACATCAGTAACAGTATGAAGGACATCTTCCATTAAGGGAGGGATTAGAATGCAAAAAGATTTGAGATGGGATGACAATTAGTCTATTACATTAGTCCAGGTAAGGACCTATACTAGGGTAGTATGAGTAGAAAGAACGGGGTGTATATTGAAGGTAGGACAAGATTTGATGACAGAGTGGATATATGGGGAAAGTACAAGTGAAGAGTTGAGGATGAACCTGAAATTGTAAACCTGGGTGACTGGGAGGATGGAGATGTACTCAACAGTAAAGTAAAGTTGGGAGTCAAATTGATATAAGGACACTCTCAAGGACTCTCTGAAAAACTTTGGAATCAATTGTAAGACATGGGAGACATTGGCACAGAACCACCCAGTATGGTGTGCCCTCATCAAAGAAGAAACTGTGCTCTATGAGTAAAGCAGAGTTGCAATGGCTCAAAAGAAGCATGGGATTTGCAAATTTAGAGGCATCTCCACTCCAAATGTTCATGTGGATTATTTGTGCCTGACCTGTGGTAGAGCCTCCCAAGGTCATATTAGTCTAATCCAGGGTTAGGGAACCAGCAGCCTCCAGGACACAGGTAGCCTTCTAGGTCCTGGGTGCAGCCTTTTGACTGAGTCCAAGTTTTACAGAACAAATCCTTTTATTAAAGGGATTTGTTCTGTGAAGTTTGGATTCAATCAAAGCACCACCCTTAGGACTTAGAAGGCCACCTGTGGCCTCAAGGCTGCAGGTTCCCCACCCCTGGTTTATTCTGATCCATCTACTCACTCTTATATGCTCCCTTTTGTAACCAGAGATATAGACACATGACAGCTGGCTATGTTTAAAGCTCAGCCTGTGCATCTAACCATCCCCTTTCCCACTCCCTCCAATACCACGAGATGATGAAACTCATGACCTGGGCCTGGTTAGCACCAGTGCGCAAACCTGCATAGACTTAGAAAGGATGAAGAGGAAACCAATCCCGGTCCCCCACCCCGACCTCTAAGAACAGCATAGCTGGAGGCCAGCCAACAGGACTATCTCCAGCTGTTTACTATCTCCAGCTGTTTCCCCAGCCTTTCTCCCCTGCTAATGACTCCAAAAAGCAACTATTTATTTTCACATAAATTGCTAGAAGTTTCTAACATTTTTGAGGGTGGGGAGGGGAGGGGTGTTTTTGTGTATATGTGTTTTGTTCTGTTTAAAACATCTTTTCATTTCCAGGCAGTAGCAAACTCAGCTGGGTCCTATTATTTAGTCTCCTACCAAGGTTTTTCTTTGCCTTTCTATTATCCAAACAACTCCGCAGCGGTTCCGATTTACGCCCAGCCACCTGACCATACGGCTGCTCCTTCCCATACGGTTCCCACTGGGACACGCCGCTGTTTGCAGTCTATGCAAACACGCTGATCTGGCCCGTCCAGCTCTCCCATTCCAGCCCTGTGGTTGCTGGGTCGTCCTTGTGGTTTGGTAAAGGTCAGGGCCTGGATGACTTTGAATCTTCTTAAGTGGAATTCGAGCACCGCAGATGAGGGATACTTTGTAGAGCAGTGCTTGGGTGGTATCCCTTCCAAGCCAGGCATTTAGTAAATGTTCCTGGTCCTCCCATTCAAACACCCTGAACCACCAATTAGAAGAGTCCTAAGTGGGAGCAGCTCTCACTCCTTTCTTTAGGGAGACAGCTAGATGTCTCAGATAGAGAGCCAGGCTTGGAGTGTGGAAGAGAATGAATTAAAATCTGGCCTCAGACACTTGCTCGTTGTGTGACCCTGGCAAGTCCATTAGCTTTTGTCTGTCTCAGTTTCCTAATCTGTAAAATAAGAATAAAAATATCACCTATGTGAGGGTCATTGTGAATAACAAATGAGATGGATAGGCAAAGGGCTTTGTAAATGCTGTTATTGGTGAGACTTTGTTTCAAGATTGCAGGCTCATAATGTAGCCCCCAGTGTTACGCCTTAGGGCAGGGGTCTTCAAGCTGTTGTGGTGAAATGGATAGAGCACTAGTCTTGGAATCAGGAAGACTCATCTTCATGAGTTCAAATCTGGCCTCAGATACTTGCTAGCTGTGTGATTCTGGGCAAGTCACTTAACCCTATTTGCTTCAGTTTCCTCGTTTGTAAAATGAGCTAGAGAAGGAAATAGCAAACCACTCCAGTATCTCTGCCAAGAAAACCCAAAATGGGGTCATGCAGAGTTGGACATGACTGAAACAACTGAACAACAAAACCTACTGGCACACTTCCCTGATAGATAAGGGGTCACTGCCCCCCATCCCAGGCTCACCACCAGAGTGCCACTGCCCCCCATCCCTCCACATCTCCCCTCCTGGAGTTTTCATAGATTCTAGGATTTCCAGGGAGAATAGTGCAGCTAGCAAAAGGACACTTGTCCGTCAACATAATTGGGGACCTCCGTGTCAGCAGTCACTCCTCCTAATTAGGGGCTTAATAAATGTTTGGCATTGTTAACCAGTCTTGATCTTTGTAAGCACTTTCAAAGCATTGAACAGACAGTACATTGCCTCATTTCAGCCCCCTGACAGCCCTATGAAGCGGGTGCTATAGGTATTATCTTTCCCATTGTACAGATGAGGAGACTGAAGCTCAGAAAGGTTGTTAGTTGTCTAAGATCATGTAAGTGTGAAGGTAGTATCTGAATTCCAGTTTTCACTGTTCCAAGTCCAAGGTTGCCTCTCTTTAGAAAATGAAAAGCACCTCTCAAAAGAAAAAAAAAAGCAGGGCTCCCTGATTTCCTGGTTCCTACAGCTCTGTGCCCCCTCTTAGGTGAGATAAGGAGTACCTTTCAAAATCTCCTTCAATGACAGAAGTTGCTTATCCCAGTCTTGGCAAGTCCCAAGTGCTGATTCCCTATCCTTTCCTCCTTTTTCCTTCTTTTTTCTTTTCATCCTCTCCTGTTCTTTCAATTAATTCAATTAAACAAATATTCATTAAGGCTGTTATTAAAGGCATTATGAAAAGCACTGAAGGAAACAAAGCTTAAATAAGAAACAGCCCTCCTGGAGTTTGCAGCCTTTCTCTCCTCTGCCTCCTCTCTATCGCTCTCCTGTCCCTCCCATGTCTCCCTCCTCCCTCCTCTCTTCTTTTTATCTCCTTTCTGTCTCTGTCCCTCTTTCAACCCCTCTCCTCTCAGTCTGCTTCTTTAGCCTTCATCTCTCTTCTCTGTCCTTTTTATCTCTACTCCTTCTTTAGTCAGCTCCTCTCTTCATCACTCTCTGGTACCCCTACCCTATTCTGATTAGCACCCCCCTACTCCCAATGTAAACTCTTGGGAATCTCTGCTGAGTCCAGTGGTTCCTAACTGCCCCTGTGCTCCAAGGACACTTCTGCAACCCCCACCCCCTCCCTGCAATTCAGCTATTCTGATGACCCTATAGGTGACGCTGGCAAGGGACATGGTCAGTGGCCTGCCTCTGATGGCTAGTCATAGCCTAAAATGATCCTGTGGTTGTTCCAGGACGGTGCTATCGCCCTATAATAAATAACTTGTGACCCACACGCTGTTCTATCTATCTACTTAGCTGTCCCTTCTGAGTATATATAACCTCTCTTTAGGAACCCTTCTCCCTCCCCCCCCCGAACTTTCCAGTCTGAGTAAGACAGTGCATTGTTCCAGATTGCAATTCCTCGACCCTGAATAAATGCCTTGATTTATTTATAGATCACCTTGTTGATATGAGCTTTGGTACAAGCTTGACAAACTCTTGTTTCTTCTCCCCTATCATTTTCTCCCTTTTCCTCTCCTCTTCTTTCCCATTCCCTCTTCCTCTCCTCTCCACTTTGCTTACCTTTCCTCCCCTCCCCTGTTCTTTCTTTCCCTCTCCTCTCCTTCCCTCCCCATCCTCTTTTCCCCTCCCCTGTTCTTCCCTCTCTTCTCTTTCCCTATTCTCTCCTCTCCTCCCCTCCCCTGTCCTCCCCTGTTCTTCCCTCCTCTCCCCTGTTCTTCTCTTCTCTCCTCCCTTCAACTCCACTATCCTATCTTCCCCTCCCTTGTTTTCTCCTCCCTTCCTCTCCTGTCCTCCCCTCACCTTCTCTCTCCTCTCCTCTCCTGTCCTTCCCTTCTTTCCTCCTCTCCACTCCCCTCCCCTGTCCTCCTCTGTTCTCCCCTCCCTGTCCTCCTCCCTCTCTCCTCCTCCCTCCCTCCTCTCTCCTCCCTCTCCTCCCCTCCTCTCTCCTCCCTTCTCCTCCCCTCTTCTCTCATCTCTCCTCTCCTCTACTTTCCTCTTCTCTCCTCCACCCCTTTTCCCCAGGCTCATCCTCCCTCTCTGGCATGCAAATTGAAGACTTTACTTTAGCCATAACTCAAAATTGTGACCAGATGACCAGATCACTGAGTTGAATTGAAGTCAGTCATGACATCAGCCTTGTAATGAGATCTCCACTTTGGCTCCCCTGAACGTTTCACATCCACTTTTGGGTTTGGCTTCAAAACTCCTAGCCCCACTTGTTTCATCTTACCTAAAAATCCCTACTTGTGCTTCACAAACATCCCCAGACTCTGAGGTCACAGCCAGTGTCGATTTATTGATCATTCCAATGCTCTGACTAAAGGGATTGGGGCCATGGAGGCTCCCTGGACCTTATTCTGCGGAAATCCCTGCAGTCATCATCCAAGTCCACCACCCCTCTCCCCTTCTAAATATGTTAATATTTTCAAACCACAGACTGGGATATGTTCTTTAAAGTGTAACCGTCTATGTTGAGCAGCAGGAATAGTATGGCCAATTCTTATCTGTCCATCCTACTCCTCCCCCAATCCCCACTAGGTATTCCTCCAATGGGAGCTGGTTCCTTGCCAACATCTGGGCTTTGATGTTCATGTAACAAGTTTCATATGGCAAATGTCCTACGGAGCCTAGACTTGATGTGACATGTGTATCATATGAGGATCCATGTTATGTGAGGACAGATTGAAGGAACCAGGAATATTTAGCCTGGGGTTGTTGTTAGTGCCCCTTCAAATTTCTTGCCCCCATGCAAATTTTCCACCATTGGGTGAAGGCCCAGTTGACCCAGAAATTCAGAGCCGCATTGCTGTTCCAAATCTTCTTACTCATTTGACTTCAGAGAGGCAGTGGTAGGGCCTCAACCATATGGTTTTCCCAACAGAAGATGGAAGAGAAGATTGGGGGTGGTGGTGGTGGGTGGGATATGATCAATGTCTTCCAGCATTTGAAGGGCTATCATGCAGAGGGACCTGTTTGGCCCCAGAAGAAACAGCAGCAGTGGGTGGCACTTGCAGAGATGAAAATTTAGGCCAGATATCAAGAAAAAAAGAATTTGCTAACTTTTAGAGCTAGTAGAATGGGCTGCTTTCCCCCTCCTTGGAGGTCTTCAGCAGAGGCTAGACACCCAATTATCAGGTATGTTTTCACGGGGATTCTTTTCGGGTACAGGTTGGGCTGTATTGTCACTGAAGTCCTTTCCAACTCTGATTGTATAGGAGTGGGGGGTTGGTCAATGAGCAGAAGTTGCAAAAAGGCAAATTGGAGCTCCACATGAAGCAAGATTTCCTAATAGCTAAAGCTACCCCAAAGTAGACCGGGGATGAAGTTACCCAGTAGGTGCAGGTCCCAATTAACTCTAACAGGGCCAAAAGGGCAAAGTCCTTGTTTGTGTTCCTCCATGTTGTGCTTTAGTCCCACGGTGCTCCTCCAGATCTAGGGGCAAAGCCTTGATACACTTCTCTCCAAAGAGCTGGTGCTGCCCAGGAACACCCCCTTCTTGTTAGAGAGGGCTGGGTCCTGGAATTCTCAGTGGTTAGGTATTACCTAGGATATCCCCCATGCTCTTTTGCTCAGTGCAGGGTTATGTGGACCCATCCTCTACCTGGGACCATATGGTTGAGAGGCCCATCACTGCTTCTCTCAGCCTACGTGGGTAAGAGCATGTGTAGTAGCCATATGCATCTGACTTTCCAGGTGCCCATTATTGATTATCTGGGACAGAAATAACTAGAATGGGTCAAGTAGAGCTTTGCCCAATGGTGGGAAAGCTGAGGAGGTGCACTAAAAGCACTTGAATCCTTCTGAAGGAAGAAGACAGAGGTGGAGACTGCCTAGAAGGAAGTTACTTCTCTGCCTCCTCCCCACCCAACCACCCTGTTTTACCAAATCATGAGACCAAAGGCAGATGCTCTGGATGTGAAGATGACATAGTAAATAGAGCACTGGACCTGAAATCAGGAAGACCTGAGTTCAAATCCCATCTCAGACATTAGCTATGTACCCATGGCAAGTCACTTAATCTGTTTGCCTCAGTTTCCTCAACTGTAAAATGGGGATAACAGCACTTAGCTGTCATGAGGATCAAATGAGATAATATTTGCAAAGAACTTAGCACAGTGCCTGACACATAGTAGGTGCTACATAAATGCTTATTTCCTTCTCTTCTCCCAGTCCCACTCCTACTAGGTAGGTCAAATTTCTCAAACCCGGCTGAATGTTGGAGATCTGGGCTCTAGTCCTTTCCCTGATACTAATTCTAGGCCTCTATTTTCTTCCAGCTATAGTTATCAAGGTCTTTAGCACCTAGTTATAAATAATAATTGTTTAAAATTGGAAGCCTTGTGCTATCCAAGGGTCTCTATTTCTCCCAGGAAGCAGTGCTGGCTTCCCCCTACTGAGGGTTTATAGGGCTTTGTCCAGGTCCAGAGAACTTCTAGTTATAACTCTGACCTGGAGGACAGCTGTGTGAATTCTGTCCATACCCCAGCCCCACCCCCCAAATCATCTAAGATGTAATCACTCATCCTCAGTGGCTGGTTGGATTGGTTGAAAAGCACTGAGGCCTAAGGGAGTTATCCTTAACTATCTCAATGAATGGCAGCTAGGTGGCACAGTGGATAGAGCATAGAGTCTAGAGTCAGGAAGACCTGAGTTCAAATCCAGCCTCAGATACTTACTAGCTCTATGACCTCAGGCAAGCCACTTAACCCTGTTTGCCTCAGTTTCTTCATCTGTAAAATGAGTTGGAGAAGGAAATGATAAAATATTTCGGTAGCTTTGCCAAGAAAACCTTAAAATGGGGTCATAAAGAGTTGGACACAATTGAATAACAACAACAAATCTCAACGATGGAGTGATGAACCTGGATTTAGGAAGACCTGAGTTCAAATTTAGCCTCAAACACGTAGTAGTCATGTGATCCTGAGCAAATCACCTAACCTTTGTCTGCCTCAGTTTCCTGATCTGTAAAATGGAAGTAATAATAGTACCTACCCCCCAGGATTGTTATAAGAGCCAAATGAAATAATATTTGTAGGGTTATTTGCAAATCCTAAAGCTATATAAATGCTAACTAGTCTCATTCCACTGTAGATGTTATGTCCCTACCTTCCACAAGAAGAAGCAGTCAAGGTCCCAAATAATGATCTCATTTCTTTAACTTATAGTTGATGAGGCTTTCCTGATTAGTAGCCTACATAAGCAAGTTCTTAGAAAACAGACATGATCTGTTGCTTGGAGCTTCTTTGAATACCTTTCCAGAATGAAAGAGTGCCTGTTGAGGCTTGAACTCCACTGGAGAGCCTTCAAGGACCCAAGGGCAACCCCAACCATCAAGAGTTACTGGAAGGGGGCAGTTAGGTGGCACAGTGGATAGAGCACTGGCCCTGGAGTCAGGAGGACCTGAATTCAAATCCGGCCTCAGACACACACATAACACTTACTAGCTATGTGATCCTGGGCAAGTCACTTAACCCCAATTGCCTCTCTTAAAAAAAAAAAAAAGAGTTACTGGAACAGCACTCTTGTGGAGGACCATCACCATTTCATTTATCTTGGATTTCAACTCCATTGTAGCCAGTGTTGTTTTATCTTCCTTCAGTCCAAAGGACATTCTCATTGGTAAAGAAAACACAAGCTAATCATGTTTTAAGTAGTTTGGTCTTCTCTACTGTCATCCATTACCATTATCCCATTCACCCGCAGGGAACTATCCTTATTTGTACTCCTCTTTTAATCAGTTTAGTTTAGAAGTTTTTTTTTTAAAATCACCCTGAGCACCAGCCTCACATTATCCCAGGGGTGGGGAACCAGCAGCCTCAAGGCCACATGTGGCCCTCCAGGTCCTCAAGTGCAGCCCTTTGACTGAACCCAAACTTCACAGAACAAGTTCCCTTAATAAAAAGATTTGTTCTATGAAGTTTGGATTCAGTCAAAAGCTACAGGTTCCCCACCCTGAGCTTTTGTACTCCTGATAGTATTTTTAAAGGATCATACTACATTTTAAAATTAATCCTCCATTTACTGTTCTTATTTACACCTTCTAGACATCTTCTAAAAATCCAAGTAGGTGAATTCTGTGTAATTATGATCAAGAAGTTTGACCCTAGAGAAGGGAGGAGAAAAGGTACCTTCCTCTCATCTTCATAAAGATAGAGGACCATGGGGATGGATATTGTCCTCACTGTGAGATTCATTTGATGTAATATTCAACTCCCCTAATTGAAATATGAGCTACTTGAGAGCAGGAATTGATTTGCTTTTCTATATGTATCTTCAGGGCTTAATACAGTGCTGGGCACACAGTAAGAAATTAAAAAATGCTCCTCTGTTTCATCCCAGTTGTTCATTGTTGTTTTTTTTCCCCCAGAACTGCTTTATTTCCTCTTTTATTTCTTTTCTTTTCTTTCCTTTCCTTTCCTTTCCTTTTCTTTCTTTCTTTTTCTTTTCCTTCCTTCCTTTCTCTTTCTTTCTTTCTTTCTTTTTCTTTCTTTCTTTCTTCTTTCTTTCTTTCTTTCTTTCTTTCTTTCTTTCTTTCTTTCTTTCTTTCTTTCTTCTTTCTTTCTTTCTCCTTCTCTTTCCCTTTCTCTCTCTCTCTCTCTCTCTCTCTCTCTCTCTCTCTCTCTCTCTCTCTTTCTTTCACTAGCTCTCCCTATCTCACCAAAGCTGGAAGTACAGTGGCTTTTTAATAGGTCTAATCCCACACTGGTTCATCCCTCCTTTATATAGTGTGATGGCTCCTGCCACTATTTCTGAGGGATCACCATATTGGTATTGCTCTTTGTGAAGACATCTGATTGGCAGCTCAGAACTTCCAAGTTTGAGAGATCCATCAGTCTCAGCCTCCCTAGTAGCAGAGTACAGGTATATACCTCCATGCCTGACTTCTCTTTCTTAAAATTCTTTGTTATAAAAGAGAGAAGAGCACAGCAGAGCAGAAAAGAGCAGAGCAGAGCAGAGGAAAGGAGAGAAGAGGAGAGGAGAAGAAAGGAGAGGAAAGGAAAGGAGAAGAAAAGAGAGGAGAGGAGAGGAGAGGAGAGGAGAGGAGAGGAGAGGAGAGGAGAGGAGAGGAGAGGAGAGGAGAGGAGAGGAGAGGAGAGGAGAGGAGAGGAGAGGAGAGGAGAGGAGAGAGAGAGAGGGAAGGGAGGGGAGGGGAGGGGAGGGGAGAGGAATGTAGTGGCCATGAAGGAGTGTCTTAGTTTGGAAAGTTATGGGGATGTTGAATGGGCCCATAGGGAAGCAGACTGACATACTCTTTCCAGTAGCAATGACAGTATTGATTTGATCATGGCTCTAGAGGGGTTAAACAGAGTGGAGGAACTTTGGAATGTATGTGTATGATGGTAAGGCAGCTGGAGAGAAGATGGCCAGGGAGTCAAGGGAAGCACGGCTAGAGCCCACCTAGTTATAGGGGACCACATTGGGCATCTACTCATCAGGATAACAAGGTCCAAGGAAGGAAGCTCCTGAGCTTAGAGCTCAGTTTCTGGTCTGGGCTTTAACGTGGCTAACAAGAATATGGCCTGGGAGGAAAGAGAAGTTGGCCAGACCCAGTGTAGATTCTCCCTCCATTTATCTTCTCCAAAATACTCTCTACCATGCTTTGTGCCTCTGGGTCCTGGATTTCCACCAGTGACTTGTCATCTTAATTTGCTTAATCTGCTCCCACTTTTCAAAAATTCTGTTCCCTTTGAATATGGTTGACCCATTTTACAGATGAGGAAACTGAGGCAAAGGGGTTAAGTGACTTGCTCAGGATCACACAGTTTACCTGTCAAATGATCTGGAGAAGAAAATGGCAAACCACTCCAGTATCTTTGCCAAGAAAACCCCAAAAGGGGTCACGAAGAGTCAGACATGACTGAAAAACAACTGAGCCACAACAACAAAAGTTCAAATCAGGACACTTGGGTTGAGTCCCAAATATGTTACTTACTAGCCCTATGACCTTGGGCAAATCACCTTCCCTCTTTGGTCCTCAGTTTCTTTTTATGAATCATGAGCAAGTTAAACTAGATGGTTATTAAGGTCCCTTTGATGAGCACAAAGTCATGCAATTATAAAGACTGAACTAGAACCTAACTCCAAATGTAGAAAGTTTTCCTTTTTGCCAAGTTGCTGTGCATGCCCTGATGTGTCAGAATGATGAATGTCAGCTGGCTGAGGGCAGGTAGACTAACATTCCCATTCTGTTCTGTCAAATCATCTTCCTCTTCATTGAGTTCATACCCTTCTCTTATAACCCATTCCAACATCTCGCCACCCTTTGAGATCTCCCCTGACTTTTTCTTGTTGTGATGTCCATATGACACTCCTCAAAGATGGAGGAGATGCTGGTTTGATGGAGAAACACACAAACTGGGCAGAGGTACCTACAAGAAAGGTGAAACTCGGACATCTGAATGGGTAATTCTTACTTGTCTTCAGCCACGAGCCTCCCTTAATATTCACAAAGCTCTTGATTTGCAGCCAGAACAGTCACTGGGGGAAATTCCTATTATCCCAGAGTAAGACCAAAGTGCAAATTAATTCCTTCATGCTCATTTGGAGGCTGCTTGGGCACCCAGAGATGATTCTGTAGATTCCACACATGGCTCCACTAAGCTCCACTTGTCATTTGTAATGAAAGGCTGGGGGAAGGGAACATTTCTGACACATGAAAACACTATTATATGTGAGGGGAGTGGAGGGGGGCAGCTCAAAAAGAGAAAGAAATTAGGAAAAGGAAAGGAGTAGTTTCAAGAGAAGCCCCTGTTTCCCCCACCCCTGTCAGCCCAGCCACAGATGTGCTATGCCTCCCTCCCTTGCATAAGCCTGGAAGGCATCTGTCTGGAAACTCCAAATTCTCCCTGGGTTTTGGCATCCAGATGTTCTGTCTGCCCTATGTTTGGGGAGTGGGGACAGGGAGGAACCGGGGCTAAGAATGGAGGGGACCCTGATGTTCCCTATTGTCTGGGCCTGGAGCCAAGAGTAGACACTGGAGAATCTTTTTCATTCTTATCTTAATCCATTTTGCCCACTGTCTGGAAACCCATGGGTACTTTCTTAAAGCTATATACATACAACCCACCTACTTCCATTTAAAAAAAATCTAATTATAAAATAACAATTTGATGTGGCTTGGGTTGATGACACAGACACGTTTTAAAGAAATTCATTAAGGGCAGACAGGATTGTAGGGGAGAGAAGGATAGCAGACACAATCCTCCTCATGATTTTTCCCAAGCACAAGGAATTATCAGTGGGCCAGTGAAGAACCACAATGTCAGAATGTGGCTGCCCCAGGAGGAGGCCAAGAGACAGCTCAGTTCTGTGAAGCCGCCTTGGGTGATAGCCCTGGCAAAGCAGAACGTCCACGCTTGTGGAAGGCCGTGCCAACGCTCGGGGCTGCCTGGCCTTCTCTGCCCTTGGCATTCATTCTGGTGCCATAGGTGGGAAAAAAATCAATCAATTAAATCTCGGGGAGTAAAGGCTGGTGAGTCAGAAGCAATGGATTCCTCTGAGGGCTTCCGCCAGGAAGGAGGCAAGCTGAGACTCCTGAGGAGTTAGGTGAGATCTGGGGTGGGGAAGAGAAAGCCAATCCACTTCCACCCACCAGGGCCATTATTGGGAGTGCTAACTCAGTCAAAGCTCCTCAGGGCCAGGGCTGTTCCAAGCACAAGACCAGAACTGAAAGGGCTCTTCTGATTCCCCCTCCCTCCCCATTTCCCCTATTAGGCCTACTCCACTAATTCCTTTTTATAGAGTATTTTGACTTTTTTTCTCTTAATTGATTACATAATAGTCAGAATTTGAACACAAGAAGCAGCCTCAAAGATGGATGGAGGGGCAGCTGGGTGGTGCAGTGGATAGAGCACCGGCCCTAGAGTCAGGAGTTCAAATCCAGCCTCAGACACATAACACTTACTAGCTGTGTGACCCTGGGAAAGTCACTTAACCCCATTGCCTAGCCAAAAAAAAAAAAAGACGGATGGAGAGCTGCCCTTGAAGCCTGAAGATCTAGGCATACTGACTGTGTAACCCTGGGCAAACCACTGTCTAGAACTGTTCTAGACAATCTCTCTCTCTCTCTCTCTCTCTCTCTCTCTCTCTCTCTCTCTCTCTCTCTCTGTTAAGTGACTTGCCCAGGCTCACCCAGCTACTAAATATCTGAGACTGGATTTGAACTCAGGTCTTCTTGACTCCAGGCAGGGAGCTGTATCCACTGTGCCACCTAGCTGCACTGACAGTTCTCTAAGACTGAAAATACAACCTTCATTGGCAAAGGGACCGGGGGAGGGGTGTTCCCTACCATCAAAGGTGTCAAACACATGGCCTGTTGCTGGCCAGTAGCACTACTGAGTGGGGTAGGAACCAGATTAAAATGTAATAGGGAAATATTTAACTAAATAAATAAAAATACAATAGAACATAGATAATGTTAATATATGGTTTTCTAAGTCAATAAGCAGCAGCAGGGATCCTTCTGTAAGATTTAGTGGCCCTGTTTTTGTTTGAGCCTAACACTTCCTGTATACCAATGAAATCCTATTTCTAGTTCTTATACAGTTATCCCTTCCACATTGAGACTTTACCCAAAGCGGTTTTGATATATCGCAGGTTGGCATAATAAATTAAAGGGGAATTTACAGATGACACATGAAGGCCAGCAGATGCCACACAGCCTGTGACCAAACAGCTAGCCCAAATTTTACAATAATGTACTATAAGTAGCCCATAAAAAAAAAAAATCAGACTTCTCTGGTATGAAGAGATGGCCAAAAAAGCTGATTTTCCAGATCATGGGGGCATCGCGCCCCTAACTCCTATCACGTGGACAGGGTAACTGTCCTTACATACTTCTTTTTCTTGTTTTTCTTCCATTAATACGTGAGTTCCTTCTTTGTGAATAGGGATGTTTCACTCTTTGTCTTCCCATCCTCAGCACCTAGCCCAGTGTATGACATATAGAAAACTTCAGTGTTCATTGAATTGCAATGAGAGTGCCCTCTCCACTTTTGGTCTCTATGGACAGGAAGGGATAAGTATTCTTTGTTCACATTGGATAAACTGTACCCTTGAAACGTGTAATTGTGATCTTCCCAGACAACAAGATGCCTTTTACAGTGATCTAAACTTGCCAAGATCATAAGTTCACAGGATTATAGGAAGCAATGGTACTTTAAGAGAATATTTATGCCCATCCCTGTTGTTGTTTCTGGGCAGCTAGGTGGCACAGTGGATAGTGTGCAGGGCCTGGAATCAGGAATATCTGAGTTCAAATATGGCCTTAGACACTTAATCGCTGTGTGACCCTGGGCAAGTCACTTCACCTTGTTTTCCTCAGTTTTCTCATTTGTAAAATGGGATGGAGAAGGAAATGGCAAACTACTCTAGCATCTTTGCAAAGAGAACCCCAACGGGGTCATGAAGAGTCAGACATGACTGAAAAACAACAAAATGCCCATCCTTACTGCTTCCATTTTACAGCTCTCTCTCTCTTTCTTTCTCTCTCTCTCTCTCTCTGTCTCTGTGTCTGTGTGTCTCTGTCTGCCTGTCTGTCTTTCTCTTTCTCTCTGTCTCTGATCCTTAGGATAAAATGCAAATGCCTGTGTTTGACATTTAAAGCCCTTTAGAGCACAATTTCTTCAAGATAATTATCTTTTAGTCCTCTTCACACATTCTTTATTCCAGACAAATTGTCCTACTTTGTCTCTCCTATACACAGCATTTCATCTCCTGCTTCCAGATCTTTGCATGAGCTGTTTTCTATTCTTGGAATGCTTTTTTTCCTCATCCCTACCTAGCTCCCTTCAAGGATCAAATCAAGGTTCACCTACAAGAAGCCTTCCTTATTTCCCCTAGTTGTGCGTGCTCTTCTGCCCCTTCAAGTTACTTTCATTTCTTTTGCATTTATACTGTATTTACCTACCTACACACATGCTAATTCTGCCTACAGAATGTAAGCTCCTTGAGGGCAGGGACTGTTTTGTTTTTTTACCTTTGCATCATGGGTGCCTATCACAGTGCCAGCCAAATATTAAGTCTTCCATAAATGCTGGTTGGGTTGAATGAACTATTAGGAAGGAAAATAGGAGTTCTGACTCCAAATCCATTCGCCACTACCACAACCTTTAAGGTTCTCTCCAGTTGGGACCTTCTAGGATTCTAAAATAGAAGAAAGCTTTCCAGGGCCAGCCAACTGACTTGAGGAGACATTGGCTTATGACATACTTATGACTGAACATTCCCACTGCCACATAATTCTGATCCATTTGCAGTTGATGGAGAGCCAGACCACTCCTTTACACACAAGTCCCCTTGACTACTGATCCTCAGGTAGGGATGCCTTGCCGACAGACATGAAAACTGGCTGAGTCAGAGGCTGCCCTAGTCAAGTCATGTCATTATCTTAATCCATGTGCAGTATAGCCTGTTGGGATCTAAGCACATGTCTAAAAGCAAAATCATTTATTTTCTCCTTAACTTTGATGGCTCCAGAGACAGGCAGGGAACCCCAAAGCCCTGGAATTCTCTCAACTCTGCCAAATAGAATCATCACTTCCCTCATTGGCCTCTGTACCAAAGAAGGTAATCGAATTTTCCCCCCTCTTCTTTCAGTCCTCTGTCTTGGTTCTCTATGATTCGTAGCTATTTCCAGATCTCTTAGGAATGGTCCTCAGCTCAGCTCTGAAGCAGACAAGCCTTGGTGCCCACAGCAACCTCCTTTCAGTGATGGTATTGCCTTCGAATTCCAGTACCAAGTATTCCAACTAATTATTATAGGAAAGGACTTCAGAGACTGTCTAATCCAACCATCTCATTTTACCAATAAGGAAGCCAAGGCATGAGGAGTTTAAGCAACTTATCCAAGATCATACAATAGGCAAGTATCAGAGGTGGATTTTGGATCCAACCCTTCTGAATCCAGAATTAAGTGGCAGTGAGATGGTTCAGTGTATAGAGTGTTGGAGTCAGGAGACCTGAATTCGAATCTTGCCTCAGAGGCGAGTCATTTCATGTGATCCAAGGCGAGTCATTTCATCTCTCTCAGCCTTAGTTTCCTCATCTGTAAAAGGGGGCGAGTAATAGCATCTACCTCCCAGAGTTGTTGTGAGAATTGAATAAGATGGCATGTGCAAAGTCCTTTGATAACCTCAAGGTTTTCAAAACCTATATACATGCTAGCTGAAGAATGATGAATACAGAAAATCATAGAAAGACTTATATGAATTGATGTAGAGTAAAGTAAGAGTCAAGAACATTATACACAAAGATTACCGCAATTTAAGTGGAAAGAACAACCCCCACAAAACAATTGAAAGCAAAAACCACAGAATTACATAGAACAATCATGGTTCCAAAGAAGCAATATGAGAAGACACATTCCTTAACTTCTTTGCAAAGGTAAGAGGTCCATGAATGTGAAATGTTGTGTAGATTCTCAGACTTTTTCAATGTATTGATTAGTTTTGCTATTTTTTCTTTTTCCTCTTTATTTCTTTAAAAATATTATTTGGGATGTGTCTCTGGATGAAATTTAGGAAGGGATACTGGGAGAGTTTTAGGAAATATAAAAACAAAAGGTAGCAATAAAATTATTTAAAATATTAGTAGCAATCATTGTTGTTACTCTTTCTACTGTGCTATGGGCAAGACAATTCCCTTCCCTGAACATCGATTTCTTCATCTGTCAAATGAGAGGGTTGCTCTCAATAATCCCTAAGGGATGCCTCTGTTAGCTCTTATGTTCTATAGTTCTGAAATCCTTTTGAATTTTGCAGGCCAGACTGTCTATAGTCGTGGTATATCACAAATATGTCTTCCAATTACCCAATGCTCTTGAAACAGGTTTAGAACGCATGAAACAATGCCTTCCAGATATTCCCCATTTTGCAGATCAGTCTTCTAGAACGTTAGAGATGGAAGAGACTCTAAAGATTGTCTAATCCAGTAGTGTCAACCTCAGGTAGAAAATGGATACTTGTCGGTCACATATTAACTTAGAAAACCACAAATTAACATTATCTATGTTGTATTTTGGGCAGCTAGGTGGCACAGTGGAATCAGGAAAACCTGAGTTCAAATTTGGCCTCAGACACTTACTGGCGATGTGACCCTGGGCAAGTCACTTAACCCCATTTGCCTCAGTTTCCTCATCTGTAAAATGAGCTGGAGAAGAAGGAAATGGTAAACCACTCCAGTATCTTTTTCAAGAAAACCCCAAATGGGGTCATGAAGAGTTAGACACAACTGAAAACAATGAAACAATAACAACAAAAAATTGTATTTAATTTTTATTTATTTTCTTCACCATTTTCCAATTACATTTTAATCTAATTTTGGCTCAGACAGGCTTGAATTTGACATATCCAACTCCAGCTCTCTCATTTCACACATTTTCTTATTTCCAAATGAGGATGCTAAGTCTCATAGAGGGGAAGTGATCTGAGCAAGGACATGTGACTAGTTGCCAGCAGAGCTGAGACTAGAACTCAGGTCTTCTGAATATCAGTTTTTCATGTACATTACTTTCCATTGCATCAACTCCCTCTCCCTTTTGGGCCACAGATTCCTCCTGTAGGATTCTGACCTGGATTTCTAGCCAAGTCGCCAAGCCTATTTCCTCTCCTCCAATCTTGGAGTGAGACACTGCCTTGAGTCTCTTCTACTGGTCTCTGAAGAAATCAGGTCCTTTTGAGGAAAATGAAAAGAGAACTACATTTGGAGTCAGAGGACCTGATTTGAATCTCACCTCTTCTAGAAATTGCATTCCTATGGCCTACTGTTTCTGCTCCATATCCCTTCCTTCCTTTGTGTTTGTCTTTTTGTCTAAAAATACATCAACACCATGACCCAAGCATCTTCTGAATGTAACTTTCTGATGAGCACTATTGCTCAAAAACCTTCTGTGGCTCCCAGTTGCCTCAGAACAAAATGTAAATTTCTCACACTGGAACTGAAAGCCCTCTACTTTCTGGCTCCAACCTCTTTTCTCAGGCTGTATACCCATACCACCTTATTTCTACATTTCAATCAAACATCTCTGTTCCCCATTTTTGTCCTCCTTCCCCATCTCTGCATTACTGCTCCTATCTCTGCCTTTTAAAATCCTTCCCTTCTTTCGAGACCCAACTCAGATACTGCTTCCTTTATATAAACTCCCCTAGTGTCTCCCCCTAGAAATGCTCTCTTGCCCTTCCTTAAATTTTGCATGACACTTTCTCTGGCCCTTTCATTTGCATTTGCCACATTCTGTCTTAAGTTACAGTTATTTGTGTAGAAATGCCTCCTTTTGATGCATTTTAGGGGTTCAAGGGTGCTTGGACCCCAATATCACAACATGCGGGTCCTGTCCGAAAGAATTCAACCCAAGCCTTCTTTCAGTCAAAGACAAGGTTTATCCGAACATTGTCATATTGGGCTGACTCTTAAGGAGTCTGAACATGGGTAAGCAGTGGCTAGATTATAAGAATCTCAGCAGTGGCTAGATTATAAGAATCTAAACAGTGGCTAGATTATAAAAATCCCAGCTGTGGCTAGATTATAAGAATCAGAGCATCTTAATGGAGACAAGATAGACTTTATATACAGAAACACTGTGGGAGGGATCTAGGAGTGGCCAAGTAGTTTGGGTGACTGGAAGAGGGATCTAAGGAGATATGGATGGGAATGGCCAGTAAGCTGGGGTGAACAGAACTCCTGGGACCTGGACAATGGAGCCTAGCTAGGATTAAGTGTGGGAAATGGCCAGGGGCCATAGGGAGTAAAACAATGAAGGGGAGATGGGGTATAGCCACAACAAAAGGCCAGTTGATGGGATTATAGCCTCAGGCAACCGCCAGAGATTTGGTCATGTGGGAAAGTCCAGGGTTTTTCCTTTCTGGGGCCCAGATCCCAACCCCATCACTTCCACTATCACCCCCAATTCAATTGTAGCCCTTGAGGACAAAGGGCATTGGAAAAGTAAGACTGGGCAACAGTTCTTATGAAAAAGACCTGAGACTTTTAATGGCCACAAACTCAATATGAGTCATCAGCATGGCATAGTAGCCATAGATCTAATGCAAACTGAGGTTCCATTAATAGAACATAGTGTTCAGAACAAGCCAGGTGATGGTCCCACTGTTTTGTGCCCTAGTCATATCACCTGTGGAGTACTGTGCCCAGTTCTTGGAGCCACACTTTAAGGAAGATATTGATGAACTTGAGTTTCCCATCACTGGGAAGTCTTTAAGCAAAAATTGGACTATCGCTTATTGGGCAACCCATTCCTTCACCTGAAAGACTACTTCATTCTTCCTATGATTCTGTTTCTCCCCATGTACCACCCTTCCCAAGTTTATTCTTTGCCTTCATTCTAGCCTCCAGTCCCTTCCTCTGGAAATTTTTCAGTGTTTTCTCAAGTTACTACTTCCACTCTGATTTCAATTTCCTCCCTTCCCAATCTTGACCCTATTATTAACTGATACTCTGCACTGTCTCCTACCCTGGAATCGCTCAGACCCTCATCCTATCACTGATCATCCAATGACAAACCCTGACCCTTCATTATAACCATAACCTGCCTCCTCTGCTCCTATTCATGCTCCTGCTGAACAAATCACACAACTATACTAAGGACATTACACATTTATATTATCCTACCTCACTTGGAACCTCACTGTAGCAAGGCAGGTCTTTTATTCCTTCCTAACCAGTTCCTTAGCTCATTCCCCACAGAAGTTGCTCCATAACTTATCTTCTTCGCTCAAGCCTCCCACACCATCTCCTTCTCTCATCCTCTAAGCAGAGGACTTCACCTTTTACTTTATAGAGAAAATTGAGACCACTGGCTGTGCCTTCCCTCCCTTCTTCTCTTCACCTTCTATCCTGTTCTTCTTTTCTGCAATCTCTGATGAAGAAATTGTCCTTCTTCTGGCACTCTACAAATATCTTTGATCTCATCCTCTCCAATCTTCTCCAGAATATTGCCTCCCCTCAATTGTCCCCTCTTTATAATATTCAACCTCTATAAACTGGTTCCCCCCCTACTGCCTTTAAATATGCTCGTCTCCCTCATCCTTAAAAAACCTTTATCAGACCCTGCCATCCCTTCAAGCAAAAATTGGACTATCACTTGTTGGGTAACCCATTCCTTTATCTCTCCTCCCTTTCTTAGAAAAATGAACCACCTTAAAACTTTCTCTCTTCTTATTCACTCCTGAATGTTTTGCAATCTGGCTTCAGACCTCATTATTCAATTGAAATTGCTTTCTGTAACGTGAATAACAGTTTCTTAATTGTTTAATCTGATGATCTTTTCTTGGTCTCCATCCTTTTTGACCTTCCTTCTATATTTGACATTGTTGATCAATGACCATTGTTGGCCTCTCCTCCTGGACAATATCACCTCTCCTAGTTTTTGTGACATTTCTCCCTCCTTATTCACCTCCCATCTCTGTGACTGTTCCTTCTCCATCTCTTTTGATGGCTCATCTTCCATATCACACTCTCTTAACTGTGGATGTTTCCCAAGACTCTCCTGGGCTCTATTGCCTTTCTTTCTACACTCTTTCTCTCTCATTGACCTCATCGATTCCCATGAGTTCAGTTATCCTCTCCATGTAGATAACTACCAGATCTATATATCCAACCCCAGTCTGTCCCTGAGCTTCAGTCCCGCATCACTATCCAAAATGGATATTCAGAGACATCTCAAACTTACCCTTCACACCCAACCCTCTTCCAAACTTCCCTATATCTGTCAAGCCACCACCTTCCTTCCAGTCTCAACATCATCCTTCACTCTTCACTTTCCTTTACCCCAACAGATTTATCACTCTGTGCCTGAGCTGGTAATGAACCCTCAGAACTTAAGTAGGCTGGTCTTTGGATGGTGAACATATTATCTTTTTTTCTGGGTAATTTAATCATTTTATTAGTAAGTCCAGCATGTTATTAATAAAAGGATGGTCATTGGCCAGCTCTCTTAGAACAAAGACAATCATGGCCATCAGCTCACAGTTTATATACCCTTCAAAGAGTAGGTGTTCAATGAGGGGCTGAGAGTGACATCATGTCACCCTTGAACAGAGAAACTATGTCTATACTCAGACCACCCCCAGCCTTGGCTATCTAGACAAAAGGTTCTGTCTCCATCAAGCTTGAGTAGAACACAATAGGGGTCCCCACCTTGGATTAAATTCCTTGTAAGTTTGAGAGAAGTCTGACCAAAATTGTGGAGAGTTAATTAAATCTCATTAACAGTAATGTCCTTCAAGAGATTGAACTTTTAAAATCAAGACTTTGGAAGAAGAGGAGAGCTCTGAATGTCCCCTAATTATTAGTTACTAATAATAATTTCTCTCATTCCCCCATTTGATTCTTTAAGAGGCATGGTCTCCTCAGTGAATCACCAACTGATATGACAAACACCTCATCAAGGGTTTCTAACTATGGTACTTATGAGGGGAGACAATGTCGGGGGGGGGGGGGAAGATGGACA
Source organism: Phascolarctos cinereus (assembly GCF_003287225.1). NCBI lineage: Eukaryota > Metazoa > Chordata > Mammalia > Diprotodontia > Phascolarctidae > Phascolarctos > Phascolarctos cinereus. The sequence goes on along the minus strand of NW_027555958.1, from coordinate 227,843,269 downwards.
GGGTCACTTTGACAAAATCAAAGGGGACAATCTCCTTTGATAAGTAGAGCTTACAGATAAAAGGCACAAAGGGAAAAAGCAAATAGCTAAATAAAATGTATAGATGTGTCTCCATCTGTTCCTTTGGAAACATCTGATACAGTTCTGTGGTTCAGGTGTGGTCTCAGAGAAGGTCTTCTCTGGCTCAGGTCACTTGTAGAAATTCTCTTCTCTGCTAAAAATTTCCTACAAAATTGGTTTTAACACAATTTAAAATTTACTTTGCCAATAACTGGTCAGATAATGAAAGTTAGCTCAAACCTTATGTCTATTACTAGAAAATCAGATTTTGGAAACTTTCAGACCAGGAGATTTATAATTTTAGATTACCCAATTGTATAAAACTCAGATACAGAAAATTAGAACCTAATTTTTATACTTGGCATTATTCATCTCGCATTAGGAAGATGAAATTCCACTAAGGAATTAATAAAACATTTTTTATAAGAAGATGGACTCTAATACAAAAATGAATTCATTTAAAAGTTGCCAGATTAACTTCAATTGTAACCAAAGATGTTAGGATGGAATGTATAAATACATAATTTAAGAACAGTGCTTAGAACACACTATTTTTTTACTAAGACTTCCTCAAAACCTTTCCAAGGTGGTGGGACCTGCCAGGAATGTCATGTGGTTTAAATGCAGTAATGGATGTAAAGCACTTTGAGAATATTAAAATACTACGTATATTTATTGTTCATAATAATTATTATTAGTCTATAGTCATGAGGCCTGCAGTCTGGTGATGACTTCATTTCCCAGTCTTCTACTGCAGTCCTGCTGAGCTCAAGTGACAATCATATAGGAGGTAAATGACTAAAAACCAGACTCTCCTGGGAGGACAGTTGTATGCACATATACTTTTAAGTTTAAATTGCATTATTAATACTTTCTTAAGTTTAGAAAGCAACAAAAGAAATCAAGACCTGATTTGTAGTGATTACTGATTTCTGATTTCTTTGATTCCTTCCAGGACAGGAAGCAGGAGGTTGGGGCCAGAGGTTGACCTCCCTGTTTTCCTCATTGAAAATCTGATAATGGGCTCTTGGAAAGTTAGAGCTGGCTTCAGCACATCACTTGACCTGACAGATTTTAAGATCTGGTGGCATAGGCCTAGAGAACCCAAGGTCACCAATATCACAATAAGGTAGTAGAGGAAGCCTTTAATGACAGGACTTTCCATTACAAATTTTAAAATACTTTAAGACCCCATGTTTACATTTCAACATAGAAACTTCCTGCCTTTATCTGAAAGCTATTTCTGCACTCCCACATCCATCCCTTCCCACCTCCCCTGTACAATGCTTTTGGGAAAGAGAGTATTCTGAGAAATAGGGTAGTGATTTAGAGCTTGACGGGATCTAAGAGGTCATTTGGTTTTATCTCCTAATTTTACCAAAAAAGAAACTGATGACCAGAGAAGTTGAAGCTTGTTCAAGATGAGACAATTTTTTTAGTCACCTTTTCTAGCCCTTTCATCACACCAGGAGGTAAGCCCTGCGATCCTTTAAAAAGGAGCTCAGACACCCAGGGGGCTGCTGCTTCAGTCCAACGAGAAGACAGCTCCGGGGCCTGAGCCACCCGCATGCAGGGTTGTGACTATACATATCTGCACCTGCTGCTTTGTCCCTTGCCTGTTGCCACAGGACTTTGAGGTAGATTAAAAAATGGTAAAATGGTATGGGTAATGTCTTTTGACTCATGCATACATTGGATTTAAGTGAGGCAGGGTTGTGTAAAGTCATGGACTTCACTCTCTCTTCCAGAGTCATCTGAGTCCAGTGGCAGGACAGAGTCAAGATGACTGGTGATGACTTGAGATGCAATGGATGACGTTGGTGTTCTTTGATGTCTGACCAAGCTCTAAGCACTCCATAGTGCCTGCTTCGGCTGCCTTCATGGCCATTGGAACAAATTGTTCTCATGTACCCTTTTCTACCAGAGGGAGTCTTCACATGCTTGGGGTAGACATCACTCCATAACTCACCAATGGGTTTGAGACCCCTTGGTTACCCTAAAGATCACACAAGTAGTAAATGACAGACTCAGGATTCAAACCTGGATCCTCTGACCTTAAAGACAGCATTCTGTCCCTTGTACCACATTCTGTGCCATGGATGAGTAACATAGTGCTGTTAAACGGTCACCATGCTGAGAATCCAACCATTAAAAGGCAGGATTAATGCAATCGAAACAAACACCTTAAACTCATTAGATAATAAATACGTGCTGAGTGAATGAATATGTAAGGAAGTGTGCTGTGTTGTGTGTTATTGCCTGTCTAGATTATATGTGTCCCCATGGGTCTGTCTAGATATGGCTTTCAGGGAGGCATGAATAGACATATCTCTAGAGTCTTTTCTGGGCCCCCTTCTTCAAGAGAGACTTTGATTCCTGCCAGGAAGGGCAGCAGGAGATTGGGGACAGAGACTGGCCCCTCTGTTCTCCTCAAAGAAAAGGGATGCTGGGCTAGAATTTTTATCCACCCCTCTAAATATTGTTAGTTTAGGGGAAATAATTTTTAACTTCCAACTGAGCTCCTAATCTCTACTGCTTAATGGGGAAGTAATGCTTTAAGCTATACATCCACGGTTTGACTCTCTTTCCCACTAAATACCAGTTTCACAATGAATGTACATAGCAGATAAACCCATTTATCCAAACTAATACACAGTATGAATGAAATCTCCCATTGTGAGCAAGTTTTCTCAACTCATCCAAGACAGAGTCCCAGATCTCACCCAAGGAAAAATTCTCCCAAGTCTCTAGTATTGTAAGTGGGAATGGGAACATGATTGAGATTCTGACTCCTTTACATGTTAGCTTCTTCTCAGGGTCTTCTTTTTAGAAGAGAGTCTGGAACCATGTATCTTCTCTCTGGAAGCTAGAAGCCAAAAGACCAGGATTTCTCTTCTCCCAGGCTTTTACCAACTCTGCCTCCCATGTAGGCATGGAGCATTGAACAATCAATCACCACCAATAATAAGAGTCCCATGCAAATGGGCTTTAAGTCTCAGGTTACAAAATGAAAGAAATGGAAAGGTGTGGGATGGTGATATGGCATATTCTTGAATGTGTGGAATCATGAGGAGATACATAGAAAGGGTGCAGACATATAGCTTCAAGTGTCAAACAACCTTTTGTATATGAAATTCCTAAGGATTTCCAAGACTATTCTAATCCCTTGGACTTGTGCTCAGAGGTCGAATGAACAGTCTTTTCAAGGAATGATAGAAATAGAGGTAATTTAATTTCATTGGTACAAGGTACCAACATACCAATGTACATTGTACATTGGTACAAGGAATGCCCAGGTAAGGAAATTCTCTGTACCAATGTAGGTCAGCACCTTTTCTGAAACTTAGTCATTGCCTGGGGCTCCTAGGAGGTTAAGAAACCTACATCAGGGGGCAGCTAGGTGGAACAGTGAATAGAATGCCAGGCCTGAAGTCAGAAAGACTCATGAGTTCCAATCTAGTCTCAGACACTTACTAGTTGTGTGACCCTGGGCAAGTCACTTCACCCTATTTGCCTCAGTTTCCTCATGTGTAAAATGGGCTGAAGAAGAAGGAAATGGCAAATCACTCTAGTATCTTTGCCAAAAAAACCCCAAATGGGGTCACAAAGAGTCAGATATGACTTTTAAAAATGACTGAATAAAAAAAAGAGGTCTACCAGACAGTATTTGTTATAGGTGAGACTTGAACTCAGCTCCCTCTTGTTCAGAGGCCAGCTTTCTATTCACTATAACACATTATCTCTCTTTCAAGGAAATAATACTGAAAATTTCAGTCCAACTATATCTTTTACTCTTGTAGTCCTGCGACTATATTTAAACAATAACTTCCATTATCTTCTTCCTATTAAAAACAAAAAGAAAAGAAAAAGAAAAATCCACCTGGAGGATGTATAAGTATGTCTTGGGGGAGAGGGGCTAAGAGGGAGGTAGAATAGGGGATGGGATTCAGAGGGATGACCCCTAAGAACTTTAAACACCAGATAATCTTGAAGGCACCTTTTCACTGCCAGCCCTAATAATTGCTCCAAGCATTTCAGCTGGGACCAATTGTGACATGGCCTCCAGATTTCTCCCAGATCACTCAACTGTGGCCCACTAGATGCGACATATGGGTGCTAACGACAACTTGCTCTCCGGGGTCACACCCTTCTTGGCCCTAGGATTGTCACCTTCCTTGAAACAAAGGGCTTGGCCCACTCTTCCCACCCACCAGGGACATTTTGCTTTCCCAAGCTGAATGACTCTTGCTATTTCCTTTGATGCCTTGGAAGCCGACACAGAAACCCCACCATGAGCTGTGACTTTGATCCATGTAATAGAATCAGGCAGCGGGAGACGCTCACATGTGCCGAAAAGCCGGGTTGGCAGCGCGCGTGGGGAAGGCGTGTGCTTGGAGTATTTAATGAGGGCAAGTTCTAGACAAACTGGGAAATGGAGACTGAAAGATGTAAATAGAAGAAGATTATCACTAGATTCTTATAATTGTCTGACAAAGCCCTCTGGGAATGTGGATAGTGACCAAAGGAGGGCCTCTCTCTCCCATCAGATGATTATTCTGGCTTGGCAGACGGAATAGCGGTTTCTACTTTTTCTCCAATGAAGTTTAATGTTCAAAGCAGAATTTTTTTTTTAACCATGGTTTTGTCATGTTTCTACCAACCCCATTCTCTAGCTGATCAATGTGAGTCAAAGAATGCTGAGAACTAAGGAAAATTCATCTGGTTCTTTTTCTGTTACTGGAGAATACCATGATGTGCTGAGCTCTGACACAATGGACTTGTGAAATCTTAGCTGAAGAGCTGGGAAAGACCTTAAAATTCATGAAGACCAACCCTATTATTTTGAAGATGAGGAAACTGAAACACAGATTTGCCCAATGTCACATAGTGGTAAAGCTGACTTTTGAACCCGGGACACTTTTGACTTCAAATTCAGTACCATTGGTCCTCTTAAAAAGTAAAGGACAAATACCACTACTACCTGTCTTTCCACTGTACCACATACTGTGTGAGGCTGATGTAGAAGGAGCACCTGACAGAATCAGAACATGTAAGGTATAGGCACTTGTCTCCTCTGAGTGTCCTGGCCTTATTTTCCTCACTCATAACATGAGGAGCTTAGATCAGATGATATAAAACTGGTATTCTTAACCAGGGATCTATGACTAGATTTCAGGGGGCCCATAAACTTAGAAGGAGAAAAATGATACCTTTATTTCAATATATGTGGTTTTCTTTGTTAATTCTATGCATTATATTTTATGTATTTAAAGCCTTCATTATGAGAAGGGGTCCATTGGCTTTACCAGCCTGACCAAGGGATCCATGACACAAATATGCTTAAGAACCCCTAATCTAAAAGGACCTTTTGGTGTTGACAGCCCATGACTCACAGATTCTCTAAATTTCTTCTCTTTTCTAGGTCTCAGTTTCTTTGTCTATAAAATAGGGAATTGAACTAGGTAATCTTTAGCATCCCTCTAAACTTTATGATTCAGTTATTCAGTAAATCATTTTTCCTATACAGCCTCAATATTCCCATTGGTCAAATGGGTGGAATGAAAAATGGAATCTCAGGACCACAAGACTTGAAGATAGAGTTATGCTGAATATGAGTACAATTATCCCTTCCACATTGCATGGATTAACGGCATGTAATCCGGAAAATCCACATAAAATTTTTTGGTTGTCCCTTGGTAGCAGAGGAGAAGTCTGATTTTTTTTTCTTTCATGGGGTGTTTGCAGTAACTTATTGTAAAATTTGGGTTAAGTATTTGGTCACAGGCTCTGTCATCTGCTGGCCTTCACGTGTAGCCAGTGGCTTCCACAAAACTCCCCCAAAATTCTCATTTAACTTCTCGTGCTGACGCATGATATATCAAAACCATGATGGGGAAAGTTGCTATGTGGAAGGGATAACATATTTCTTTCTTGAAAAGTCTGTCCAATCTACTCTGAGCAAAGTTTCCAGGGTTTAGACCTATGACAGATTGGCTGGAGCTTGAGGCTATACAATGGGTAACAAATACCCTCAATGCCTTCTTGCAAGAAAGAATTGAGATCCATAGGGAATGAAAGGGAGGGTGGGGATAAGAGGTGAGAAGAATGCTTTAACTCTCTCCCTTCTCCTTCTCCTCTCCTCTCCTCTCTTTCTCTTCTCTCCTCTCCTCTTCATTCTCTCTATCTCTATCTCTCTGTCTCTCAGTCTTTCCTCCTTTGGTTTCAATTATCATCTCTTTGCAAAGCACAGTCAAGTCACTGACATCATTACTAAGAGAACTAACAGATGTGATTTCCGAGCCACTGTCAGGATCTTTGAAAGATCATTAAGAAGTGGAGAAATACCACAGAATGGGAGAAGGACAAATGTCTCAATTTTCCAGAAAAAGTTATGAGAATGGATTCAACAAGCTATAGGCCAGTAAGCTTGGCTTTGATTCTTGGCACAATTTTAGAACATAATATCCAAATGACAGTTGGTGAACCCAGAGTACAGGAAGAGTTGATCACGGGATTGGCATTGCTTCTGTAAAGACAAGTCATGACCAGACTAATCTGATTTCCTTTTTTGGACAGATTTTGCTAAATGGGTAGATCAAATGAATACTGCAGATATACCGTACCTCAATTTTAACAAAGTAATTGAGAAAGTTTTTTTGTGATAACATTTTTGTGGCAAAGATGGAGAGATGTGAGAGAGATGATATTTCAGACTAGTTGAATGGTCAGACCCAAAGAGGACTTATTGCTGGGTCAGTCTCCAGTGAAATGCCACAGGGCTCTGTGATTGGTTCTGTGTTGCTTAACATTCTTGTGAATAGCTTAGATTAAAGGCATAGGTGACATACTGAGCAGATTTACAGATGGCACAAAACTGGGAGGCATAGCTAAGGCACATCTGTTTATTGGTTCTATGAAGGGATGATTTGAACATGGAAGAGGAAAGCAAGTGAGCAATTATAGAAATAATCTTGTTAAACAGTTCATTTCTCCAACTAGAAACCTGTCCTAACAACTCAACTTGTCCTGATTCAGAGTAGGCATTCGATGTTTATTGACTTGTATTTCAATATTAACGATGTGAATTTCTAAAAACCCACAGTCTGCATTTTGACTAATACAACTAATTTTGAACACCAACAGAACACACTTTAAAATGTATTTTTAATACTACTGGATATAGGTTCCCCACTTCCCACCAGGAACCTCCATTTTAAGAAGGGCCCCTGGTCCAACCATGTTTACTTCTTCATTACTCTCTGGGCCCTTTTCCTGACTCTGGACTTCTTTCTCCACCATACCCCCATAGATACCTCTGCCACCTCTTTCTTTTCATCTTCATTTTATTTTTTTGTCTTGCCTCATTAGAAGCAAGTGTGTTCTCCTTGGAAGCAGAAACTTTTATTTTTGCCTCTAATTTATCCCGGTATTTAGCACAGAACCTGACACATAATAAGCACTTAATAAATGCACATTAACTTCACTTGAATTGTCTCATTCTGCAAAAATAAAATTGAAACAGTAATCTACCAACTTTACAATTTTGTGTAAAAGCTCACAGATAACTGTGAGCAAAAGACAGCTAGTGGCTCAGTGGATAGAGCACAGGGCCTGGAGTCAGGACGATCTGAATTCAGATCTGGCCTCAGACACTAGCTGTGTGAATCTGATCACTTAACCCTATTTGTCTCAGTTTCCTCATCAATCAGGCGAGCTGGAGAAGGAAATGGCATACCATTCCAGTATCTTTGTGCAGAAAACCCCAAATGAGGTTTATAAAAAGATTTAAAAAATTTTTGTGATGATACTATAATAATGAGGTAAAATATTAATTTGAGATCTTTCATATACCAAACATGTTAGTTCAGTTTTAAGTAAAAGCTCATTCTGTATATATATGTGTCTGTATACACACTGAGATATACATATACATATACCTATATATGAAGCCATAAATCTCTGTTATGTACAGCTTTCCCTATTGCTTTCAAAGATAACAATTTACCAAGTTAAGGTTTTTAACAGGTCTCAGTGTGACTAAGGCAATGCCCATTCAGTGATTGAGACTAGGTAACAAATAAGGCAGAGAATAGCCTCTTTACTTAGATAAAAAAAAAATCAATCTGGTAGGGGAAGCCCTGAGTGTTTCTGGCCAAAACAGAAACAATTGCTATTTAGATTCACTTTGAGCCAATCAGGGCCCAAACAATGACCAAGTGGATCTTGTTGGCCAGTCAATGACAGCAAGAGTGATTTGGGTTTAAGGCCTGGTCCTTCAGAAAAAAAAAAGGTTTCAAAGATCAAAATTTACACTCCTCTGGGGAGAGAGAGAGAGAGAGAGAGAGAGAGAGAGAGAGAGAGAGAGACAGAGACAGAGAGAGAGAGAGAGAGAGAGAGAGAGAGAGAGAGAGAGAGAGAGAGAGAGAGAGAGAGAGAGAGAGACAGAGACAGAGAGACAGAGAGAGAGAGAAAGAAGGAAGGAAGGAAGGAAGGAAGGAAGGAAGGAAGGAAGGAAGGAAGGAAGGACAGAAAGGAAGGAAGAATGAAAAAAAGGGGGAGGGGGGAGGGAGAGAGAGAGAGAAGGAAAGAGAGAAAGAAAGAAAGAAAGAAAGAAAGAAAGAAAGAAAGAAAGAAAGAAAGAAAGGAAGGAAGGAAGGAAGGAAGGAAGGAAGGAAGGAAGGAGAAGAGAAGTGAAGGAAGGAAGAGAAGTGAGGAAGGAAGGAAGGACAGAAAGGAAGGAAGAATGAAAAAAAGGGGGGAGAGAGAGAGAGAGAGAGAGAGAGAGAGCTACATTGCCCAACTGGCTAATTCCAGTGGAGCAGCTCCTATTTGTACTCACAGAGGCTGAGTGATCTGCTGTGGCTAGGTCATAAATTGAATGCTGGAAGGGATTGAACACTAGAGGCCAGTCCTCTCATTTTACAGATGAGAAAACTGAAGTCCAGAAAGTTTAATTAATTTGTTCAGAGTCACCCAGATAGTAAATCCCAGAGGCAAGATTTGAACCCAGACTGTAAAATACAGAAAAGGGAAATAATAGGAGATTAAAAAATCAGAAATGCTGGTTGGGTCTGGAATGCTCGGAGGGCTTTGAACGCCAAGATAAGGAGTTTTTATTTTAATCTTTAGGCAAAGGAGAGTCTCCAGCAGGAGTATTACGTAGGCTTGACATCGCCTTGGGAGTGAAAACAAAGAAAGTAGATTCACCATCTGAACAGGAAGCTTTGGTAAATACGTAAATTAAGAGTGTGGGAGGAAGAAAAGTCAGATAAAGGTTTTTACTCATTAAATTTATGGAATTGTTTGCCAATTAACAGAAAATCAACTACAGGCTTTTGGCACATAATTTATTTTTCTGTTATAAGATAGCCACAGAAGTAATCAATACAACTTCTTTTTTTTTTTTTTTTAAAGCAAAACAGTGGGTCAAGACACTAACCTCCTGGGCTTTCATTAAGTTCTCTTTTTTTTAAATATAAATTTATTTATTTTTAGTTTTCAACATTCCCTTCCACAAGTTTTTGAGTTCCAAATTTTCACCCCATCTCCCCCCTCCCCCCAGCCCAAGATGGCATGCATTCTGAATATCCCTTCCCCTACTCTGTCCTCTCTTCTATCTCTCTCCCCTTCTCTTATCCCCTTCCCCTTCTATTTTCCTGTAGGGCAGGATAGACTTCTGTACCCCATTTCCTATATTTATTTCCCAGTAGCATGTGAAAACATTTTTTTAAACATATATTTTTAAAACTTTAGGTTTCAAATTTTCTCTCTTCCTCCCTCCCCACCCACCCTCATTGAAAAGGCAAGCAACTCAATATAAGTTGTACATGTGCAGTTATGCAAAACACGTCCATAGTAGACATGTTATGAAAAACTAACTCTATTTCCCTTAATCCTATCCTGCCCTCCCATTTATTCTATTCTTTCTTTTGACCCTGTCCTCCTCAGAAGTATTTACTTCTGATTAACCCCTTTCCCAATCTGCCCTCCTCTCTATCATCCCCCTGCTCTCTTGTCCCCTTCCCCCTGTTTTCCTGTAGGGTAAGACAGATTTCCATATCCAATTGAATGTGTATGTTATTCCCTCCTTAAGCCAAATCCTATGAGAATAAGATTCACTCATTCCCTCTCACCTTCCCCCGTTTCCTCTTCCACTGCAAGAGACTTTTTTTTTTTTTGTGAGATAATTTACCCCATTCTACCTCTCCCTTTCTTCTTCTCCAAGTATAATCCTCTCTCATCCCTTAATTTTATTCTCCAGATATGACCCCTTAATCTTCAACTCACCCTGTGCCCTCTATCTATCTATCTACATATACATACATATAATTTTTTTCCTCCAACTACCCTGATACTGACAAAGGTCTCATGAGTTATAAATATCATCTTTCCATGCAGGAATGTAAACAGTTCAATCTTAATAAGTCTCTTATGATTTCTCTTTCCTGTTTACCTCTTCATGTTCCACTTGAGTCCTGTATTTGAAAGTCAAATTTTCTATTCAGCTCTGGTCTTTTCATCAGAATGCTTGAAAGTCCTCTATTTCACTGAATGACCATTTTTTCCCCTGAAGGATTATACTCAGTTTTGCTGGGTAGGTGATTCTTGGTTGTAATCCTATCTCCTTTGCCCTCTGGAATATTATATTCCATGCCCTGCAGTCCTTTAATGTAGAAGCTGCTAAATCTTGTGTTATCCTGATTGTGTTTCCACAGTACTTGAACTGTTTCCTTCTGGCAGCTTGTAATATTTTCTCCTTGACCTGGGAACTCTGGAATTTGGCTACAATATTCCTAGGAGTTTTCCTTTGGGGATCTCTTTCAGGAGGAGATCTGTGGATTCTTTCAATTTCTATTTTGCCCTCTGGTTCTAATATATCAGGGCAGTTTTCCTTGATAATTTCTTGAAAGATGATGTCTAGGCTCTTTTTTTGATCATGGCTTTCAGATAGTCCAATAATTTTTAAATTCTCTCTCCTGGATCTATTTTCCAGGTCAGTTGTTTTTCCAATGAGATATTTCACATTGTTTTCTAATTTTTCATTCTTTTGGATTTGTTCTACTGTGTCGTGATTTCTCATAAAGTCACTATCTTCCAATTGCTCTATTCTAATTTTTAAGGAAGTATTTTCTTCAGTAAGCTTTTGGACTTCCTTTTCCATCTGGCCAATTTTGCTTTTTAGGGCATTTTTCTCCTCATTGGCTTTTTGGACCTCTTTTGCCATTTGGGTTAGGCTATTTTTTAAGGTGTTATTTTCTTCAGTATTTTTTGGGGTCTCCTTTAGCATCACTCTCAGTTTTTCCTCTACTTCTCTAACTTGCTTCTCAAAATCGTTTTTGAGCTCTTCCATGGCCTGGGACCAATTCATATTTTTCTTGGAGGCTTTGGATGTAGGGGCTTTGACTTTGTTGTCTTCTTCTGGTTGTATATTTTGGTCTTCTTTTTCACCAAAGTAAGATAATATAGTCTGACCCTTTTTGCCCTGCTTGCTCATGATCCCGGCCAATTACTTGAGTTTTAAACTCTTTGTTAAGGTACGAATCTGCTTCCAATGTGGAGAATGTACTGTCCCAAGCTTCGGGGGTTTGTACAGCTGTTTTCAGAGATACTTGTAGGGACCTGTAAATTTTCAGTTCTTCCAAGCTGGTATGATAAGGGGTAAGGTGTTTACTCCTTTCCTGGCCTGTGACTACAAGTATTCCTTTCTGTCCTGTAACTGTGAGGAGGGTTTCCTCTCCACAATCACTACAAGCTCCACCAATGGCCGCCCAGAACTGTGGCCCAGATCCAAACATGGGCAAAGGAAGAGATTCCTGCCTCAGCACTGGCAAAAAGATCCCTGCACTCCCTCTCTGATCAGCCACTGGATTCCCCCTCAGTCTGTGGGCTGGAAGCTCGGGAAGCAGCTGCCCCCCCACAGGGCCACGCTCTTGTGGAATGGAGCTGAAACCCCGCCTTCCTTTCTCAGGCACTGACAGAAACAGACTTTTCCCACTGACCTTCTAATTTGTCTTTGGCATTGGTGGATTGAGGAGTCTGGAAACCTCCACAGCTGCCCGAGATTCAGTCCTCTGAGGCCTGCTCCAGGTTTGCTGCAGCCTGTGCACCCACGCTGCACTGCGCTCCCAGCCCTGCGCAACACACCTTTCTGATCAATCATCCACGTTGTCTTGGGCTGGAAATGTGTTTCACTCTGTCTTTTTGTGGGTTCTGCTGCTTCAGAATTTGTTTAGAGCCATTTTTATGAGTATTTGGAGAGGTTTGGAGGAGAGCTCAAGCAAGTCACTGCTTTCACTCAGCCATCTTGGCTCCGCCCCCCCATTAAGTTCTAACTAATATCTCATCTTCTACAGGAAACCTGCTCCTACACCTCTAATTCTAAAGCCTTCCCTCTATTAATTATTTCCTATTTATCTTGTATGTAGGTTGCTTGGTATATATTATTTACATTTCTACCCCATTAGATTGTGAGTTTCTTGAGGGCAGGGATTGTCTTTTGCCTCATTTTGTATCCCCAGCACTTAGCACAGTGCCTGGCAGTAATGGATGCTTGATAAATGATTGATTGATTGATTGATTGATGGGGCTAAGTGCTTCAAGCCCATTATAGGACTAATCACAGAAAAGAACTATGAGAGAGTATGTTCAAAAGTCCAGAAGACAGACAATTATTACTCATCCAGGAAGTCTGGAGAGGAATGAAATAAACATGAAATAAACAGCAGGACTTAAGGATAGTTCAGTCATGAGGAGGATGCCAAATGTGAGATTACTTTGAGGCTTCATGCTCAGGAGGTAGCTGAAATAGCTGAGATTCCCACTGTGATAGGGAAGTAGGGTCCAGTGGGGGGAAGAGGAACAGATGTGTCATCTCCATGGTTACACTGAATTGGCCAAGAAACAAACAGGTCCACTGAGTTCCTTCTTGCCTTCCTCGGGAAGTCAAAGTAAGAGCATCCCCACCAGGGGGCCTACCCTTGTAAGGTCATCTGCCCAATTTTACTGACTCAGCAGGCTTGAGAAGTCCAGAGAAACCTTTCTGGGTGGGGTGAATGGTGGGGGGTGGGGGGGGGTGTGGAACAAAAAATCCTAAACTTCATTATTTTGAGACCTTCCCACCCCTGGAAGGAAGCATTGAAACTCTACCCTTTACAAACAATAGGCCAAAGCTGTGGTACTCACCAGTGGTTCATTGGTTACATAGAGTTATTTTTACTCAGACTTCTGGAAGGGCCATCCGGTCCTGGTTACATGATCCCACTCACAGCAATCATAACAGAACCAAACCACAATGGAAAGACTCAATGCCTGACACACTCTTATCATTACTGTGGACATATGGGACCACAGTGACTGAGACAAGTCTCAGCATAATTTGGAGAATGGTATGAGACCACCCAGAGCCTTTCAGTGGAAATCCTATAAAGAAAGGACAGGCAAAAAAGACTTCTCAGCCACCAAATAGGTAGAACGATCTATCTCCCTCCATAAAAGCTTTGAATAAACCTGACAACCTCATAAAAATAAAAGCCAACCTCCGAGGTTTGATAGCTGCTCCCATAGGGACCACAATATTGACAAATTCCTAGGGATTTCATTTCTCACTTGAGGTGCCTGATGGAGGTGTTCCATATCCTGTGTACATTCATGCAATTTTGGGGACCTGACAAAGACCCGAACCCATACCCAAACAAGAACAATTCATGAAAATCTTGACTTAGGATGGTGTCTATAGTGTGGGTTTTTTAGGTTTTGCCCCCAAATTTGGTTATATGAAGTAGGAATAAAGCCAACACTCCATAACCACAACACATTAGTGTTCTTGATACCCTGGTTTATCTCCTTCATGTCAGAGACCTTCAATGGTGCCCCATTGTCTACAAAATGAGTCCAAACTTGATACTTTATTATTGAAAGCCATTCACAATGGGGCTCGAGTCAATTGCTCCAAATTTATAACACAGGTCTATCCTATTCAAACCTTCCACTCCGGTGAATACGAATGATGCTTTGTTCCCCAAGTCTATCATACAGATTTCTGTCTCTTGGTCTTTATCCATGCCACGGCCTCTGCCTGAAATTCCCTCACCCTCCCCTCTCTTCAAGGCTTGGTAGTATAGTGGATAGAGCACTGGACCTAGAGTCATGAAATCATGGGTTCAAATTCTACCTCAGTTACTGACTGTGTGACCTTGGGTAAATCACTTAACCTTTCTGTGCCTCTTTTTCTTCACATGTAAAAGGAAGGGTTTAGATCTGATAACCTCTAAGTTCCCTCCAAACTTTAAATCTATGATCTTATGATCTATTGATCCTAAGTCTCACCTCCTCTGGGAAGGCCTCAGTTGGAAATAGGAGCTTTCTCAAGAGGAAGGACTTAGGTCAGAGTCTCAAAGTCACTGGGATCAAGTCTTTGAGTCAACACGGATCGCTACTGCTTCTCCCTTGCCACAATGAGTTGAGGGAACTGAAACAAATGGAATGGTGAGAATCCAGGTTCAAAGGTGAGAAAATGTCTTTGCCAGGGCTGGGAATAGCTACCCTCATTTTTGTATGGTCAGGTGTAAGGAAAATACTCCTCTCATCCCATGGTTCTGAATTGTTGGTGCATTTTGAAAAGGACAAATTCTCTGATAGTAAGAACCATGGAGCTTGATAGAAGCTACACAATGTTTTCAGCCCTTCCCTCAGTAGATTTTCTTTGGTTTTGAAGGCCCTAATATTTTTTTCTTCTGCTTCAGATAGTTTAAATACATTCTTGCTCAAAAGCAAAGGGGTGGATTAGAGCAGGAGTTTTTAACCTGGGACCATGAACTTTTATTTTAAAAAAATGATAATTATATTTCAATAGAATTGGTTTCCCTTGTAATCCTGATTATTTTATTTTATGTATTTAAAAACATTATTCTAAGATACAATCCATAGGGTTCACAAGAGTGCCAAAAGAGTCCACGACCCAGAAAGGTTAAGAACCCCTGTATTAGACAGACTTTTATATGTGCCTTTTTTTTAAAACCACCACTATTGATTGTAGTATTTATTTCCTAACTTACTGCTACTATTTTTATTAGGTTCCTATCTTTTTATTATGTGTAGCTAAAGTTTTTTTAAAAGTTTTTATTATTGTTTTTAACATTCTTTTCTTTTTAAATTTTGAGTTTCAAGTTCTTTGTCCCTCCCATCTCTCCACATCCACTGAGAAGACAAACAATGTGATATCAATTATATATGGGAAATCATGCAAAACATATTTCCACATTAGCCATATTGCAAAAAATAAAGTGAGAAAATTATACTTCAATTTACACACCGAGTTCATCATCCACCTCTCTGGAAGTGGATAGCATTTTTTTGTTATTAAGGGTCCTTTGGAATTGTCTTGGACCATTGTGTTGATTAGAGTAGCTAAGTCTTTCACAGTTGACCATCATTAAAACAGTGCTGTTACTATGCATAATGATCTCCTGGTTCTTCTCACTTCACTTTGCATCAGTTCATATAGGTCTTGACATGTTTTTCCAAAACCCCACCCCTCATCATTCCTTATAGCACAATAGCACTTCAGTACAATCATATGCCATAACTCATTCAGCCATTCCCCAATTGATGGACGTCCTTTCAATTTGCAATTCTTTGCCACCACAAAAAGAGCTGCTATAAATATTTTTATACATACAGATCTTTTTCCTTTTTCTTTGCTCTCTTTGGAATATAAACCTAGTAGTGGCATTGCTGGGTCAAAGGGCATGCACAGTTTTATAGCTCTTTGGGCCTAGTTCCAAATTGTTCTCTATAATGGTTGGACCAGTTCACTACTCCACCAACAATTCATTAGTGTGCCTATTTTCCCTCATCCCCTCCAGCATTTGTCATTTCTGAGAGGTATGAGGTGGTACCTTAGAGCTGTTTTGATTTGCATTTCTTTAATCAATAGAGATTTAGAGCATTTTTTCATATGATTATAGATAGCTTTAATTTCTTCTTCTGAAAATTGCCTATTTTGCCTATCCTTTAACCATTTATCAATTGGGCAATGACTCTTATTTTTATAAATTTGACTCAATTCTTTATGTATTTGAGAAATGAGAACTTTATCAGAGAAATTTACTATAAAATTTTTTGATATGACTTCATTGTCTATGGTACCTTTTAGCAAAATGTAGTTTCCCTGATTATCCTTTTAATTAGGTCTATTTTTGCTTTTTGCTTTGTCTGAGATCATGATTGCTGCCTCTGCCATTTTTGCTTCACCTGAAGCATATTAGATTCTGCTCCAGCCCTTTATCTGTGTGTGTCTTTCTGTTTCAAGCGTGTCTCTTGTAAACAACGTATTGCTGGATTCTGGTTTCTAATGCATTCTGCTATCTGCTTCTGTTTTATGGATGAACTCATCCCATTCACATTCATGGTTATGATTACTATGTATTTCCCTCTATCCCATTTTCCTCTGTTTCTTCTTCTACTCTCTCTCTTTGTATCCTGTTCCTCCTCAAAAGTCTATTTATCTTCTAACCACTGCCCCCCTTAATCTGTCCTTCCTTTTATCATCCCCCCTCTTCCCTTCCCCCTCCTATTTCTCTATTAGGTAATATAGATTTCTATATTGCCTGAGCATACACCTGAGTGTGTGTGTGCATACATACATACACACATATGTATATTCTTCCCTCTTTGAACCAATTCTGAGGACAGCGAGGTTCAAGCATTGCCTGCCACACCACTTCCATTTTGCCCTCCACTGTAAATGCTCTTGCACACCTCTTTCATGTGAAAAAATTTCCCTTGTTCTACCTCTCCCTTCCCCCTTCTCTCAGGGCATCGCTTTTTCTCACCTCTCAATTTTTTTTGGAGATTATTCCAACATAATAAACTCACATCTATGCCCTTTGTCTATGTAAACTCCTTTTAACTATCCTAATAGTGATAAAGATTTTAGGAATTACCTGAATCATCTTCCCCTATAGGAATATAAACAGTTTAACCTTATTGATATCCTTATGATTTCTCTTTCATGTTTACCTTTTCATACTTCTCTTGAGTTGTGTTTGAATGTCACATTTTCTACTCAGCTCTGGTCTTGAAATTCTTCCATTTTACTAAATATCCATTTTTCTCCTGAAGGATGATGTTCGGTTTTGCTGGCTACATTAGTCTTTGTTGTAACCCTAGCTCCTTTGCCTTCTGGAATGTCATATTCTAAGCCCTCCACTCCTTTAACATGGAACCTAGTAAATCTTGTGTAATCCTGACTATGGCTCCATGATATTTGAATTGTTTCTTTCTGACTACTTGCTATATTGTCTTCTTGACGTGGGAGTTTGGAAATTTGGCTACAATATTCCTGGAAGTTTTCCTTTTGGGATTTCTTTCAGAAGGTGATTGATGGATTCTTTCAACTTCTGTTTTACCTGTGGATCTAAGATATCAGGGAAGTTTTCTTTTATATAAATTTCTTAAAATATGATGTCTAGGCTCTTTCTTTGATCATGGCTTTCAGGTAGTCCAATAACTCTTAAATTATCTCTCCTCAATCTATTTCCCATGTCAGTTGTTTTTCCAATGACATATTTCATATTTTCTTCTTTTTTCTTCTTTTGACTTTGTTTTTATTGTTTCTTGATGTCTCATTGAGTCATTAACTTCCACTTGACCAATTCTGATTTTTAAAGAATTATTTTCTTAAGTGAGCTTTTGACCTCTTTTTCCATTAAGCCAATTTTGATTTTTAAGTTCTTTTCTTCAGTGAATTATGTACCTCCTTTTCCATTATGCCAATTCAGCTTTTTAAGGAGTTCTTTCCTTCAGTGAATTTGTGTGCCCCTTTTACCATTAGGCAATTTTGTTTTTTAAAGTATTACTTTCTTCAATATTTGTTTATGCCTCTTTTGCCAAACTGTTAATTCTCTTTTCATATTTTGCTTGCATCACTATAATTTCTTTTCTCAGTTTATCTTCTACCATTCTTATCTCTCTCCCTCTTTTTTCAAACTCTTTTAAGAATTCTTGTTGGGCTTGTGTCCAGTTAGCATTTTTTCTTTGAGGCTTTGGTTGTAACTGCTTTCATGTTATTTTCTTCTTCTGAGTTTGTGTCTTAGTATTCCATGCCTCTGCAGTAGCTTTTTATGAGATAGAGTTAGTCGCAAGAGTCAGAAAGATCTGTGTTCATGTCCTACCTCAGACATATTCTGACTGTGACCGTGGCAAGTCACTCAACTCTAGGATTCCATGAAACTCTCCAAGACTACAAGTTGCTACGAAGTCACTGATCTGTACTGCTGAAGAGAGTCTCCTCACTGTTGAGTTCTTTGCTCCAATGAAATCAGAGACAGACAGGCAGACAGGTAGAGACAGACAGAGAGACAGGCCAAGATAGACAGAGAGGCAGGCAGAGACAGAGACAGAGACAGAGACAGAGACAGAGACAGAGACAGAGAGAGATAGGCAGAAGGACAGATGGACAGGCAGAGACAGTGACAAAGAGAGATAGGCAGAAATGGACAAAGACAGGCAGAGACAGAGAGAGAGAGAGAGAGAGAGAGAGAGAGAGAGAGAGAGAGAGAGAGAGAGGAGAGAATATTTTCTATTTATTTATATGTGCACATGTTATATTCTACCCCACCCCATCTACCCCTAGTAGAATAAAAGATCTTTGAGAGTAAAGATCATTCTGCCCCTTCTTTGTGTACACATTTGTCCTGGGCAGTCTATTTTTATCACCCAATGTCTTATTTTGACTGCTGTGACCCACCTCACTGCTTGAGATGGTACTGAAGTAAACATGTTTATGTCATTGAAGTCAGGCTGCAATGGCTCAATCCTGAATTATTATTGTTATTATCATGCTTATTAATAGTTATTGTCTACTTTGCCTGGGAAAGTGAAACTCTCATTTTGGGAGTCTCTTTTCCTAAGTAGAAGGAGCTTTTTGTATTAAGTATGGTTTATTGTAGCTTTTTTTCTCTTTTGGCTTGCATGTTAAGGGTTACTAGTTTTCTTGGAAGGATGGCTATTTGCAGCCTCATAAATTTGCTTGTCAAAAGTGCATGAGGTTTTTTTCTTTTCACATAATTTTTGCAAAAAAAAAAAAGGTTTTGCCCTCCCCACTCTGAAGTAACAGTCTTTATGTCAAAGTTCTTCTCAGCCTCTTTATTAGTAACCAAGTTGAGCAGACTGCCCACCCTGAGATAAATAACTGCCACCTGTCAATGTCGTGGCCCATATATCATTCTCAGCTTAATTATGAGAACCAGTCCATCATAGGTTTTCCCCCAGACAATAGGCGCCTACATCTGAGGCTGCTGAGGGTCAGAGACTAATCACGAATATAGAAAGTATTGTCCGCAGGCTAGGCTCAGTGCGCCAGCCAATTAGCCTTCAAAAAGACAGTCTACAATTTCAGGCACTTGGCCAATTAGCATTCATAAATCTGTAAGAACACTTGAAAAGCAGGGAGCCTCACTGATAAGACCTGACATTGGTAGTAGGATTTTTCATTGCATGAGCATGACCATTCCAAACTCACACTGCATTACTGCCAAAGACATCCTTCGATCTTCACACAGATATGGCAGGCGCTTGTACTGGTGTAAGGAAAGCTTGAGCAGGACCAAGCACTGTGATTCAGTGACACTAACTTCCTTATTTTTCCTCAAACTTGACACTCCATCTCCCAACTCTGCCTTTTCACTGGCTGTCTCCTATGCCTGGAATACCCTCCCTTCTCATCTCTGCCTCCTGGCTTCCCTCAAGTCTC
The DNA here is from genome assembly GCF_003287225.1 of Phascolarctos cinereus. NCBI lineage: Eukaryota > Metazoa > Chordata > Mammalia > Diprotodontia > Phascolarctidae > Phascolarctos > Phascolarctos cinereus. The sequence goes on along the minus strand of NW_027555958.1, from coordinate 227,823,456 downwards.
AGCTAAAAATCTCACCTTCTACAGGAAGACTTTCCCAATCCTTCTTACTCTTAGTGCTTTCCACCTGAGACAGCCCTCAATTTATACAAAACTTAGATATAAGTTTATATTTTAAAATTATATATAATTTATATTTATGTATAAATTATATATAAAACTTGTTTGTACATAATTGCTTGCATGTTGTCTCTCCCAATAGATTGTGAGAGATCTTGAGAGCAAGAACTATTTTTTGCCTTTCTTTGTATCCCTAAGGCTTAGCAAATAGCTGGCACGTGGCAGGTGCTTAATAAATTCCATTTGACTGACTCACTGATCAAGGGATCTAAGAGCAGAGTTAGAATTCCAAGCCCCCAATATTCACCCCTGACTGGATGGGTTGTTGCTCATATCTGCAATAAGTCATGTTCTTCAATAAATCTTACTGTAATACAGCTAGGTGGGACAGTGAAATAGAGTGCTGGACCCGAAGTCAGGAAGAGTCATCTTCATGAGTTCAAATCTGGCCTCAGGTGCTTACTAGCTGTGTGACCCTGGGCAAGTCACCTGACCTCTGATGCCTAACAAAAATGGATCTGCTGGAGAAGGAAATGGCAAACTACTCCAGTATCTTTGTCAAAAAAAAAAACAACACCCAAATTGGGGCATAGAGAGTTGGACATGACTGAACAACAACAATAAAAGTGTTTGAGCTGGGGAGTAGCATGGTCAGACTTGCACTCTAGGAATTTCTCTTTGGCATGGATTAGAGAGGAGAGGCTGGGGGCAAGGAGCCCAGTAAGGAGTATTCAGGCCCTCATTACCTCTGGATTATTGAGATGGTGCAGAGATAATGAGGGCCTGAAGTTGGGTGATGGCCATGTGGGTAAACAGAAAGAGAGGGATGCCAGAAATGACTTGAAAACAAATGGAGGTAGGGGTGGGGGCGGGAGTGAGGGTGGGGAAGGTGGGAGGGTGGGGTTAGACAGAACTCTCCAAATTGCTTTGCTAAGTATCCCCTTTCTAGGAGGGCTTTAGGTAGTCATTTGTAATGGAGATTTCATTTCAGCTATGAATTGTTCTAGACCAGAGGTAGGGACCCTGTAGCTTCCAGGCCACCTGTGGCCTTCTAGGTCCTTGAGTTCGGCCTTTTGACTGAGTCCAAGTTTTTACAGAACAAATCCTCTTATTAAGGGGATTGATTCTGTGAAGTTTGGATTCAAAGGGCCGCACTTGAGGGCCTAGAGGGCCATAAGTTGCTTCAAGGCCGCAGGTTCCCCACCCCTGTTCTGGAAGCCACTGGGGTCCCTTCCAACTCTAAAATTCTATGAAATCTGTTGAAAGTGGACAGTATATACAATATCCTACACCTCTAGCTCCCGCCTCTCCAAGGAAAGGAGGTAAGCATTTACTTCATCCCTTTTCCAGGGCTGAAACTGGTCATTGCGATTGCATGTCATTCAGCTGTCTTCTAGTGTTCTTTTCATTTAGATTATTGTAATAATGGTGTCTATTGTTCTTCTGTTCTGCTTACTTCTCTCTGCATCAGCTTATAGAAATCTTCCCTCTCTTCTACATTTAATATTTTTGAAAAGTCTGAACACACCTAAGTGCCCAAAGCTACCCCTGATGGGACTGATTCCCCACAACGAACTCACTTGGCCCTAGATTCAGCTTCAGACCAAATCCCCAACTGCATTCTGCTCAGGTGGGCTCCGAGCTTGGCAAACAGCCCTATCCCCCCAGTCTGGGCTTCCACTGGCCATCAATCACTGGATTAGCAGCCAGAGCTCTTTTCTGTTTCATTTACCAACCTAATGAATCACTGAGCTCTGGGTTACCCTATTGGGCCTGCAGGGGCACTGCCAGGACTATTTAAGGCCAGAATATGGGCTGTGGTGGTGGAGTAAGTTGGGAGGAGGGGAGGGAAAAATGAAGGGGGGATAAAGGGAAAGGAAGGAAGGAAAAGGAGAGAGAGAGAGAGAGAGAGAGAGAGAGAGGGGGAGGGAGGGAAGAGAGAGAGAGAGAGAGAGAGAGAGAGAGAGAGAGAGAGAGAGAGAGAGAGAGAGAAGGAGGAGGAAGGGGAGAAGGAAAGAGATGGAGGAAGAGAGAAATAGAAAGTACAAAATAAAAAATGCTTTCTTTATGGGTCCACCATTTTATCATGTAATATTCAAATATTAGCCCCTCTTCCAAAAAAGCTGTTCACTTACTGCCTTTTCCCTTTGTAATCTCTCCAAGAAACACTCCGGCTGCTGAACAAAAGTCCTCATTCATTAAGACTTGGCTGGGTGCAAACAAGTTCACAACTTGATAATCCCCTTCAGCCCTTATTAAATCAGCCTTGCTCTGCAGGTGTGAAGCCAGATGGAAAGGAGAGAGTTGGGCCCTGGAGCCAGCTTTGCTTTTTGGTTCTGAGCCCCCTGGTCCTTCCCAGGGGCCTTTTCAGTCCCGTCTCTGCAGTGGGCGAGAGCCCCAAGTTTGCCCTAAATTTAGAAGCCTCGGAGCTCTCCTGCTACACCCAGGTTGTTAAGAGAGCCATGCTGGGAGGTGGCCAGTTGGTTACCAGGGGGCATCCCCTTCCCTTCCCCCAAGCAGACCATTTCCACAGCTTCCACAGCAATCTAAAAGCAGATGCTTAAGAAAGAAGCATAACAGGAATATCTATTTAGAGAAGGAAAGAGAGGAAGTATAATATGGGCCAGAGTTCTGACTCAAGAGACAGAAGACCTGAGTTCAAATCCTACCTTTGACATATCATCTATATGACCTCCAGCTAGTCACTTAATCTCCTGGGATTTCAATTTCCTACTCTGTAAAATAAGAGGCTGGACTAAGAAGCATATTTAAATTTGATATCAGGAAGAACTTTTTAATAATTAGGGCTTTCTACAGGTAGAATGGTTACTGTCAGGATTAGGGAAGGCCTTATGGGTAATTATACTAACTAGCATTTTTATATCACTTTAAGTTTTATGAATATTGGCACATTTGATTTTCATGATCTCCATTTTTCAGTCGAGGCACTTGAGGAAGATAGAGGTTAAGTGACTTGCTCAGAGTCACATATCTAGAAAATATCTGAGGCTGGATTTGAACTCTGGTCCTTCTGACTCTAGGACCAGTGCTCTATCCACAGTATGCCATCTAGCTGCCTAGTTTAGTTGTTTCAGTCATGTCCAACTCTTCCTGACTCCACTTGGGGTTTTCTTGGGAAAAATATTGGAGTGGTTTGTCATTTTCTTCTCCAGCTCATTTTACAGATGAGGAAACTGAGGCAAACAAGGTTAACTGACTTGCCCAGGGTCACACAGCTAGTAAGTTTCTGAGACCAGATTGGAACTCAGGAAGATGAGTCTGCACTCTGCCCACTGTGCGGCCTAGCTGCCCTTAGCTGCCTAAGCAGCACAGTATAGAGTCGTTGTTGTTGTTCAGTCCTTTCAGTCCTGTAGGGCAGTGGTGTCAAACTCATTAGAAACTGGGGACCAATTAACCATACATATGAATCCACTGAAGTCCACATATTCACTTACTTTTAAATTTTAATGTCATCTACGTTTTATTGTATTTTTGTTTATTTTGTTAAACATCTCACAATTACATTTTAATTTGATTCCTTGCAAATGGCATCTAGTGTAGGAATTCCATCCTGGACCTGGAATTAAGAAGAATTAAGAAGAACTGGATTCAAATCCCTGCCACTGCCACTTGGCTCTGTGACCCTCAACAAGTCACCTACCACTTTTCAATCTTTATTTCTTCAACAGTAGTTCGGGGAAGTTTGGATTGTCAGAGGGCCGCACTTGAGGACCTAGAGGGCCACACGTGGCCTGGAGGCTGCAGGTTCTCCACCCCTGAACGGTCCCTAAGGTCCCTTCCAGCTTTGAATCTATAATCCCATGAACTAGCACTTGTGCTGGGTTTTGAAGGAAGAGAAAGATGTCAACACTGTTTCAGAGAGGAGGAAGGAATCGGTTCTTGGCATAAAGGACTGACCTACTTAAGTCTAGTTGTGCAGATAGGACAGGAAAAGATAAACTAACAATTTATGGCAGAATATGCTAACTGACTCTTGGAGGAGTGAACCATCTATGTCATTATTAGTTATAGAAATACAGATTTAGAACTGGAAGGACTTTAGGGCCCATATAACACCTCTACCTCGATTTATGGAAGAGGAAACACTCTCAAAGAGGGGAGGCAGTTTGCCCAAGGTAATACATCTAGTAAGTGTCCCAGCCAGGATTGGACCTGAGGCTTCTGATGTCAAATAAAATTCTCTTTCTCCCACATCAGTGTTACTGTGTCAGCAGGAAAGTGAGATCATTTTCAAAGGGGCAACTAAAACCCAGGACACATTCTGCTAATAAGATTGGGGTGGGGTGGGGTGAGAATGCAGAGTAAGGGACTCTAGGTCAGGAAGGCAGGGGTGGCTAAGGCATGGGTGGGGCTTTACATGGCTGAGAGGGGCAGAGGGGGCTGAAGACAAATACCCTATTCTTTGCCGTTTTTTTGGAGGGCTGGACCCTGGTGTTCTGTTTCTGCAAAGAAATGGACTGATTTACTAAAATGCCACGTTTAATTGCAAGCAAATGGGAGCTGAGTTTTACTCCTCACATTAGCCCTGGCAAGTTCCTGACAGCTCCATATATTCCTCCCCACCCACCCAATTCCTCCTCTCTCTCTGACTCAAGAAAATATGAATAAAAAAATAAAACATGAGAATTATAGCATTCTGTCCTTACATTCAGTGAAGGCATATTCCGTGGCTTCATCTCTCTCTCTCTCTCTCTCTCTCTCTCTCTCTCTCTCTCTCTCTCTCTCTCTCTCTCTCTCTTCCCTGTTTACCTCAGTTTCCCCATCTGTACACACACACACACACACACACACACACACATATCCCACTACCGCTCTACCAGAGAGATAGTCCACATTTTACTAGACTGTAATCTCCTTGAGAGCAGGGACCATATATATCATTTTGTCATAGATTTGGAGCTAAAAGATACCTTAGAGGTCACCTAGTCCAACCCCCTCATTTTTACAGATGAGGAAACTGAGGCCCAAGGAAATGAATTAATTATGAATGAAATAACAATGCCTCAGTTTCCTCATCTGTAAAATGAGCTGGAGAAGGAAATGGAAGATCCCTCTAGTATCTTTGCCAAGAAAACCCCAAATGGGGTCACAGAGAGTTGGACAGGACTGAAAATGACTGAACAAGAAGCACCATGTTGTTTGTCTCAGTAGAATCAATAAACCAAAAGGTATTTATTAGACACCTACAGCATGCTAAGTACTGTGCCAGACACTGAAGATACAAAGACAAAAATGAAATAATTCCTGCCCTTGAGGAGTTTACATTCTATCACAAACGATGTGTGTGCATGCACCCGTGTGTTTGCATGTGTGTGTGTAAATATAAATATATATATATATATATATATATATATATATATATATATATATGTATGTATGTATGTATATATATACAAGGTAGTGTCAGGGTATGATAGGGGGAAAGGCACTAGCATCTTGAGGGAGGCAGGGATGGAAAGAGGAGAAGCAGGAAAAGGTTTCCTGTAGAAGGCAGCCTTGAACCTTGAAGGTAACTAAGGCTTCAAAGCAGAGAAAGTGGGGACCCACCACCAAGGTAAGATATGGAGTATCTTATTTGAGAGACAGTAAAAAGTTTGGCTACAGTCAGTTCATAAAGGGCTTTAAATGCCAAAGGGAAGAAGTTAAAAAATCCTTGAGGATAAACACTGAATTGGTTTTTCTCCACATCCCAAGTGCCTAGCACAGAGCTTGACATACAGTAGGCTCTCACCAAACGCTTATTGAAAGAATAGAGATGAGGCTTAATCTTCTTGATGTAGGTGAGGAGAATTGAAAGAAATGGGTAAAAGTTGCACTAACTAGTCTCTGCCCTCTCTCTATAAGGAAAAATTTCTAAACAATTAGTGTTATATATGTGTGTAATGAATTGTCTCTAGTCTAAAAGTAGTGAGCTCTCCATAACTGAAAGTATTTTACAGAAGGCAGGAAGACTATTCATCAAAGCTGTGGTTCTATAAAGGTATGGGAATGGATAAGATGGCAATTTTTGGTCCTTTCCAACTCCAGGATTTTGCAAATACCATCTCTGAAATGCCACCAAAGTTGTCCTGCATCTGAGCTCCTTGCAGAAACATCCATAACTTAGAAATTCCATTTCAGATTTCTTTTGGCAGAGACAGCTTCTTTGGTGAAAGAACTCTACCTTCTGAGAGTTTCCGTGGAAACCACCTGGTCTTATTTTATTCCTGACAGCAGGGGTGAGCTAGCCTGCTTACCACAGAAAGGAAAAGGACTGAGTTCTGAATGCAGATTCATTTCTAATCTGCCAATGGAAAAGCCACATGATAATAGCTCACACTTTATAGTGCTTTGTGTGTGCATGTATACACACATGCATATATGTACACACATATATCAAAGTTTTCCTCATGACACCTCGGTAAGGCAAATGGTGCAGTTACAACAGTACCCATTTTACAGATAAGGAAACTGAGGTTCATGGAAGGGACGCGACCTGTCCAAGGGCCAATCTTGCTTCAAGATTTCTCCACTCAAAGGTGAAGTGATTTGTCCAAGGGCCTATCATGCAAACAAATGGTTTCCTCTTCATTGACCTTCCCAAGGGGAGAGAAACCATCATAAAATTTGTTTATGAGAGTTTGTTGAGTTTCGTGAGTTCACTTAGGGGAAAATGAAAAAGGTCATCTGGGAATGGAAACCAGTGATTCCAGATTTAGAACTGAAAGAGACCTAAGGGAGCATTGAGCCCAGCCCCCCATTTTATAGATGAGGAAACTGACCCTCAGAAAGAGGAAGTTCCTTGACCCATATCATACATGTAGCAAATGGTGGAATGAGGATCTTTTGACACTTTTGCCACTGTCCCAGGCCAAACCAATACCCCCTTGGAGTGGGGTTTCCAATCAATGAGGAGTCCTGAAAGGAGTTCTGGATTTGGATTGGAAGAGTGAACTTAGGTGTGAATGTGTCTCTTTTTCTCTGGGTATTAATTGTAATATAAAGGGTCAGGAGTTCTCTTCAAGCACTAAATGCTGTGATGGAGAAACAAGGGTATGAGTGGAGAGAAAATCATTCCTTTGATTCATGGGCTCAAGGAAAAGTTTGATTGGATAACTAGTGATCAATGTCAGTAGTGGATTAAGAACCTAGCCTGTGGTAATGAAGACTCACGTTCAAGCCTTGCCCTCTCCCATATATTGGCTGTGTGACTAAGTCAATCACCATCTCAGAGTCTCCCTAGATTCCTCTCCCTCCAAGAAATAGACACACAACTCTTTTTTCATGTCGTTGTTGAGGCAATTGGGATTAAGTGACAAGTGACTTACCCAGCCAGTAAGTATCTGATGCTGGATTTGAACTCAGGTCCTCCTGAATTTAGGGCTAGTGCTCTATCTGCTATAGCTGCTCCCAAAATACACACAACTCTGAAAGTTTATAAGTTGCAAAGCAGGTACTGATCAGCATCAGTAGACAGTTTCCTCAACAGGAGTTAACTACCAAATTACCAAACTACTCCCTACCCCTCATATAGCTTTTTTGATAACTAGGTTATATTTCTACCATTTTCACAAAAGTTTCTGGGGTCTTTTTGATATAGGAGTTGTCACTCTCCTAATACGTAGAAAAGAAAGACAGACTATGCTAACCTTATGGGAAGCCAATATGCAAATAACCAGGTTTTTTTTCTTCCTTATAATCTTCATTTTGCTACTCTCCACAATCACTGACAAGCTTTCAAAATTGCTACAATCCAAAGAAATCCAGTTCTGGCACCTATCCAGTGGAAATAATGTGCCATTGATATTGATAGAGCGGGAATAGTGCCATTTAAAAATATGTATCAACTGGCAGGCTCTGGCTCAGAACAGGCTTTTGCTGCCCTTCAAGCACTGAATTATGGGAGCTATTCGTTATGATGCACTATTTCTTTTGTTCTAGATGGCACAGTGGACAGAGTGCTGGACCTGGAACCAGGAAGACTCATCTTCATGAGTTCAATTCTGGCCTCAGACACTTATTAGCTGTGTGACCCTGGGCAAGTCACTTCACCCTGTTTGCCTCAGTTTACTCATCTGTAAAATGACATGGAGAAGGAAATGGCAAGACAATCCAGTATCTCTGCCAAGAAAACCCCATGAAAAGTTGGACATGACTAAAAAAAATGACTCAATAACAATATTGTTGTTGTTAATGTATGAATTCTAACCTATGGGAACCTAAAAACTGTTTATTTCCATGTGGGGGAAAAACCCTCAATAGTTTAAAGTTATTCTTTCTTGATTTCTCTCCAATTAGGGCTGGGGGTGGAGTGGAATGGGTAACTATTCTCACCGAGGATTCAGGTTCAGATTTTTAAATCTGATATTTTGGTTTTCTGAAAATGAAGGAGTTAGACTCTAACTAATCTCTCACATTTTGAGATTTTTCAAAGTGCTTTAATTACCAGTACCTCACTAAAGTCTTCCCTTTGAGTTGGGTTCTAGTATTATTCTAATTTTAAAAATGAGAAAATTGAGTTTCAGAAAAGTTAAATGACTTCCCCAGGTTTGAACAGCTAGTAAATGTATGTGGCAGGATTGAAACCCATGTCCTTCTGGATTCCAAGTCCAGTGCCCTATCCCCTATGCTGTATTGCCTCTCTAAGGTTCTTCCAATTCTTAATCCTACCCTGTGATCCAATTAGTGATTTCACGTGGAAATGTCCCAGAATGCTGTGCTTGAGTTAAAAAGAAATGTAGCTGCTAAGTTCAACGGGATATTACCCCAAAGGGGAAAGGAGACCTAGGAGGCTTGGTTGAAGAAACCAAGACCTCTAGGGATTTGTTGAAGGAATTGGGAATGTTTGACCTAGAGAAGACTGAGGAAGGACATGAAAGCTGTCTTCAACTATTTGAAAGGATGTTGTGTGGAAGATAGGTTAAAACTTGTCCTTGGTCTCAGAGGGGAGAAATAAGAGTAATATATGGAGCTTCAGAGAGAAGGAGTTTAGCTTCATGTAAGGAAAAGCTTTCTAACAATTACAGCTGACCAAGAGCAAAATGAACTACCTTTGGAGAGAGTGGGTTCTTCAAGCAGAGATTAGATGAGCCCTCACAGAGGATATTGTAGAAAGAAATTCCTGCTTCAGGTGGGAATTGGACTGGATAACTTCTGAGGTCCAGTTCTAAGATTCTTTTGTAGTTAGGAATGCAGAGAAAATTCCTTAAGATCTCTGTTATCACATTTATTGTTGTTCAGTTGCATGAGACTCTTTGTGACCTTTTTTGGGTGTTTTCTTGGCAAAGATACTGAAATGGTTTGCTATTCCCTACTCTAGCCTGCTTTACAGATGAGGAAACTGAGGCAAATAGGGTTAAGTGACTTGCTCAGGGTCACACAGCTAGTAAGTGTCTGAGGCCAGATTTTAACTCATGAAATGAGTCTTCCTTGCTCCAGGCTTGGTACTCTATCTGTGGGCCATCTCCAGTCATCCTGATCTATATCTTACCACTGGACCCAGGTGGCTCTAGAGGAAAAAGGGAGGCTGGTGACCTCGCACAGTCCTCCTTCACTTAAATCCAATTCACTTGCAAGTCATGGCATCATTTTCTGGATGTCGTGGTCTTCTTCAAGAATGAAGGAAAAACAACAACAATAACTCTATCCACTGCACCCCCTAGCTGCTCTGGGTGGGGTGCTACATCTGGATAAACAATTAAAACTGCCTCAAAGTGGAATGAGCTGTTTGAGAGATGGTAAATTCCTCTCCCTTGGAGGTTTTTAAGACAACTAGACTACTTGGGCATGTTATAGCAGGGATTCTTTCCAGGTAGGGGTTAAACTAGATAGATTCTGTGGTCCCTGGGTGACAAGGTAGATAGAAGATCTGAGTTCAGATATGGTCTTGGACATGCTAGCTATTTTATCCTGGGCAAGTCACTTAACCAGTATGCCTCAGTTTCCTAATTTGTAAAATGGGGATAATAACAGCACCTACCTTGCAAGGTTGTTGCAGGACAAAATGAGATAATATTTGTAAAGCATCTAGCACATGACAGGCCCTAAACAAATGCTTACTCTCTTTCCCCTTCCAATTCTCAAATTCTGTGGTGTGAATGTGAAGTGGCAAGAGCCCAGCCCAGCCACAGAGCATGCTTGGGGTGGGGTCAAATCCAACCTTACCTACCCCTTTCCTAATCACTACTAAGTACCTTGTGGTTCTGAGAGGAAGAAAAGCCACATTTGCTGGAGAGAATAGAGTTGAGGAGAGAGGAGGAAAGGATGGGAAATTCAACGGATAACATCATCCTATGAATATTTATTGAGTGCTTACTAAATGCCAGACACTGTACTGCGGGTGCAAAGAGAATGAAAACTACTAAGGAACTGTCAATTGCAAATCTTTTCAGGTATAGACAGACCCTGGGCTGAGAGACGAGGGAGAACTCAGCTCTCATCCTACTAACAAGACCAACCCTAGGTCACACAGCTAGTTAATGTCCAAGCTAGGACTAGAAAGCAAGAGTCTACTGCATTGTTCCTATATTGCAAGTTTCTACTATGGTTGTGGAATGTTGCTATGTGTTGCCATTCAGAATAACAGTAGCATTTTCTGCCTGGTGCTGGAATAGGAAGATGAAACACTGAAGGTATTTCCATTAAATAGAAATTCATAGTATAATGGAAATCATCTTGGATTTGGAGTCAGTTGACCTGAGTTTGAATCTTGACTGCCATTTATGGCCTGTGTGATGTTGACTCTTTCTTTTCATTTTTTTATTTAAAAAAATTTTATTTAACATTTTATATATAGAAACAATTTTCAGAATTAAAAAAAAATTTTGAGTTCCAAATATTTTGAGTCATTTTACATCTCCAGAGGTCAATTTCCTCATGTATAGAAAGAGACAGTAGGATTTGGGGATCTGATGGAGTTAGTTTGGATGGGCTCCAGAAAGCTGCTTGTTAAACATTTATCAGCATACTGTGAGATATGATTCATTTGGAGCCCTACTCTATTGCAATCAGTGTTAATCACTTTGATACGATTCCATAGGGGTAGTGACTATAAGTTCTGTATATTAGGCCCCAGAGCTGTGAACCCCAGATGGTGAGTTTGCTTGCTTAATCATAGGAAGCTAACTAGAAGCCCTCCCGCCTTGTTTTTCCTTGTTATGGTTATCAAGCCCAGCATGGTGGAGGTGACTCAATTACATGGAAAGTTTCCCAAGTTACTTTTGTACTTCTGGACTGTTCTCTCTTATTCAACATGAGCAGGTGACCATCTTATGACCATTTAGTATTGAAGATGACCCAGGCTTCACCCAACCTGTGATCCCCACTACTGATATACCATTTCTAGCTGATGCATCATTTTTTGGCCTATGAAGCAAGGTCTATCAACCAATGGGATTTTTTACCTTGTATAGCCCCTCTAGACTGTTCAAGTATCAAATATGGTATCTAGTCTCAAAAAAAATAAAGCCCTGGAAGAACGGTGCATCTCAGATCTTGGGGAAGATCTGAATTCCACTTCATTAGAGGGGACCAGGGACCCTTTAATAAAGTGCCATTGGTTCGGAGCACTGCCTCATTGGTTTTTCTTGCAGATTGGGCAATTATAATCCCCACAGTACCATTGTCTGGACAAGATGATCTCTTAGTTCTTTTCTAGCTCTAAATTTTTGAATGCCTTCCTTCCTTATTCATGAAATGAATGATTTTGACTTGATCTCTAAGCTCCCTTCCAATTCAAAATCTATCATCTTGGTTTCTACTTCCTTAGTCTTAGTCTTTCTTTTTTCCTGTATCACAAACTCTCTAGACTTAATTTCCTCACCTATAAAAGGAGTGAGTTGGTGTAGATGGCTTTCAAGTTTCTTTCCAGTGGATTATCCTCCTCTGATCCCTAAGAACAGAGCAAAAGGGGATCTTACCTGGGAGTGGATCTGAATCATTGCTCCTTCTTCTCTCTGAAAGGACAAACTCCTCTGCCTCCTGGGTTGTTACAGCCTAAAGGTCAGGTTAAGCAGAGATATACCTCTGATAGCACAAAAATATTGCCAGGGAAGTGTTAATGAATTTCTCATTGTCCAGCTTCTCTCCTAGAACTGTTCCTGAACCAGCTTTCCATGAATCCATGAGACAAATATCTATATTCCTAATGACAAGTCATGGTAAAGCTCGGAAGTATTTTCTGAGCTATGCAACAAGGATTAAATCCCTAACAATAGACTTGGGAATGTTGTATCATGGCCCCACTCTCCAACCATCTCTACCCCACCAGAAACTTGGACTCCATTTCTAGCTTCCATATCCTGCCCCAATAGGTGAGCCTTTTGCCTCATTTAGCCATCAATCCACGGCCAATTCCTGTAGGAACTACCCCTCCCTTCCAGTATCCATTTCTCTATTATCTTCCTCTATTAGAATGTAAGATCCTTGAGGGCAAAGACTATCTTGTTTTCTTTTATTTGTATCCCTAGAGCTTAGAGCAGTGATTGGCTGTTGAGATCCTATGTCCTTTTGTGGGCGCACATCTTTGTAACCTAGAAGGCAATGAGAGGTGGGACACAGGATGGAAGCAACTCCGTTTATTCAAGGCACAGCACAGAGTTTTATATCCTTAACTCATGGGAACATACCCCAATGTAACAGCGGACAAAGCAACAAAGTTTACATATCTTTACCAACAGGCAACACCGAGAATTTTTCTCATACGAATACCAATCAAAGTATCAACAAGCACATTTCTTTGCAACATTCTCCTGGCTGTGTCCTTCTCCCGGGCTGTTCCCGGGAAAACACCATGTACTTCTTGTTCCCAGAATGTCCCCATACTTGATACATGTTTGAGCTAGCTGTGCTTGAGCTAGCAACGTTGTTTATGGTTGAGCTTGCCTAGCTGCCCTTCTTTCTGGGGAGTGGAGAACGGATCCAGGCCAAGGAGCAGGCTCCTCACCTGAGAGGGCTTGTACAGCCATCAGGGTCAGAGTCCTACTCACCTGTGGTCCTCTACAATTGGCAAATCATAAGCTTAATAAATGTTCTTTCTTTCTATCTATCCATCCATCCATCCATTTATTCATGCTTCTATCTATCTCTTTTCATCCATTTATTCATCCACCTAGCTATCCAACTATCTCATCCATCCATCTATCTATCATCTATTTCCATGCATCCATTTATCTATCTCTATTTATCCATCCATCTAGCTCTCCAGTCAGCCATCTATTTATCCATCCAGCTATCTATTTGCCATCTATTTTATTGTGTTCTTAATCTTTGAAAATAGATACTGTAGTGGAAAGAGCTCTGGCTTTGTAAAACTGCTTTTCCAAGATGTGACTTATGGCTAAATGAGCTCCTTCTCGCTAGGGGATATGGTCTTAGATCACACAAACAAAGATTAATGGAGGAGAGGGGTGACTCTGAACCTAAAGAGAAGAGTCAAGTGTCTCTCATTCAGATTTGTTTCCTATTCTGAAGTAAAACTCTGGAGAAATTTTCTGGAACAAAAGTTAGGTGCCTGAATTCAAGATTCAGCTCTTGTGATTTTGGGCCAAGCACCTCATTACTCTGAGCCTCAGGTTTTTTTTCCTCTGTAAAATGAAGAGGTTGATATACCAAAATAAAGGCAAAATGGGTTCATGATTTAGATATAAAGGCTGATACTGTAAGCAAACTGGGAGAGAAAGGAATAGTTTACCTATCAGATTTATGGAGAACAGAAGAATTCACAACCAAACAGGAGATAAAAGAACATTATGAAACCAAAATGGATAACTCTGATTACATTAAATTGAAAAGTTTTTGCACCAACAAAGCCAATGCAACCAAGATTAGAAGGAAAGTAGAAAATTGGGAAAGAATTTTTACAACCAATCTGTCTGATAAGGGCCTCATTTCTAAAATGTATAGAGAATTAAGTCAAATTTATAACAATACAAGTCATTCCCCAATTGATAAATGGTCAAAGGATATGAACAGACAGTTCTCAGATGAAGAAATTAAAGCCATCTATAGTCATATGAAAAAATGCTCTAAATCACTATTGATTACAGAAATGCAAATCAAAACCACTCTGAGGTACCACATCACACCTATCAGATTGGCCAACATGACAAAACAGGAAAATGATAAACGTTGGAGAAGATGTGGGAAAATTGGAACACTAATGCATTGTTGGTGGAGTTGTGAAATGATCCGACCATTTTGTAGAGCAATTTGGAACAATGCCCAAAGGGCTATAAAGATGTGCATTCCCTTTGACCCAGCAATAACACTTCTAGGACTATATCCCAAAGAGATCATACAAATGGGAAAAGGACCCACATGTACAAAAATATTTATAGCAGCTCTTTTTGTGGTAGCAAAGAATTGGAAACTGAGAGGATGCCCATCAATTGGGGAATGATTGAACAAGTTATGGTATATGAATGTAATGTAATACTATTGTGCTATAAGAAATGATGAACAGGCTGACTTCAGAAAAACCTGGAAAGACTTGTATGGTCTGATGCTGAGTGAAGTGAGCAGAACCAAGAGAACATTGTACACATTAACAACCACGTTGTGCGATGACTAATATTGATAGATTTAACCCTTCTCAGCAATACAAGGATCTAAGACATCTCCAAAGACCTCATAATAGCAAGAAGAAAGAACTATGGAGTTTGAATCGGTTTGAAGCATACTATTCGCTATTTTTTTCTTCTTCTGTTGTATTTGTTTCCTCTTTCTGGTGGTTCCTCCTATTGGTTCTAGTTCTTACTTACAACATGACTAATGTGAAAATATGTTTAATAGGAATGTATATGTATGGTCTATATCAGATTGCCATCTTGAGGAGGGAGGGGGAGAAAAATTTTAAACTCAAAAGTTTGTGGAAGTGATTGTTGATAATTCAAAATAAATTAATTTAAAAAATGAAGAGGTTGGACAAGATAATCTCTAAGGCCCCTTCTAGCTCTAAATCTGATGATCAGTCAGTCAATCAATCAAGAAACATTCATTAAGTACGTACTATGTGCCAACAGCCCCTGCCCTCAATGAGTTCATATACTATCTGATCTTGTAGGACGATCCCAGTACAATGCCTGTAGTAGCTCCCTATTAGCCCGGGCATTCCAGCATCCAACCATGCTGAAGAATTGAATTTACTACACTTCTCTGTGTTCAGCTAAGTCCAAATCAGCATGTTTTGGGCTCTTTTTTCTTCTTTCCATTTTTCCATTAATGGCAAATAATGATCAAAAGCTAGCAATCCAACTCTTCCCTTTCTGTCTCCTTCCCTCTCCCCCCTCAACCTTTTCGGGATTTGCATTTTAGTTTTCATACAATGATCACCTTTGGTAGAAGATTTCTTCTTGTCTCATTAGTGAGTATTTGCTTTGGGAGTTCAGGGGCAAAGAAGAACCCAGTTTGGAGAATATTCAGGATGAAATGCCACCAAATAAAATGATTGGGCTAAATGAATGAATGAATGAATGAAAGAATAAAAAAGTATTTCTCCATTTCTGACTGTGTGATTATTCTAAGTGCTACAAAGTTAAAAGCGATACAGCACTTGCTCTCAAAGGGTTTTCATTCTAATAAAGAGATAACATAGTACGTGGGAGTGATAAACAGCCTAAGAAGAGAATGTCTCAAGAGTAACAGGGATGATGAATTGATCCAGAGAAGAGACATTCGATGTACCCTTTGCAGAAACAATGGTGGTGTTGATTTGATTTCCTTGTCCAAGCAAGAGAGGTGGGGGGGGGATAGGAATGGAAGAGAGACTTAGTAGTGAAAGTCATCTCTGAGACAATGGTCTTTGCATTCGTGTGTATGTGTGTGTGTGTGTGTGAGTGTGTGTGTGTGCAGTGTGGGACATTTTGAACAAGGCCCTCTGGGAGGATAGTGAAATCCCAGGGCTAGCCTGCTGGGGCCTCAACTGCTTCAGCAGCTCCTCTCACCTCATACAGGGCAGTTTTGTATCCTTAACCTTTAGTGGAATGAAACTACATCCAGAGGCTCCTGCAGGTTGGGGGACCTCATCCAAAAGCCCACACAGACCTGTATATTCCCTTATCTTCTGTTTAAGTACCAACACATGGGGATTTCTGAATGTTTTTTCTTCAATGTAGTTTTAAAATGTTTTACTGATGCTCTCCTCTCTCCCCTATGTTTCTCTCCCCCTCCCTCCCCTTTTTCTTCTCTTCCTTTCCTTGAAGCAGCTAGGTATTACAGTGGGGAGAGCACTTGGCCTGGAGTCAGGAAGATTTGAGTTTAAATCTGTTCTCAGACACTTACTATCATTATGACCTTGGGCAAGTCACTTAACTACTATCTGCCTCAGTTTCCTTAACTGTAAAATGGAGATAATAATAGTACCTGACTCTCATGGTTGTTATGAGGATCAAATGAGATATTTGTAAAAAGCACTGAGCACAGTGCCTGGTATAGAGGATGTGCTGAATAAATGCTTGCTTCCTTCCTTCCTCCCTCTTTCTTACTTTTACTTTTCTTCTTTCCTCCCTCCCTTTCTTCCTCTCTCCTTCCTTTGTTTCTTCTTCCTTCTTCCATTCCTCCTTTCTTTCCTTCCTTTGTTTCTTTCTCCCTTCCTTCCCTCCTTCCTTCCTGCCTTCCTTTCTGTTTTTCTTTTTTCTTCCTTCATTTCTCTCTGCATCTCTCCCTCCCTTCCTACCTTTCTTTCTTTCCCTCTTTTCTTCATTCCTCCTGCCTTCCTTCCCTAGCTCCTTCCTTACCCTTCCTTCCTTCCTTCCTTCCTTCCTTCCTTCCTTCCTTCCTTCCTTCCTTCCTTCCTTCCTTCCTTCCTTCCTTCCTTCCTTTCCTTCTTCCTTCCTTTCCCTCTGTATCTCTTAGTTGCCATTAAATTATTCTTCCACCCCTAAATAGAAGCTCCCCCTTGTAAGAAATAGACACAGTTAAGTAGAACAAATCCACCCACAGGTCAAGGATCTGGGAATGCCTGGGTCTCATTTCATCCACTGCTTTTTCCATTAGCCCATACTGCCTCTTATTTTTCAGTTGGTCAACGGTCACGCAGAGCTGTGCTTCCTCCCAATTTTGTCATCATGGAAGGGACCTGAAATATCATCTT
Organism: Phascolarctos cinereus; assembly: GCF_003287225.1. NCBI lineage: Eukaryota > Metazoa > Chordata > Mammalia > Diprotodontia > Phascolarctidae > Phascolarctos > Phascolarctos cinereus. The sequence goes on along the minus strand of NW_027555958.1, from coordinate 227,806,310 downwards.
GTTTCGTGTGTTCATTTTACAGATGAGAAAAACTGAGATCCAGAAATGGGGAAGTCATTTACCCATGGTCACATGACCTATTAGAATTCAGATCTCCTAACCAGTACTCTTTCCACTACATCACACTGCTTCTTATTCTATGTTCATTTTTGTAATTATTTAAGGGAAATAGAGCAATAATAGCTTGCATTCATATAGTGTTTTAATATTGTCAGAATGCTTTCCTCTCAAAAACCCTGTGAGGTAGGTAGAAAAATATTGTTATCCCCATTTTAGAGAGGACAAAAATTAGGCTGAGCAAGGTAATGTGACTGGCCCAGGGTCCCACAATTGATAAGTGCCAAAGCCAGTAATCAGACTCAGGTTTCTTGCTTTCAATCCCGTGCTCATTTTATTATATCCCCCATGATTCCTTGCTCTATATCCAATTCTTCATAATCATTAAGGGGAAATGTAAAAATGTACTAGTGCTATGTTAAAAAAAATCTACTCATTTCCAAAGAGGAGACCAAAGGTGAAAGGCAATTCCATATTGGATCATGGACTGGCATGCATTCATCCACTTCATAGTAGCAATGACTAGAAATGTAGGTCTACAGATGGAAAGAGAGTCAGGCCGTTGGAAACAAGAGCCACTTTCACCACAAACCTCCCGTAACTCAGATATAATTACTCCAAGGTACAAAAAATCTTGCACTTACAGACTCCCTGGTTCCAATCTCCTTGGCAGTATAAGTGCCCAGGAATAAGCCAGTCCTCATAAACTTTCCAGCCAAGGGCTGCAAAGGCGGGAAGTTGAAATAAGGACCGGTAATGAGCTTGCATGCCAAGTCCAGCTCAGCTCTCAAGTCCTTTGTAAATTCATTGACAGGATCAGGACCTGGTGGGGACAGGTTTTCAGCCTTAAATGGCCTAGAAAATGTGGGCTTTCTTGTACAATGACCAACTTTGACAGACTCACCTCTTCTTAGCAATGCAAGGATCTAAGACAACTCCAAAAGATTCATGGTAGAAAATGCTATCCACATCCAGAGAGAGAACTATGGAGTCTGAATGCAGATCGAGGCATACTATTTGCTCTGGGTTTTTGTTTGTTTGTTTGTTTCTTCTTTCTCATGGCTCCTTCCATTGGTTCTAATTCTTCTTTGCAACATGACTAATGTGAAAATATGTTTAATATGAATGTACATATAGAGCCTATATCAGATTTCATGCCATCTTGGGGAGGAGACTGGGAAGGGAGAGGGAGAAAATTTGGAACTCAAAATATTACGGAAGTGAATGTTGAAAACTAAAAATAAATTAATTATTTAATATTTTTAAAATGTGGGCTTTCAGATTCCAGGACCGACATCAGTTCCCTGTACCTCTACTAGGAACCAGTGCCAATTAGTTCCTTTGTACCCTCAGCCTGATAAACAGACAGGCTGCCCCATTGTACTCCTGGCCCAATACCCAGGCCTGTTAGCCCCATCATACCCCTAGCTTGATAAGCAGGCCTGTTAGCTCCATTGTACCTCTTTCTTTAGCTGTGAAAGTTACAGGAGAAAGAATTGAAAACCGGAGTTAAAAGAGGAAGAAAAGAAATGTCTGATACCCCAAGATGGAAAAACAAGACAAAGATAGAGGAGAAAGAAACCAATTTTAATTGGAAAGCCGTTTTCCTTCTCTTGTTATTTTTAAGTTATAGTCTTGGATCCTTAGAAATTACAGGCTCCTTTAGCATCATCTCTGTGGTTGGAAAAAATGCCCATTTCACTTTTAAAACAAACAATGGAAAGTTCCTTCTGGAGGAAAAATCTTATTAGCCAAAGTCAAAGGAAATCTGCGGAAAGTTTTAGCAAGATCTATGGGGCTTTCTGCCGCTTTTGCAGAATGGCTGTGGGCATAGCTGACGGCCTTCTTTGCCTCTTCCCCCAAACTGCTGCCTATACATAGGATAAAAATAACATCCCTCCCCTCAAACCCTTGAGTGCTGCAGAAGACCTCACAGGGTACTGAACGCAGGAGGAAACCACTCAGACATGAAAGCCAGGAGAATATCCCTTACCCAAATAAACAGCCTGAGGGATACATGGAGGGAAACAAGTCTGATCAGACAAAGCCACAAATTAAGATCACAAGAGACTAGCTGGGGATTTGGAGATCTGTCTTGAAAATATCTTCCAGGAAGCTGTCATTTGGGCATCTGTCTCATCCCCACATCTCCCTCCTCCTCTCTCTTAGCATCTGCTTAGCGCTGTCAGGTTCATGGAAGGGCTGGATTTGAATCGTGGCACTTCTACCTGTGTGGCCTCTAGCAAGGTAACAAGTAATTTATTGCTTGGGCCAGGCACTGGGACTGCAAAAACAAAAATGAGATGTTCCTGCCCTCAAGGAGTTTACATTCTACTAGGGAGATTCAAGGCTCATACGTTGGAATGGCGGCCAGGGGGTGGACCTTTGGTTTGGGCAGTCACAGGGACCGAGTAGTAGCAATGATGACTACTAGATTTTGTTCCTTGAATAAAAGGTGGAAGGAGAACAGGGTGGGAGGACAGATGGCAAGAGAGTTAAGCCTCATTCTGAGAGAAAAGTTGAAAAAAATTAATGTGGGCAGCTGGGTGATGCAGCTGATAGAGCACTGGACTTTGAATCAGGAAGACTCATCTTCTTGAGTTCAAAACTGGCCTCAGACACTTGCTAGCTGTGTAACCCTGGGCAAGTCACTTCACCCTGTTTGCCTCAGTTTCCTCAACTGTAAAATGATCTGGAGAAGAAAATGGCAAACCACTCCAGTATCTTTGCCAAGAAAACTCCACATGGGGTTACGAAGAGTTGTATACAACTAAATAACAAATACGCACTACGTAAACAACCCCTGTGCTAAACAGTTTACAAATATGATTTCATTTGATCCTCACAACAACCCTGGGAGATAGGTGCTATTATTATCCCCATTTTACAGATGAGGAAACTGAGGCAAACAGAGATTGGGTGACTTGCCCAGCGTCACACAACAAGTAAGTAACTGAGGTGGGATTTGAACTCAGGTCTTCCTGACTCCTGGCCAGTTGTTCTATCCACCATGCCACCTAGCTTCCTCTCTAAAAATGGGAGGGGGTTAGGTCAGCAGATCTCTAAGGTATTTTCCAGCTCTAAATCCTTTGATACCATGAATCTTTGAAACTAGAGACTCTGGTATCTTATCCCCAGTGGCACCAAGTAAGCAGTAAGTGGAGTGTGGACTGAAATGGAATAAACCTGTCAAGGTTCTCTAATAGCTACTAAATGGGAAAAAGAGAAAAGACAGGAAGGACTTGGATAGGGAGGTGGATTATTGCTGAGAGCACTGGGAAAGGATGTTAAGATGAGAAAGCGAGACAAATATTGCTGACTTTTTAATTTTTCCTAGTTCTGATCCTGAGGACTCGGTCCCAAAGGTTTTCTTTTTAGGGAAAATGACTTCCTGGTTTCATGGAAAAGTCCGTAGGGAAGAACTGAGCTTAAAAATAAAAAATGGGGGATGGGGAAGAAGAAAGAGTGAGAAAAACCAGTCTCATCCAATAGCCTTCCAGTGTCTTCCTTTGTTGACTGTTTTGGGGGGCCACCTCTAACACTACCTCATTGTATAACTTTAGGCCAGTCTCTGAGGCTTCCCCATTTGTCAACAAGAATACCAGTCCCTATCTCAATTGCCTTCCTGGGTTCTTGTAAGATAAAGTACACAAAAGTACATTGTAAACTGTAGAGTACTATGGTCAGGGAAGCTGTTGGGTGGGGGAGGGGGCCACAAAAATCATATAGTAAGTTAGAACCCCATCTAGAATCCAGGCTGGAACCCTGAATTTGACATAGTATTGTCTACGTTGGCAAGAATAGAAATATCTGAAGAGCAGCTAGGTGGCGCAGTGGATAGAGCACTGACTCAAGAGGACTCAGATCAAACATTTGTTAGCTGTGACCCTGGGCAAGTCACTTAACCTCAACTGCATAAAAAAAAAGAATAGAAATATCTGGAAACGTGCTAAAATTCTGGTGAGAAATCCAAAATTAATTTTTAAAATTGGATCTATGATTCAATTAGTATAAGGAACTTTGGGTGAGGTAATTTCCTCTATCAAAGCAGTCTACAGCCTTTATTGCAACTTACAGTCTTTGAGAGTTGTCTGGGGCACTGAAAGGTTAACATGGTCACATAGCCAGTATGTGACATAGGCAGGATTAGCACTCAGGTCTTCTTGACTCAAAGGCCAGTTTTCGCACCTATCCCTCACCTAGAATTATTATTTATCCAATTTCTCCTTTTATAGACCTTGTTTGAGACAAACATGTGCTCTGAAAAACTAAACTGCACATTATTGGGGATGTCATAGAAGAGAATCGTTGGGCAGAGGGTTAGACAAGATGCCCTCTAAGGTGCCTTCATAATCTGAGATTATATGAACCTATGTGTACTATTAGAAGCCCATAATGTCATGGGGCCCTTTTTGAATTTGGGGGGGGTACTTCTGGTCTCATTATAGTTGGTGGGTTTTCACTGGATTCTCTGCTTCCTTCTAGGCTAGAACTTCCTTCCTGTTCCTCCCAGTGTGGACTCTAGTTCTGGACTGTTGTAGTATGGCAGGTGCGTAGGAGAAAGACTGAAGAGGATTCTTTACCATTTTCTAAGCAAGAAAACCAAGAAACAGAGAGGTAGGCTAATTGCCTCTGATCCCTGACATAACAGCCAGGAGCCGAGCCCAGAAATTATAACCTTCACACTTGTGCTCAACCCACTAGACAGGCCAGAGTGACCTGGTCTCCAACCTCTGAGGCATATTTAAAAGTGGGACCAGGGAAAAACCACGAAACTATGAAAGCCAGGAGAAGCGATGACCTAGACAGTTTGAGACTGTTTTCAAACTACTGGTCAGTCATCCAAAAACGGAGGAAAAAACCCCAAGATACTGGAAGCCTGGAATGTTAGAGGTGAAGGAGGCCTTTGAGACCATCTGGGACACCCCCACTCCCTCCCACTTTGCAGGCATCTTGCCATCTACCCTGAGAGATATGGGAAAGGTCCTTCCCTCCTCACTTCCTCATCCCTCTTTGCATTTATTCTACTTGCTCTGGGAATAATAAATCAATGCTACTATTGATACCAGAATCCTGGAGATTTCTACTTTCTGGGTTTTTGTGACAATACTTTCTATCAGCTCTCCTCTCACCTGTCTGACTAGTCCTTCTCAGCTTATTGCTGATTTGTCCGTTGGCCTCAAACTATGAAAGCACCCCAAGGCTCTGTCTTGGGCCGTCACTTCTCTTTCTATACACTCTCTTTTGTTGACCTCATTGGTTTCTATGAATTCAATTATCCTTAAACCGATGATTCCCAGATCTATACATTCAGCCCTGGCCTCTCTCCTGAGTACCAGTCCCATATTATGAAGCACGTTTTGGACATTTTTTGGAGGCAGCTAGGTGGCTCAGTGGATAGAGCATTGGGCCTGAAGTCAAAAAGACCTGATTTTAAATCCAGCCTCAGACCCTTATTAGCTCTGCGTCAACCAGACCAAAATGACCTCTCACTTGTAGATGGCTGGAGCTAAACAGAACAGGCTAGAGACAGGTGAGTCAGGAATTAAACAGAAAATTACTTTCAAAGTGAGGGAAACAGCTTACAAGAAAGGAGGAAAATTAGACACATGTGCCAGGGCCCCACCCCTAGTGGGGGGAGATCTCAATACTTATACCAATGGCTACACAGTGAGCTATATCCCTGACAATGAGGAGTAACAGCCACAAAGAGACAAGTTTGATATGTAGCTGGGCTTCATGACCAGAACATGGGTACTTGTCCAAGCTTGTCCAGTGCTTATCAGAGCTTAGAGAACATCTGATGCTGGTCAAAGCAATACAATAATTATGTGATTTTGCCAAAGAGTGATATCATCCAGAGGGTGAGCACAAAGGATTGTTGTTATGCCAAGCTCAAGGCACAGCTTGCTTGTTGGGCCTGAGCTCTGAAAAACAAGGGTGCCTCCCAATACCTTGATACTGTGTGACTCTGGGCAAGTCACCTAATCTCTATTTGCCTTAATCCACTGGAGAAAGAAACGGCAAACCACTCCAGTATATTTGCCAAGAAAACCCCACAAAAGGTGTCACAAAGAATCAGACACAACTCAATAACAACAACAATGACAGTGGACATTTTGAATTAAATCTCCTGTAAGCATCTCCAACCGAATGCTGTTGTTCATCCTTCATTCTCAAAGAGGACCAATGACATCACGAGGGTGATATCTTGTGAGTGAATTGGATTTAAATGAGGCAGAGTTGTGCAAAGTCACCAGCCTCCCTCTATCCTCCAGAGTCATTGGAGACCAGTGGCAAGACAAAGGTCAAGATCTCCGACTCATCATGTCCAAAAGAGAACGTACTATTCTTCTTCTCAGTCTACCCTTCTTACTAACTTGCCTATTTCTAAAAAGAACACCAACATCCTCCTCTCACGTTTGTAAGTCCAGGTTTGATTTCTTGACTCCCTCTCTTGTCCTACACATCTGTTCAGTTGCCAAGTTTTGTCAATTCCAGTTCCACAATATCTTTCATATACATGTCCTTCTTTCCACTCACACAAGCACGTCATCTCTTTCCTAGGCTGTTGTGATTGCCTACTAATTATTCTCCCTGCCTCAAGTCTTTCCATCTCCAATCCATGTTCCATATTACTGCCAAAGTGAAATTCCTATAACTAAGGTCTATGTCACTTCCCTTCTCAATAAGCTCCAGTGAGCTCCAAGCTCCATTGTCCAGTAAGGGTTGTACTAGATAACCAGAGAGGAGCTTTTCAATTCAGAGCTTCTACGATCCTTTGTTTCAGAATGGCTCACCAGGGCTATAGGAGAATAGATTCAGAGCTAGAAGGAACCCTAGAGGAAAGGTGTCAAAAATGGGGCTCCCAAGTGTCCCAGAACTAGACTAACATGTAATTGGGAAATATTTAACAAAATAAATAAAAATACAATTGAACAAAGATGTTAAAATGTGGTTTTCTTTTTTATGCAGTATTTTATTTTTTCCCAATTACATGTAAAGATAATTTTTAACATTTACTTTTTAAAAATATTTGAGTTAGGGGTAGCTAGGTGGTGCAGTGGATAGAGCTCTGGCTTTGGAGTCAGGAGGACCTGAGTTCAAATCTGGCCTCAGACGCTTGACACTTACTACCTGTGTGACCCTGGGCAAGTCACTTAACCCCAATTGCCTCACCAAAAAGCAAAAAATAAAAATAAAAATATTTGAGTTCCAAATTTCCTCCCTCTCTCCCTCACCTCCCCCTTTCCTAAGATGGTAAGCAATTTGATGAAGGTTATATATGTGCAATCACGTAAAACAAATTTCCATAATCTAAGTCAATATACAGGCAGCTAGGTGGCACCGCAGACAGAGCTCCAGGCCCAGAGTCAGGAAGATTCACCTTTCTGAGTTCAAATTTGGCCTCAGACACTTCCTAGCTGTGTGACCCTGGGTAAGTCACTTAACCCTGTTTGCCTCAGTTTCCTTATCTGGAAAATGAGCCAGAGAAGGAAATGGCAAAACTACTCCAGTATCTTTGCCAAGAAAACCCCAAATGTGGTCATAAAGAGTCAGACATGATTGAAAAACGACTGAATGACAAAGTCAACATGCCTGCTGGGATCCTTCTGTATGGTAACGTCTATTTTAGTTTGCCACCACTCCCTTAGAGGCTCTCTAGTACAGTCTCTTTATTTTGCAAATGAGGAAACTGAGACCTAGAGAACTTTGCTGACTTGTCAGTGGTCACCCAGCTGGGATTAGAAGTCAGGATCTCTGCCTCCAAATCCAGCATCCTCTCCACTGTACCAGGTTGAAAAGTCCTGGTTACCTTGGAGTATAACCAGAGCTTGCAACACTGACCTTAAAGAAATAATAGTTGAGTTGGTGCAAACCAACATGGCATCATGAGGTCAGCACAGTTTTGTATGTGGGTTGTTACTGTTTTTGTTTTACAACTGAAAGACATTAGGATGACAGGAAGAATAGACCATGGCCAACTCTGTGGTACAAAAGCATTAAATTGGGCTTCCCACTGAAGGATACAAAAAAATTCTCCAAAGACAAACACCAGGCCTAGGAGTTGGTGGTGATAACATTCATCCTTCCCCTCTTCTCAGCTCACATGGAGAGCTGCCACTCGAGTTCAGGCCTTTATCACCTGTCTCCTGGCTTGTGCAATAGCCTTCTAATTGGTCTCCCTCAGACTTCTCCCTTCTCCAGCCCACCCTCCACATAATTTCCAAATTGATATTCCTAAAGTACAGATCTGACCATAGTTCAGGAAGCTTCAAGGGCTCTCCATCTCCTTTAGGGTACGATACCAATTCCTCTGTTTCAACATTTCATACTCTTCACAATCTGGCTCTAACCCATCTTTCCTTACAGATTTCACATTGTTAACCCATTCTATCCAAACTGGCCTATTTGCTGTCCTATGCACTCAATATTTCATCTCCCATCTCCATGACTTTGCATAGGCTGTCCCCTATGCCTAGAATAGGTTGGCTAGGTGGCACCATAGTGCACAGAGTGCTGGGTGGGCCTTGAGTCAGGGAGACTCATCTTTCTGAGTTCAAATCTAGCCTCAGACACTTCCTAGCTCTGTGACTGACCCCAAATTGGGTCCTGAGGAGTCTGGAATGACTGAACAACAATGCCTAGAATGTTGTCCTTTCTCTGACTCTTGGAACCTCTACCTCCATTAAAGGCTCAGCATAAGTGCCACCTTTTACAGGAGGCCTTCCCTGATCCCTTCATTGACAGTGCTTTCCTCCCTCAAAAAATTGTTTTGTATTTATATTTTGTATCTCCTTATCTGTGTTAAACACTTCAGTATGGCTATTAGAAGAACCTCATCTAATGGAAGGTCTGGCCAAAAGAAAGTAAAATAGAGTAGGTGGTGTGACTTCACAAGATTCAAAGTTGGGAATCCCCAACTAGTCTGATTGCCTCATTTTGTTGTTGCCATTCATTCATTTCAGTTGTGTCTGCCTCTTTCTGACCCCATTTGGGCTTTTCTTGGCAGAGATCCTGGAGTAGTTTGCCATTTCAGCTCATTTTACAAATGAGGAAACTGAGGCAAATAGGGTTTAGTGACTTGCCCAGGATCACACAGCTAGGAAGTGTCTGAGGCCAGATTGGAACTTGTGAAGCTGAATCTTCCTGATTCCAAGCCCAGTGCCCTATCAACTATGCCACCTTGCTGCCCTCATTTTACACAAATTGGAACTGAAGTCCAAAGAAAGCTATTTATTCAACATAACAAACATAGTAAGCAGCAGAGTCAAGTTTCAGACCTATATTTTGATTCTAAATCCAGAGATCTTTCCTTTATCCCATTCCGCATCTCTGCCAGAGTGTCTGTAACTCCAAGTCTGGATTGTTCTCGTAGACAACCACTTGCCCATCAAATTTTTATTGACCATCCAGACCACATACTGAGGGTTGAATCTTTATGTTTCTATAAGGCTTGCTGCCCCATTTTTATTAGTGCACTATAGCCTGGGCATAAAGTGTTTTGCAAAACTTAAAACCCTTTATAGATTTCAGCTATTGTTATTCTGATTCTTTTCAGCCCTAGGGATTCAGGCCACTGAGAGTTCACACAACCATTCTCATCTTTTCAAATTTCAAATGGGCTTATTAACCAGTTTAATAAGGGATGATGAGAAAGTAGAGAAAAATCTCTAGGACATGAGTCTTCATCACCCTATTAAGTTTTAAAATTCATTAAGGCATCAAATCACTGAGCACCCTTAAAATTAAGGAAATGAAAGAGAAATACTAAATGTCTCTGAGAAGGCAGGTCAAGTAAGGACAAATAAAAGACAATGAAAATGAATTGTGCTAGAAAGGTCACTACACTATAAATCCAGGGACCAGGGTTCTAGGCTTGGTTTTTGCTACAACTCATTGCAAGATCTTGGGCAGGACATCCCTTCTTCGGATCTCAGTTTCTTTCTACTGAAAGATGAGGGAAAAGAGAATTTAAGGAGGCTTCTAATTCTTGAATTTTGCCATTTCATTGCAAGAGTGGGGTTGATTTTGTAAACTAATCAAATGACCGTACTCAAAGTTAAGTGAAAAGATACCACAACCTGATATGTTTACCAGGTGGGAAGATATCTCCATCAATCAGTCAAAGACTAGACTAAGCATGAAAAATTCTGGAAAGCCATTAAATTTACTGCAGTAACTGCACAGAAAGTGCTTTGGATTGACTGAGGAAACTTGGTCACACCTTCCAGACCTACATAAAATCAGGGAGCGAATTCATAACTCCACAGATTCATACAAGCAAAGAAGAGAGTATTCCAGCTAAACCCTTCAGAAGGAATTGATTGAGGGATGAGGGGAAGAACAGAGTTCTTCTCTCCAGATTCCCACCCTTGATTAGAAGAAGTCCTCTTGACCTTCAGAGGTCTGAAAGACTTAAAATCTTCCCATCAACGTCCTAGCAGCATCCATAGATTAGCTGATAGCAGGATCTGCATCAAAAATCAAATTCAGTCTGAACACAGATTCAAGGCTTTATGGGGAGCACTGCAGAAAAAATACACTATACCTCAGGGGACCATCTTAAAATGTTTTAAATTTAACTTTTTTCAATTAATAAGCCTTTGTTTTCTCTCCCTATCTACCCTCACCCACTGGGGAAAAAGGTAAAATAAATGTGCATAGTCAAGAAAAACAAAATCTCACATTGACCACACCTAAAAATGTATATCTCATGCTGCATCTTGAGTCCATCACCTCTCTATCAGGAAGTGGGTAACACGTTTCATCATCAGTCCTCTGGGATTACAGTTGTTCATTGAATTGATCAGGGTTCTTAAAACTTTCAAAATAGTTGGCTTTTACAACATCATTTTTGTTGTATAAATTGTTTTCTTGGATCTGCTAACTTTGCTCTGCATCAGTTCATTCAAGTCTTCCCAGATTTCTCTGAGTCCATCCCTTTCATCACTTTTTAATGATATTATAGTATTCCATTAAATTAGTATACTATAATTTGTTCAGCCGTTCTCCAATTGATGGGCTCCTCCTAAGGTGAACATCTTGAAGACTCCAGCAAAAGAACTTCTAGCACTTGTGAGTCACTCCTTCGAAACATGTTCTCTCAAAACTTGATTCTACTTTTCCCTTGACCCTAGATATAGAATATAAGCTCCCAGAGGGCAGGGACTGTCTTTTGCCTCTTTTTTAAAAAAATTTATTAATTTATTTTGATTTATCAACAATCATTTCCATATGCTTTTGAGTTTAAAATTTTTCTCCCCCTTCCTCCCCACCACCTTCCCCAAGACAGCGCGCAATCTCATATAAGCTATACATTTACATTCCTATTAAACATATTTTCACATTAGTGAAGTTGTAAGTAAAAATTAAAACCAATAGAAGGAACCATTAGAAAGAGGAAACAAAACTCAACAGAAGAGAAAAAAAATGACAGCGATTCAACTTCCATAGTTCTTTCTTTGTGGATAGCATTTTCTTTTGCCTCTTTTTGTATCCCTAGTCTTAGCACAGTGCCAGGCACATAGTAGGTGCTTAATAAATGTTTATTGATTGATTGATTACTTATGAGAGTATATCATAGACTTTGAGGGAGGATACTTTGTACCAACTGTTCTTCTCCACATCAGTAAATACCCCTTTCCAAAAGTTAATTTAATCTGGCTGGTTAACTTCATATCAGCTGATAATCATGGGAAGCACAATGGTGGAAGTTTGTGAACTAAATACTACTGGAAAATAATAGAGCTCTGAGGGGATGTAGTAGCCACACTCTGGGGACCTGACTCAATAATGGAATAGGAGTGGGAGCAATCGACTCAGAACATATGTTACATTTTTTTAAAAAAACAAACAAATAGTATGGAGTAGTAGAGGGTGTACTGACCTTGGAGTCAGAAAGACAAGACAAGTTTCTCATGCTGCTCCTCCCTCATTGTGTGGTTTGTCCTTTGTTCTTGTAGAGGACCATGACATCAGGAAGATGATGCCATGACTTGCAAGTGAATTGGATTTCAGTGAGGGAGGGCTGTGCAAAGTCACCAGCCTCACTTTCTCCTCTGGAGCCATCTGGGTCCAGTGGCAAGATATACATCAGGACAACTGGAGATGGCCCTTCTCCTGCCTCATACTCGCTTTATGATTGCAGGTAAGTCATGATCCCCAGGTAATTCTCCAAGTGTACAAGTTCCAAATGTGTGTGAGGGAAGGGATTTTCTCTACTGGGAGTTTCATATGGAAACAAAAAAGAAAAGAAAGGTGGGGGGGGGAAGGAAAACAAGCCCATTGTATATGCCTTCAGCAGTTTTTCCATAATGGTGGGATGGGAAGAGAAACTCTGTCCCACAAGTTATTCATCTTGGAAAATTTTCCTATGAAACTCCCAAACCAGAGAATGTTTAGATATTTAAATGAGTGCTATAGAGCAGGGGACTGGTCCACTTACCTCTGAAACATCCATCAATCAATTCACATTTACCTATGCCAGGTACTATACTGGGTGCTGGGAGTACGAAGACAATAACCCAATCTATCTACCATCAAAAAGCTTATAGTCTAGCTGGGGGAGACACCTTGTACATATGAAGACAAATACAAAATAAATATGAGGGGATTTGGGGAGGAAGGCACTACTAGCTGTTTGGTGGGCAGGAAAGAGCTTATGTGGAAAGTATGACTTGAGTTGAACTTTAAAGAAAATTAGAGATTTTGAAAACCTGAGGTGAAAAGGTAGACCATTCCAGGCATGGTCCTGGAGTGTAATAGCAAAGAGGTAGGAGATGAAGTGTTATGAATGACATCATGATTGAAATTAAGATGAACTGAGGCACAAAGCTCCAAAGATGTTTAATTTATTAGTAAAGCTAGCAATCACCAATAAAATGGGTCTTTAATTTCAGTCATGACAATGACAAAATGAGCAAAAAATAGCAAATAGCAATAGCAAAAAAGCCAGTTTGGTTGGACCACGATGTCCAGCACAGAGGGAAATAATATACAATGAGGCTGGAACGGTAGGTGGGGAGCAGGTGGTCTTATACTTCTCTATATACTGCACTATGTCTAACACAACCCTGGACACATAGCAAATATTCAGTTGGAAGATGGATGGATAGATAGATGGATGGATGGTCGGATGGATGGACAGATTGATGGATGAATAGACGGATGATGACAATAGGCAGAAAGGAGGGACATCTCCTGGATTGGAGGGGAATACAATGGAAAGAGTATAGAATTGGAAGGATAGGGGATGAAGAAGAGGGAGCCCTCACAGGAAAGCCACAGGAATTTCACTTTGTCATAAGTGGACATAGAGCATAGAACAGTTATCAAATTGTTTCCCTGGGCTCATAAGATTTCCCTAGTCCATATGGCTTATACCTGCAGTATGCCAGAAGCCTACCTAGTTGCTATCTAGGAAATTCCCAAGTTGGAATACATGTATGACTCACTTCCTTGGTATAAAGCACTTTATTTTTCTTTTCAAATTCACCTCCTTCCACACTTGTCCCATATCTACTTTTCCCATTCTTCCTCCTCCTCCAAATGATCAACTCCTTTCATACTATAGGGGACTGGATCTATCTTCCTTTGTCATGCAGAAGAGGCCCCCACTTTTCAATGGCAAGTCCTCTCTGCTCAGTTTCCCATAGATTTTACTGTTTTCTCTTCTCTGACACCATACACACACACACACACACACACACACACATCCTACTTTGTACTCACACCTACCTTTAGTCACCTGTCCCAGGCTTGAGACAAAGTGAAAAGACGGGAGTTGGAAAAGAAGACAGAGACAAATTACAAGGGGGGAGAAGCTTCCTGCTGTTAAACCCAAACCAGATACAATCCTAGGGCCATTAAGAAACCTCTCTCCTCAGAGAGAATCCTCAGGACATAACACAATCATCCAGGTCTGGGAGCCAGCACCTGGAGCAGAGCTACTTCTGAACTGCAGATGAGGCAAAAAGGAGAAGGCAACAGGAAAACTGAGCTAGGATGGGGAGGGGAAGGGATGAAGCTGCTGGCCTCCAAGTGGAGTTGGGCTGCCATGGGTAAAAGACTGAACCCAAGCAGGGAAAACATTCAGGCAGAAAAAGGCATCCAGAGCTAGTGCCTCAACCAGCCCCTGAGCATCTAAGACTTTGGATGTAACACTGCACCAAGAGGTGTCTCTGGAGTTTTCCTCTTTCTTTAAAGTATTCAGCAGTAGAGGCCAGATGGAAACTGAAGCAGACAGGCTTTAGGCCTTTTCTGGTATAGTTATTTCTGTAGTTGCCCATCTCAAAACTCTTGGGAAAGACATATCTTCAGAGCACTCAGAAAGATAGTTTTCCGTGCTTGAGTGCTGGCCAATTTCCTTCCTCTTCCAGTCCAGCTTCAGGCTGGCCAGAATATCCCAGCCAGGATAGTGACCTGTTCAAGGCAGAGACATCTTCTACAGATGAAACCACTGGAGCAAAATACCACTCAATGGTGGTCGTCTCTCCCCTGATTAGACTACATAACCCCACTGCCCCCTAAGCTGGATGGAGGAAGGACATCCTTGTGCTATATGTTGCATGTGGAACATGACTCTGAATAATACAGAGAATGCTGATAGAAGCTTGGAGACTATAGGTGGAGTTGGTACCAAAGCTTATTGGGGAAGAAAGAACACTTCCAGATACTGTTTGAGAGAGAGAGAAAGGCTTTGGAAGCTGCAGGCATGTAGGAGAAGCTGGCTCTCCAACCTATCTGTGATTTCTAATTTACTTCCCTGGAGCCTTTGGAGAATTTCTCTTGGGTGGGATTAAAGCTTCTCTCTTGGCTTGAGTTGGAATCTCATCTCTCTACCAGCTAAAGAACTCATTCATTCTTATGTATTTTCTGATATATTCTAATCTGTAGGACTTCTCCAATTTCTGTTTCCGGTTTTGCTTAGAAATATGGGTTGACTCATTATTCACTATTTTTGACCACCTTTTGTTTAAACTGTGACTTATGCAAAAAGATTAAGTTTGCCAGTGTGAGCTAAGAGATAGCAACCAGGGCACAAGCTTTTATTCTGAACTCCTAAAAATAATCATACCCCTAGACCCATTCAGGGAGGGCAAGAGGTATAATTCTGGCCCAGTACTCATCTTGGAAAATGGAGGGGGAAGGTGCCCTTCTTTCCTTCTTACCTTCCTTCCTTCCTTCCTTTGTTCTTTCTTTCTCTTTTTTCATTCTCTTCCTTTTTTGTTCTTTCTCCCTTCCTTCCTTGTTTCTTTCTTTCCTTTTCTTCCTTCCTTCCTTCCTTCCTTCCTTCCTTCCTTCCTTCCTTCCTTCCTTCCTTCCTTCCTTTCTTCCTTTTTCTTTCCACAACAATCCTGTGAAGTAAGTACTAGAGGTATCTCTATTTTACAAATGGAGAAACTGAGGCTCAGAGATTTGCCTAAGGCTCCACTGGATCATTATGTTACTGCTTGAGGAAATGCAAGTCCTTTCCCTTCTTTTCCTTTGGTGTGTGGGTAACAGATGCTTTATACATCTGCCAAAATGATCTGCCCCAGAGGAAATAATGAATTTATTTCATCCCCTTTAAAAAAATTTTAAGGGAGAAGCAAAGCACATTCTAGCATTTTTTCAGGGTCAAATTAGGGATCATTTTCATAAAATGAACTCATATAGGCATCCAAACAACTCTTTAGAGATTTGTGTTGGCTGAGAAAATGGCAAAGGTTGGGTTTTTACTTTCCATCTTCATAAGAGATCATCCCTCACTCACCTTTTTCCAAAGAAAAAGCTAATAGAGACCACTAAACAATTTCTCCTTGTGGAAGACTTAAGGATATTATAACAGGGGCTTGGAAAGGGGACTATTGATCAATTGAGTCCCCCAATCCACTTGATGAAATTACAGGCTTGGAACCTTTGTCAGGAAGGGACATTTCCCATGGAGCTAGACATGCATTCCAGCTCAATGCTGAAGGATGTACATTTTGTGATGTAGCTAGTGGTGCGGTGATTAGTATACTGTGCCTAGAGTCAGAAAAACCCAAGTCCAAATCTTGCCTCAAACATTTGTTAGCTGTGTGACCCTGGACCAGTCACTTCACCTCTCTTTGCCTGTTTCCTTCTTTGTAAAATGGGTGTAATAACAGTACCTACCCCACAGGGCTGTTGTGAGAATCAAATGACATAATAATTTTATGTTTTCATCTATTTTTTCATTTTTTTGTTTCTGTTTGACTGATTCTTGCTCTCTCATAGAGACATTAGTTTCCATTTGTCCAATTCTAATTTTTAACAGATTGTTTTCTTCTGTTAGTTTTTGTTCTTCCTTCTTCAATTGGCCAACTGTGTTTTTTAGGGACTTGTTTTCTTCAGTGTACTCTTCTGTTAGTTTTTGTCCTTCCTTCTTCAATTGGCCAATTGTGGTTTTTAGGGACTTGTTTTCTTCAGTGAATTTTTTTTCTAATTGGCCAATTGTATTTTGAAGGACTCTTCTACCTCTCTCATTTGACTTTTAAAATCTTTCTTGAGCTCTACTAAGAAGGCTTTTTGGGCTTCAGACCAGTTCATATTCCCTTTTGATGTTGCAGATGTAGGTTTGTTGACAGTGTTGTCCTCTTCAGAATTTCTGTCTTGATCTTCACTCTTCTCATAATATGAATCTATGGTACGTTTCTTTTTACTCATGGTGTTTCTTTATTCCCTGACCTGTAAAGAGATGGAGCTCTCCTGCTGGGGAACAGAGGGCACTGACCCAAGCTTCTTGTGTTGGGAGCCTAGGTCTTGGTCACTGGCTGGGGCCTCTTATGCTGGCAATTGGAGGCTGTAGGTTTCTGGCAGCTTACCTCGTGTTGGGCTGGAATCAGCAAGGCTGGAACTTTCAGGCAATTCTAGGTTGCCTGCTTTTCCTTTCCTTTAGCTTTCTTCAGCTCCTTTTAGATGGGTGCTGCAGGGTGTTTATCTGCCTGGGGCCCCTTGTAGTTCTGCCTCCCTTATTTTTGCTGAGGCACTGGGAGACCCGTTTGCTGGGCTGCTGCACTGCTGCTCCCCATCTTTCTTCTAGTTCAGCTGTTCCAGGGTTTTTTTCTGGGGTGATATTTTCTGGGTTTTCAGAGGTTGATAGGAGAGAGTGAGATACCTTTTCACTCCGCCATCTTGGCTCCCACAAGCGGAAGTCCCAAATGACATAGTAATTGAAAACAGGTTAGCAAAACACTTTGCACATAGTAAGTGCTGCATAAATGTTAGCTAATATTACTATCTCTCCTGGGCTGAAAGTGAAGGGGCTACTTTCTCATGGGCCAATTGACGCTATTGATTGGTATGAGAACTTTTGACCTGTTCTGTTTCTGATCTGGGGCAATTTGTCCCCTTACTGGGCAACCTCATGGCCTTCTGTTCCCAATGGAATCAACATATTGATATGGAACTCAGTGTGGATTTCATCAGCATAAACCCCTGAAGCTCAGAACTCCCAAGGCTCAAGAGAGCCTCCAGCCTCAGCATCTCCAGGAGTTGGGATGACAGGCCTGCTCCAACCATTCCTGGCCACCCTGAGCTGTTCCTCTTTTGGAATGCACCCAATGTTTTCTCTCTAGGATTTCTAGCAAAGAGGTAGGGAAGAGGTGGGAAGGGGGATGGGAGGAGATCCTTTAGCAGTGGTGTCTACAAATGACAAGGAGACGTGAACTGGAGTCCTTAGCCGCCTTTTTTTTCTCATTTCTATTTTATTTCCCTGTATATAGAACAGCAACTAGAAATCTTGAGAAGTGGATGTTTTCAGACTTGGTAATAACCTTGTGAGCTTGTGAATTTAGAAGTTCCAGAGGAAGTTTTTGGTTTCCCAGAGGGAGGAGGTGAAAAAGTACTACTTCATAAAGGAAAAAGTATGCCCTGCTACTAAGAGGATTCTGCAGTAGAAGGATTAAAGAGAGCTCAGGTCATGCCTGGGAGGGCCAGGAATTATGGACCTTGTGAGATGCACTCACAAGGCAGCAGGTCTGGTTATGCGAAATATCTGCTCAGTAGTCCTACAAAGTTCCTTTTGCCTTTCAGGAGAGCACAATGGAGGTGATAAGTTGTTTTGTGTTTTATCTGTATTTTGGAGCCATTTACGTTTTAGGAATTTTCTGTGATGAATATCCATAAGAGAACCTTTTGTCAAGCCCCTAGGCTTGAGCCATATCTAAACATTGTTTTAGAGAAATCCCCAGATCTGTACTCCAATAAGCCATAGTGTGAGAGAAAAACCTAACCTCATTGCCCCCTTTTTTTGGGGGGGCAGGGTTCAGGCCCACTTCTAAGATGAAATCAGATCTGTGGGAATCTAGAGCCAGAGCCATGGGCCATCTCCACTCGCCCTGATCCAGATCTCGCCACTGGCCCTGGAGAAGCGAGTGATGCTGGTGACTTTGCACAGCCCTCCCTCACTTAAATCCAATTCACTTGCGAGTCATGGCATCATCTTCCTGATGTCATGGTCCTCTTTAAGAACGAAGGACAAACAACAACACAGAGCCCAGAGACCCTTGTGGGAAGGCCATAAGATTACGGTGTGCACAGGCAGCAGACCATCTTTATGAAGTCCAAGCAAAGCTGTAACTAACAAAGTGGAAATGGTGCAAAGTTGCCTAAGTTCAGCTGAGGGTATAGGACAGGGGTGGGTGACCTGAGCCTCCAGGAACTTCATAAATATGGATTCCATCAAAGGGCCGCACTTGAGGACCTAGAGGGCCACAGGTTCCCCACCCCGGAAGGAGGTATCAGAGATCTTAGCCTACTGAAAAACAGATTCTAGCTCCCTCAGCCTCTTTCTGACCCCTTTGGTGGATTTTCTTCAAGGCTCCATTCTGGGCTCTTTCCCCTTCTCTCTCTGTACCCTCTCCCTGGACAATCTCATTAAGTCCCAAGGCTTCAATTCACACCACTATGCAGATAACACCTATGAGAGAAAGAATGTTGGCCTGGGGAGATCATAGAATTAAATCAGGGTAGGTCTTCTAATATTCCTATAAGTCTGCTTTATAGAGCAACTTCATTCTTTTAAATAAAACACAAACAAGTCCTGAGCTTGTAAGCAGTCTGAATGACAGAGTATCTCTAAAGAACTTCTGTTTTATTGCTCTGTGAGTACAAGCAGAACCCAAATTTGTTCTCTGTAAAATAGAGATCATACAAATTTACATGACTTCCTTCATGGGGCTTTTGGGACCTAAGTGTTGGCAAATAGAGGCGCTTAGGACACTCTTTGGTTGAGTTAGTGAAGGAGGATTAAGAATTAGCATATCAATTGTTTACACATTCTTCTTATAATAATAGCAAGCATTTATATAATGCTTTAAGATTTTGTTTACAAGTATTATCTTAATCTTTACAACAACCCTGGGAGGGAAGTGCTATTATTATCCCTACTTTACAGTTGAGTAAACAGAAAATAGAAGTTAAGTGACTTGGTCAGGACCACACAGCTAGTAAATATTTGAGGCAGGATTTGAAAGCAGATCTTCCTGACTCAAGGTCCAACACATTCTTTGCCACCTAGCTGGCTCTAAAGTGCCTGAAAGTAGTTTGTTCTCTCAAGAAAGTTAAACATGCCCTCTGAAATCTTCCATATACTATTAATTTGTTTAGTGAAACAACTTTTATAGATGGCTAGATGGTGGAATGGATAATGCACTGGAGTCAGGAAGGACCTAAGTTCAAATCCTGCCCCAGACACATACCATGTGACCCTGGGAAAGTCACAACCTCATCTAGCTTTAGTTTCCTCATCTGTAAAATGGGAGTAACCATGGCTTCTATTTTACCGGATTGTTATAAAAATCAAATGAAGTTTTCCCCATTAGACTGCAAGCTACCTGAGGGCAGAGACTGTGTTTTTGCCTTTCTTTGTATCCCCAGTGCTTAGCGCAGTGCCTGGCATATAGTAGGTGCTTAATAAATGCTTTTTGATTGACTGACAGATAACACATTGCAAACCTTAAGACAGTCTATAAAGGCTTACTACTGCTGTCATCACAATTGGGCTTCAGCCTGCCCCTCCTCCCAATTTTCACCAGTTCCACATCAGTGAACTCTGCCCTACTGAGGCTTTATTGAATTAATAAGCACCATTTTCTCTACCCCATCTTCAGCACTTAGCCTGGCCCTGTCTTAAATCATAAACCCCTTTTGGAAATTGATGGTGAGCGCAGCTGTCTCAGGCTTCTGGTCTTCATTTTCAGAAAATTTAATGTAGGAAGACAATTTGGAGCAAATTTCCCTCCCCTCTGGAAGCCAATAGGAGACCAAAATCATTTCTGTGTGAGGCATCATTAGCAGGTGAAAAATCAGGGTCTGAGAAGGACAGCTAAGGGCTCCCTAAAGTCATGCTGGAAAGATTTCTGCGGCTCAAGATTGCTGCACCCCAGAGCTTTGCTTCAATGCACACTAATGACCTTTGAGGCTTTGTAAATGTTTCTTATGCCAATTTTGGTCTTTCTCTTTTTTTTTGTATTTCTTTTGTTTTCTCTGTTCCCCTTTCTCCAACTCTGTCTCCAGCTCTGTCTCTATCTCATTCTCTCTCTTTGCTCCTTCCTTGGCAGGAAGCAGAAAGAACATTGAGTTTGGAGCATTGAACTTGGAATTTTAAATTGTTACATCTTTTTCTAGTCCACGTGACCCCATTTGGGGTTTTCTTGGCAGAAATAGGTACTGGAGCAGTTTGCCATTTCCTTTTCCAGTTCATTTTAGAGATGAGCAACTGAGGTAAATAGAGTTAAGTGACTTGCCCAGGGTCACGTAGCTAGTAAATTTCTGAGGCCAGATTTGAACTTAGAAAGATGAGTCTTCCTGAGTCCAGGCCCAGCACTCTATTCACTGCAGCACCGCCTAGCTGCCCTGGAATTATGAGACCTGAATTCTGATCCAGATTCTGCTACTTACCTAGTATAATATATATATATATATATATATATATATATATATATATATATATATATATATATATATATATATATATATATATATATTACACACACACACATATATACCTACCATATATATACACCTATTATATATACATATATACACCTACATATATATATATCATATCTGTGTGTATATGTATGTATAACCATATGTGTATGTGTGTGTGTGTATCTATCTATCTATATACACACACACACATACACACACACACACACACACACACATATATATATATATATATATATGTGTGTGTGTGTGTGTGTGTGTGTGTATGTGTGTGTGTGTATCTATCTATCTATATACACACACACACATACACACACACACACACACACATATATATATATATATATATATATATAACCTCAGGCAAGGTACTAAGAGTTCTCAGCCTCAGTTGCCTTATCTGGAGAATGAAAGGTCTGGACTAGATGACTTCTAAGATCCCTTCCACATCTAGACCTATGATGCCCTTTTATCTACACCTGACCAAAGCAGGAACATTTAACATGTCAAGTGCCTGGTCTTTTGCCTCTGGGACAAGCAAGGATCCACAAGGTTAGAACCCAGGAATCCTACTTCCCAACCTCTCTGGCCCAAACAAAGAAACTGGATGGGGCTAGAGGGCAGAGTGGGGGTAGGGGAAAGGAAACACCAAACCATAAACCCTCGTAGAAGTAGGGATCAGACCCAGACAATGGCTCTGTTATTTCCTGGTGTGTGTAGGCTTTCTCCTACATCCCCCCATTTTTGAAGTTTACTGCATCCATAAACATGCTCAGAGATCCCTGGAGGTAGGACAGAGAACGGGAATTCCTTGGCAGCAATTACCAGCTCAGATAACCTGCCTGGGGTCTAGAGAATGTGCCAACAATCTGGGCAGAAATAGCTTTCATTTGGGTCGTTTATTTTCATATGCTTTGTCTGACACTTCCCTGCTGCAGTGGGGGTACTGAACTGTCAGATTCCATTACAAGCAGATCCAGGCAGTTCTCGGGTGGGGGGAGGGGGCTACCAAAATTACCCACTCCATTCTCTTATTCATACAATCACTTCCATAGGAACATATTTCCACACACACCCCTCTTCCCACTTCCATCCCTGTCTCTCAATAAGAAAAAGTGAGAAAGACCCCTTGCTAGGGTAGCATGGGATTATATTTTAGAACTAGAAGGGACATTAAAAACCATTTAGTCCTACTCTCCCATTTTATTGAATAAGAAACTGAGACCCAGAGAGAGGAAGCAGCTTGCTTCTCATTCATTTCTGGGGTGGTCACCGTAACCTAGCTGCGAGTTTTCCCCTGTCCATACTCACCATGCCTTGCTCTGACCCCAAAACCACCTTGAAGGCCACCATGTATGGTTCATCTATATACTATGCCACAGGAACTTTGACAGAGAACCTGGGTTCAAATCCAGACTCTGCTTGGGACTACTTTTGTGCCCTTTGGCAAATCACTTTCTTAGGGCTTCAGATTTCTCATCTGTGAAATGAGAGGGAATCAGGGGTGGAGAACTTGCAGCCTCGAGGCCATAAGTTCACAGGTCTTCCACCCCTGGAGATGATCTCTATGGTATTTTTTACTTCTAAACCCATGGTCTTGTGATTTCCCAACCAACAGACTGAGATCCACCAGTGTGTCTCTAATCCTTACCCAGATGGGCTCCAAGCCAGTTGTTACTGCCATATCCCTATTTCACAGATGAGGAAACTGAGGCAAATAATCATTAAATGATTTTCCCAGTGTCACACCAGTAGTATCTGAGGAGGGATTCAAACTCAGGTCTTTTGGACTCCAAGCCCAATTCTCTATCGACTGTGCCACCTAGCTGCCCCAAATGAGATTAGAATCCCGGTCTCCTGTCTCCAAGTCTAACATTCTTTCTATTGTACCTGCCTTTTATCACAAAAAGATTAGCACACACCACCCCCTTTCACCCACCACCCCTGCCTCTTCATGCAAATAACCAACTTGCAGGAATTTGAACAAAATATTGACATGAAACAGAAGCAGAAGAGTCCCCAGAAGTAAAAAGGGAAATTTGTCACAACAGTAAGTCAATGCTTACGGTTCAGCCTTGGGCCAGAATACAGGATTGGAAAATTGTACTTATATACGTACTGGGTCCAGTGTTGGGGATGAATCACTCCAAAGCATTCTTTGGTTTATTCTGCTTATACCCAAAAGTGAGGTGGGGGAGACTTCTGATTTTATTAGTATGAGGAAACCTGAGTATAGAAATGTCTATAGATCGGGGGGATAGAGCTCTGGCTTTGGAGTCAGGAGGACCTGAGTTCAAATTCGGATTCAGACACTTGATACTTACTAGTTGTGTGTGACCTTGGGCAAGTCACTTAACCCTGATTGCCTCACCAAAAAAAATGTCTAGAGATCACTGAGCCAATTATAACTTAAAATCTTTAAAGTCTCCTGAGGCCTTGAGAGGTTAAGTGACCTCTTAGGGACCATATTGCCAGCATGTGCCACATGAAAGAATTAAACCTAAGTCGTCTTGACTTCAAAGCTGACCCTTTTCCCACTATTGCTACAATGCTTCTCCCCAAGAGTATATGTTGTAATAATCTCTGAATGTCTAAGTTTCTATAGATTCAGGTAAATGTGGGTCCCTAGATCCCATAAAATGGAATCTCAGAGAAGGGAAGTGACTTCTGCATACACTTCTTATTAAATTCCTCTGGTCTCATTAGATGGCTGGATCCCCAAAATCTTGAATTTGAGATCACTCATAAGCCATAAAGATGGCACTGTGCAGAGAGACCCCTTTTGTGGTTAGAAAGATGGGTTTGGGGACTTTAAAATTTGGTGCTGTTAGAGAGGCAATCCTCAGGAACTCTCACCACTTGGCCGTCCAGCCTCTATCTCTATCTCTGTTTCTCTGTCTCTGTCTGTCTCTCTATCTGTCTCTCTCTATCTCTGTCTCTGGCTCTGTCTCTCTCTATTTCTGTCTCTCTTTATCTCGGTTTTTCTGTTTCTGTCTCTGTCTCTGTCTCTGTGTCTCTGTCTCTCTCTGGCTCTCTCTGGCTCTGTCTCTTCTCCCCCTTCCCCTTCAACAACTCCCACAAGATTGAGAAGTTGGACTTCTGTATCTCCAAGGAGAAACTGATCATTTTCCAGGAATCTCTTCTTGATCCACATAGAAGAAAATAAGCATTTATTAAGCTCCTACTATGTGTCAGGTACTGTGCTAAGTGCTTTACAAATATTATCTCATTTAATCTTCACAACAATTCTGAGAGGCAAGTTGCTATTATTATCTCCATTTTACAGTTGAGGAAACTGAGGCAGAGGTTCAATGACTTGCCCAGGGTCACACAGCTAGTCAGTATATGAGGCAGGATTTGAACTCAGGTCATCCCAACTCAAGGCCTAGCACTCTAACCACTGCAACAACCATCTGCCTCATGGATTAACACATTTGTTTCTGTCCCAAGGCAGTCATTATTAGCCTCTCCTACATTCTGCCTCTTAGATCTGCTCTTTGCTTTGCTGTTCTCTCAGGATCTTGTTAGAGAAAAGGCAAAAAGGAAAGATAGATTGTAAATGTCCATAATTTCCCTTTTATAAGCTGACGCTTCCTCCCCAAACAGCCCATCCCTCATCACTAGGAGTCAAGTAATTTATCCTATGATCAGCAATCATCATCACAGTCATCATCGGGATATGATGTTTTAGGTATAATATTGGTTAGCTAAAGAATATCAAAGGAGTGTGTTAAGATAGTGAGGACCTTGAGCATATGCCAAAGCAGAGGATGCAGCCCTGTGGAGAAAAGACTGGCCACTCCCACCAGAGGATAGGCAGAACAGCCCTGCTGAAGCAAGGCGCTCTGAGGGAGAAAGAGGAAGCAGCATGTGTTGGCCAAGTCAAACCACCATCATTACCTTATGACCAAGGGTTGGAAAGGATTTTGGAGGCCGTTAAGCCCAAATTGTATCACTTTCCAGAGGAGAAAATGAAGGCCCAGAGAGGGGAAAGGATTTACCTAAGACCATGCTACTAAGATGTAGCAAAGCTAAGAATCACAGAATCTTATCACGGGAAGAGAATCAAACGTTCCCGGTCCAAACTGTCCCTGACCAAGAATCCCCTGTAACAGCATCCCCAACATATGGCTGTCAGGCTAATTTACCTGCAGATCCCCAAGGGAGGTGGAAATCATTGCTCCCCCAAGCAGCCCATTCTACATTTCATTGTTTTTAATTTTAGTTTAGTTATTTTAAATTGGTCTCTCTGCAACTTCCAACTACTATTCCAAATTCTGTCTTCTCAGTCAAACTGAAAAGTCCTAAACTCTCTTCCATATGTTGCTCAGTCATTTCTGTCATGTCTGACTCTCCATGACCCCATTTGGGGTTTTCTTGGCAGAGATACTGGAGTGGTTGGCCATTTTCCTTCTCCAGCTCATTTTACAGGTGAGGAAACTGAGGCAAACACGGTTAAGTGACTTACCCAGGATCATACAACTAATAATAAATCTGTCTGAGGACAGATTTGAACTTATGAAGATAAGTCTCCCTGACTCCAGGTCTGACTACCAAGCGCCCTCTCTTCTATATGATAAAACTTCAAATATTAAAGGCAGCTATTCTGCGCACACACAAACACACACACACACACACACACACACACACACGCCTCACTATCTTTTCTTCTCCAGGTTAAAATCTCCCACTTTCTTCAAGTTATCCTCATTTGGTATACTCTCAAGGTCTTCACCATCTTAATTGCCCTTCTTAGACATTCTTTAGCTAATCAACGTTATCCCTAAAACATCATATACAGAGCTCAACACCAAGCAGATATAGTCTTACAAGACAACAAATGCACTGATTTTTGTATTTCTGTAATGTCCAATGCAGTGGGAACTTAATATATATAGTTAATATATTATATATATGATATTATATATACTATTATATATAATGTAATATGTAACATATATAGTCTCCACAGTAGGACTTAATAAACATTTGTTGAATGAATGTTTATCAAAGAATTGATGTGTATTGAATCCCTGCATGCAAATAGAAGATGCCAGTTTCTAATGTCATTCATATACCCCAAAATAGACTCTTTTGAAACATTTTGTTTTCACTAATTCAGGTGACTACAAAGTATAATATTGTATCTCTTTAAAAGCGCTTCATGATTTATGCTGCATACACATCTTGCTGGTCTTTTCCCCAGTTGTGTGAATTAGTGAAGGCTTACTATAATTTCATTCTAAAAGTATTTATGTATAATTATATGGAGGTAGGTAGGTGGCTTCATGGATAGAGCGCAAGACCTGGTGTCAGGAAGACCTAAGTTCAAATCCAGCTTCAGGCACGTACTAGCTCTGTGACCCTAGACAAGTCATTTAACCTCTGTTTGCCCTAATCTACTAGAAAAGGAAAAGGCGAACCACTCCAGTATCTTTGCAAATCCAGAAGGTTTTGCAATTGCAATACTGGATAGTATTGGCATGCTAAGGTCCATGGGTCACGAAGAGTCGAACACAACTGCATGAATAAACAATAATAAACAGAATTATATATGAAATGGAGTTGACTGGCCAATGGGGGTCTGGGTCACAGAGCACGTGCCAACATACAGGGTGGGTTTGGTGGGAGCTGCTTCTGGCAGCGTGTGATGACATGTGAAGAGGAGCCTTGCCTCCTCTTCAGAGCATGCAGGGGAGGTCTGTGATTATTTCCTATCCACCTTGTGGCATGGTAGTGGGGAAGAAAAGACTTTTAACTGGTTCCTGAGCAAACATTGAGAAGGTATGCAAAAGACACCCCTCCCCCTCTTCCAGATGGAGAAATTTGGCCTCTCTTTTCCTGGTAGAGACTGAGGAAAAACACATTGTAAGATGAAATATATGGCCAGGGAATGTTTTGTCCAGCAGCTATACCACAGCCAGAGGTGAACCTGATGGGCTGAACATTCCCAGCAGCTGCTCTCTGTGGGGACTCACGTGGTAGAGGGATGCATGTGCCAGTTTGGGGAGGAGGAGATGTTTGTGCATCTTGGCTCTTGTTTTATTTTTTCAGTAATTCTTCCTTTGTAAAAAGAGCGATAACAATAATGTAGTGTAGACCAAGCATGCAAAGACTTCCCTGGCAGAATGGGCGGATGAGAACAATTTGCTCTAATGGCCGTGAAAGTGGCTGAAGCAGGCGCTGTGGAGCACTTAGAGCTTGGTCAGACGTTAAAGACACCAAGGTCATATACTGTATCCCGGGCCATCCATTGCCAGTCATTTTGACCTTTGTCTTGACATTGGATTTTGATGACTCTGAAAGAGACAACAAAGCTGATGACTTTGCATAGCTCTGCCTCACTTAAATCCAATTCACTTGAAAGTCAAGACATCACCCCGTGATATCATTGGTTCGCTTCAAAACCCGAAGGATGAGGGGCAGCTAGGTGGCACAGTGGATAGAGCACTGGTCCTGGAATCAGGAGGACCTGAGTTCAAATCCAGCCTCAGACACTTGACACTTACTAGCTGTGTAGACCCTGGGCAAGTCACTTAACCCCATTGCCTAGCTAAAAAAAAAATGAAAACAAAAATGAAGGATGAACAACAATAATAATATAGTAATAGCTAACATTTATATAGCACCTACTTTGTGTCAGACATTGTGCTAAGCACTTTACACCTATTGTCATCTGATCCGCACAAAAACCCTGGGAGGTAGGTGCTATTATTATCCCTGTATTACAGATCAGAAAACTGAGGCAAACAAGTGAAATGACCTGCCCAGGGTTACACAGCTGGTAAGCATCTAAGGCCAGATTTGAACTCAGAGCTGCCTGAGTCCAGGCCCACTGCTCTATCCACTGTACCGCGCAGCTGCCCCCACACTAACTGATATCAGCTGCTTATTGATATTATGGGAAATATCAGCTGGTGGAATGAAACTGGAGAAATGTTGACAATGGCAATGATATTAGGGCAGGAATCACTGGGGATCAGTACTGGGGAGAGTACACCAGAATGTGGGCATGAGTTGATAGCATTAGAAGAGCTCCCTGTCCTTCAGGGTTACTCCTGGAATCCTGAGGGAGAGATGTCAAGCCAAGCTCTGGGGACCTAGTTGATGAGCACACATGTGGTTTGAAGGAATAAATCCAGAATCGTTACATGACTGATGCAAACTAGCCATGTGACTAAGAACACGTCAGGATACCAAACAATTCCATATCTATAAGTTACAGATAAATTGTCATTGTCGTTTAGTCATGTCCAACGTGTCATGACCCCATTAGGGGTTTTCTTAGCAAAGATACTAGAGTGGTTTGCCGTTTCCTTCTCCAGCTCACTACAGATTAAGAAACAGAGGCAAACAAGGTTAAGTGACTTGTCCAGGGTCACACAGCTAGTGATTGTCTGAGGCTGGATTTGAACTCAAATCTTCCAAACTCCAGCCCCAGCACTCTATCCACTGTACCACCTAGCTGCCCTCAGAGAAGTTACTGATCCACATTAGCAGAGGTAATTTCCATACATTAATTTCCTAGACTGATGAAATTATAGATTCAGATCCAGAAATAAATTTTCTATGATAAAAAACCTGTCCAATACAACTGCATCTAACAGACAATATTAAGATTCATTTTTAAATGGCTTGGCTTATTACAATGTATTATGTTGTTGTTGTTACAATTATTATTATATTATTTATATATATTATTACTGGCAAATGATTTCTCAAAACAGGAATTATATGGAAATGTCAAGCTGCTCAATTGCTGGGAATTTGTTTAAAAATATATGGTGTGTCAATATTATGCCTTACTTTATGAGCAAAATAAACACCATCATAATAATGCTGACATTTATAGTGTTTACTATATGCCAGGCACTATGCTAAGCACTTTATAATTATTATCTCATTTGGATCCTTGCAACAATCCTGGGAGGTAGGGGCTATTATGATCCCCATTTTACAGATGAGGAAACTGAGGCAAAATTAAGTGGTTAAGTGATTTGCACAGGGTCTTACAGCTAGTCAGCATCATCATCATCATCATCATCATCATCATCATCATCTAATTCAGGTCTTTTAACTTCAAACCCAGTGCTCTTTGGATTGTACCATGCGGCAGACAGACTCCAGATATGATCGATGGTTACACATGTTCTTTGCATGTATGCCTTTCCCCACTGATCCTATGGTAATAACCTGTGCAAGGGTATAGCCCATTGATGCAAAAGAGGTGGGGATCTTGTCACTTGCAATTTGATTGATTAAATGTCTTTTGCTTTAAGCTAATATGCCCTTTGGCTGCCTGGTAAGTGGAAACACATTGGCAGAGGCTTGTGAGGTATGGTTTTGAATGGGTGCTGACCCACAGAGTGCTTCAAACCTTTTTTCCAGAGGCCCATATGTGTGTGGGAACCCGGGGACTGCATCCTGGGCATCGTGACATGTGTCTACTCAGTAGAACATGAAGATCTGTGAGTTACGATCTTTGAAGTAGTAAGTGTTCCTCAGATGAGAATCCCTTTAGGCAGAGAGAAATGCAAGGCATCCTTGTTCTCATGTGCAGGTCAGGTTGCTTTGTAGAAGAGATTTTGGATGTGGGTGTGAGGTTCAGGCGCTTTCTCTCTCTCTCTCCCTCCCTCTCTCTCTCTCTCTCTCTCTCTCTCTCTCTCTCTCTCTCTCATTAAATACAACTCATCTTACAGAGTTATGATGATGGGATTTTCTCTGTAGAAACAGATGCAGCAGAATAGTGCATATCCCTGTGAGTGTTTTGACAGTTCATGAAAATCTTCTGAAAAAAAAAAACAACCCTAGTTGGAGTGCGCAAACAAGCCCCCTTATCGCTCTGCTCCTCTCTTCTCTCTAAAAGTTAATCCATCTGCCTTACTCAGCATCCTCCCACTAGCCAGCTCCCTTGGCAGCCAGAGGGAGGGCTCCAGCCGCCTGCTTGGCCTTACATGGAGCAGCCTGACGTGCGGCCCCCGTTATGAATCAACTTTGTCCTCCCCTTCCAATTCGGGGAAAATGGGATGATTAATTGATTTCCATCACCACTCTCCCCATAAGTCACGGGCTGAACTGCCTTTTTTGGGTTTCCAATGACAAAGATTTCATTATCCAAAGCAATAATTTTTAACTAGAGCAATGCAACATTTTTGTTCACCTGAATTAGGCCCATATGTTGGAGTAAAACTTGGAGCACACAAATGTGTCTGGAGGGGTAGAGCAAGGTCGGGGTGGGGGACAGAGGGGGAGGATGATGTCTCTTTCTATGTTTTCCCTCTGTCTCCTCATTCTCTCAGTTTATTTTCTTTTTCTTTTCTCACACTCTCTTTCTTCTCATTTTATCTTTTCATTCTTTCTATGTTCACTCCTGCTTGGTTCATTTTGTCTTTTTTATTTTTTTCTGTAAATTCACCTCCCCTCTCTGTTCTTTTTCTCTCCTCCCTGCCCCCATGATGCTTTCTTCACCCTCTTCATCTTTCTTCTCTCTCTCACTTTGATTCTCTCCCCCTTTGACTCTTTCTCTCTTCCTCATGTCTCTGTCCTCTCCTTCTCTTCCCCTCCCTTAGGTCTATATCTCACACTGTCAGTCTCACTTTCTGTCTCTGTCTCCTGCTCTCTTCTCTGTTTCACTATCCACCCTTTTGTCTCTCCCTGCCCCCAATTTCTGTCTCTTCTCTCTCACTCTTTCCTTTTCTTCTCTCTCTCTCTCAATCATTCTGTCTCTGACCCATCTGCCTCCATCTCTCTCTCCTCTCCCTCTCTCTCTCTCCCTCTGTCTCTGTTTCTCTTTAGCCCCCTACCCCAACACATACAAAAAAATATCAAAACACCCCTCCACCCACATCAGAGAGAGGGAGCCAAAGAATTGGCTGCTTTACCTCCTATCTAGACAAAACAAATCATCAGCATCAGATTCTGCTTTAGCTTCTGATGGAAGCCAAAAGATTTTCCTTGTGAAACAAAAAGCAATTTTAAAACTCACATGAAAGAGGAGATCCTCAAGTGGGGGGCGGGATCCTGGAAAAGCACCTTCTCCAGTGATTCATCTAGTTCCCAGTTTTTACACTGATGTTTCACTTTCTCCAAATCCTGACCTGTGAGTCACAGTCAGGTTACACGGGAATTCTCACAGTGAAAAACAAGGAAAAGAACCCCAGGCTGCCTGAATATGAGTTGTTGCATTCCTCGTCTCCCCAACACATCCTCCTAGATGTTGGCCTCACTGGACAAAATCAACTTGTTAAATATCTTTTTTGGGGTCTCCACCTGAGCACTCTCTGAGAAGCTATTCTTTGGTGATATCACAACACAAGGATGCAACTTCGTAAGATTTTGGAACTGGGAGAGACCCTAGGAATTGTCCATTATCCATTGCCTCCCAACTCAAACTATAGTTATCCCTTCCACATCACAGGAGTGAGGAGCTCAGCACCCCCACAACCCATGTAAAATTTTTTGGCCCTCCCTTCATACCAGAGAAGAAGTCTGAATTATTATGTTATTCAAAGATACAATATATTGATATTATACATATATTGTATGCATTTCTGAGTTTCTATACTTTTTCTGTGTCATATGCTGGCCTTTATTTGTCACCTGCAGCTTCTGCAAAACTCTCCCAAAATTCCCATTTAATTTCTTATGTTGACCCACGATATACAGAAACCACGATGGGGAAAGTCATGAGGTAGAAGGGATAACTGTATAGTGTGGACGGGGCAGGGGGAATCTTTAAATTCTAAATCTCTAAATTCTTCACTAGAACCTGATAAAATTACATGTGTGACACCTGCTTATGCAGGTCTATCTTGCTCTTCCACATCTCTGTGATTTTCACCTAAATGACATTAATTGGGTACCAGAAATTGGGTAGAAGATTGAGAATACTTATCTAGAACTGTTAATATAAGTACAGTTATCCCTTCCACAACACAGGGGCTAGGGGCCCGGCACTCCTGCAATCTGGTAAATCCAGGGGAGAATGCCTTCATACCAGGAAGAAGTCTGAATTTTTTACTTTTCTTTTATGGGGTGTTTATAGTATCTTGTTGTAAAATTTGGGTTGATATTATATAATACTATACATATATTTTATGCATTTCTGAGTTTCTAAACTTTTTCTGTGTCGACTGCTGGCCTTTGAGTGTCATCTGCAGCTTCCTCAAAACTCACCCCAAAAAGTCTCATTTAATTTCTTATGTAAGCCCATAATATATCAAAACTTAGATAGGGAAAGTCGGGATGTAAACAGGTAACTGTGATAGCTCCTATCTCCCAGGGTTATTGCGAGGATCAAATAAGATAATAATTGCAAAGCACTTAGCACAGTGATTGGCACATATAAAGCAAATATTAGCTGTTTATTATTAGTTACCCTAAGTGGGGCATTTAAAACTGAGATAGGACTGCTTTATGGGACCATGCCAGAGAGGCATTCAAGAGACAGGTCATATGGGTAAGAGAAATTTGGGGTCAGGATTATTTTGTCTGTGACAAGGGAGTAGCAAACCTACCCCCTCCCCATCCCCCAACCCCAGAAGGCATCTGAAATTCCAGGAAGCTACAGCCTTGAGCATGTGCGGAAAAACCCCACTTGAGATAAGGAGAAAAGAACAAGTCTGGCACATGAGTCCATGGAACCTCAGTCCACATGGGAAGCACAGAGAGATGTGAGAAGCATCTGAAACGACCCTCAATGACCTTCAGATTTCAGCATTCATTTAGTGATTATCCAAGATATGTTGGCTGCCTCTAGCAGTCAGCATGGAGTTGCCACTTAGAATAGGATATGACAATCTGTTTCCCTTTGTTTATGACTGATGAGTTTGGGCTAGAGATAGAGATCTATCAAAGCTAAATAGGTATGACTGTTATTATTTTTTTCTTGTGTGTTAATTTTTCTAGAGCACAGACATTCTAGACCTGCCAATTTCATTGTTTTGTAAATTCTATTACTGTCCAAAGAGGTTTTGTCTTGTCAGCAATTTGAAAAGTGATTAAATGCAAGGCCTTCCCAGGTGATTTTTCAACTAATAAAACACTTAAAAAAAACTACTTTGGCATATTTCAAAGACCTTTCATTTCAAACAAATTGATTGGTTTATTTTCCCACCCTGAATAGTCTGCTACCAAAGATGGAGTGTTTTCCTGTTTCAAGTTTTCATTCAATACCAATAGTACCTTGGCCAGCTGTCTTTTACTCTAGTTCAAGCAATGAACTACTTTATTTATTTATGTATTTATTTATTTTTGGCAATCACTTGTCCAGGATCACACAGCTAGTAAGTATCTGAGGCTGGATTTGAACTCAGGTCTTCCCAACTCCAGGGCCAGTGTTCTATCCCCCATGCCACCTAGCTATCCCCAATAAAGCCAGTTTTTAAGTGATCTGTTGGACTATTGGAGAATAAAGCAAATTTTTTTTTCTCTTTAGGGAGACGGTCAAGACCCATTTCGTTTCAGTTGTCAGGCCTAGGCAAATCACAATTATTTATTTGATTCACTATTTATAGGACCACAGATCTACCTACCTCATAAGGCTGTTGTGAAAATCAAGTGAGATAATACATGTAAAGTTCTTTAGAAACCCTTAAAGCACCATATAAATTCTAGTTATCATTGTCATTATTACTATTATTTCCTAGTCCAACGGCCTCATTTTACAAATAAGAAAACTGAGGTCCAGAGGGTGAAGTATCTTATTTAAGACTGGCCATTTGTAGAAAAAAATTGTTTTTGAAACCAAGTCCTCAGACTCCAAATACAGTGCTCTTTTCACACTGCTATAGGCCAATTTATGTAACATTTGTAATATTCTGCCAAGCCCCTCTCCTAGGAAGAGGTGGGATATCAGTCCTGCCATAGAAGTGGGGGCAAATTGAGACACGCTGAATTGGGGAAAGGTTTCAGCCAGAAGGTTCCCATCTCTCACTGGGTTAGTTATTCCGTTAGGGTCTGAGCTATGAAGCTATGAGAGGCCCTGCACTGCCTCTCAGAAACAGAGATAAGGGAATGTTGAGTAGAGGGGCCAGATATGAGGCATCAGAAGTCTTAATGAGAGTTGAAGGAACAGGAAGAAGAAGGAGTTAGGTAAAAGTTTCATATAAGAGAATGAGGAGGCAGGAGGCTTACCAAAGATTCTGAGACAATTTTGCACCTGTTATCTTAGGTACTGGGAGAGGCTAGATGGTGTAGTGGATAGAACACTGGGCCTGGAGTCAGGGAGACTCATCTTCTTGAGTTCAAATCTGGCCTCAGATACTTGCTAGCTGTGTGACCCTGGGCAAGTCACTTTACCCTGTTTGCCTCAGTTTCCTCATCTGTAAAATGAGCTGGAGAAGGAAATGGCAAACCACTTCAATATCTCTGCCAAGAAAACCCCAAATGGGATCGCAAAGAGTTGGACATGACTGAAAAACAATTGAATAACAACTGAGGCTTCAAACTCCAAACTTTTCTTGAATGAGCTTCAGTTGGCCAGCTGTAGGTCCTGCAGGCCCTGCCCTCAAGGGAAACAGCCATCTCTAAGCTCTGACAGAAAAGTGAAGAATTTTATGGGCAATAGGGAGCCATTAAAGGTTCCTGAGCAGGAGACTTTATGTGTATAAAGTAGTGTTTTTAAAAGAGGAGAGAGCAGTGTAGAGAAAATGGATCTCTTTCCCTTCCTTGCAAAGGTGAGGGGTTATGGATGTGGAATATTATGTATATTGTCAGACAGTCATGTATTGGTTGTTTTGCCGACTTACTTTTTTCTCCTTTTTTTCAATTATTTTTTATAAAAGGAATGACTGTGGGTAGGAGAAGGGCGGATATATTCTGAAACAAATGTGATTTAAAAACAAAAAAAATTGATAAAAATAAGACATATGTGTATAGTTCAAAGGAGAGGAGGGAGGCAGGGAAACCAATTAGGACAGTATTATGGCACTTGAATCGTGAGCTGATGAGGGCTTGGACTAGGGTGACAGCAATGGGAATGGAAACAGCATGAAGGATTTAGTGGCTCTTCCTCAAGTACAAATCAGACTGCCATATTCCCCTACTCAATAAACCCCAGTGACTCCCTATCATCTCTGGGATCAAACATAAAATCTTCTCTTTGCGATCCACAGTCCTCCCTAACCTGGCATTCCCCTAACTTTCTATTCTTCTTATACCTTGCCAGGCTACACGTACTCTGCTGTCCACAGACCCTGACCTCCTAGCTTTTCCATGAACAAAACATTCAGTCTCCTCATTCCAGGCATTTTCACGGCTCTTCTTCATGCCTGAAATTCTCTCCATGCTTATCTCTACCTCCTGGCTTCATTGGCTCCCTTCAAATCCCAGCTAAAATCCTATCTTCTACAAGAAGCCTTTCCCGATCCTCCTTAATGAACTGCCTTCCCTCTGTTGATTATCATCAATTTATCTTGTGTATGTCATATATTGTATGTAACTGCTGCATTTTGTCC
Source organism: Phascolarctos cinereus (assembly GCF_003287225.1). Classification (NCBI taxonomy): domain Eukaryota; kingdom Metazoa; phylum Chordata; class Mammalia; order Diprotodontia; family Phascolarctidae; genus Phascolarctos; species Phascolarctos cinereus. The sequence goes on along the minus strand of NW_027555958.1, from coordinate 227,770,839 downwards.
CCCTCCACCCCCCATTTGACTGTTGTTCATCCTTCATTCTCAAAGAGGACCAATGACGTCAGGAGGGTGATGTCTTGACTTCTAAGTGAATTGGATTTAAGTGAGACAGAGCTGTGCAAAGTCATCAGCCTCACTCTCTCCTCCCGTGGCAAGACATAAATCAGGATGACTGGTGATGGCCCCACGAGATAGCAATGGGAGGACTTGACCTTTTTAAGCTAAGGGCTTTCCCAGGTCTCAGTTTGTCTAAGGCAACACCCATTCAGTGATTTAAGGCTAGTCAAAGGATGGCCTAGTTTGCCTACTCAAAAGAATCAATCTGGGAAGGGAAGAACCTTAGGGTTTCTGGCCAGAACAGAAACAATTGCTATTTACGTTACTCTGAGCCATCAGAGCCCAAACAATGACCAAGTGAGGCCTGGGCTGGGAACTATTATTGGCCAATCAATGAAGAGTCAGAGTGAGTTGGGTTTAAAGGCATTAGACTGTGAGCTCCTTGAAAGCAGAGTTTGATTTTTACCTTATTTTGTATCCCCAGTGCTTAGCTCAGTGCCCAGTACGCGGTAGGTACATAGTAGATACTTAATAAATGACTGACAGGAAAGAAAATCTTTGAGACCATTGGGATAAAAGGCAATAATAATAATAATAATAATAAATTTTATAGCATATTGGTTTGCAAATCCTTAAAGTACCATGTGACCCCCAAGTGAGAGACAACCAGCAACCTAGGGCTTCCCCAGATCATGACTCCCCCTGCTCCCATCTTCCCCACACTCAGTGGATGGGAGAGGTGGACGCCTCTGCATTTCCCATTACCAGAGCTTTGGTTGCAACATGAAATTATGAAAATGTAATACATGTATGAACATGCTGCAAATCGCTTATTGGCAGCTAGCTTTCCTCCAAGCAAAGCACACCAGCCCTCCAGGGAGGCTCTAGCCATTCAGAATTTCCATGTCAGGATCAGCCATGCCTTTCCAAAGAGAACTCCCCCTTGGGCGCCAAATTCCCTTACACTGGAACTTCCACCATGTGAGAAAATGAGCTCAGGGGTGTCTGACTCATTCTGTGCTCCCAGGCCCAGGCCAACACTAGGAGCCAAGAATTCCCAAGTTCCAGTCCCAACTCAGATGCTAATAGTCTCTAGATCTAGAGGAAATCATTTTGTGCCTTCATGACTTGGTTTCCCTACTTGTGAACTATCAATGTCACGGATTAAAAGTATTTTCCAAAACTATTTTTAAGACGGAATAGTTCTAACGTCCCTGGCATGACTCTTTCCAGTCCAGACACAGAAACTGAGATACCGAGTGGGGAAGTGACTTGTTCGGCGGGGACCCTGAAACACAGGAAAGTGTTGATTCAAGAATTGAGCCTAGGTTTCCTGCTGTCTAACTCCATCTTCCCTCCACTATAGTCTGCCTCATGGGAGAATATTAATTGACTGGTTCAGTAGAAATCATGCTGGATTTGTAACATGAAGAACTGAGTTAAAATCCCAACTCTGCCATTTATTATCTGTATGATGTTGGCTAAGTCACTTACCCTTGTTAGGCTGCAGTTTCTTCATCTGAATGTAGCAGGCATGATTGGGGAACCCCTGTGATGCTGGGCTGGGGCACTTCCCTGGAGCTGAGCACGTGATCTGGCCCTTTCTGAAGAATGTGTACGTCACACAGGCATCTTCTGATCATTTTCCAATGACTGAAGCATTGTTTCAAAGATACCTGGCAATTGATTGTGAGGGGACTGACTCTTGTAGGAGAAACCCCTTCCCTCTGTGGTCTATAAAAGTTGTGGAAATCTTTCATGTTTTAATGCATGCTTTCTCTCCCTTAGACTTCCAGCAAGGTGGAAGTGGGAAGATTTTTTTCTTCCTCTTCACTCCTCTCTTCCCACAGTGATGGCTTGCTCCATAAGCACATATCTGTGGGACACATGTTTGCTGGGACTGAGCGCTCTCTCTCTCTCTCTCTCTCTCTCTCTCTCTCTCTCTCTCTCTCTCTCTCTCTCTCTCTTTCTCTCTCTCTCTCTCTTTCTCTCTCTCTCTCTCTCTCTTTCTCTCTGCCTCTTTTCTCCCCTTTCCCTTCCTTTCTTAACTCCTCCTTTCTTCCTTCTCTTTCTCCTTTTCCTCTTCCTCCCTTCTTCTATCCTTCCCTCCCTTCCTTTCTCCTTTCCTCCCTTCCTTGCTTCTCCTTTCCTCTTTCTCTACCTTTCTTTGTCTCTCTGTTTCATTTGTACCTGTTTTTTTTTCTGTCTTTCAATCTCTTTTCTTGAGCACAGGTCAAGAGAAATGGATATTTCTTAACTTGGCAGTAAGTTCATAGATTGAGAGTTTCTGAGTTTGAGATTTAGTCATCAAACTACCAGAGGAATGAGGATGTGGATGTCCTTGACAATACGCTTCTCAGAAAAGAAGATGACTACTATCAGGATACTATTGTGCATGGAGACAATCATGACCTAACGGTCCAGGAGATCCTGGACCTTGTGAATCATTTGTACAGCGTAGATCCAAGGTGAATGATCAGCAGTAACATAAAGGCTCTTGACTTTTTAAGGGAAGTATTATTCAAGTAATGGACTATTTGAGATGGGTTATATTTTATGTATTTCTTAATATGTGCCTATGAGTCTTTCTTGTCCTAACCATCTTCTATGATAGAGGAAATAAGTGGTTTTTCAATGCTCAATACCCATATTGTATGTTTGCTACCTTTACTAGAGGACCATATTTTGAGGAAGTCCTAGACATAAATCACAACAAAGCTTTGTTTGAGAAATCTCCCTTCAGTGACCAAGGAATAGAGGAAAAATGTAGATCCAGAAAGAGAACCTGACCATCTTTGAGGTCAGCTCCCCACCAGTAAACCAGTCCCTTGTCAGGACTCCCTGGGCTGTAGGGTATATATAAAACATGGAGGTTCAACTATCAATGAACCAATCAATTAACTACCAAGTATCTATTAAATGTCTACTCTCTTCCCGGCACTCTGCTGGGCACTGGGAATGCAAATACAACGAATGAAAAAAAAATCCTTACTCACAAGGACTTAGCATTCTAATGAGGGAGACAAGAAGTATGTATGAATAAATGGAGAATAAAGACACAGAGAATGAGTACAAATAGATGTAAAGGAGTGCAGTAGAAGGGAATTTGAGAGGGAGAGTGATAGCAGTTAGGAGTCCCAGGAAAGAATCTTATAGAAGGTGATGTTTAAGCTGCATCTTAATCACAACAACAATACTACTACTAATAATATTAGCTTATGAACCTGGGATACTAGAAGAATGGCAGTGCTATCAACACAAATGGAGAAGTTTGGGAAAGTCATGGGTTTGGGTGGAAAGATAATGAAACAGCAAAAGCAGTTCCTAAAGTATAGGGAAAAAAGATTTGAACAAGAGCATATGAGTCTGAGTCTTGGCTCTGCCACATTGTGATTCTGTGTGACCTTGGGAAAGTCATTTAGTGTTTCTGGTTCTTCAGCTGAAAAATAACGGAGTTGGAGTAGGAGGCTTCTAAGTCCCTTCAATCTCTAGACCTGCAGTATGAAACAAGGAAATGACCAGTGATAGAGACAGCATTCCGGCTCTTCCCCAATCATAAATTCCATCCCTGGAAGGGCTTGTCATGCCTGTAATCGAACAGAAGCGTTCCAAAACCTGATGCCAATCATTTTCCTAGGACCCTGCATCACTTTTCCCTTCTACCAGTACAAATCATCCAAAGTTGCCTTGCTCAGCATCAGACCTCATTTCCCCCCCATTTTTCATTTTATTTAATCCAACGTATAAATTGTGTGCAAAGTCTCCTGATAGTCCATTGTGACCATTCAGTATTGCATCTCAGCCCATTAAATACAACCCCCCTGCAGGCCAATTCAGTTTAATTCAACAAGAATTTTTTTAAATTATTTATTTATTTTTAGTTTTCAACATTCACATCCGTAAGATTTTGAGTTCTAAATTTTTTCCCCTTCACTCCCTGCCTCCCTCCCCAAGATGGCCTGCAATCTGATATAGGTTCTACATATACATTCATATTGAACTTATTTTCACACCAATCATGTTCAACAAGCATTTATTAAGCGCCTACTGTGACTGTGCTAGGCAGAGGGGATAGAAAGACAAAAAAATCTGCCCTCTAGGAGATCTTCCATTAGTACTACTCCTCTTTGTGGCTGAGCTGCATTGCTTCTAAGGAAACCTCACCTCCCACCCTGCTCTCTTCAATAGGTCATACCCACCCTGACTCTATTCTTCACTTCACTATTACCTCAACTCCCTCTGGACTCCCCTTGACTCTCCTCTCGGCTTTCCAGCACCCCTATTCCATTGTCTTCCTCCATTAGAATATTGCTTGAGTGCAGGGATTGTCTTAATTACCTGTATTTGTATCCCTAGTGCTTAGCACAGTGTCGTACACACAGCAAGTGTTTAATAGGTTCTCCAACTACTTATCTATCTATCTACCTCCATCCTCTCCTTCATTCCTTTGTTCCTCCCTCTCTCCTTTCATCTGTCTTTCCCTTCCTCCCTCCCTCCTTCCTTCCTTCTTTCCTTCTCTCCTCCCTTCTGATCTCCCTTCCATGATTATTTCTTAAGCATCCATTGGGGATACAAAAGGACAAAGACAATACAGACCTCCCTCTCTTCCTTCCTTCCTCCCTTCATCCTTTCTTTGCTCTCTTCTTTCCTCCTTGTTTGCCTTCCTCCTTTTTTCCCTTTCTTTCCTTCCTTCCCTCCCTCCTTCTTTCCTTCACTCTCTGCCTCCCTTCTTCCTTTCTTCCTACCTTCTTTCCCTCCTTCCTTGCCTCCTTTTTTCCTTCCTTCTTTCCTTCTTTCCTTCTTCTCTATCATCTATCTACCTACCTATCATCTATTTTTCTATCTGTCTAGTAAATTAAATACATACAGGATTTGTGATAGAAAACACATAATCTCAGAGCCAGAACCTCAGTGGCTTTCTCATCCAACCCCTATCTGAATAAGAAATTCCTCTCTAAAATACTCAATGAATGGTGAACCAGTATTTGCCTGAAGACCTCTAAAAAAGAGTAACCCATTGCTTCTCAAGGCAGCACATTCTACCTGTAGAGAGCACTAGTTGTTGGGAATTTCTTTCTGACATCAAGCTGAAACTTCTTTAAAACTTCTACCTAAAGTTCCTGGTCCTGCCCTTTAAGCAGATGGAATAGTCTCTTTCACATAATGCCAATCATCTGCTCATATACCTCCAAGCCCCAATCCCAACCACGTTCTGTCTGCGTGTGTGTGCATCCTTAATCGTGCATTCTATCTGCAAACCTCTCTGACCCTTTAAAGCCCCCTCCAGATTCCCAGCTATTTCGCTGACTCATTTCTCAGCTTCCCATAATGGGTTGATCTCAATTTGCCAGCAAATACCTGAGAAGCAGTGTAATTCAGTGGATAAAATACGAGACTAGAAATCAGAAAGACCTGGGTTCAAATTTCATCTCAGACACTTTCAAGCTGTGTGAACCTGAGCAAGCTCCTCTGAGACTCAGTTGCTTCATCTGTAAAATGCAGATAACAATAGTCCGACCTCACCGATGTGCCATGAGGGGAAAAAATGAGATAACGTATGGACAGTATCTTCTAAACTTTAAAGCACTTTATTAATGTCAGCGTCTGCTGCTTCCGCTGTTCACCTTCCCAAGTAGCTAAAGCAAATACTGAACAGCCCTAGATTTAGAGATTAATTGCACTGCGAAGTTCTTTCCAAGTAGGTATTTCTAAAACATCACAGCTCTAGGAAGGAAGAAATGATGGCTTCCCTCCAAGGAGGGGAGTGTGCCGACTTTCAGAGGCTGCCCAGATGCACTGAGGTGTTCTGGCTTGATGGACAGGCCAGGGGAATAACTGCTGGCCAGAGCCAGGAGGGAGGCAGCTTAGAACTGCACACAGAGACAAAGCAGAGATTAAATCAGGTGGTTCCCTCTGACTGTTGCCATTTGCCTGATAAATAGCCGATCTGAGGAAAGGCAGAATAAAAGGGGTTTGTTTTCCTGACTTGAGTACACCCTGTTTTCCTGAAATCCCTGCTTCTTTTCTGCTAGGAAAGCTAAAAAGAGGCTTCCTTAAGGAAGAATCAAGTTATATGAGACACTATCCATGACACTAACCATCAGCATAAGGGGTGAGCACCATGTTGTGTATGGGAAACACACTAGTGTGAGACTAGGTAGTCCAATGCGATGAGTGCTGCACTAGGAGTCAGGAAGGCCGATTTCAAATCCAGCCTCAGATACTTACTAGCTATATGACTGTGGGCAAGTCACTTAATGGCCCAGTGCCTCAGTTCCCTCATTTGTAAAATGGAGATAATAATAGCACCTACCCCCCTCCCAGGGCTGTTGTGAGGATCAAATGAGATAGTGTTTGTAAAGCACTCTGTGACCTTGTAGCAATGTGTAAATGCTAGCGATTATTATTATTGTCTCTGGGCTCAGTGGTGGGTATTTTTCTGAGGAATGTATGGGCCACAGGATTGGCTTCTCTGTTTTTCTTGGAGTTCAGTCCAATCAATCAATGAATCAACTGGCATTTATTAAGTTCCTCAAGAACTGTGCTAAGAGCAGGCGATACAAAGAAAATGATAAACTATTCCTGTCCTCAAGGAGGTTGCATTCTAATGGGAGATACACCATGTAAATAAATACACATAAGTTATATAGAGTAAATGCAAGATAGCCTTGGACAGGAAAGTTATCCGTTAACATACTGTATGATCTTTGCTGTTAATAACTGCATCTGATATGGCATGGAGTAGTAAGGAAAGAACTGTCTATGGAGTCAAGGAAGACCTGAGTTCAAATCCCACAATCCTCTGATATATACTGTCTATGTTGGTTGGTAGGGTGTTGTCCTTCATTCTCTCTTTTTTTTTTTAAGGCAATTGGGGTTAAGTGACTTGCCCAGGGTCACACAGCTAGTAAGTGTCAAGTGTTTGGTCTGAGGCTAGATTTGAACTTAGATCATCCTGACTTCAAGGCCGGTGCTCTGTCCACTGCGCCACCTAGCTGCCCCTGTCCTTCATTCTCAGAGGACCCAAATGACGTCACTGGGTTAGGGTCAAGGTACAGTGTTCAGCTGTGGCTGATCAGACCAATACAAGCTAGGAAGGCTCTACCACATGTCTGGTACAAATAGTCCATATGAACATTTGGGGTGGTGATTTCTTTTCATTTGTTCATCTCACGTTTCTTTTGAATTACTGCAATTCTGCTCCGTTCATAGAGCACAGCCCTTCTTTGATGCAAGCACACCATGCCGGGTGGTCGTTTGCTGGTGTCTCCCATGTAACTCCGGGTGAGTCACTTAACCTCCTGTTGTCCCAGGCAAGTCTCTAAGACTATAAACTGAGAAGAAGGTTGGGTTCTGCCTTGCTAAAAGAATCAAAGGGCTCCCTAAACAGATGAAGTTAGAAGTCTTATTTTAAAAAAAAAAACTGCCTCCTAACTGAGCTTTTGGAATGAAAGCTTGGAGAATGATGACACCATATACCCTGAGGGTAGGGATTAGGTTCTATTAAGAGAGAGAAAGTGCCCCAAATTCTCACTGACTTTGTATTTCCCCGCATTATTTATTTATTATATTCCCCAGTATTCACAATAAGTGCTTCACAAATACTTTTCCATGAAGTTTCTCGACTGTGCTTACGATCAGTCTCGACATTTACACATGTTCCTCCGAATGAAAAGGGTTAAGAAGCTCTGGTCTAGGATCACCTTCACAGGAGATGCCCATCACCATGGGTGGTGTCAAGCATCCCCCTTTTTTTAAGATTCCCCAGGGATTTAAAAATAACATTTGTCCCTGAGGCCATAAATACCCCATTTTTCTTTGGATCAATCATGGCTCTATATGTCCAACATGGGCCTCTGTCCTTTCTTCCCTTCTTCCTAACATTGATGAAAGAGAAAGAATTTGAATGACAAAGCATATCAAAACATCCAAGAGCTAGAAACATATGTTGAAAACGTGCAAAGTCCTATTCTTTACCTGATAATAGAAGGAGTGGGTGCAAGGGACTTCTGTGAAGACCATGCCCATGAGCCATAGTAGAAAAGCAGAAGGTATCATCCCCTGCTTGAAAGCTGCTTTTCCTATCCTGGTAGTAGGAGAAAGGGATTTCTTCCCATGTACATTTGCATGCTGCATGGTGTTTCATAGGAATTTTTAAAAGACACTAAATGTCTTATTTTCAATATTAAAAGTCAGTATGGGTTTACATATATGTGTGTATACACATATACAATACACATATATACATACATATGTAGTTATATGTGTATATGTGTACATACATATATATTTATATCTAATGGTACCCATCTCTAGGGTAGTTCCTCTCTAGGGAGAGGAAAAAAAAGGGGGGAAAAAAAGAAATTTCCATGATAACTTCATAATATATCTAAAAGATATAGCAAGTTGTGCATAATAGATTTATGATTTCATGTACAATCATATTTTTTCCTAGTCTACTATTTTATGAAAACACTTGTTTTATTTCTTAAGTTTTGAATAAAATAAGAAAAAAAAATTAAAACATACCAAAAGCCAGTATTTTTAATGTCTAAACAAATGTTGGCTTGAGAGAAAGGCAGAGTGGTATCAGAAAGCCTGGGTTCTAGAAGCAGCTCTGCCACTATCAAACTGGGTAAACTTGGGAAAATCACTGAATCCATCTGAGTCTCAGTTTTTTGATATAAGGAGCTTAAACTAGAGCAGGGGTTCTTCAATTGCGGTCCATGGATATATTTTAAAAGGTCTGTGACATTGGATAGGAAAAAAAATTATATCTTTATTTCACTGACCTCTAGCTAAAATTGAGTATTTCCTTTGATTATGAATTTTTAAAAAATTATTCTAGGGGCAGCTAGGTGGCCTAATAGATAGAATGCCAAAGTAACAGACATAAGAAGAGGAAATCTAAATGCTTGGACATACCTCAAGTGCCATGACAGCTATGTCTACAGGATAGTAAACATCAGGAAGAAGGCTGCTAATTTCAGCCCTTTATCCAGATCATTAGTGTCAATAATCCCAATATTTTAAAATATCTGGATGAACAATTGTTTTGGAATGTTTAGTAGCTGAAGGACATGATATTAGTCTGGGGTTCCGGCCCCGAGTCCAAAGCTTTTTAGTTGCAGTTGCAACTTTTCCTGTAATTTTTCTTTGACATATGAAGTGTGTGTTTGAAGGGAGATGGGGCAGCTAGGTGGTGCAGTGGACTGAGCAGCAGGTCTGGAGTCAGGAAGACCTGAATTTAAATCTGGCCTCAGACACTTACTAGCTATGTGACCTTGGGTAAGTCACTTCACCCTGTTTGCCTCTGTTTCCTCCTCTGTAAAATGAGCTGGAGAAGAAAATGGCAAACCTCTCCAGTATCTTTGCCAAGAAAACCCCAAAAGGGGTCATGGTGATTCAGATATGACTGAAAAATGACAAAACAACCAAAAAACTATTTTAGGAAGGGGTCCATAAGCTTCACCGGACTGCCAAAGGGGTGCATGATACACCAAAAAAAAAAAAGGTTAAGAAACCCTGCACTAGAACATCTTCAAATGTCCTTTCAGGTTTAAGGCTCCTTTCTTTTAAACACAGTCCATTCTTATCCTTCCCTAGAGATGTCTCCCAGGGCAGCCCATTTCCAAGCTGGCGTTGAACTGAATGATGGCTCTGGCGATAACTTATTATTTTATCTCCTAAGCCATCAAATCCTCTCTGAGATTTCTGGAACACTGTCCCTTGGCTGGCTCAGAAATTTATTAGCCTTCCCAATATTTTCTTTCTTACTTCTGTAAAGCAAGCTCAAACTCAGCAAGCCCCATCTATGCGAAGACCTGAAACCGCATGTTTATTTTCCTAAGCTATAAAAAGTTTACAAGGGGAGCTGGGCTGCTTCTGAGCCACTGCACTCTGATGTGCTACTGCATTCCTCACGGAGACAGAAGGGCTCTGTGCTCTATACCAGAGGGAAATCCTTGGAATACAGCTGTCCGGCCTCCAACAGACACCACCAAAAACAGAAAGGAAGAAAAGGAGAAAGAAGGATTTGCGTGAGATCAGAAAACTTCAGCTGTGTATAGAAACAAAGAATTCTGGAGGGTCTGGTCAGCGGGCATGTTCAGAAGGTCCCCAGTCCTGATGGCAAAGCCTCACTTGACCAAGCCTCTCTAGGCCTTCAATATGTTTTGTGTTCAGACCATCTCAATGAGATTAAATCAGTGGTGAATGCTTAGCCAGATACCAAGTGGAGCCTCCCCAAGTCCACACAAGGACCTGTGTGTTTCCCATTCATCACTTAGAATATGGAATCATGGAATTCTGGGCCTGGAAGCAACTACAAAGAACTCACTGAGTCCAGCTGACCCCATCTATAGTCAATCCCCATCAGACACATGGGCATCTGTCCCATTCTTAAAGAGGAAAAAGTCTTTCTTACAGCTAATCCCTGAATCCCTGTGGCTGCAGCTTAAATCCATTTTCTTTTGTTGATCTTACTGCTCCTCATATATGGCCCATATTTCTCATCCCTATACTTGTGCCCCACCCCAACCTCCCACTTCTCATGTATGGTGCAGTAAGCCAGGAAAGAAAGAGCATTGCTGAAAATAGGTCCCGGCCCAAGCCTCACTTGGTGATTGTTTGAGCTCTGATGGTGAGTGAGTGTAAATAGCAATTGTTTTTGTTTTGGCCAGAAATCCTGAGAGTCTCCCCCTCCAAGACTGATTTTGGTTTTTTGTATTTTGTTTTTGACTCTGTAAAAGAGGCCATTCTTTGCCTCATTTCTTACCTAACCTTAATCACTGAATGGACATTGCCTCAGACAAACTAAGACCTGCTAAAGACTTTAGCTTAAAAAGACCAAGGTCTCCCACTGTATGGGGGGGCAGGGAGGGGGAGAGGAGGACATCTCTAGTCATCCTGATCTACCTCACCATTGGATCCATATGGCTCCATAGGAGAGAGTGAGACTGGTGACTTTGCACAGCCCTGCCTCGCTGAAATCCAATTTACTTGCAAGTCGTGACATCACCTTCTTGATGTCATGGTCCTCTTCGAGAACAAAGGACAAACAACAAATGTTGTCTTGTCCAGGCATGGGGTCACCCTGGTTTTTATAGGCAATGCCAGCAGAATGTAGGCTTTAGGAAGTTAACAAGCATTTATTAAGAGTTTACTATATTCCAGGCGCTGTGCTAAGCACTGGAATTCACATCGGTTGATTATCATCCTTCATTCTCGAAGAGGACCAAAACGACATCACTATACTAGAGTCGAGTTTCAGTGTGCTTGACTATGGCTGATAGGACCAACTGATCGGTCCTTGTATCACTTCTTCTGACCACCATGTGAGTGCTTGTCCTCTGTAAGTTTTCCATAAAATGGTCTTTTTGGCAAGTGTACATTTTGCATTCAAACAACTTGCCAGATCATCAGCGTTGTGCTCTCTGAAGTAGAGTCTGAATGCCTGGCAGTTCAGCTTGAGAAAGGACCTCAGCGTCTGGTATCTTATCCTGCCAGGTGATCTTCAGAATCTTCCTAAGACAATTCAAATGGAAGCGATTCAGTTTCCTGACATGGTGCTGGTAGACTGTTTAGGTTTCACAGGCATACAATGAGGTCAGCATAACGGCTCTGTAGACCTTCAGTTTGGTAGGCAGTCTAATACCTCTTCTCTCCCACGCTTTCCTTCAGAGCCTCCCAAACACTGAATTAGCTCTGGCAATGTGTTTGTCAACTTCATTATCAATGTGTACATCCCTGGAAAGTACACTACCAAGGTAAATGAGCTTGTCCACAGCATTTAAAATTTCTCCATTTGCTGTAACTGATGGTTCCACATATGGATGGTGTGGTGGGGGTTGATGGAGCACCTGTGTGTGGGTTTGGTTTTTTTTTTTGGCATTGATTGGTAGGCCAAAATTAGTATAAGCAGCAGAGAGATAGTTCCTATCCTCAAAACATTTCTATTCTAATGAGTGAAAACACATTAAAGGAGGCTAAAAAGAGGGGAAAGGGAGTATGAGGGGAGAGAAAAAAGTTCAGAGTCAGGAGCAGAGCCTGGAGAAGTGGGCTTGAGCAATTCTTTAAAATGGAGGTTCTAGGAGAAATCAACCAATCAGAGAAAGGGACCTCAGGGGTGCAGGAATCTTCCAGGGTGAAGATGACTGCTAAAAATAATGGAGAGGAATTGTTGAGAGTCATGACTGGAGCCACGAGAGGAATGAAGCAAGGTCTTTCAAGCTGGAAAGTCTTCAAGTATAAGCCCAGGAGTGGACTGGACCATATTGTCTATTCCCTTCAAAGTAGTGCCCTTTAGAGACTGTGCACTTATTTCAGTGGTGCTGCTAGAACTTTCTTCTTCGAATTAGACTTGTATACTGTATTTTCATTCATGTTGGCATTCAAATGGTGCATTTTTTAAAACTTTTAATTATTTCCTATTAATCCTATCTACAGCTCACTTTTTATACATGTGTTTGCATGTTGACTCCCCTATTAAATTGTAAGCTCCTTGAGGGCAGGGGCTGTCTTTAGCCTCTTCTTGTATCCGCAGCATTTAGCACAGTGCCTGGTGCATAGCAGGCACTTAAATATTTATTGGTTGATTATCTAATTATTTCACTCTGTTTTGTTTCCCCAGCTAGACAGCAAGCTATTTGAAAGATAATTTTCTGCGTCTCTTGCTAAACCTCACACAACCCTGAGTATCCACTAGGTCTCTGTCAATGCTCGTTACCTTGGTCAAACATCAATACGATACGATGTGATAGAAAGAGCACTGCATTTGCAATAAGGAAAACTGGGTTCAGTTCATTGGTTCTGCTATATTTCCTACCTGAGTGATCATAGTAGGCAAGGCATTTATTTGAGCCTCAGTTTTTTCATCTTTAAAAAGGTAAGAAAATATTACTTGCTCTATCTACTTCATAGGATTGTTGGGAAGAAAGCACTTTGTAAACTAAAGCAATCAGTTGGTCAATAAATATTTATTAGGCACCCACTCTATATGTGCTAGGCACCTTGCTAGGTGCTGGCAATACAAAGAAAAGTTCCTGTTCTCAAGAAGCTTACAGTCTAATGGAGGAAACAACATGAAAACAGCTAGGTACAAACAAGATAGATGATGATGATGATGATGATGATAGATGATAGATGGATAGATAATAGATAGATAGACAGATAGATAGATATACACACACATATGTGATAAATTCGAGACAATCAACAGAGGAAGGCATTAGCATTAAAAGGGAGCAGGAAAGACTTAGAGAAGATGGGATTTCAGCTGGAACTTGAAGGAAATCAGGAAACTCAGGAGGCAGAGATGAGGAGGGAGAGTTTTCCAGGCATGGCGGACAGTCAGTGCAAATGTTTGGAGTCCAGAGATGGAATATCTCATAAATGCAAATTATTATTATTATTATTATTATTATTATTATTATTATTATTATTATTATTATTATTATGCCAATGATAAACCCAAGAGTCAAAGACTTCTCTGGGATTACCCTAAGCATATTGGAACCTGTAAAGGGTCCTCCAAAACTGACTTTCTTACAAAGGGATCTTTTAGATCAGAAAGAAGTCAAAGACCTGTTTCTGGGAGGCAGCACTAGAAAGAGCACTTGCTCTGGAGTCAAAGGTTCTGGGTTCAAATTCTAGCTCCACCATTTGCTATCTATTTCAGTCTTGGCCAAGTTGCTACACTTCTTTCATCCTCAATTTTCTCAACTGTAAAAACAAGGGGGTTGGACCAGATGACCTCTGAGGCACCTTCCAACTGTAAATCTATGAGGGGATGAGCCCAAGAGGTAATTCCTGGGGCTGAGATATGGTTCCTTTTCATTTAGGCCTACATTTCAAGTAGTCTTGGGATCTCTAGAATCGAACACATGAGTAAGAAAAGTGCTCATCAGACTGCAAGATGCTGGGGACACAAAAACAAAAATGAAGCGATCCTTGCCCTCAAGAAGCTTGCATTCTAATTGAGGAGACAAAGTATACGCACACATATGTATACATGCACATACATACATACATACATACATACACACACATACTTATATACACAAACACATTTTGAATCCTCTGATATAACGTATTCTCCTTGAAAGCAGGAAATGCTTCACTTTTGTCTTTGCACCTACAGCATCTAGTACAATGCCTGGTAAATAGAAACAGCTTAATAAATGCTATGATTTTCTTCTTTTCTTTTTGAGGCAGCTAGGTGATATCATGGATAGAGTATTGGGCCTGGAATCAAGAAGTTGCTGTTCAGTTGTTTTCCAATCTTGTCCGACTCTTTGTGACCCATCTGGGGTTTTCTTGGCAAAGATACTGGAGTAGTTTGACATGTCTTTCTCCAGCTTATTTTGGAAACTGAGGCAAACAGGGTGAAGTGACCTGCCCAGGGTCACTCAGCTAGTAAGTGTCTGAGGCCATATTTGAACTCAGGTCTTCCTGACTCTAGGCCTGGCACTCTATCCACTGTGCCCCTAGCTGCTCTCCTAACAATTAAAGCTATCTAAAGATATCTAAAGCTATCTTCAAGCACAGGTTGGATGACCACTTGTCTGGTATGTTGTAGAGGGGGTGCTTTTTCAGGAACACATTGGGTTATGTGGATGCTGAAGTTACTTTCAACTTTGAATTCTATGTCTCTGTGTCTAGCAATGAGCTCAGTTTCCACATCAAAGATGGAGGTAAAAGCTGCTCTATAAGTTGCTGACTTCAAAAGATGATTGTTTGAGGGGCTGGTGATGATCAGCCTCGAATGGTGAGCAAGTTGACCCCACACTATTTATTTATTCATTTCTGCCAGGCTCGATGTTCCATGGGAATCAAATGTCCAAGGTGCCATTCAGCCACAAGGAATCATAATAAGTCCTCTACGTGTTTCTGATACAGAGTATATTTATCCATATATCTTGGTATTTCCTGAATCCCTGACAGCTACAGAGAACGCTCAGCTCAGTGTCCATTAGGAACATAAGCTCACAATTTCCACTTGGTGATTGCCAAGATTTCTAAAGTTGATGACATCTTGAGAGATGTCACCCCACCCTGACACGAGACCTCATAGATCATGTTTAGTCAATTTGGTCCTTTGGTTTCTAATTCACAGAATCGCAGAAACTCAGATTTAGAAGCCAAGTTAGGGTCCAACCTGCCCCTGAACATGAATCCTCCCTAGTGCATGCCTGACAAGCAGTCTTGAAGCTGCCAATAGGGGACCTCTAGTGATGGGAAGCTCACTACCTACTTAAGAACTCCATTCCACTTCTGGATTGCTTTAACTGTGGGGAGATTTTTCCATATATCAAGCCAAAATTGATCTATCTACAACTGTCACCCATTGTTCCAGATTTTTC
This sequence comes from Phascolarctos cinereus, assembly GCF_003287225.1. Taxonomy (NCBI): domain Eukaryota; kingdom Metazoa; phylum Chordata; class Mammalia; order Diprotodontia; family Phascolarctidae; genus Phascolarctos; species Phascolarctos cinereus. Next base: position 227,755,423 of record NW_027555958.1, on the reverse strand, counting down.
CTCTTTGGGGAAAATCAAAATAAATGTAATTCCTCTTCCGTATTATATCTCTTCACATATTTGAAGACAGATATCATGTCTCCTGTAAATCTTCTTTCTTCGGCATTTTCAAATATATTCTAACATGTAGAACCCCTATTTCTGCTTGCTGTTTGCTTGGATAAATGGATTTACTCGCTATTCCCTCTTGGTGGTGGTCTCAGACTTTAAGCTAAAGAGCCTCGTTTCCTCCAATGGATCCTCATATGGCCTGATCTCACGGCATTTCACCAGAGGCATTGACCTCCTCTGAATTCTCTCCATCCTGTCCTTAAAATGATCATATATGTGGTCTGGCCAGTATATACTGGGCTAACATCTTCCTAGTAGCAGCCTTATTTTTTTAAGCTGTCATTTCATCATCATCAAAGCAAGCATTTATATCACTCCTACTATGTGCCAGCCATGGTTCTAAGTGCTTTCTACAAATATTATCTCATTTGATCCTCACAACAACCCTCAGGAATAGATACTATTATTGTCCCCATTTTACAGGTGAGGACACTGAGAAAGTCAGAGGTTATGTGACTTGTCCAGGGTCACACAGCTAGGAAGAGTCTGAGGCCTGATTTAAACTCAGGTCTTGCCAACTCCAGACCCAGCGCTCTATCCATTGCACCACCCGGTTGCCTCACATCTCAGCTTTCACTAAAACCATCAGGTCTTCACACGAGCTGCTATCTAGCCATTACTCACCTCCCCACAAACCTGCTTTGTATTGATAAAACCAATTTTTTGAACCAAAGAGTAAGACTTTATATTTATCCTTGTTCAATTTCATTTTTTTTCTATTTTTGGCTAGACAATGGGGTTAAGTGACTTGCCCAGGGTCATATAGCTGGTAAGTGTTATGTGTCTGAGGCCACATTTGAACTCAGGTCCTCCTGAATCCAGGGCTGGTGCTCTATCCACTGCGCCACCTAGCTGCCCCCAATTTCATTTTTTAAAAAGATTTGCCCCAACATTCTCACCTGCCAAGATCTTTTTTGGATCTTGTCATTATCACATGAATCCCAGCCATCCTTCCCAGCTTTGTAGGATAAACTCATAGACTCTTGGATTTAGAACTCAAATGAGGCCTCAGAGGCCAACCCCCTCATTTTGCAGATGAGGAAACTGAGGTCCAGAGACAGAAGGTGACCTTCCAAAGATCACACAGGTAGTGAGCATCAGAGGTGGATTTGAACCTGGATGCCAACTCTGGAGACAGTATTCTTTCCGCTACACCATGCATCTGCAAGTTTGATAAGTATATTGACTACGTCTTTACCTAAGTCATTGAGAACCATATTTAAACAACATAGTAACAACATTCTGCTGGAGACATTCCAAAATGACATTGAACCATTAATGCCTATCTTTTCGGTCCAACCATCCAGCAATACTTTTATAGAGGGCATATTTCTCTATCTTGCCCATGAGAATATCATGAGCAACCTTATCAAATGCTTGTTAGAATCATAGGTTCCCAAAGTGGGTGATACCACCCCTTGGGGGGCACTGGAATGATCTAGGGGGGAGTGGTAGTAGCCTCAGGTGCAATTGGGGGGGCATCAAATAAAAATAAGGGGGTGGTGGAAGCATAAGAAGAGAAAAAATTTCAAAAAACTGTTCATACACATTTCATCTTTTGTGTTATAGTGTTTAAGTTGTAGCGATTATATTATTTTCCAAACAAACACACAAAATTCAAGTTACAAGCAATCAGTGGTCAAGTCTGCTGACAATTCTTAATAAGCAAGTGTTGGCAGGAGAGTGTGTCATGCATTGTCAGAAAGTCCAGCATGCACTGGCAGGAATATGTAATGACTTGTTTACAATACAATACTATACAGTTAAATGACATAATGCAGCATCAAAATTTCAGTGCAGGAAAAAAATCTCACAAATTTACAATAAATTATTAAATTTAAGATGCATCATTTTTTAAAAAGTGGTTTTTTTTGAAATGATGCAAATTTTTTTTTAAATTGTTGAAAGGTTAAAGAAAGTAGATTTCCAGGGGGGTGCTGAATAATTTTTTTAAAGGGAGTAGTAGGCCAAATAAGTTTGGGAACCTCTGATCTAGGTACATGATATATAACCAGGCTTCCAACCAAGCCTGGGACATTTTGTGTAATCACACAGCTGTGATTAACTAAGAGAAGCTATTCTCCACATTGCATGCTTGCATAAAGGGCAGGGCCTCTTAGGAGAAAGACACATCTGGTTCCAGAGATTCTTCGAGACAGACATATGACAGATAGGGGAAGTCAGCTCCTCAGTATGTCTCTGATTTCTAGCTTGCCTCCCTAGAATCTTGGCAGACTGTCCTCCCTCTTGGTCTGAGATGAGGTCTTATCCTGCTCCTAGCTGAAGAGTCCATCAACTCTTTTGTATTTTCTAATATATTCTAATCTGTGGAACCCTTCTTTCTGTTTGCTCTTTGCTTGGATAAATGGATTTATTCACTATTCACTGTTTGTGATGGTCTTTTGTGTAACTAGCATTTAGTGGAAAGGATTTAAGCTGGCAAGTGTAAGTTAAAAAAAAAACTATTCTCCCCACTCTGGAGTGAACATGGAAGTGGCTTCTATTCCAAACTTATTGTAACTCTAGACTAACAATATTTGAGAGGGAACAGATAGATCTAAATCTAGTCTGATAGCCCATTTAGAGATGGGTGAAGGAAGGAGAGAACACCCACCCATAACCCATTTCCTTCTCCCCTCAAAGCAAAAATTATTGCCTTCCTCAGAAAGAGGTGATTCAGATCTCAGACATGTCTATCCATGCCACCTGTGAGTCTGCCTATATATTTAGACAACCTCTGTGAACATAATGCCTATATTACATCAGCATGTCTGTTGCATTCCCCTCACCCTATTCTTCTCATGATCTTCTCATAAACTGAGTGATGAAAGCACACTGAGTCTTTGTGATTACCCTTTCTGGAGTCTTCTTCTGGCCTACTTCGAGATATCCCATCCTGCCATGTCACCTCTGGTTAGACCTCTAACCTGCACCAGATGAAGGCTGAGGAAGTGTATGGACAGAATTAGCCTCTGTGGGAATTGTTCCTCTTCTCCCCTCTCCCCTGTGAGATGGCTCCCTTAAATCCACAAGCCAGATTTTTCAGAGGGAGATGACTCAGTCGTCCTGTGCCATAGACTGAGTGTGTACTCCTTGTTCCAGAAAAGGAGGCATGGCTGCTTTAGTTTATTTATAATGAAGTGAACATTTACAAAGGTATATTTGAACAGCAGTGCAGAAGGGAGCGAGTGGTCAGTGGGGGAGGTTGGAAGCCAGAAGATACTAACCCATGAAGGGAACATAGATGCTAAAGGTACAGTAAATAATAATAACAACGATGATGATGACAATGATAATAATAATAGTGATAGGAAAAAAGAAACAATTGCCCATAAACAAACATACCACAAAGGGAAGAGTGAATAATCCTTTTACCTGAAAGAAGGGGGGAAATGGAGAGTGTTTCAAGGGGTACTCTTTCAGAGGACCGGCCCTGAGTCAGCGCTCCAGAAGGCAGGCAGCCTGTCCTAGGGCCAATAGGAAAATGTATTGAGTTATATGCACCTTTCGCTGACTCTTAGATGTGGGACGATACAGCAGGTTTTGTCTTATTGAATTGGCTGGAGCTCCTGAGGTCTGTGGCCGCCACCTGTAGAGGTGGCTATTAATGATAACTCTGCTGCTAGATAACCCAAGATGGCCCAGAATAGCCTCAAGGAGTGATGCAGGGAGCTATTGACTGGGAAACACCCACAATTCTGTGGCCAGTAGGGGGGATGGCAGGCCACATTATCAGGCAGGATCCAAACAAGTTCTGAGGAGTGTGTTGATTTTAGCCTGGTGATCTGGCAGGCTCACTGTTGAATTCCACTCTATTAGAAGAGGAGACAGGCAGCCGGCGATGGTGGATTTAGAAAAAGGAGACCTGAGTTCAAATCCTGACTCTGCTACTTACTGACTATGTGACCTTACATAAAGTTACTTAGCTTTTTGGGGCCTCAGTTTCCTCATCTGTCAGATGAGTTAATTGGACAAGACAATCTCCAAGGTTCTTTCTGTCTCTAAATCCTATGACCTATAAGGTAAACTCCTCCAGAGATGGAACCATGTATTAATGATGATAATACTAATAGTGAGTGACATCTTTCATAAACAAATAGAGTCATGGCAGCTAGGTAGTGCAGTGGATAGAGCTCTGGCCTTGGAGTCAGGAGGACCTGAGTTCAAATCTGGCCTCAGACAGTTGAGTGACCCTGGGCAAGTCACTTAACCCCAATTGCCTCACCAAAAAGTGAAAAAAAAAAAACCAGAATCCCCCTGCCCCACTACCAATAGGGTTTTAAGTTATTGGATGTTGTGGATGCTAACCCACAGTGAGCAGGATGTGGGGTGGGGTGGGGGCAGCTAGGTAGCTCAATCTATAGAGTGCTGGGCCTGGAGTGCTGTGTGACCCTGGACAAGTCATTTACCCCCTGTTTGCCTCAGTTTCCTCATCTGTAAAATGAGCTGGGGAAGGAAATGGCAAACCACTCCAGTATCTTTGCCGCAAAAACACCAAACGAAATCACAAAGTGTCAGACACAACTGAATAACAAGTAACCCGCAGAATTCCTTAGATCTGGGATAGCTCTGTCTAGGGGACCCAACTGTGAGTTGGAGGTACCCCTAGGTGTTACACACACACAAAAATAAAATCGTTTGAGGTTTGGTTTGTCGTTCAGCTAATGAAAATCACAGACTGTCAGAACTGCAGGGAAACTTGGAGATCATTTTCATAAATATCTTTCTATTGCAGAAGAGGAAACTGAGGCCTCATGAAGGCTATTCTGGTTTTATTGTTGTTGTCACTGTTCTTATTATTTTTCTGATTCTTGTTCAGCACGTGCCAGATTATAACAAGATTTTGTTTAGTCATTCATCAGTGGCTTAGAGGTAGTGGAAAGGACAAGAGATTGGAAATTAAGAGACCGAGGTTCTGACTATGAGTGTGCCACTAACTATGATATTAGGCAATATTAATCATTTCATCTTTCTGGCCCTACCTTCCTTACCTGTAAAACTAGATAATAATGCCTGATCTATGAAGGTGATAGAATGTTACTGCTCCCTAAGAAAAAATGAATGTGAAGGATGCAGAAAAACGTGAGGAGTTTTTGAACTGATGCAAAGTAAAGTGAGTAGAACCAGGAAAACTATATATCATGACTACACACATGGAAACGGAAACCTGCCCCCCAAAAGAAATTGAAACTGAACCCTGTGACCAAGCTTGATCACAATGAAGAGATACAGGAATGTTCCTTCCCCCACTTTTTTTGCAAAGATAGCAGACCATGGATGCTCAATATGCATATACAGTTATCCCTTCCACATCACAACTTTCTCCATTGTGGCTGTGACATATCACGGGTTGGCATAAGAAATTAAATGGGAATTTTTGGAGAGTTTTGCAGAAGCCACAGACAACACACAAAAGCCGACAGGCAACACAGAAAAAGTTTAGAAACCCAGAAATGAATAAAATACATGTGCAGTATTGTATAATATCAACATATTTTATCTTTTAATACTGTAAACACCCTATAAAAGAAAAAGAAAAATTCAGACTTCTCTGGTTTGAAGGGAGGGCCAAAAAATTTTACCTGAATTTTACATGAATTTTCCAGATTGGGAGGGGGAGCATGCTCCTAGCCTTTGAGATATGGAAGTGATAACTATGCTATTAGGCACAATTGATGTGTGGGCTACTTTTGCTGAACTGCTTTTTTTTCCTTTTTATTTTTGATTCTTTGTTATAAAAGGTGGCTCTCTGGGTGGAGGAAGGAAAAGTTTATCATAGAAATTGAAGGTAATGTAAAAATTAAAAATGGCAACAAAAGTTTTAAAAATAATAATAATTCTTGCTTGTCTGCCTTATACGGCTGCCTGAAAACCAAATGAGACAATGCACATATAAGCACTTTGAAAAATAGAAAAGTGATTGTCAAATGTAAGATGGTGTCAGCCTTATTAAATTACTAGCTCTCCCCAAAACCCTAACTATATCTTACACATGCCCCTTGTTCCCCAGCTTCCTAGAAATAATCTCACCAGAGGAGGTGGGGCACAGGCAGAAATCAAAAAGGAGGTAATAACGGCCCACACTTTGATAGAAGTTTTAGTTTTCCAAAACCCTTTCTCACAGCAACCCTCATAAATAAGCAGTGAGAACATTTTTATACTCATTTTACAGGTGAAAAAAAATGACATTCGGAGAGCTGAAATGCTTGCCCACAATCACTAACTTTGTAAGACGCAATGTGTAAATCCTAAAAGAAGTAATTAAGAGGAATTCAGGGGAATAGGCCATGAGGCGGCAAGACAGATGGGGCATCTATCTGTGAAAGGGGAGACAAAGACCCTGAGATACTCCTGGGAAAGCCCTTAGGATACCACAAGGTTTCTGAGGCCAGTGTTGAGGAGGCTGCCATCTTGGGACTAAAGAGAGTAAAGTGAGTCCAGGTGGAAGAAAAACCTCGCTCAAGCTGAGGGACCACACATGTTGTGGAAGTATACCATCTGGAAGTTTCCAACTCAAACTCATTATTGTTTTGTTTGTTTTTTTTTTTTTTTGGCTAGGCAATGGGGGTTAAGTGACTTGCCCGGGTCACACAGCTAGTAAGTGTTATGTGTCTGAGGACACATTTGAACTCAACTCTTCCTGAATCCAGGGTCGGTGCTCTATCCACTGAGCAACCTCGCTGCCCCTCAAACTCATTATTCTTACTGATAAGAAGGTACTAGAGAAGCACATAGGAGATAAGGACAGAGAGCTTACCTAGGAGTCAGGAAGACCTGGGTTCAAGTCCTTCCTCTCACATACTGGCTTTGTGACCCGGGGCAAGTCTTTAAGACTATAAATTGCTCAGCTGTTGCCCATCTGCCTTGGTAAAAGAAGTTTCCCACAGGGAATTCCCTGTGCCAATAAAACCACAGATCAGAACCAAAAGCAGGTATAAGCTTAGTTATTTCTGTGCTTCAGGAGGAGTATGAATGCTTTCAAAATGTAAATGTAACTATTACACAGCAAATTTTGGTGGCCTGAGGAAAAGCCCAAGTCACCCCATCTGAGTTATGGCACCATGTGCAAAATGGAAATTATAAAGTACTTCTGGTTTTTCTTTGAAACTGGGCATACGAGGGCCTATCATCCTGAATGTTTTGGGTCACAGTTTTCAAAGACCTGTCCAGTGACTTCTCCTCATCTCTGTAAGAGAGGGCCATAGCCACTCTAAGGAAACACCCACAGCTACCAAATGAAGTAAATTGGAAAACCTTGTACAAACTTGAAAATTCAAATGAATTTAGGAAAACTCTACAGCAGTGAGAAGAGTTTTAATTTTGGTTTTAATTTTTAATTTTTTGGGTTTCTTTCAATTATTTACTTATTTTTTATTATTTTATTTATTTTGTTAAATATTTCCCAATTGAATGTAAACATTTTAATAATCATTTAAAAAATATTTGAGTTCCAAATTTTTGCCCATTCTTCTCCTTTCCCCCTCCTTAAAAAGGCAAGCCTTTTTGTATTGATAATACATGTGAAGGGGCAGCTAGGTGGTTCAGTGGATAGAGTGCAGGGCCTGGAGTCAGGGTGACTGATTCATCTTCCTAAGTTCAAATATGGCCTCAACACTTACTAGCTCTGTGACCTTGGGCAAGTCATTTAACCCTGTTTGCCCCAGTTTCCTTTTCTATAAAATGAGCTGGAGAAGGAGATGGCAAACCACTCCAGTATCTATGTCAAGAAAACCTCAAATGGGGTCGCAATGAGTCGAACACAACTGAAACAACTGAACGACAACAATAACAACACACATGTGAAATCATGCAGAACATAGTTCCCTGTTAGCCATGTTGCAAAAAATAAATCACAAATAAAATTAAACAATAAAAATAAAGAGACTAGGAAAAAGTATGCTTCAACCTGCTTTCAGAGTTCATCAGTTCTCTTTCTGGAGGTAGGTAGCTCCAGCTTTTCATCATGACTACTTTGGAATTGTCTTGAGTCATTATCTTGATCAGAGTAGCTAAGTCTTTCACAGGTCATCATTGCACAGTATTGCTGTTAAGGTGTACAGTATTCTCCTGGTTCTGCTCACTTCACTTTGCATCAGTTCATGTAAGTCTTCCCAGGTTTTTCTGAAACCATCCTGCTCATCATTTCTTACAGCACGATAGTATTCCATTAGCATCAATTTGTTCAGCCATTTCCAAATTGAGGGGCAGACCCTTGATTTCCAATTTTTTGCCGCCACAAAAAGAGCTGCTATAAGAATTTTTGTACCTGACACTTTGTAAAAGATGAATTTGTAAACAATGTTAGAGCATCTCCTCACGATTTTGATCCTAGCTATGCTTGAGGGCCCTGTTCTAGGCATAAGGAGTTAAGTGTCTTGACTAAGGTCGCTGAATGAGTCAGTGAGACAGCTAGGAATAGCTCCAAGACTCCTATGTTCTAGTCTATTCCTCTGACCACCAGACGTAGCTTCCTTCCAGGGCCTTGGTAACATAATACTTAATGGGATGTCTTGTTTTTCTTCCAGTGATTCTATCCTGAAACCACTCAACAAACCCTTACCACGTAGTGTGTTTGTTCTCTCCTTCTCTATGGGTCAGACTACACACCAGCTCATGCCCACAATAGAAAATAACAACTAGTAACTTCATGAAATGTCAGAGGCAGCATGGCATGGAGTTAGGTAGCCAGTCAATACACATTTATTAAGAACCTACCATGTGCCAGGTAGTTAGATGGCATAGCGCATAGAGAGCTGGGCCTGAAATCAGGAAGACTCATCTTCCTGAGCTCAGATCTGGCCTCAGACATTTACTGACTATGTGACCTCCTTGCCTCAGTTTCCTCATCTATAAATGAGCTGAAGAAAGACATGGCAAACCATTCCAGTATCTTTGCCAAGAAAACCCCAACTGGAGTCACGAAGAGTCAGACGTGACAGAAAGATGATTGAAAGATGGTCCAGGCACTGAGCTAAGTGCTGAGGATATAAAGAAAGGGCCCACTCTCAAGAAGTTCGCAGCCTAATGGGGAATACAACATGCAAAATGCTAAGTACAAACAAGATACCAGCAGGATAAATTGGGGATAATCAACAAAGAGAATGCACTAGTATTAAGGAGTATCAGAAAAGGCTTCCTGTAGAAGGTGAGTTTTAGCTGGAACTTGAAGATAGGGAAACCGGGAGATGAAGATGAGGAAGGAGAGCATTCCAAGCATGAGGTACAGCCAGTGCAAATGCCTGGAGTCCAGAGATGGAGCATCTTGTTCCTGGAATGTCTAGGAGACCATGTCACCAGATCAAAGAGTCTGTATAAGGGAGTAAGGTGTAAAAAGACTGGAAAGGTAGTTGAGGACTAGGTTATAAAGGGCTTTGAGTGCCAAACAGAGCATTTTGTATTTATTCCTGGAGGCAATAGGGAGCCTCTGGCGTTTATTGAGTACAGGAATGACACGATCATATCTGTGCTTTAGGAAAAAATCACTTTACTGGCCAAATGGAGGATGGATTGGAGTGGGGAGACACTTAAGGCAGGCAGAGCCACGAGGAGGCTATTGCAATAATTCAGGCATGAGGTGATAAGGGCTTACACCAAAGTGTGGATAGTGTCACAGAAGAGAAGAGGGAGCATATGACAGATGTTCCAAAGGTGAAATAGACAGATCTTGGCAACAGATTGGATCTGGGGAGTGGGTCACACAGTTAGTAAGTGTCTGAGGCCAGATTTGAACTCAGGAAAATGAGTCTTTCCGATTCCAAGCCCAGTGCTCCATCCACTGTGCCACCAGCCGTCTTAGCCTTTTCAAGGAGTTTAGTCACCAAGACCAAAAGAGATAAGAGATAGTGATGATGATGGAAAGATCAAGTAAGTGGGTTTTTTTTTCAGGATAAGGGAGACATAGGCATATTTGTAGGCAGTGGGGAATGAGCTAGTAGACATGGAGAGATTGAAAATAAGTGATAGAGTGGGGAACGACAGAGGAAACAATCTGTGGGCAGAGCCATGATGATAATGGGATCACTTGAGCAAGTAGAGTGGTTAGCCTTGGTCAGGAGTAAGATTACCTCTTCATATTATATCATAAGATCACCTCAGTATCAGACAGGAGTGAAGGAAGAGATAGTGGCCAAAGACATAGGAGTGATATGAGATGAGGAAGAGTGGAAAAGAGGAAGTTTATGGCAAATGGCCACGGGTTTTTTTCTGTAAAATACGAGGCAAGGATCTCAGATAAAAGGGTGAGGGGATGGGGGAGCCATGGGAGGTCTGAGGAGAGATGAAGAGATTTGGAAGAGCTATAGGGGAGAATGGGATAGTGAGTTAATAAGACAATACAAGGATTGCCTAACAGCAGTGAGGTCATATAGCTTAAATTTGTAGTGAACCCAATCAGAATGGTTGCATGATTTCCTATACCTTTGTTTAGCAGCACATATGACGGATTGAAAGTAGACAATTGGAATGAGTCAAGGCTAAGACCCCGAAGGGTATAATCAGTAAAAAGCTAAGGAAGCTAGGGATTCAAGAGAGAAAGACAGTATAAAGATGAATTTGTTCACCAATGGGTCAAGATAGGGAAAAGAGGAAAGAGAGTGGCTCTTGCAGAGGAGATGGCTTGGGAGGAGACAAGGATCAAGGGATTGGAGGTCATAGTGCACGTGAAGAGTAAGTTTTGGTAAGAGGAGGTAGAAGAAGAAGAGAAAAGCTGATAGATTATGGTTAGATAAGTAGATTTAGAGAGATTTTGGAATGCTTAAATGTCGAGGTGGTACATTTGAGGGTGATGACAAGATAACCATCTTTGTGTGTGGCTGAGGTGGGGTGGAGGAGTATGTCATGAGGAATTGAGCTGTTATGGTGCTTGAGAGAGAGAATTTATATGTATGTTGAAGTCTCCTAATATGAGGGAAGAACTTGGGGTGGAGAGAAAAATTGTGAGCCATGTACCATACTCATAAGGAAGAGTGACCTGGAAATCTGTAGACAGCAGCTATCAGGATTTTGATTAGGTATTTGAAATGAATAGTATGAACTTCAGAAGAGAAGGAATGATAGCTAGGGAGAGAACCCAGAAGGGGCAATGGGGAACGAAGAGCGTTGCTCCCTTGCCTGGGCCAATGAATGAATTTATTGAGTGCTTACTGTGCACAAGTATTGCACAGTTAGAGTGTTGGGCATGGAGTTAGACAAATTTGGGCTCATGTCCCACTGATTCTTAGGGTATAGCAACAAAATAGATGGCAATATATCTTCTTTAGTGTCATTTCCATTAAAAAAATCTTGTCATATTTCAGATGTTGACATTGCCAAGGACTTTCATGGTGAACTTAATTTTCTAGGTCTTCAGCAGTGGAAGCTGCTAAGAAGAGGAGTGAGGAGATGCAGCCACCAAAGAGATCGTTGACAAGTGACATCTCCACAAGGGTTGCCACGCAGGACAATGACTTCAGTGCCAGACTGGTAGCAACTTTGGTGGTCTAAGGGGAGGCTGTTGTTGTTCAGTCATTTCAGTCATGTCCAACTCTTCATGACCCCATTTTGGGGTTTTCTTGGCAAAGATACTGGAGTGGTTTGTCATTTCCTTCTCCAGTTCATTTTACAGATGAGGAAATTGAGGCACACAGGGTTAAGTGACTTGCCCAGGGTCACACAGCTAGTGTCTGAGGCCAGATTTGAACTCATGAAAATGAGTCTTCCAGATTACAATCCCAGTGCTCTCTCTATCCACTGCACCACCTAGCTGGGGGGGGGGTTTGGGGGGGATTGTAATTTCCAGTGCTTTTGGACTCTAGTTCCTGAGCTAGCTCCACTAGAGTCCAAGCAAAGGTGGAACATGGTGGCCAAGGGGATGGCAGTGGTTTGACCACCAGGCACCACTTTCCCGTGGATTTTGCCTCAGCTGAGCTGTGTTGTCTGCCCCGCTAGTGGCATTGGTCGCTTGGTGATACTGATGGTGCCAGGGTTGGTGAGCCTCTTCTCAAGGGCTTTTCCTGTAGTTAATGGCTGTGGGAGCTGGGCTGGAAGACGGGAACACTGAAATTCCTAAAGCATCTACAAATAATCTTGGGCTCTGGGTCCTGGGCTGTCTCTACCAGGATACAAGGGAGAGGGTGTAACATTTATTTTGTTTGGATCGTAGTTTGCTGTGTATTTGATCTATCTCTGTACTAGATCGTAAACTTCCTAAGGGCAGGGACTCTGTCTTATTTTACCAGTAGAATGTATGCTCCTTGAGGTTAGGGATTTTTTTTTTTATATACCCGATGCCAAGCACAAAACCTTGCACTTAAGAGGGTCTTCATAAATGCTTATTGGATTGGAGTATCTAAACCAGAGGTGGGGAACGTGCCGCTGAGGCCACCTCTAGGTCCTCAAGTGTGGCCCTTTGACTGAAGCCAAACTTCACAGAACAAATGATTCTCCACCCCGGATTAAATTTGGTTTTTCCCACAGGGGCTAGCATAGGTCTTTACACCTAGTACGTGCTAAATAAGTGTGTATTGAACTGAATTGCAATAAAGTACTCTTCCTCGTTGAGTAGTATTCACGTGTAAATGAAAACTAGATAATTTTTGAATTTACAAAATCAAATTTAAATGTCACTTCCTCCATTTAACTTTTTTGGAAAAAAAGAGTAAAATAAAATTCATCGCTTCTGGGCAAGAGAAGGATTGTGGAAAAAGTAAGCCGTGGACGAAGGGTAAAGAAAGATCCTCATGTTTGCAAGAAGTGGCATCGCTTCCTTCCTTCCCAACACAGACTTCATGTGGCAGAACATCCAGAAATAATCTTTAGCATATGAGGGGAAAGACTCATAACATCCTACAACCTCTCTTTGAAAATCAGCGTTTGCACTCGCTGCATACACGAACGGCAAAAATACGGCTCTTCGAAACCAAGTCTCCAAAAGGAAGAATGGTGGAGTTTTAAGGAAAACAACGGAGCGCAGCACAACCAATTGCTGTGCTGGAACTCCAAACATGCGCCTAAGGGAGCCGAGGCTGACAGCCCCGGGACCTCACTGTCCCGTTTGCAGTCCTCCATGTCCATTATTCTGTCTCTCTGGATTTCCTGCTGTGTCATGGTTCAGAGGCCCTCTGCACGTAGAACAAACAGACAGCCTCTGAAATCTGCATGCAGATTGTTCTTGATATTCAAAATGCTTCAAGATGTATTTGGGATGGGAGTAAAGAGAGGATTTTCTTGCAGAGAAGCCAAGAGCTTTAAAACGACCCTTCTGGGCTGCTCTAGGGAGAGGCGTTACGGTTCCACTTTGAGGCCAGCTGGGATTTCTTTGGTGCAGAGAATTCCTAGTGAGGAAACTTTGCTTAACAATGCTTTACCCTACAGGAAAATAGGGGGGAGAAGGGGAGAAGAGAGCAGGGAGATGATAGAGGGGAGGGCAGATTGGGAGAGGGGGTAATCAGAAACAAACACTTCTGAGGAGGGACAGGGTCAAAAGAAAGAATAGAATAAATAGGAGGGCAGAATAGGATTAAGGGAATTAGAGTTAGTTTTTCACAACATGACTACTATGGAAGTGTCTTGCATAACTGCACATGTATAACCTGTATTGAGTTGCTTGCCTTTTCAGTGAGGGTGGGTGGGGAGGGAGGAAGGGAGAGAATTTGGAATCCAAAGTTTTAAAAACACGTTTTTAAAAAAAAATGTTTTCACACGCAACTGGGAAATGAGAAATATAGGAAATGGGGTAGAGAAATCTATCCTGCCCTACAGGAAAATAGAGGGGGAAGGGCATAAGAAAAGGGGGGCAGAGACTGAAGGGAGGGCAGACTAGGGGAAGGTGTATTCAGAATGCATGCCATCTTGGAGTGGTGGGGGGGAAGGGCAAGACAGGATGAAAATTTAGAACTCAAAATCTTATGGAAGCGAATGTTGAAAACTAAAAACAAACAAATAAATAAATAAAACAATGCTGATCAATGATTGCCCTCCAATCTGTAGTCCTGGAGAGCTGTCTTATGTAAGGTTTAACGATCATACCTTCTATATGTCGGCCAGAAGCTTTGAACCTAAAATTACACAAGCGATTTGATTTCTTACTTATGATTCAAAGATTTTGTGTTGATAGATCTATGTACCATGACCTGTTGTTTTCTCTAATAGAATATAAACATCTTGAGGTGACTTATGTCTTTGTCTTTTTGTATCCCCAGTAGATGCTTAAGAAATAATTGTGGAAGGAAGGGAGGGCAGAAAGAAGAAAGGGAGGGAGGGAGGGAGGAAGGAAGGAAAAAAGGAAACTACTCTTATCATATCTACCTGCTCCATCGCATGCTTTGCTCTAGGCAGCTGCCTTGACTACTCCTACTCTTAATTCTGCTTCTAGTGGCAAAAATAATCTTGGTGGATGATGGGGTGTTCAATTTCACCTCAGTTAGGAGTCATTCATTCATGCATTCACATCTTCATTCATTAGACGTTTATAAAGTGTCCACTATGTAACCAGGCACTATTTTGAGTGTTGGGGATTCAAAGATAGAAACCAAGCAATCCTTGCCCTTGGGAGACAACAACATGAACACAGAAGCAATGACAGAGTGCATATAAAAAGGAGTAGAGGCTAGGGATAGCAGTGATCACGAGAACATGGTCCCCAGACAGTGTTTTTGGAGAAATCGGTGGCTTAAGTGGATAGGAGCAAGGCTAGATCTGGAAAGTGAAAAGGGCAGAAAGAGTTAGTTTGCATGCCTTGGGCCACATTAAAAAAACAAGAAACTATCCAATGACCAGTTCTTCCTTCTTTTTTACTTCATATGTAGACAAAAGAGAGACTGGAAAAATCAAAGAACTATTTGATTACCACATGTCTAGGCTGAATCTCGTTTACAGAAAAACTATTGAAAATAAAGACGGAATCCATCCATGGAGTTACCTTACCCCTTGTCCCCCAAATTGATCAGATCTCCTTTTTACTCTTTATCCTATCTTCATCCCTTATGCTGTTAGTATTCATTTATTTTTCAAATTTTTATTTTTATTTTCAGTTCCAAATTCTCTCCCTTACTCTACCCCTCTCCCATCCATCAAGAAGGCAAGAATTATGATTTCCACTACACATATGAAATCATGCAAAACATTTCCACGTTAGTCATGTTCCAGGAAGGGAAAAAAAAAAGAAGAAAAAGAAAAAATATGGTTCAATCTGTGGTCTGATTCCATCAGTTCTCTATCTGGAGGTAAATAGCATTTTTCATAATGAGTTCTTTGGAATTGTGGAAGATCACTATATTGATCAAAGTTACTAAATTGTTTACAATTGATTGCTAGTACTCATTCTTAAGTTATTTCTTTTGTTAAGGAGATTTTAATGAGCCAGCCTCTAACCTGAGAAAGAGAAGACAAAGTGCCAGTAATCAGATAGCCATTTTTTAATTAGTTTCATTATGAGGAACAGATTTGCAAATTAGGAATTCTCCTGATCAGAATTCCATCTTGCTGAAGTGAAGACAGAGATTATATAAATAAATCACAACAGGAAGGGAGGGGAGAAGGAAGATTACAAACAATCCTTTTCCGAGACCTGAGTGGTTTCACATGACAAGCCTACAAGTGGAAGACAATACAACAATTCTGGAGTCCTGCAGGAGCAATACTGCTCTACTCTTTGGGGTTGTTACTTAGTGGGTCACAGGACCAGAGTTCTCTGTCAGAGCAGGTGCTACAATCTTTGATTTGCTTCACTTAAGGTACACAGGCACAAAAAGGCAGTGACTGTGAGCATCGTTAAGGGTTTGAGTGATCATTTCAAACTGCATTGTTAATTCTGACTCCCAAGCCAGAGAGACAATTTTGAAAAATCTTATCTATTAGTATATTCATTACATATATCATGTAGATCAATATGAAAATCATGATTCCCTTCACACTTTTGAGGGACCAAAACCTAGTCTCAATACCTCATCTTCATTCACTCTTACTGATGAATAGCTTCAGATTCCCCTCGGGGATTCCCTCTGCACCTGCATTTGGAAGAAGCACTGTCTTTGGAGTTAGAGCACCTGGATTCCAATTCTGTCTCTGCATGCTGTCTCTGAATATTTGTGTGATTTGGGGCTGGTCAGCCTCCCAGGATATCAGTTTCTTCTCTTTAAAATAAGGGGTCAGACTAGATGGGCTCTGAGGTCCCTTCTCGTTCTAAATTAGGGGTTATTATTAACTTTTTTTGTATGTCATGGACCTCTTTGAATAGGAAGCCAATGGGCCTCCACATCAGAATGTTATTTTTTTAGTGTGAAATAAAAAACATAGCATTACAATGAAAAACAATTATACTGAATTAGTTATCTATCTATATACATATATATTATATATGTATGCATATATATAATATGTATATATATATATATATACATACACACATGTATACACACACACACACACACACACACATATATATATACACATACATACTCTACCCATTTCATAGACTTAGACATAGAGGAAACCTCAGAAACTATCTAGTCCAACCCCATTGTTGTTTGTCCATTCTCGAAGAGGACCAATGACATCAGGAGGGTCTTGACTTCCAAGCAAATGGGATTGAAGTGAGGCAGAGCTGTGCGAAGTCATCAGCCTCACTCTCTCCTCCAGGGTCATCAGGGAGGCCCAGAGAAATTAAGCCACTTGTCCAAGGACACACAGGTAGCAAATACCAGAGGCAGGATTTGAACTCAAGTCCTCTGACAGCATGCAAAAACCACACTTTGCTCTGACTTTTTTCCACTCTTCACAGTCATTCCTGCTTCTCCCACCTTCAGTCCCCTTTGCCCCCTTAACTAGTGCCTGCATCCATAGTGTCTGCCATATTGGGCAATTTAGATGGTGGTTTTTTCATCTTCCTTCATAGTCAGGGAGCATTTTTGTTCCTTCAATTGTTTTCCGTTCTCTGAAGTTTCTCCAATTCGACAACAAATGTTTCCCCTTGATGTAATGGGAAACTGGAAAGCCAGCCCTATAGCAACTGTAGAGCTTGGGGTTGGGGTCACCCCAATCAGTCTTTCGTGAGCAGCCCCCTCCCCCAAGTTTAGCTGCTTTTATCTGCAGATAATGAGATCGGCTCAATCACATCCACAGAGCACATTTTAATTGTGGCTAAACAGTTTCTAATTGAGCCCAGGAAAACAAAGTGAAGATTTAAAAAAGACACAGGACTTGGGGGTTTGCTCAACTATTAACAGTAGCACCCATGTGTGCATGCACGTGCACATGGAGTGAGTGCTTGATTACTTCCACATGGATCATCTTTGTGGGGTAGGGAAACAGCAATGCTTTGGGAGGTGGAAGACCTACCGACATGAGGATCCCCACTCTGCTACTTGCATTTGTATGAACTTTTTTTGGTCTTTGTTTCTTCATCTGTCAAGCTGAGAAGGTGGGGAGCTTATATTCCAGTTGACTGAACTTAGGGTTACTGCGAAGGCCCCTTCTTGGTCTAAATCCAGGGGTCACCAAACACAAGCTCATTGAGGGGCAGGGGCCATCTCAGTTTGGGTTTTGTACCTCCAGGCTTAGGACAGAGCCTAGCACACCATAGGCATTTGATCAGTGTTTGCTAGATGGTTGATTCGATGACGTTAAATGTTCTGAAATTTGGGAGCCTATGGGCAAAGAATAACACAGAACCTGAATCCATGGAAAGAATGTTGGATTTGCAGTCAGGTTACTTAGGTTCAAATCCCAGCACTTATTATCTGTGTGACCTTGGGCAAGTCATTTCTTCTACTCTGCAATTCAGTTTCCTGCTGTAAAATGAGAGGATTGAGCTAAATGATCTCTATGGTCCCTTCCCGTTCTAAATCTGGGAGCCTATGATCCTCTTTCACTAGGCAGACTTGCAGGGTATATTGTAAATGACTTTTGTATTTGGGTGTAGGTGAGATTCCATGCTTCTGTGAGGTGACTGACTGTCTATAGCAAGGAAGTAACCTCAAGGAGCAATTCTAATCATGCTTTTAAGTCAGGATCTCTAGTCATTTTCACAGACTTTGGTTCCTGTCCACACACACACACACACACACACACACACGCTCAGATGTCTAAAACCCTCCCTTTACCAGCACCAGTTCATCCTACAGTTCAAGCTACCCACAGCTCCAAAATTGGAGACTTTCAATGAGTAACTGTCCTTACTTACATTTTCCAAGCAGGGCCACAGCCTGAGCTTCATAGAAAGAATAGACCAAAGAATTAACCCAGATCCTCATTTAAAAAAAAATCTAATTACTATTTGGTGAAAGTTATTCATGAGCTAAGAGTGGACTCAACTGGAAAAAGAAGATCCCTAATAGTTTTTCTTTTATTTGATGAAGCTTAAAAAAAAAAAAAGCCCAGCAGCAGTAAACATATCAAGTCTGCAAGCAGCAACCCTATTAAAATCCCTATTAAAAGCAATAGGTAGGGGGGCAGCTAGGTGGACCTGAGTTCAAATCTGGCCTCAGACCACACACTTGACACTTACTAGCTGTGTGACTTTGGGCAAGTCACTTAACTCCAATTGCCTAAAAAACCAAAACAAAAAAACCAATAGTTGGGTAGGTGCCAGTGACATGTCCTATTCCTGAAGGAGCAGTGGGTGAGCTAAGACCTGTGGGTGATGTTTGTGTTTAGGTAGGGAAGATTAGAGGAAATAAAAATTAGTATCAAGCCCCCTGAATGGTCATTTGGAGCCATTTTGTCCCCAAGCTTTAGTGCTCTAAAAGTCGTGGGCAAAGAAGTCAGTCTGAAACAAGAGATATAAGAACCAACTGAACTGGTGGGAGTCTTCAAAAGTCTTGAATTCCAGCTCAGACACTTATCACTGGCATCATCAATTCATCTCTCAAACCTGTTTCCTCGCCTGTAAAATGAATGCAACTCCTGTCCCAAAGCCCGTTGATATGGGACTCCTTCCTTATTGGTGAAGATGGATGCCCTGCCCGCCTGTGGGAAGGGCAAGGCAGAGTTGGGGAGAGCTCCGTCCTTCTTCGGTCCTCTTTGGGACTTTTCAAGCTTCAAATCTGCTTCAGGTTTCTTCAAGCAGTGTTGCTCCATGTGCTTCTGGCTTCCAGCGTCAAGAAAAAAGATCTAAGAGGACAATCTCATATCAGGTTGCTGAAGGAAAAGATGGAGAAAATATGAGAGTCTGCATCATATCCCTATTCCTAGTTATCTACCCCTGAGACTCTTGGGTGAGATCCAGAACCTCTCTTTTGGTTGAGCTAAGTTATCTTGCACCCAATGGGAGAGCTCCTTCCATCTGTACTGTCTGGCATATATTTTCCTATGTATATCTTCTCTGATTTCTGTTTTGCTACTGTTTTGGAAAAATGGGTTTTAGTCACTTTTACTATATGTATTCATTGTGGAACTGGTATTTGATGGGAAATGGGTCAAACCTTGGATAAAAAGCTTGGGGTCCTCCCCACCCAATTGACTAAGTGACCAGAAGTTAGCTTGAACCTGATTATATCCCTAGACTAACAATATCTAAGGGAGCAGATAAATATAATTCTAGCCTGGTACCTTCCCCTCCAAGTGCCTCCTGTCCCAACTCGTTGCTTCACCTTCTGGAAGGAATTAAAGTCTCCCTTGGAGAAGAGGGAGGGGGGAGAAGAGGCTAGAGATGTTTATTCTGCCTCCCTTAGAGCCACACAATGACAATACCTTACCACACATGGGGCGTTGCATCCCATTAGCCTCAACATAGGTGGTTCTCTCTATATTTAGGGTCCTTCTCTACATGAAAGTATGTGTGTTTTGCTGTGATGAAGTACCCTATCTCTGCCACATCATAGCAAAACATTAAGTCCTCAAAATGCTGGGCTGACACATAGCCAGAAGCAGTCCCCAAAGTTCCCCACATGGTCAACTGTAACCAGGAATGGCAACTCTGAGCATATTCCATGGGATGGCTTCCACAGGCCACGTTAAACCTCATTGCCCTCATAATGATATTTCCATTACAGAGGTATCATAAGGAAAGGGCTTTGCAAATCTAAAAGCAGTCTCTGTGAGTTGTTACTATTGTTATTATTAACCCTTTCCTCCATATTTCAGGTCCAACAAAACCCCAAATGCATTTTGATCCAACCTTACTTTCATTCTCAATGGAAACACCCCTATGATTTGAAGGCTAATCTGTAACAGATTTGTAAGCCACCACCCTATTCCGGGGCTGCCACATAGCCATAATAGAGTATTTTCACATTCTTGTATCTTTGTTGAAACCACTGAGTTAACTTTCCCTCATCATCTCTGCCTCCTGCCTTTCTCCTTTCTTGGGCATACCCCTACCCACCAATCAGTCTTTCTTCCTGCAGATTAATCCTATGGCATATTAACACCCAATTTGTGGGGTATCATCCCCTAAAAACTTTGTTTTGGATGGGCCTTCACTATAACCAGGGAGGTGGTAAGGAGAGCACATTGTAAACAAATACTCCTTTTTTCTACCAATAATGCATCTGAGATAAGACGGCATCTCCAAATTCTTGATGTTCTTGAGCCTTTGGAAGAACAAAGCAGACTTGTCAAGTTGATCCAAGAGGTGGAAGTAGCTGGATGGATTCGTTGGATCAGTCAAAAGCTTTAAACCCTTTCCTCCCACAGTTTGAATTCAACAAAAACCCCAAATATATTTTGGCCCAGTCCCACCTTCCCCTCTGCATTGAAGCCCCTGTGTATTTCAGAGAAATCTTACCTGGCTGTTTCTGATTCATTTACGCTAACTCATCAAAATGTTTGTTTTGTAGGAGATATTTGACATCTAAAAGAGCCATTTCCAAGTCCTTTGTAGAGCAAGGCTTATATCTTTTCATTTGCAAACAGATATTTGGCACTTGCAAAAGTGACCAAACTTAGAAGACAGGCTGCTTGAAGACTGGAATCACGAGAGCCCAAAGGTCCTCAAATCGGACAGCTCCCAGTGAGACAGGAGGCTTCTGACCATATTGGAGCAACTTTTCAGGACATGCATTCATTTTGTTAGACTAAGTCTTAGTCTTATGAGGGCAAGGGGCACAGTGGTGGGAGGAGATGAAGATCAGAGACATTTCCCAATTGATCATTTCCTGTAGTCCCTCAGTTCAGCAACTTCCCTAGCCCATGGTCTTGGCATTTTGCCATGAGGTCAGTGGCCAGAGCAACAGAGATGCTGGGAACAGAAACACAAGGACAGAGAGAGAGAGACCTAGACACCAAGAAGGACAGTTAGATAGGCAGGGAGGCTGACTACAGCAGCTCCCCAGAGACCTGGGACGTGGAGTACAGGATGTTAGAATTGTGGGAATTTCACCCAGGGAGACTCCCCACCTCTCAGACTCAGAAGCTGAAGAAAAGCCATTCACCCCACATCAGCACAAGATGCTCTCTTAAAGATCAGTTTCCACACTTGCAACCAGTCCCCTGACCTCAGTGGTGTGGCTCCAAGGGACTAGTAGAGCATTGCAATTAGAGGGTCGAAGAACGTGATCCCAAGGGGGGAGAGGAACGCAAAGGCCTCAAGTGGCAGTCCTGGTGCCAGACTGGATAACTGAGCAACCCGGCACAGGGCTGCCAGGAACTCCGGCCCCCGCTCTTGGAAGGAGGGGGCCTTGGGTCACTGTGCTCTTATAACTAATCATCATTTTCCTAATTGTGATTTGGTTTCTCTTCACCATGCCTCCCCTGGATGCCTTCGACCTTCAGCTGCCCTCCTGCGTCTGGGATGCTGTCTGATGACAACAGGGGAGATGGTCCCTCCACAGCCAGGATGTCTGGCGAGCCAGAGGCAGATGTGGCTGGGGAAAAGCTGTCCTCTGTTTTAGGCTGCCCAAGCCTAAACAGACGTGAAGAAAGGCATAATCTGGGAATGATTAGAGTGGAAGACTGGCTTTTTTTTTTTTCTTTCTCCCAAGGTCTTTATAAAACCATCAGTCAAGAGAAGTGAAAAAAAAGAAAAAAACCTTTCTTCTCTTTTATTTATTGATTTTTTACCAAAAATTACAGAGTAGCTACTAATTGAGTTTTTAAAAAAATAAATTAATTTCCTCCATTTTTGAATGAGTTTGATTTGATCTCTTCCCCTTCTACTAACCTATACTTATTTTAATAGTTGAGGAATTTGTGACTTCACAACTGTAATTTTGTAAGTTGTAACTGAAAGTGTTGAGCTTGCAGGCTTAGAACCGGAATTTGAATTCTGGTTCTGCCAGCTTACTAGCTGTGTGACCTTGGACGAGTAACTTCACTTCTTTGGTCTCAGTTTCTTCATCCGTAAGAAATAGGATTTCTCTGAGATCTCTTTTAGCTCTAAGATCTATGATCCTCCCAACAACACAGCTTCCTCCTGCCTTATTGGATGGTCTTTATGAGTTGTTGTGGATAAAGATCTGGTAATGAGTTTGTCTTAAACTTCTAGACTGGTCCTGAGGGAAAAGACACACGATCAATCAGTCCATTCAGTTTCTTAGCCTTTCCATCTGCCAGAAATTGCATTCAATGCTTTTGAGACCTGTTGTTGCTACCATGACATGAGGAAGCATCAGAAGAGACCCTCCAGAGGGGACATTTCTTATGATTTCTTCTAAATGTGGAACATTTCAGCATGGTGATGGAAGAAATTGGAGGGTCACAAATTAATTCTTATGTCATGCCTGGGGGCCTCTATCAGTCTCCCTTTTGGAAATATCCAGGTTTATAGAACTCAAGGAGTAATTGTCTATTTCAACCACAGCTTACAAGCTCCCATGTCCAGTGAATCTCCCTTGACCAAGCCAGGGTAAATCACACAACATAGTAAAGCAAAGAACAGTAGGCCCTTTGCCACTGAGAGGCAACCAGGTGCCACGTTGGATAGAGTGCCAGGCCCAGAGTCAAGAATGCCCGAGTTCAAATCTAGCCTCAGACAATTCCTAGCTGTGTGACCCTGGGCAAATCACTTGACCTTCTCTGCCTCAGTTTCCTTATCTGTAAAATGAGCTGGAGAAGGAAATAGATCTAGCAGTGGTATTGCTGTGTCAAAGGGTATCGACAGTTTAGTAAACCTTTGGGCATAATTCTAGATTGCTCTCCAAAATGGTTGGATCAGTTCACAGTTCCACCAGCAGTGAATTAATGTCCCAATTTTTGTGCATCCCCTCCAACATTTGTTACTTTCACCTTCAATCATTTTAGCCAATTTGGTGGGCGCAAAGTGATATCTCAAGGTTGCCTTAATTTGTATTTCTCTAATCAATAATGATTTAGAGCCATTTTCATATAATTATAAATTGTTTTGATTTCTTTATCGGAAAACTGCCTGTTCATGTCCTTTGACCACTTATTAATTGGAAATGGCGAACCATTCCAGTGTCTTTGCCAAGGAAACCTCAAATGGGGTCACAAAGAGCCAGACACAACTGAAATAAATGAAGGGCAGCAACAACAGCTTTATGACCCTGGACAAGTCACTTAACTACTCACTGCCTCAGTTTCCTCACCTGTAAAATGGGGATGATAATACTACCTACCTCCCAGTGTTGACATGAAGATCAAATTGAGATAGTATTTGTAAAAATGCTTAGCACAGTGCCTGGCACATAGTAGGTGCTATATAAGCCCTTATTCTCTTCTCTTTCCCTACCACTGAATGAATGGTTGCTGATGGTTGACATATAAATAAAATGCATGTTAAATATTAAGAAGGCAAGCAGGGCCTATTCTCACCACCCATTACCCAAAGCTGAAATGGTGGATACTTCCCTGCTGCTACTTACCCAGCACACATCTCCCAGGGAGATCTGGGAGTGATAAGAGGGATGAGCCTTTGGGGGGAGGGTCTTGCCACCTCTATGACTCAGTGGGAACAGCATGCATTAAATCCCTCATAGTGAGAGCTTAGACTAGTATCCACAGAAGCAGGACTGGGTTCAGTGAACCTCTTGGAATGAAACTGCAAACTAAGGCCATTCAGGGAAGGGTATTGGCATAAAAAGCTGAGGGTATAAAGAGAATATTTTTTTCCCTTTGGCATAGGAACTGGAGAGCCCTAGAGCACCACCAACAACTATAGGTATTGACATAAAACGTTAAGGTTTGCAAAGGGATTTGCATTCATTATCCCAACTGATCAGAGTAGCTAAATAGTGCTGAAGGCAAGATCTCCTGATTCCAAGCCTTGCATTTTTCCTACTATACTGCATTCTCCATAGTACTTTTAAAAAAAGCTTTCGGGGGCAGCTAGGTGGTGCAGTGGATGGAGCTCTGGCCTTGGAGTTAGGAGAACTTGAGTTCAAATACAAACTTTGATACTTATTTGACATTTACTAGCTGTGTGACCCTGGGTAAGTCACTTTAACCCCAATTACCTCCCCTCCCCCCAAAAAAAAGCTCTGTAAGAAGTCTTTTACATTTGCTATTGCTGTTGTTCAGTCATGTCTGACCCCATTTGGGGTTTTCTTAGTAAAGATACTGGAATGGTTTGCCATTTCCTTCTCCAGCTCATTTTGTGGATGAGGAAACTGGGGCAAACAGGGTGAAGTGACTTGCCCTGGGTCACACAGCTAGTAAGTATCTGAGGCTAGATTTGAACTCAGGTCTTCATGACTCCAGGCCTGGCACTCTGTCCACTGTGTCATCATGTCTTCCTTCTCTCTCCCCCATGTATTCTAGCTTGTGTCTCGTCCTTCCATGAGATTCCCATTCTCCTTTCCAACTGAGCTCGATGAAAGTTACTGGGCTCACTGTCAGGATTCTGGGAGATGCAGTTCCAGAAGGAATAGGTTGTGATCCATGCCCTGACCAACCCCCTTCACATCTTTAAAGTTACAAAACCAAAAAATACTATAAAAACACTGTTGCAATTAAATTGTAAGCCCTATGAAGGCAGAGACCATATCATTGTTCACTTGTGTATATCCCTGAGGCCACCATGGTGGCCTGAACACACCTGGCTTTTATTAAATGCTTGTTGAATTTAATTGAATTGAAAAATCAGCTTCCTTTCAAGATCCTTGCAGCCCATTTCAACAATGCCTCTAGGAAGTCTTTCTTTAACTCCTGGTCTTCACAGCTCATTTAGTAGGCAGTAGATAGAGGGCTGGACTCCTGAAGTTTGGCCAACCTGAGTTCAAACCTGGCCTCAGACTCTTATGAGCTGTGTGATCCTGGGCAAGTCACTTAATAATAACTAACAATAGCTAACATTTAGTATGTGCCAGGCACTGTGCAAAGCACTTTACAATTCTGCCTCAGTTTCTTCAGTTGTAAAATGGGGATAATAAGCTACCTTGCAGGGTTGTTGTGAAGATCCCATGAAATAATATTTGTAAAGCGCTTAGCACAGTGCCTGGCACATAGTAAGAGCTATATAAAAGCTCATTTCCTTCCTTTCACAATTTCCTTACTTAACTTCCAGTTTGCCTGAGTCTCAGTCATTTTTCCTTCCCACTTCCATTTGGTCATATCGAATATTCAAAACCTCCAATCTACGTGGAACGAAAAATGCTTAAAATATAGAGACCTAGCTGGAGAAATCAAAACCATATGGCAACACAATGACGTGCATATAATTTGTCATCCTTTCTTCTCCTGGAATCACTTTCAGTGAGTCAATGGGAGATGAAGTTTCACCCTAACACTTTCACTGAGTTGGAAAAGGCAACCATTTTATTCATCTTTGCAATTGTCCATAGGCCATTAAATACAAAATGGCAACAGGAAAATATACTAGTCAGAAAGTGACTGGTCTCAGGACCATTTCTATCTGAATGTCATCAAACTATGATGAGACTGAGGTAACGATAATAACGATAACGTTTATAGTAACAATTCATCTTTCCATAGCTCTCTCAGACTGTATTGTCCTCGTTGTCATTGGTCTTCCTTCATTTTTGAGGTGAATTGGATTTAAGTGAGTCACTGTGTTCAGTTCTGGGTGCCATGTTTTAGGAAGGATAAAGAATTAAGCTGATTGACCAACCCCAAAGAGTTGACAGTGGTTCAGCATCAGTATGGCAAGTGGCCTCTTGTAGAGCATTCCAGGGATTTCTGCTGGGCTCTGTGCTGGTTAACATTATTCTCAATAACTTGAGTAAAGGCATAGATGACATGGTCATCAAATGAACAAATAACACACTGAGAGAGTGAACTAAAACAGTGGATGAAAGAAGCTGGATTCAAAAAGATATTGGGCCAAGTCCAAGAGAAAAAAAATTTGTTATTAATAGAGATAAATGTGGGAATTAATTTAGTTCACAAAATAATAGGCATGGTTAGACAGCAGTTTGAAAAAGGTCTTGGGGTTTTTGTGAATTGCAAACTCAGTATGAGTCAACAGTATGATAAGGAAATCAAGAAAGCTAATGTAATCTGAAACTTCATGGAGAAACACTGTTTCCGGGAATAAGGACATGATAATCCCACTGTACTTTGTCCTTATCAGACCACAGATGGAATTTTAGGCTCAGTTCTGGCCCTGACATTTTAGGAAGGACATTGATAAAAGAAACTGATGCAGTGCCCATCAATTAGAGAAAGGCTAAACAAGTAATGAGGTAAGAATGTGATGAAACACTATTGTTCTGTAAGAAAGGACGAACAAGATGGTTGCAGAGAAAGTGAGGAAGACTGATGTGAACTGATGTGAAGTGAACCAGGAGAACAATGCGTATAACTACAACAATATTGTAAAGTCAATTTGGAAAGACTTTGGAACTTTGATTAATGTAGCGACCAAACATAATTCCAGAGGACTAATGATGAAAAATGCTGCCCACTTCCTGGTGGAGAGGCGAAAGATTCAAAGTGGAAAATGAAACATACTTGGGAGTGGAGAGGGTGACCTGGCCAACGTAGACATTGGTTTATCTATACATGTTTGCAAAAGGGATTTTGTTTTCTTTCTTCCTCAGCTGGGGACTTGAGGGGAGTGAAAGAAGGCACATTTTTGCTGATGGAAAAAAATTTTTTATAATAATAAAAAAGAAAACATCCCTTTCTCTCCACTTTGCAGATATGGAACACTAGGAATGTGGAACCTTGCATATACTGTTACACAGAAATACACACACACACACACACACACACGTACATACACACAGAAAGACAATCCATATGGTTAAGAGTTCATGACATGTGAGGATTAAATGAAAGAACTAGGTGACCCTGGGCAAGTTATTTAACTCGGATTGTCAAGAAAGAAACAAAGAGAGAGAGAGAGAGAGAGAGAGAGAGAGAGAGAGAGAGAGAGAGAGAGAGAGAGAGAGAGAGAGAGAGAGAGAGAGAGAGAGAGAGAGAGAGGGAGAGAGAGAGGGAGAGAGAGAGAGAATGGAGGGAAGGAAGGAAGGAAGGAAGGAAGGAAGGAAGGAAGGAAGGAAGGAAGGAAGGAAGGAAGGAAAAGAGAAAGAAAGAGAGAAAGAAAGAAAGAAAGAAAGAAAGAAGGAAGGAAGGAAGGAAGGAAGAAAGGAAGGAAGGAAGGAAGCAAGGAATCAAAATTATAATGGGCTACCCTGGGAACAGTAGGTTCCCTCATCTACAGTCTTTAAGCAAAAGCTGTGTGAATATGTATCATGTATGTTGTTAATATAAATGTAAGAATAAATTTTGGTCCATCCACTTCTTCCTCTGCCCTTGGTCAGTGAAGGGTTTGAGCTCCTCAAATGGGCCTGTTTCTAAGTGAAGTCAGCTTACTTGTACTTGTCAGGGCAATTTAGGAAGACAACCCACAGAGGAGCCCCTGAGGAAGGGTGAAATGATGCCCATCCTGGGCACTTTCTCACACCCACTTGAAGGAGTGAATGGGGGAGGGAGGTGGAAACGTGAACAATTCTTTTTCAGTTATGATTGGGCTAGCTCACCACTGAAGTCCTTCCAACTCTAATTTCCTGTAATATATTGCCTTAAAATTGGGTGCTTCCTGATTGGATATGTAGTCTTCATCAAATGCTGCTCTGCCAGATGGGCCTTCACCAGAGGTTGTTCTCCTTGGACATGTCAGTTCCCCTGGCTGCTACTCTGCCACATGCTTCTCACTGGATGATGGTCAACCGTTAAGCTCAAAAGTCGCTCCACAAAAACTGGAAAAGAGTATGGCAGAAACTAGGCTAGACCCAAATCTCACACCATACACCAAAATAAAGTCAAAATGGGTTCAGGACTTAGATATAAAGGCTGATACCAGAAGTAAACTGGGAGAACAAGGAATAGTTTACCTATCAGATCTATGGAGAACAGAAGAATTCATGACCAAACAGGAGATAGAGAACATTATGAAAAGCAAAATGGATAATTTTGATTATATGAAATTGAAAAGTTTTTGCACAAACAAAGCCAATGCAACTAAGATTAGAAGGAAGGTAGAAAATTGGGAAAGAATTTTTACAACCAGTCTTTCTGATAAAGGCCTCATTTCTAAAATAGAGAGAATTAAGACAAATTTATAAGAACACAAGCCATTCCCCAATTGAAAAATGGTCAAAGGATATGAACAGGCAGTTCTCAGATGAAGAAATTAAAGCCATCTATAGTCATATGAAAAAATGCTCTAAATCATTATTGATTAGAGAAATGCAAATCAAAACAACTCTGAGGTACCACATCACACCTATCAGATTGGCCAACATGACAAAACAGGAAAATGATAAATGTTGGACAGGATGTGGGAAAATTAGAACGCTAATACATTGTTGGTGGAGTTGTGAAATGATCCAACCATTTTGGAGAACAATTTGAAACTATGCCCAAAGGGCTACAAAAATGTGCATACCCTTTGATCCAGCAACAGCACTTCTAGGGCTATATCCCAAAGAGATCAAACAAATGGGAAAAGGACCCACATGTACAAAAATATTCATAGCAGCTCTTTTTGTGGTGGCAAAGAATTGGAAATTGAGAGGATGCCCATCCATTGGGGAATGGCTGAGCAAGTTGTGGTATATGAATGTAATGGAATACTATTGTTCAATAAGAAATGATGAACAGGCTGACTTCAGAAAAACCTGGGAAGACTTATATGGTCTGATGCTGAGTGAAGTGAGCAGAACCCAGAGGACTTTGTATACAATAGCAGCCACGTTATGCAATGACTAAGAATGTTAAATTGAACCCTTCTCAGCATTACAAGGATCTAAGACATCTCCAGAGGCCTCGGGATGGAAAATGCTGTCCACATCCAAAGAAAGAACTATGGGAGTTGAATCGCTCTCTTTTAATTTTACCTTAAGTTGAATTTTGTTTCATCTTTCTGATGGTTCCTCCTATTGGTTTTAATTTTTACTTACAACTTCACTAATGTGAAAATATGTTTCATGGGTATGTAAATGTAAAGCCTATGTCATATTGTGTGCCGTCTTGGGGTGGGGGGAGAAAAAGGGAGAAAAAATTTTCAACTCAAAAGCATATGGAAAAATAAATAAATAAATAAATAAATAAATAAATAAATAAATAAATGGATGAATGAATGAATGAATGAACGAATAAATAAATAAATAAATAAATGGATGGATGAATGTATAAATAAATGAATGAATGAATGAATGAATGAATGAATAAATAAATGAATGAATGAATGAATAAATAAATAAATAAATAAATGAATGAATGAATGAACAAATAAATAAATAAATAAATGGAAGTTGCTCCACAAGTCACTACCCCACTGCCTCTATCTCCTGTCATAGCTGAAATCTTCAGGTGTCTGTCTAACTGAAGGGAAGAATGGGAGTTACCACGCTCTTTTAGCTGAAAGCCCACATATAAATTAGGAGTTCTTAACCTGGGATTAGGAAACTTGTTTTTGCTTTTTAAATTTTGATAAATGTTTCAATGTAATTGGTTTCCTTTGTAATCCTATGCATTTTATTTCATGCTTCTAAAGACATTATTCTGTTTTCTTTATTTCTTTATTTTATTTTAATTTATGGAATAAAACAAGCATGTCCATAACATAGCATAATCAAAAAGATGATTGCACATGAAACTGAAAATCCATTATGTACAACTTGCTATTCCTTTCAAATATATAAAAAGTTATCATGTAAATTTTTTTCCTTTTTTCTTCCCTCTCACCCAACCTAGAAATGGCTACCATTCAACACAAATATATATATATATATATATATGTGTGTGTGTGTACATATGTATATATATATGTAAATTTATTCTGTGTACACTTTTATTTTTCAGTTCTTTTTCTGGATGCAAATAATGTCTTCATATGTCTTTTATAGTTAACTTGGGTATTTATAATAGTCAAAATGACTTATTCGTTCAAAGTAAAGACATTATTTTGAATCCATAGGCTCCACCAAGAACCCCTGCCATAGATTTTTCCCTGATACAGCTCTTTTACAAAAGAGGGGAAAACCCTTTGCCTCATTCAGAGTCTTGGCTAAGAAGCCTCAAATGTAGGTTCTCACATAGTAGGTTCTCAGCCCTAGGCTCTAAGCTCCTTAGAACAAAGAACAATGACTTCATTGCAGCTTCTTCTTGGAGCCACCAGAGAGGGTTGAGTGCCAAGTGGATAGCAAAGGCAGATGAGGCACCCTTAAAAGGGCTCATCAAGCCCTCATACCAGAGGCGCTGGTCCTATCTGAATGCCCCCATACACCCCTTTTCAGGGCTGCTCATCCGCCTTTGGTGTCCACCTGACACTCAGCTCTCACCCATGGCTCCAAGAGGGTATAATGTGCATAATGGCCACACCCTGGTAAAATCAGACAGGATAAACCCGGTGGAGGTAAACGGATGGCCCCAAAGAGAGGAATGGGCAGATAAGAACAATTTGTTCCAACATTCATGAAAGGGGCACTGTGGAGCCCTTAGAGCTTGGTCAGATATCAAAGATACCAAGGTCATTTGCTGCATTCCAATGGACTTTTGTCCTGCCGCTGGACTTTGATGACTCTGGAAGAGAGAGTGAGGCTGATGACTTTGAGCAGCTCTGCCTCATTTAAATCCAATTCACATGTAAGTCAGGACATCACCTGGTGATGTCATTGGTCCTCTAGGAAACTGAAGGACAAAAACAATGCCCTCAGGTTTAATCAATGCATTAGACTAAATTTGATCACTAGGCTTGGAGCCTCCATGGACAAACCTGCTTTAACTTAAGGTGGGCATATAGATGGCTCCCAATTTTTTAATCTTTGAAGGCTAGACTTCAAACGATTTCCCTAATAAATACCAAATTGTCCTGGGATTCAGATTCTCCAGTTTCCTCACCCTATGCCTCTTCCCCTTAGATTATTGGGTGGAGAAATATGGCCTTTCCATTTGCAGATAAAGCCAGCCTGAAGCCTCAAAGGGTCTTTGAAGTGAACTTTTACATTTATGAACAGAACAGAAATGCCCTTTTCTAGAACATTTGTACTGTTGTGCCAATGAGAACCTGACCACCCCAAGCTGAGAAGAAACCAGACATTTTTCTCCATCACATCTGGAAATGAAAAAAAGATAGATAGCCAAAGGAAAGAGTTGACATTTTTCTCTGCTCCTGCCTCAGGCAGTGTTGTAGAGTGACTCAATCACCAAGACTCTTCACAATTACGAGAATTCACTCTATTGCCTTTGGTCTTCTGCACCTCAACACCGCTGGAGCAGATTGTTATTAGAATGATCTTAACCTTTGTTCAAAATGGGCCTTAGACATTTACTAGCTGTGTGACCCTGTGCAAGTCACTTAACCCTGCTTGCCTTAGTTTCCTCATCTGTTAAATGAGCTGGAGAAGGAAATGGCAAATCGATCCAGTATTTTTACCAAGAAAGCCCCAAAAGAGGTCACAAAGAGTTGGACACAACTGAAACCAATTAAACCACAACTACCACCTTTGTCTGCCTCTGTTGATTCATCTGCAAAATGGGATAATAATAGTACCTATTGACCAGGGTTGTTGAGAAGATAAAATCAGTTAATGCATGTAAAGTGTTTTGCAAACCATAAAGCACTGTATAAAAGTTAGCAGACATCATTATTACTACTACTACATACCTGGAATGTAAAGACAAAGACAAAAACAAAACCCAGTAAACAAACAAAACTAATGGTCTCTGCCCTTAAGGAACTTAGATTCTACTAGGCATGGGAGTGGGGGTGGGGCAGGGAGAGAAGGTACAACATGCACATAGAAGAATACCAATTTTTCTTTCCCTGTCCTCTACAGGACAGCCTGGTACAAGGATGGGGAACGTGCAGCCTCAAGGCCACATGTGGCCCTCTAGGTCCTCAAGTGCAGTCCTTTGACTGAATCCAAACTTCACAGAACAAATCTCCTTAACTTTGGACTCAGTACCCAAGGACCTAGAAGGCCACCTGTGGCCTCCAGGCCACAAGCTCCCCACCCCTGCATCTGGTAACCACTTCTACCCTTTCATTATTACAGTATTCACTCACCCTCCCCACAAAATAGAAATGTAATTTGCTGAGTAACCTTAGGTCAGTCATTGATAGGCAGATCCTACTTTTTACATTTTTCCAAATATTCTTTTCATATAGGTCTTTGCCTTCTTGAATAGCAGGGAATACCACTTTTAGGCTTATTCCGCCTTTAGAAACAAAACAAAACCATTCCTTTCACTCTGAAGTGGAAGCCCACTGTGAGCCCTTAGTGTATGGAGACAGGGAGGGGTGAGGGTGGTCATACATGGAAGTAACAGACTATTTCTAGTCCAGGAAATTAGGCAGGCTTCATTCTTGAAGTCAGTGCGGTACAATGTGCATGTGTGTAGGGTGGGGGTGGCAGGGGAAGATGGAGATTAAAAAACAAAACACCATTGACTCCAAAGGCAAAGGACAAATTCTGCTTCTGATGTTTCCTAACTATATAATAACCTCGACCAAATTACTTAAACTGTAGTCTCTGCTCATCTCTACAATGAGGGAACTGGACTACATGATCTTTAAGGTCCCTTCTATGACCCTTTAAAGTAGCTATTACAAACATTAGTATCCCCATCTTACCACTGAAGAAATGGAGACTTCAGGAGGAAGAAAGGGAAAAAAAAACCCACTTATTAAGCACCTACTATGTGCCAGGCACTGTGCTACGTGCTTTATAATTATTATCTCATTTGATCCTCCCAATAACCCTAAGAGGCAGGTGATACTTTTGATCCTCATTTTACACTAAAGGAAACTGAGGCAGACAGAGGTTAACTGACTTGCCTGTGGTTACACACTTAGTAAGTCTTTGAGGTCATATTTGAACTCAGGTCTTCTTCTTCTTCTTCTTCTTCTTCTTCTTCTTCTTCTTCTTCTTCTTCTTCTCCTTCTTCTTCTTTTTTGGCTAGGCAATGGGGTTAAGTGACTTGCCCAGGGTCATACAGCTAGTAAGCATCTGATGCTGGATTTGAACTCAGGAAGAGGAGTCTTCAGATGGGAGATGTGTAAATAAATAGATATACTCAGAGTAGATGGAAGATGGGACAAGTCTCCTAGAGAAGGTGGGATTTGACCTGAGAGTCTTGAATCAGGAAATCAAGAGGTAGACATGAGGGGGCAGAGCACCATAGATGTAGGGCCAGGCAGAGAAGAAGTATGGTAGCAGTGATGCAGTTTAGGGGTTCAGGGGTCCTGGGACCCCAAAATCACAACAGTCGGGTCCTGTCTGAAAGAATTTGATCCAAGCCTTCTTTCAGTCAAAGACAAGGTTTATTAGAACATCGTCATATTGGGCAGACTCTTTAGGAGTCTGAACATGAGTAAGCAGTGGCTAGACTATAAGGATCTGAGCAGTGGCTGAATTAGGAATCTGAGCAGTGTCTAGATTATCAGAATCTAAGCAGTGGCTAGATTATAAGAAGCCCAGCATTGGCTAGATTTTAAGAATCTAAACCTCTCAATGGAGACAAGGAGGACCTTATATACAGGAAGACTGTGGGAGGGACCTAGGAGTGGCCCGTAAACTGGGGTGAACAGAACTGGTGATGCAGTTCAGGGGTACTGGGACCCCAATATCACAACATACGGGTCTTGTCTGAAAGAATTTGACCCAAGCCTTCTTTCAGCCAAAGACAAGGTTTATTAATATATCTGTCATATTAATACATCTGTCAGACTCTTAAGGAGTCTGAAGGCTAGTAAGCTATTGGCTAGATTATAGGAATCTCAGCAGTGGCTTATTATAAAAATCCCAGCAGTGGATAGATTTTAGGAATCTGAGCAGCAGCTAGATTATAAGAATCTAAGCCTCTTAATAGACAAGATGGACCTTATATTCAGAAAGACTGTGGAAGGGATCTAGGAGTGGCCAAGAAGTTTGGGGTGATGGGAGGAAAGGCCTAAGGAGATCTGGATGGGAGTGGCCAGAACTCCTGGGACCTGGACCTTGTGGCCAAGGGAGAATGGAGCCTAGCTAGAATTAAAGGTGGGAAATGGCTAGGGGCCATAGGGAAGTAAGACAATGGAGGGGAGATTGGGTGTAGCCACAATGAAAGGCCAGTTGATGGCATTATAGCCTCAGGAGAGAAAGCCAGAGATTTGGCCACTTGGGAAAATCCAGGGTTTTTCCTTTCTGGGGCCCAGATCCCTACCCCATCAGCAGGAGATAGAATGTTGCCTGTGAGGAACACCATGTAGTCAATGTAGATGGATCATGGGATGCATGGAGGAGAGTAAAGCATAAGAAGACTGGAATAGTAGGAATAGTCCAGATTGTTGAACACTTCAAATAAATGTCTCATAGCTGATTTACATTGAATATTGAGTTCTTTTCTACCCCCTTGCCCTCTTCTTTCACTCTCCCTTTCTTCTCCTAATTTTCTCCCTTCCTTCTCTACCAATTCAGAGCTCTAATTGTTCAACAATTTAGTCTTAGAGTTGGCTGCGGGTCTGAGAATTAAGTGACTTACCCAGGGTCACACGGACAGCGGGGATCCAGGCAGCACTGCTCATTCCTAGTTCATACAATGCTAGATCCAGGGCTAAAAGGGCAGTCAGAGGCCAACTAGCTTAATTCCCTCATTTTACAGTTAAGAAAACCAAGTCCCAGGCCTGTTAAATGATTTTCGCAAGGTCCCAGAAGTACTAAATATCAGAAGTGTAACCTAAACTAGGCCCTCTGAATCTATGGTCAGGGGCACTCCCATTATACCACATTACTTCCCTAATATTATATGATTCAAATTACATGGAAAATATTCATCAATGGCCATATAATCAATTCCACTGGGTCTCACTTCTGTACCAAGTGCTAGCCTCCATTGAGTGAGTCTTATCATAGTTTTCAGGAAAGAGACAGGGGTTTAGGAGGAGAGATTATGCCAGGAGGTTCACACAAAACACACAACCAAAAACCCAGGCAAAGGCCACCAGAATGCGTGCAACACTTCCACTTGAAACTGATTGGAGGCTAGCTGGCCATGTTGTAAATCCGCAATTATCTGTTTTAATCCCTGCATCATCGTCTTTGCTACTGTTGTATATAGGTCCGTAGGAAAAGGGAAAACCAGAGTCCACCACAGAAAGGTCACCAAGAGGTTCAAGATCCAAAACTCTAAGCCCCAACCTTATATTTTAGACATATGCGGTTGCAGATAATGTTCTGATTTGGAGAGAGCTGACAGCTGGGGATGAATGGCTGCTAAACCTGATTAGATATGCCCCAGCCACAGACTCTACTGCAAGAGACGAATGCTCATTTAAGATGCATGCCACTGGCATCTCAGAGAAGAAAGGCAGGCCTCAAACAGGCAACACATTCTTGGATGCAAACCTGATGGTTTCTGCACAGCAATGAGGTTCCTAATCACTCAGGGTTCATTTTCAGGGACGATTCCTTATTGAATAGTGTTTAGAACGACGACTTGTAACGTTAGCACTCCCCCATAATTGCATCTCATTATGAAGGCTGACAGTTCCAGGCAGAGGACTGGGAACTGGGATGCCAGAGTTCTTTCTGAAGCTGACTTCATCTTCCCTTGACAAATGGGGTGCTTCACTCGAACTCTTCTATTCTCTTCATAAATGTGAGACTTTATCATTTCAACTTCTAAGAAAAGATATGACCAAATCATACTCCTCCCCTCCCCTATGCCATCATTTCACTAAGAGCTTTTTCAAATTACATTCAGGGTCTGGAATAAAACCACATTGTGCTTACCTTTGAAAAAGGTATGATGGCCCTTTTCATATGTAAGTAGCTAGGTTATTGAAAGGAACAGAAAATGGATTGTGGGGGCAGAAAATTGACTTTTGCATAAAGAAAAAGGATTACATCAGTCTGCAAAAGGATTTAAAATACTGCCCCTTTTGTACGTGAATAGCTCCATAACTGAAAGAGGGCAGAAAAAGAATATTAGTTCACAAAAAAACACAGATACAATTCAACCGGAAAGAAACAGGTTTTTTTGTTCAATGTGAGACACAGACTAAGAGGAAAACCAAGTAGGGTATTTAAAGGACCTGAGGCCTGGGAAATGACTGAGGCTATGAGGCATTATGGTTCCCAAATCATTTGCACGTGACTGACTTCTTTTAGAACTGAGTTTAAAACTCACAAAGAAATAAATCAAATAACTGTTTGAAGGCTTCGGGATGATTAAATAAAGATTTGGTTTCATAACTAACACAAAAGTAGATTTAAACAAAACTTACCTCATCAGGGAAAGATGAGCTCCAGAATACTTTGATTTGATCAATCAATCAATCAATCAATCAACATTTATCAAGCACATATGTCAGGCATTGCACTAAGTGCTGGATTTGAGCCATTGAGGCTGAAGCAACCAACAGATGTTTCAGAAGCAAAAGGAGTAGGAGCAGGAACATTTAAGAAGGTAGTAGGAACTGAGTGAGAAGATGTTACCAGGAGTGTTCAGCTGACAAGCAAACTGCTGGTTGGTTGGAAAACGAAGGCCAGGAGCCTTCTGATTGGAGGATAGGTGAACTCTGCTACAGGGTTATATATAACTATATATATATATATAGGAGGTGCAGTGGGGGAGCAAGTTTTCCAGCTGCTTTACCCTAAATATCAGTTGGAGCTATCCGTATCCTGTTGAGGGAATAGCTAGCTAGCTGGGCTTGTCTGCATTGCCCATAGAGCCAACCTGAGGAGCTAAGCAGTTCTCTGGCTTAAAGATGTGGCTTATCGTTACAATAGAGGGTGACTTTTCAAGGTGGTTGTGAGTAAGAAGGTCTCGTCATTGAAGCCTGGGTGATTCTCCCAGCAGAAAAATGGTGAGGACCAGAAGGAAAGTAGTTAGAAGAAAAGATATTTTGCATGGTACAGATTGTGAAGCCACCAAAGACATCAAGGTTTACAGCCCAGAGTCGTGAGTTGTCCAAAGTACTTGGGTTGTCATGTGTCTTCCTGCTAGATTTCTATAAAAACGTGTCTAGCACTTTTTCCTACAGATATTGTGTATACTGGTAGGAGAGTCTAATTCCTATTTACATATGGACTATTATGCACTGATTTATCCCTTTTGTTGTTCAGTTGTTCAGTCATATCTGACTCTTCCTGATCCCATGAACTATATCAGGCCAGGCCCTTCTTTCTTCTACTATCTCTTGAAGTCTGCCCAAGTTCATCTTCTTTGCTTCCATGACACCATCTTGTCCATCTCACCTTCTGCCATTCCCTTTTTCTTTTGCCTTCAATCTTGCCCAACATCAAGGTCTTTTCCAATGATTCCTGTCTTTTCATTATGTGGCCAAAGTATTTAAGTTTCAGTTCCAGTATTTGTCCTTCTAGTGAATAAGCTGAATTAATTTCTTTAAGGATTGACTGATTTGATCTCTTTGCTGTCCATGAGACTCTCAAAAGTCTTCTCCAGCACCATAATTTGAAAGTGTCTATTTTGCCTGCCGTGATCAGTTCTCCTTACAATACAGTTCTCCCAGGCATACGATGCTACTGGAAAAACCATAGCTTTGACTATACAGAACTTTGTCAACAAGGCAATGTCTCTGCTTTTTACTATGCTGTCCAGATTTGTCATAGCTTTCCTGCATTTGCTACTTTATTTTAACTGCGGCTATTTTTGCTTTTCCTTATTGTTATATAAAT
This sequence comes from Phascolarctos cinereus, assembly GCF_003287225.1. Classification (NCBI taxonomy): domain Eukaryota; kingdom Metazoa; phylum Chordata; class Mammalia; order Diprotodontia; family Phascolarctidae; genus Phascolarctos; species Phascolarctos cinereus. The sequence goes on along the minus strand of NW_027555958.1, from coordinate 227,717,348 downwards.
GTTTTCCATTTAAGAGTTAATTATGTCTGGTTTTATAGATCTGTAGAATGACTGGTTTTGTGTAGATAAGCACCATTCTAGTGGGGTTCAGGAGTTATAATCATGAATAGGGAAGAATATTCCACCATAAAAGGGTTACTCTTCTGAGAGAGTTTCAGTCCTAAGACTGCTCAGGGTTCATACCAACTGGAATTTCTAGAATAAGAGATTTTAGTCATGGAAGCAATAGGTTTTCTGGAGCCTCACTTACAATGTTCCTGAAACTTTCCCTGCTGGCTTGCCAAATTATTGAAGTTAATTCTCTAACCCACTGCGGTCTGCCCTTTGCTGATAAGATGTCCCGATTGGGTCAGCTTGCCCAGTTGAACATGATCTCTTTCTATATTGCCTGCTAATTCAAACTAAGGCACTCCACACACAGTTGGAACTTGTGTTCATTGACGATAGGACCTGAAGGATGCAGGCAGTTGGAAAGAAGGTGAGACATGAACAAAGGTGGCCCTCAGCATGCTTGTTGAGACTGTATGGAGAGTAGAAAGGACATAGGGCTTAGAGTCAAGTGACATGAAGTCTCTGCTCTAGTACCTCCTAGCTAGCAAAAATCTTTTCATCAGATGCTTAAATATGAGTATTGATATGTTAATTGAGAATGTGCCTTAGCTAATTCTCCTAGACAGAGGCCCAACATGACAAGGCAATAGACTTCTTGAAAACAAGAGGTGTAGAAATAACGCTGAACTTGGCATTAGGAAACCTGAATTTGAAGTCAGGCTCTGACACTTACAAGCTGTGTGACCATAGGGAAAGGAGCAGGAAAAGGAACAAGCATTTATTAGGTACCTACTGAATACCAGGCACTGTGCTAACTACTTTACAAACGTTAGATCATTTGATCCTCCCAACAACACAGGGAAGTAGGTGCTATTATCATCTCTATTTCATAGTTGAAAAAACTCAGGCAGACAGTGGTTAAATGACGTGGTTACACAGCTGCTGAAAATCTGAGGTCAGTTTTGAACTCAGGTCTTCCTGACTCCAGGCCTAGTGCTCTATGCACTGTATCATGTTACTGTCTCTGTACCCTGATTTATCATTGATTGATCCTTTTTTAAAAAACATCTTTTAGCCTCTCTATTCTCAGTTCCTCCTTTGTAGGACTGGCAGGGTAACATGCACATGTAAGGATTGCTGTAAAGAAAGTGTCTACAAACTTGTGATGTCATTGGTATAGGGAGGTTCCAGTGGGAAAATTTCCTTTACCAATTACAGATAAGCCCCTGCCCAGCATCTTACTAGTCTTAGAGAGTGGCCAGGGGGACATGGAGAGGTTATGTGGCAGAGGCTGGGATTAAGCCCAGGCCTTCCTGACTTTGGGTCTGACTCCGTAGCTACTATACAAAGCCTCCTCTCATACAAACAGATAACTACCATCAGGAGTAAATACCATTCTTATAGCTCACAGTTTGCAAAGTAAAATGAGATTATTGTCTCTCCTTGCCATTCTTTAACAGCCTCTTTGGCATTTGCCAATCATGCCAATGGGGGAAAAAAGGATCCTAGAATCATAGGTGTATGTCTAGAACAGGGGTGAGGAAACCTATAACCTCAAGGCCACATGTGGCCCTCTAGGTCCTCAAATATGACTCTTTGATCTGAATTCAGTCAAAGGGCCACACTTGAGGACCTAGAAGGCCACATATGGCCTTGAGGCTGCAGGTTTCTCACCCCTGGAGGACCTTTAGAAGGTCATCAAGACCAACCCCTTCACTTCACAGAAAAGGAAACTGAGGTCCAACAAGGTTCAGTGACTTGCCCAGAGTCATACAGCTAATAAATGTCTGAGACCAGTTTTGAACTGAGGTCCTCCTGACCCCAAGTCCAGTGCCCTATAGGTGAGTTAAGAGAGACCATGATCTCTTTTTGGCTGAGACTGCCTTTTTGATGATTCTGAAGTGAAAGTGAAAAAAGAAAAAGACTTTTTGAATTCCCTTTCCTCTGAGACACCTTCCATATCCACTTCTTGCTTATTGTTTTATAAGAAAATTATAGAGTGAGTGTATTTTCCTTGTGCATATAAACAGATTTAGACAATCTTGTAAATAAAGATTACAGCAAGGAAAAAAAAATAACAGTAGAAACAACATATCCTCTGTAAGAGGGAATAGAAATAATGAATGCAAAAGAAAAAAATAAGTCTGGTGGGAAGACTGAATTTGATAAGAAACACATGGAAACAATATCCACTCCCATGACTCAGTCTCACAAAGATCGCAAATGGTGGGTGCACAGCCTACCCTATGCAATGACATATGCAACCCTACAGGAGGTCTGATCACATAAACCACACTTAAGATGCATTTCTATCCCTCTTCTGGTTTATCTCTAAGACATGCTGTTAAATGAGTGAATCTGCTGTTTCCTGTTTCTCAGCACCAATGATATCACCAGTTAATAAGCCAGAGAATCACAACCACATTTCAAAGAATCATTCAGGCTTCTCATTAAGATTCTATAGAATTCTCCTCTCCTCCCAGCCCCCAACCACCAGCTACTACCTTGGCAAAAAATGATTTTAAAAATAGTACTCCTTGGCACATTGGTAGACTGCTATAGATGCTTAACATGGTACAAGTCAGGCAGAGGTACCAGTCTTGAGAATAAGGCATTGGACTTTATGGTAATGAATAGCTTTAATCCTAACTTGGGATTTCACTGGTATAGGGAACACCAAGTGTTGACTGGCCATTTAGAGAGCTACTGAGAAGTTAAATGACTTTCCCAGGGTCATATAGACAGTATATGCCAAAGGCTGTATATGATAGTGCATGACCCAGGTCTTCTTGACCCTGAACAATAATAACAGCTAGCGTTTATATAGCACGTCCCATGTGCCAGGGACTTTGCTTAGGGCTTAATAATAATGATAATAATAATAATAACAACAATAATAATAGCTAGCAATTATATAGCACTTACTGTGTGCCAGGCACTGTGCCAAGCGCTGTCCAAATATTATCTCATTTGATCTTTGAAACAACCCTGAGAGGTAGGTGCTATTATTTACCCCTATTTTACAGATGAGGAAACTGAGACAAAGATTAAGTGATTTGCTCAGGGTCCCACAGCTAGTTAAGTGTCTGAGGTGGGATTTGAACTCAGCTCTCCCTGCCTATAGGGAGACCACACCACCTAGCTGCCTCCGAGGCTCACCCCATACCCACTACAGCATACTACACGCAGATGTTTTCTGTATATATAGATGTAGTGGCTGCTCTAGGCTTCTTTCCAGGATTCTAATGGGGAATCTGTACTGACAAAGGTCCTGTCTAGCTGTAAATCTAGGAGCCTAGGAGTCACGTGCTGATCTTCTGACTCTAAATCCAGAGGTATTTCCAATATACCAAACTGTAAACTTTCCCCCTTGGGATCCCTGTGTAAGGGGCAAAGAGTCTCACTGGATACCTTAGGGGCCATAATAACAGGGGTTTTTTTGGGGGGGGGCAAGGCAATTGGGGTTAAGTGACTTGCCCAGGGTCACACACTTACTAAGTGTCAAGTGTCTGGTCTGAGACCTGATTTGAACTCCACCATAATAACATTTTGCCAAATATTAACATTTCATAATTTTAGAGTGCTTTACAATTTATAAAGTACTTACGTCACTTTAACCCTGGAGAAGAAACAGCCCAGTTATCACCTCCTTTTCCCCAGCTCCCTTCAAAGCTCGGCTCATGTAGACTGAGACCTCTCCTGATTCCCAGAGCTGTAAGCGCCTTCCCCCCCTCCTCCCCAGCCCCCCCCTGCTTTTATTTTGTATTTACTTTGTCTATATTTTTACATACTAGGGATCTTCCAACTCCTAGTGTCAGTTTATCTTTGGAAATAATCTTGTCTTTATTTTGCATCTACATTGTATCTACTTACCTATGTATATGTTATTTCCCCTGACAGAATGCAAGCTGCTTTAGGGCATAGTCTATTTCATTTTTGTCTTTGTCTTTCTTTTTCTGTCTTTGTATCCCTAGCATCTAGCACACAGCAGAAGAATCAGGACTTGCACCGAGGTCTTCTTGGCTTGGAGATGAGCCCTTCATTTACTTCACTATGCTGTTTAATAAATGCTTGTTGAATGATATATTGGACCTTGTATTTATTTAGAATCTACTTATACATGTATGTGCTTTCTCCTTTGAGAGCAAATCACTTCACTCTGTTTGTCTCAGTTTCCTCATCTGTAAAATGAACTGAAGAAGGAAATGTGGTCCACTCCAATATGTTTGCCAAGGAAACCCCAAATGGAGTCACAAAGAGTCAGATATGACCGAATAAACAACAACAGTCTCCTTGAGGGCAAAGACCGTTTCATTTCTGACTTTGCATGCCCAGTGCCTAACACTGTGCATATAGTAGACACTTAAGAAATCCTTGTTGATTGATTGATTTCACAGAAGAGGAGACTGAGATTTAAAGAGGTTAAGCAATTGGTCCAAGGTCACATGGTTAAGCAGGAACAAAGCAGGAACTCAAAGCAGGCTCCAATTCAGGGCTCCTTCCAGGATAATCTCACCACATCTCTAGTACAGGACATTTTTTGGATTACTGGAAAAGATTTAAAGCTATATCTAGGGATCAGAACAGCGCAGGGGGAAAAAAAAAAGGCCAGCCTAAAAACCAGAAGAAGGACTCTCCCGCGTAGCATGGGTGCCCTTAGTTCAGTTGGCTAGAGAGCTCTCATTACACTTTATTTCCTGCCCTTCCTCATTTAGATAAAAGCAAACAAAACTCATGACCACTAATCCATTAGTTAGGACTGAGTCTCTACCTGAGCTGAGCCAGTTCGTGGGAGCTATGCAAGGAGGAAAACTGGGCCATGGCACCTTGGAAGCCTCCCCTTGTAATACACACAGTGGCCATAGCTGAAAATGGAAGTCTCAGGCTGCATCTTGGGTCTATCCCTTGTCTGGCACAGGGGCTGAGAGACAGGGCCTTAGAGAGACTGCCACACAGGAGATGCTTTATTCCTGGTTCTGGTCTGTTAACTATGTGATTAGGAAAAGCCTTTTTATTTGCCTTTTTCTTTTTTAATCTTGTCCAGTGGCCAGAACTGGGGACATCTTCAAAAAGGACTTCTTTAGCCTCAGTCATTCTATTCCATCCACCCTCCTTGGCTGTTCAGCCCTTGCTTTGACGCTTTCCCTTACTGTGCCCGGTGAGAGATAATACTGAGAGGGGAGAGGCCTTGGGCCTTCCCCCAACCCCCTTTAAGGCTATATGGCCTTGGCTATATAGTCCTGGGTTCTTTGCCTGCCTCTGTGTTCATTCTTTCCCTTTCAGGTAAAGGGAAAGTGGTATTCCCAAATTCGGAAGTGAGTAAATATAAACTAAAAATAAAGTGGGGGTCTAGCTCTATGCAAAATTCCAAGGTCTAAGAAAGGTCAGTTGCTAAAGGAGGGATTCCAAGCCAGAAAGTCCATGTTAGATCAGGAAGCCATGTGGGAAGTGCTGGAGAACCCACTGTTTAATCCAACCTGATTTCCTACATCTGTTGTGGCTGGTGCCTCCTGCTGATGTGCAAGCATGGTCAAAGGCAGGGTCCACCAACTCTCTTGAGGACTCAGCTGCCCCTTCTCCCAGGGGCTGTGGGCATTGTCTAATTCAAGCATTTCACAATAAAGTGTAAATGATTGATAAATAGAGCTAATTTACAATTAAGGGTGTATTTGCACTTCAAGAGAGGGGCTTTGATAACTCCAAAGATATCTCTATTTGGCTAAATATCTGGGGAAAGGTGGGGGGGGGAGATTATTAGTCATTCACTCCTGTGTATCCCAATTTCTGCCTATCACAAGCAGGTGTAACATGCCTTCTATTATGAATACTGGTGTATCTTCAAGGCAGAAAGGTCACTGCTTATCATAGTGTGATCCTGTCTCCAATTTGCCAACTTTGAGTAGAGTTTGAAAAGCCATCTGAAATTTCTGGGGTAAAAATCTGGCAACACATTAGAGTCAGAAGTCATTTTTGTCACAGAAGTGAACACCCTTTCTTTTTACCAACAATTTTACACAGTGCCCCCTCCCCCTACCTCAACTGACAAGCAACATGTTTAGTTGGCATTATTTTTTCACCATCCAAGGGGCTGCCAAGCAAGTCACCTGGCCTGAAAAGCAGCTGACTGATGAAAGGGGAGAAAACCTATTTCTAGAGTGGCACTGTCACCCTCTAGGATCCAGGACAAGGAAGTAAACAGGAAGTGCTGAGACGGTAGGGCGTACTCCAGGCTGGGCAAGGGAAACAAAAATCAGTGTTTACTGACTGGAGAAGTGCACAGTTGGTCCTGAAAGCACTGCTATTTTTGAGTTTCTAAAAAAGGTAGGACAAATAACATAACATCCTAAACCCATCATTAAAACACTATTTAAAAAGAAAAGTTCGGACGAGGGTCCCTTAAAAAAACATGCACATCTCTACAGAAAGGCATTTCTAGAAGGTCTGACTTCTGCTGAGCTGGTCTTTCCTCTAGGTTACTCATGGCTGGCACATTGACTGGGAATGTGCCCTCAAATCATGGGATTTTGGACCTTTTAGGATCAGCCCTTACTTTTGAGAGAGGGAAAGTGACTTGCCTCAGAGGTCAAGATGGAGGGCAGAGCCCATCTCACTGTCAGGGAGAAGGCAGATTGGCAGGACTTCCCAGGCATGGAAACTTGTGGTGAAGAAGGTGGTCCTCTGAATCTAGAGGCTCTTTCTTGTACCATGGGGCATCTCCAATGATAAAGGCTCTAAGCATAACAGTATAAAATCTGTATCAAAACTAAGAAGAACATCTCAAGGACTCCAGCCAAAGGCCTTCTAGGAAGTATGAATTACCCCTTTGCCATATGCCTTTTCTAAGCTTGAGCCTACTTCCCTCCACTTTGTATGTACTGGTAGGAAAATGTATGACAGAATTTTTTTGGGTGGCAGAGTAAAAACTAATTGTTAGCAAATATCTCTTTTTGAAAGCTAATAAATTCTAGATGACTAACTTATATTAATTGATAATCATGGGGATGGGGGAAGAATACATCAATGGGAGCTCTTGAGCTATCACATTAGAAAGACAACCCCCAACTCTTCAGGGCCATGCTTTGGGAAACCAATTCAACAGTGTGAGTTGGGACAGTAGCTCTGGAGTTTATTTGTGATCCACAACCAACAAGGGGTTGCCCTGAGAAGGCCAAAGCAAGGGGAGATATGGGAAGAGTACAGAAGGAACAGGATGGAGCCCTGGACCAGCACTTCCATGGGTAAAAAACAGAGAAAGAAAAGGGGCCAGCAAAACAGATTCAGTCAGAAAGGAATTAGGGAGTCATGGAATCCAAGAAAGAGAATTGCAGGAGATGGTCATTGATGAACTGTGTCTCCCATTTCAATTACCCTAGATTAGGCCTCTACATCATCTTGCCTAGAACATTGTAATATCCTTCTAGTCTTTCTGCTTCCAGTCTGTTTTCTTTCCAATTAATTCCCCACACATTTCTCTGAGTAATTTTCCTAATGCACCAATATTATGTTGCTCATCTCCTCAGAAACCTTCTATAGCTCCCATTGCCTACCAAATAAAGTTTAAACTATCGGGGAAGCTAGTTGGTGCAGTGGATAGGGTCTGGAGTCAGGGAAACTCATCTTCCTGAGTTTAAATCTGATCTTAGATACTTACTAGCTATGTGACTCTGGGCAAATTAGTTAACCCTGTTTGTCTCAGTTTCCTCATCTGTAAAATGAGCTGGAGAAGGAAACGTAAACCCCTCCTGTATCTCTGCCAAGGCCACAAATGGGGTCAATGAAGAGTCAAACATGACCAAACAACACAAAGTTTAAACTCTGGCCTCTGGCCTTCACGACCTTCCACAGTCTGTCTCTATGCTCATTCTCTAGTTTTATCTTTACTGCTTGTCTTCATGTATTCCATGTTGTAGCTAACCCAGAATATCTCTTTCCTCCTGTATCCCTACCCTGTTTTTGTCTTGGCCCCATCTTCATTCTTTTGTTCACACTATCCCCCCAACCTTGGAATAGACTCCACCCCCTTCTTCCCTCACTGCATCTTTGGGGGAAAGAAGCCCTGAATCTGGAATTCCAGAGTCTCATTTGCATTCTTTCAGTTCCTCTTCTATAAAAAAAAAAGAGGGTTCAGAAGAGATTATCTCTACAATCCCTTGAAGTTCAAAGTCCTATGATCCTAGGGTCTTTCCTTCCTTCATAATACAACGTAGATCCAATTTAAATTCCTCCATCAGTCCTTCCTTGAAAGATAATAACAATAGCTAAGCATCTATGTAGTGTTTTAGGTTTTGTAAAGTGTTCCACATATATTACCTCATTTGAACCTCGCGACAACTCTTGGGTTAGGTGCTATGATTATCTCCATTTTATTGATGAAGAAACTGAAAAGAAACCCTTATTCTCCTCCCAAACCCCTTCCCCAAATTTCTCGCAGCACTTTTTTTGTTCTTAGCTCTTTCTACCTTGAGTCATACTGTTCTAAACACATGTTGTATTTCCCCTGCCTGATATTAGACTGTAAGCTTTCCGAGGACAGGTAAGCTTCCAGTTTCACACCCTCACTTTCTAGCATGGTCTTGTATGGGTTAGGAACTTAAACAGATGTTTGTTGAATTGAATTTAGCTCACTGACCGTTTTAGCCTCCGTGAAAATAATGCAAAAAGATGTTACTTAGTCTGTCTTTGTCAGCTTATTAAAAAGGGTTTTTTTAAATATTTGAACAAATTAAGTTTAGAGATTCAAAAACCAACAACAACCTCTCAATTTAATTTAGCTACTATGTCTTGTCCCCTCTTTACCCAACTATTATGTTGTATAATTCACGGAAAGCTAAGCTATTTTATTTTTAGAGTCTATAAATTTGGGGGTGTCATTTACTGGTAAAAGTGGAATAAGAAAAACAAGAATAAATATCCTATCCATATGAAAACAATAATCTGTAATATTTATTGTCTGGGATTGAAATGCTTCAAATATTCAGAGCAATAAAACTTCAGGAAAAACTAAACTTCCTAGCATTGGAAAGATCATAAATTTTTCCCTTTACAAGACACAAGTTTAAAAAAATCAAGGTGATATTTTATGTTGAAGAAAAAAAACAATATTAAATCTAAGCTAAGTAGCATGGAGCCCCCAGAGGGCACAACCCACTTGCCCATGGGAGTCTGGAGCCCCCAGTGGCAGTCAACTGCAACATTCTTGAACGAAACACTATAAAGATTGAAAAGGGAATTTTGAATACAATGCTGGTTAGAGAAAATTTTCTGAATATTCAGTACTAGATATTTCTTCCCAGAAGTCTTTTGACTCTAAATGTAGTTCTTGGAAATTGAGACAAATTTGGAATCCCAACTCTACTACCAACTAAATATGTCATCCTGAGCAACTTACTTTCTCCCTCTGAATCTCACTTTCTTCATCTTTAAAATGAGAAGACTGGACTAGATGGTCCAAAGGATTCTTCCATTTGTAGATAAAATAATCATCAATTTAGAAATGGAATAGAATTTCAAGTTACTCTAATCCAATTCTCTTATTTCACAGATAAGGAAACTGAGGCTCGGAGAGAAAATGTGATGTGCCCAAGGTATTATAGGTAGTAAACGGCAGAACCAAGATGAAAACCCAGACCTCTTGACTTTAAATCCAATGTTTCTCCTTACGGTTCTAAAAAATAACCTCACTCAAGCATTGCTATAATTTCATTGATACCACTTTCATTCCTTTAAAGTAAACATCATTGTTTTATAAATACATATTTTTTTATTACACTGCTGAATCATTCGATGTTTTGGCCACACATTGGTTGGTCATATTCAAAATAGCATATTAAAAATAGATTCTATAATTTCTTACCTGACCTGCGCAAACTCAGGTGGGATATTTTTTAAGGTGGATTTTTTAAAAGGCTTATAATGTTGCAAATATGATTCACCTCTCAAATGTCATTCAAAATGGGCTTTCCAAAATGGAATCTGTATAGGACTGGGGCACAGATTTTATGCTTGTCATTGGTGACTTTTCCAAAGAATGAACATTCCAATGCTGGATCCTCAATGCCACCCCTGCACTCATAGCTCAGAGAGAAGTGGGTATGGTCATAATGCCTATTTCTTGTCTGTCACCTGGGAAATCTTCATCCAGGGAGTGGGGAGATGGGCAAATCACTGCTATGTTCCAACATAACTTAAATTCTTGAGGGTGTGGGCATAATCTAAAGTAAGATCAATACTGTGGGACCTTTTCCCCTAAAATGAACAAAAACCCAAATTATGGTTAATCATTAAACTGGACACTTAATGACAGAAAGCACTAGAATGACTGGTGATTCCATAAATACAGACTCTGTGTTATGGGCCAGGATACTGGTGGAACTGGGAAGGTATAAGTTAATATGCCACCCTCCCACAACACCAGCTGGGATGTTGTGAGCAAAGAAATTATGGCACAGGACTTGGGCATTTCAAGTTAACTTTGACTCAGTTGGATTGCTCTGAAACCCAGCTGTGGTCCCTTTGGGCAAGAAGGATATAAAGGTGGTTTTTAGGACTTTGGTGGAGAGTTCTTGAGACCCCAGGGAACCTCCTTGCCAACTGCTTTTAATTTCCTTGCTAGTGGCTTTTACTGGCTCTTATTTTCCTGGACTACTTTTTACTGCTTTGGGAACTGTTTTTACCTGGGGTCATATGAATGTTTTTATTAAATAGATTGTTTATTTGAACCCTCAGGCATTGAATGACCCATTGCACCAGACATGGAAAAGTGACCAGGATACTCTGATAACCATAAGGAACTTTACTAGCCTCTGAGTGCCTCCCTATCTGACCTACTCATGCTTGAATTTTCAAAGGTACCTAGAGTCTGTTTTCCTCACACTGGTGTATTTGATTGTGTTGCTACCTGAATTATCCCTGAGGGGCCTCAGTTTCCAGATTTGGCACAAACCAGTCAAAGACTACAATCATGCTAATTATGTCTTCACTTAGCTTACCAAAGGATATAGGAATATTCATGATCAAGGATACTTGATCAAAGTCAGATCAGTCCTGAGGCCATCTGGAACAGGACTGGGCAATATCTGAGCTAGATATTCTCTGTTCTTTGCACACTCTTATAATTGATGATGGCAGTGAATGCCAGCACTTACATTCTCCTAATTAATATGAGGTTTCTTCATTGTACAGAATATTTCAATGAAGAACTACTCTGCCCAGGCAGATCACCACATTCTTTGCCACCACATTTATTGTCTTAGAGAGCTGCTTGTGTCACTGAGAGATTAAGTGACAGCATGTGGCAGAGGTTGGAATTTTTATCGCTAGTTTTCATTTTTTAACATTGCTTAACATTCCTTAATTGACTCCCATTCTTCTCTTTCCCAGACAGCCATCCTTTCCAATAAAAAAAATTAAAAAGAGAGAAAAACACGAATTCCACAAAACTAGTGATGGTATGCATCTCTGTAAAGAAAGGGGGATGTTCTACCCAGATCTCTTCTTTGGCAGCAAACTTGGTCATTATCTCTTTGTAGCGTGTTATGCTGCTATGACTATTTTTGCACATATCAGTCCTTTCTTTCCCTCTTTCTTTCATTCCTTTGGGGGTAATATGTCTGGTAGTGGTATCACTGGGTCAAAGGGTATGCACACTTTAGTAACTTTTGGGGTATACCTGGTACAGGGATATAGCACCAGCCCTAGAGTCAGGAGGACCTGAGTTCAAATATGGTCTCAGACCAGACATTTGACACTTACTAGCTGTGTGACCCTGGGCGAGTCGCTTAACCCCAATTGCTTTACCAAAAAAAAAAAAGATTTTATATATATATATATATATATATATATATATATATATATATATATTAATATATATATATATATATATATATATATATATATGTGTGTGTGTGTGTGTGTGTGTGTGTGTGTATATATGTATACACACACACACACACACATATATATATATATGTGTGTGTGTGTGTGTATGTATATATGTATACACACACACACACACACACACACACATATATATCTATTCTCTCTCTCTTTTTTTGGAGGGTTATATATAAGGTATATGCCTACTTGTAGAATCTTTAGGTTAAAGGGCAGAAACAGTTCAGTCACTTTCTTCATATAATTCCAAATTACTTTCCAAAATGGCTAAAGCAATTCATAGATCTACTAACTGCATATCAATATGCCTGCCTTTCTTCCAACTACCCAAACATTAACTATTCCCTTTTTTTGGGGGGTCATCTTTGCCAACTTGCCAAGTGTAAGAAAAACTTCAGAGCTGTTTGAATTTGGAAGATACTCTCTTTTGGTTGTTAACAGTTTGCAATTATTCTTTTGAAAAAAAGGTTAATATCATTTGAACACTTTTCTATTGGGGGAATAGCTTTTAGTCTTATATGTTTCTGTCAGTTGCCTACTGCTAGTTTTCATTTTTTAACATTACTTAACATTCCTTAATTGACTCCCATTATTCCCTTTCCCAAGGGAAGTCATTTGCATATTACAATTTCATCAGAAATATTTGATGCAAAGATTTTTTTCCTAGCAAATTGTTTCCCTTCTGATCTCAGTTGCATTTTGTTTGTGTAAAAGCTTTTCAATTTCATGTATTCAAAATTATCTATTTTATTTTCCATAATTGTCTCCCTCTTGTCTGGTTAAGAATCTATTTCCTAGCCATACCTGTAAGAAGTACCTGATATCATTCTCTTCTAATTTTTATGATATGAACTTATCGTATATGTGGTATAGAATGTTGGTCTTGTGGTGGATGAAAAATTAACCTAATTTCTTCCAGACTATTTTCCAGACAGTGATTGCTGTCAAAGAAAGAATTCTTTCTTAGGTAATTTATGTTTTGGGATTTTAATAAATTGAGTTATTGAGTTTGATTGTTTCTCATTCTTCTTTGTCTAGTCTGTTCATTGATATACTTCTCTATTTTTTATTTTTTTAATATAAATTTATTTATTTTTAGTTTTCAACATTTACTTCCACAAGATTCTGAGTTCCAAATTTTTACCCCATCTTGCCCCTCAACCCCACCCCAAGATGGCATGCATTCTGAATACTCCTTCCCCTAGTCTGCCCTCTCTTCTATCTCTCCCCCGCTTCCCTTATCTCCTTCCCCTTCTATTTTCCTGTAGGGCAGGATAGATTTCCTGTATTTCTTGTTTCCCAGTTGCATGTGAAAACTTTTTTTAAACATGTTTTTAAAACTTTGGGTTCCAAATTTTCTCCCTTCCTCCCTCCCCACCCACCCTCATTGAAAAGGCAAGCAACTCAATATAGGTTGTACATGTGCAGTTATGCAAAACACGTCCATAGTAGACATGCTGTGAAATACTAACTCTATTTCCCTTAATCCTATCCTGCCCCCCATTTATTCTATTCTTTTCTTTTGACCCTGTCCCTCCTCAGAAGTATTTGCTTCTGATTACCCCCTTTCCCAATCTGCCCTCCTCTCTATCATCCCCCTGCTCTCTCATCTCCTTCTCCCCCTATTTTCCTGTAGGGTAAGACAGATTTCCATACCCAATTGAATGTGTATGTTATTCCCTCCTTAAGCCAAATCCTATGAGAATAAGATTCACTCATTCCCTCTCACCTTCCCACGTTTCCCCTCCACTGTAAGAGACTTTTCTTTTCTGTTTTTTTTTGTGAGATAATTTACCCCATTCTACCTTTCCCTTTCTTCTTCTCCGAGTATAATCCTCTCTCATCCCTTAATTTTATTCTCCAGATATGACCCCTTCATCTTCAACTCACCCTGAGCCCTGTATCTATCTATACATACATACATACATACATACATACATACATACATACATACATACATATAATTTTTTCCCTCCAACTACCCTAATACTGACAAAAGTCTCATGTACTTCTCTATTTTTTAACCAGTATCAAATGATTTTTAATGATTATTGCTTTGGGGCCAGCTAGATGGTGCAGTGGATAGAGCACTGGCCCTGGAGTCAGGAGGACCTGAGTTCCAATCTGGTCTCAGACCAGACATATGACACTTACTAGCTGTGTGACCTTGGGCAAGTCACTTAACTCCAATTGCCTCACCCCCCAAAAAATGATTATTGCTACATGTGGCCTTCTAGGTCCTTGGGTGCAGCCTTTTGACTGAGCCCAAGTTTTACAGAAAAAATCCTTTTATTAAGGGGATTTGTTCTGTGAAGTTTGAATTCAGTCAAAGGGCCTCCCTTAAGGATCTAGAGGGCTGTAGGTTCCTCATCCCCGTCTTAGTTGCTCTCTCATCTATCCTAGGAAGGGTATGGCCATGTTGGGGAATGGCTGTTAAGGAACTTCCCTGGTTCCCAGCTAAGGAAAATGGGATTTTTAAAAATCTTTTTTATCTTTAGATATCTTTTATTGATGTTCTCTTTTTAAATCATCACTGTTCTCTCCCGCTGACAAAAAGATACCATGAAAACAAAACAAACCAACACATTAGCTATGTAGGAAAATGTACGTCTCATTCTGTTCTGCTAATCCACCACTTCTCAGCCAAGACTAATGAGCTACTAAAAACTAATGAACTATCATTCACCATGCGTCTTTTGAAATCATAATTGGTCACTGAATAGATGACAATTTCGAAGTCTTTCCAGGTTTCCCTTTACATTATGCACCACTCCTTTTTTGGGTCACTTACTATACATAGCACAATGCAAGCTGCTTTCCAACTATTTGTGTTCACTGGAATAGATACTGCCTCCCCCATCCTAGACCATGGCATCCTTAGCAGATAGGACCTCATGAGTCGATGTGGCCAAAGCTATTCATCACTCAATGGCCAACCTTCTGCGGATGAGGTTGATACAGAACCAACTGAGGCTATCGCTCCTGTTCCTAAGGAGAATGCTTGCAGTATGTGAAAACAAGACATTGGTGGTTTGATGATATGCTCAAATATCCCTAATGGAATAGAACAAGATGATCAAGGGTAATCAGAGCCATTAAGAGAAATCCTGTCTTCAGAAAGCAAAGATTTTTTCCATTTTCACCCTCAAGAGAGTTTACTTTTCAAATTTTTTTTTAATGAGGGGTTCTAACATTTACAGATGTGTGTGTCCATCACACTCATTGAACCATTATATTATGAGACCAGACCATATAGCAGAACTAATAAATTGGACTAACATTTTCTTGCAGCAGTAAGGCATTGCATGGTGGGTAGAGGGCCAATTTTGGAGTCCGGAAGACCTGGTCTCAAATCATGCTTCTAATACATATTGGTTGGATGATCCTGTGCTGGTTACTTAACCTGTTAGCATAGCCAAGCAACTCTCACTAAGTCTACAAGTTATGTAGCAGTTAACATTTATATAGCACTTTAAAGTTTATAAATTGGCCATCTATAAAAAGGGGATAATAATAGTACTTGCCTCACAAGGCTGTTGTAAGGATCAAATGAAATAACATATATACAGCGCTTTACTGACTTTAAAGTGCTCTATAAATGATGTTGTCTTTCAATTGGTTTTCAGTCATATCCGACTCTCCATGACCCCATTTGGGGTTTTCTTGGCAAAGATACTGGTTTGTCATTTCTTTCTCCAGCTCATTTTACAGATGAGGAAACTGAGGCAACCAGGGTTAAGTGACTTGCCCAGGGTCACATAGCTAGTAAATATCTGAGGTGGGATTTGAATTCATGAAGATGAGTCTTCCAGATTCCAAGGCCAGTGCTCTATCTACTGTTCTGCCTAGCTGCCCACATAAATTATATCATTATTTATTATGACATTGTATTATATTACCATTTATTATTACTACCACTAGTAATAGTTGTTATTGCAGTAGTAGATGGAATTTCCATATTTGGATTTCCCTACCCCAGTGAAACCAGAACATCATAGATTTAGGATTAAAAAAGACCTTATCAATCATCTAGTCTAATCTAATTTTACAGATGAGGAAACTGAGGCTCAGAAAGGTTAAGTGACTTGTCTTAGATCACAGAGATAGGAAGTGGCAGAGCTAGCATTTGCTAACTCCTTTGATTCCAAAGCCAGAATTCTTTTCACTGTACCACGCTGGTCCAGATTAAAAAAAAAAAAAGGTAAGGCTTACATTAACAAAGCTTTCTGGTACTTCTATGCAAACATACATCAGATAGAAATCTTTTATTCTTGAATCATCAATACATCAAAATCAAATTTATAGTTTTGATACAATATTTCATAGGTATTTTGATAAGAATTAAGACCATCATTCAAATTAAAACTTATGGGATATATATTGAAAAAGCTTACTTGGTTCATTTTCATTCTTGTTTTTTCCCCACTCATATTTTCTGTTGAAAAATGTTACGAACACTGAGGGGTTGAGAATCACAAAAAGGATTATTAACCAGTTGTCTGGAAATGTTCTATAAGAGAATGAAGTGGCTTCCAGCAATGAATTGTGGCATATAGCCAAAAATATGGAAACAAAGTAGATGTTCATCTATGGCTGAACAAAACTGTCATCAAAATCTGATTGTAATGAAATATTATTATGCAATAAGAAATAGCAAACATGGAATTTAGTGAAACTTGGGAAGACTTGTATAGGCTGATGCATTACGAAGTAAATAGAACCATGAGAAAAATGTACATGATGGCCACCATAGCATAATGCAAGGACCAATCTTTGCTCCAAATAACTTATTACAAAGCAGATCTCCCACCTTTTGCTACAGAGGTGGTGGGCTACCGGTGGGGGATTGAAATATACAATGACAGAAATGATCAATGTATTGATCTGATTTAATTACCCTTCTTTGTTATAAGGAGTCAATGGAAGAGATGTTTCAAAGTAGCATCACCTTAAGTACAATATTTATTTTTAAGAAAGAATTTTGCACTAAGTTGCTTTTCCTTGTCTTTGCAAAATCTGTTGTCCTGAAATGTGCTTCAATTGCCAACATGGCGTATAACAGTTTCAATATCTAATATTCTTTTCAACAAAGCAAAGGCAAGATTTTTTTTTAAATCCCCCACAGCAGAGAATGACTTTAGGAGATCTGACTTTTTAATATCTTAGGTTTTTAAGGGCATATGGCCCTTATTTAACTGTCATATTTATATTCAATTCCTGCAGGGATGGTTTTGTTGTTTAAGGTTGGCTTGACGCCCTCTGGAGAAAACCTTCCCTTGAAAGCAGGCTGCTCGGGTTTAAACAGCTGCATGGTCACTCCTTGCTATTGGAAGGTAAAAGTACAAACAGCTTAACTTTGGATTCCATATAAGAAGACTCTATGAAAAAAAAATAAACTGTAATAGAATAGGCTTTACATGGGAGCTATGGTTGTGACAGATGCCAGTATGTATTCTGAAATTATTTGTAGAAGTGTTTATGTGCTATGAAACATTCTGCATGAGCTCTACGGGAAGCTATAAAATTATTTTATGAGATGTATACATGGCTGACGGTAGAATTTTAATGCAACCTGGGAAGGTTCCATCTGAATTCCAGGCATGCATGGGGAGAATGGCTTCTCTATAGCGATTTAACTTTGACCAAAGATCAGTAGGAAGTAGAGTGAAAAGTCTGATTGGGGCCTGCATGAAAACTTTGGAAAATTTGGACTCTTGAATTTCTAGGCAAACAAGCTTATTTTCTGTCTGGTCATGAATCATCAGTTATATTTATTTGTCTTTTGCTTGGTAAAAAGCACTAAACACGAACTGTTTATTATTTGGTAAATGCAGAGATTTCACCACACAGATACTGGACTTATACCCACTAAATCTAAAAAAAATTTGTTTATTTGATAGTTTTCAAATAAAAACTGATATTGAAACAGGCAGATTATTACTAAATAGTTCTTTAGAACTTAATAAGATTGTTGATTTTAATAGCATGGGCACCATTTCCACTGGTATAGCTTCTGACCTCTCTACAACTTAGCAAATGGTACTTCACGAGTTGCATCAAAACAAAACAAAACAAACCCCTTTATTATTTGGTGGCTAAACTCCCAGAGATGAGTGTTCCCAAACTTTGCTAATCTGGGTCTCAGATTAGATATACATAGTTCTTCACCAAGCCCATACTCTAAATCAAGGGCTCTTAGCCTTTTTTTGTGACATTGACTCCTTCGGCAGTCTGGTGAAGGCTGTGAACCCATCCTTAGAATCATGCTTTTAAATGCACATAATAATAATAAAAAACAAAATAAGAAAAAAAATAAACACATAATAAAATATAAAATTACAAAATAAGGCAATTTTGTATGTGTATATATATATTTTTTTTCTCCCCCCTGTACAAGTTCATGGACCTCCCGAAAACTATCCACAGGCCTTTTGGTGGTCCATGGACTCCAGGTTAAGAACCCCCTTCTTTAAGACTTTCCAACTTCATAGAACTTAAACACAGCTTGGGATGTAGATGGGATAAAACTCTGAAAGTTCATGGTCATCTCTGCACCTCACTGAGGCAGCAGACTGGGACATTAGTGGAAATGTTGTATAGTAACGTTGCAAAATGTTAGAACACTAGGGCTACTGAATGGACTTAAATACTTAGGTATAGGCCATGTGAGAATGTGACTGGATTCCTCCATGAGCCATCCTAGCAAAGGATATTCCGCGTGACATTGTCAGACTGTCATCTTGCAAAAATATCCATTTGATTGTAAGTTCCTGGAGGGCAGGATTGTCTTTCCTTTTCGAATGTGCTTAGCACAGTGCCTGGCAAACTGTGGGCACTTAAATGTTTATTGACTATTGACTATCTTTGATATATTTTAACCAAGCTCCATTGTAAAGTCCTGAAATGTTGCTATTAATATTATCCATCTGATCACTCATTTATAACATCTACCCCCAGGAAATAATGGCTCCATACAGTACTGTTTCACCTAACGTTGCATTTTCCATTGGGGTACCAGCTAATGACAGTAGACAGGGTATGCCTGTATGAATATCTTATGACAGGAGAGGCAGTGAAGTGCAGGGGAAAGACTTAAGGATCTGTAATTAGAAATCTTGGGTTTGTACTCTGACAGAATGGGGAGAGAAATCACACAGTCCAAGGAAAGAGGTATTTAGAAGTTAGTTTATTGCTTAGAAGAAAATAGGCTGAATAGTTAATATCAACACTTTTGAAATAGAAAGCCTCTCAATTTTATTGAAAGGTTATTATTGTGCAATAGAATTAAGGCATGATATGCATCATACCTTTTGGGGGGCTTTAAATGTACTATTTGAATGGAGGAATCTACCATAAAAACAAAACATTTACGTAGTGTTGACGTTATGTTTTGAAAATTAAATTTTATTTTTTAATCCAGAAAAATCTATCCTCCTCACTCCAATGAGACTGAAAGAAAAACAAAGTTACACATATTTAATCAAACAAAACAAATGTCTGAATTGACCACATCTAAAAGAGAAATTATACATATAAATATTACATATACATATATATGTCTCATTCTGTACTCTGAGACTTTTATCTTTCTCTCAGGAGGTGGCTAGCATACTTCATCCTTAGTCCTCTGAAACTGTGGCTGGTCACAATGCTGATTAGAATTCCTAAGCCTTTCATAGTCATTTGTCTTTACCATATTGTTGTCATTGTATTAATTGTTCTCCTGGTTCTGTTCACTTCACTCTGCATCAGTGCATGCAAATCTTCCCACGTTTTTCTGAAAATATTTCTTTTATCATTTCCTATAGCATGATAGTATTTCATCACATTTATACCATAACCCATTCATCCATTCTCCAATATAATGACCCCCCCTCGGATTTCAATTCTTTGCCCCTTCAAAATGAGCAATAAATATTTTTGCACGTCCTTAGAGTTTATTTTGCTTAGTAGTAATCCCTCCCCCTTTCCTGACCCTCTCTCTAGTTCTCCCTTCTCTCTCCTATTTCTTTGTTGAGTGAAATGCATTTCTGCACTCAACTGTGTGCTTGACATAATTTAAAATTATTTAAAAAAATTCAATTTTGTTTTCAGGTCTATGTTCTTAGCTTCCCTTCTCCTTCTCTACTCCCCCTCTCCCTCTTGAGAAAGCAAGAAAAATAAATCCCTTGTTACAAACACATATGGTCATGCGAAATAAATTCCTGTATTGGTTCTGTCAAAAAAAAAAAAGCATCAATCTGTATTCTGATTGTTTTTTTTTTAAAGAGGTTATGTGATTTAGTAGATGGAGGAACTGGTATTGGGTTCACAAAGACCTGGGTTCAAGTCTTGTCTCTGACATATACTGGCCACGTGACCATGGGAAGACCATGGGAAGTCATTTAACAAATCAGTGTCTCTAATGACATATTACATGCCACAGACCATATGCTGACTTGCATTGGGAAAGGCCCTTGGGCTTTCTCACTGGGGGCTCCCCGCACCTATGAAATCATAGGTCTTTTAAAAAAACAAAACAATGCAAATTGAAACCCCAACAAAAACAAAACCGTGAACCTTAAACCCAAAGGATTACAGCAGGAAATGTCTGCTGAGGCATGAATTTTTCAGACATGGCATCTCCTGAAGACCGATGGCTGCCATGACATGGAGGTATTATGAGATCTATGTTGGTGGTAGGAGGATTGATACGGAGGGCCTCTGAAGCACTGAGATGGTGTTGTGGGAAGATGACTGGACTGGACGTTAGAATGCCAGGCTTTGTTACTAACTCATTTTGTGACCCTGTTTAAGTTATTGTCTCAAGGATCCAGAGCTAGAAGGGCCCTTAGAGACTATCTAGCCCAGGGGTGGGGAACCTGTGGCCTTTGGGGTCCTTCGGTGCAGCCTTTTGACTGAGTCCAAGCTTTACAGAACAAATCCTTTTAATATAGGCATTTGTTCTGTGAAGTTTGGATTCAGTTAAAAAGCTGCACTTATGGACCTAGAGGGCCACAGGTGGCCTTGGGGCCACAGGTTCTCCACCTCTGATCTAGTCCAACCTTCTCATTAAACTGAGGTCCAGGGATGTGAAGGGACATGACCAGATGTCACAAAGGTAGTAAGAATCAGAGGTAGGTGCCTCATTAATAAAATTAAAGGTCTGGATAAAATCACAGATGGAGAGAGCTGAGAGTGAGGTTTTAGATCTTCCAGTCCAACTGTTTTGTCTCTTACTCAACAGATGAAGAAACTGAGGTCCAGGCGGTTAAGTGACAGGTGGTTGCTGCTGAGTCACTTTCAGTTGCGTCTGACTCTTCGTTAACCTACTTGGGACTTTCTTGGCAGAGGTCCTGGAGCGGTTTAGGCCATTTCCTTCTCTAGCTCATTTTCCAGATGAGGAAACTGAGGCAAACAGGATGAAGTGACTTGTCCCGGGTCACAGAGCTAGTAAGTGTCTGAGGCCAGATTTGAACTCAGGAAAATGAGTATTTCTGATTACAGGCCTGGCACTCTAACCACTGCACTACCTAGCTGCCTAAGTGACAGAACCAGATGTAGAACCTAAGTCCAGTGATTTCTGCTACCCCATCCTATCTCCTATGACCTCTACAGTCACTTTCAATTAGAAGATGCCACCATATCATATAATAATTCAATCTAGAGATACCAATTTTCTGAAAAGTTCCATTATCCCAAACTTTTTCTTATTGAAAAATAAATGATCATTTTCTTCTATTGTGTCATTGCTTAAGTAAATAATATTTCAGTTCTAAAAACTATGTAGGTATAAAAGTAAGAGAAAGAACCAAGTGTAGAAAAGAAAAAAACATTAAGAATTTGAAAAATTAATATTGAGCAATTGTGGGAATATCTAGGCTGGTCCAGGGTAGACATAAACTGCCTTGTTTTATTCTAAATTCAGCTCACTGGTTTATGTTGAAAAGTGAAAGGTTATTATATGGACTTACTGGGCAAAACCAGATTTTATAAATAATTACCTGTCAGGCTGTTCAAGATAGACAAACATACACCAGACCAACAAAAACATGGATCTGTCATATTTCTGAGAGAAATGTGTGTTGAGTCTTCATTCTCTGGATTTCAAGTAGATCAGGTAAAATGGAATGAAAAAAAACCCCCAAACTTATATTTTCTGTCTCATTCATGCTTTTAAATGTAAAAAGTGGGAGGGGGGGGGAAGAGTGATACATCTAGAAAAGGAATTTTGATGTGAAAAAAACAGCCCTTGAAAATTTTATTCCCTTTATAAGCCTGGCAGATTGAAACCAAATACAATAAATGCTGTCCTTTTAAAAGTTGGGATGTTTACTGCAAGCTTATAATTTTCCATGATTAGGGATGCCAAGAAAAATAAGAATGATGATAAAAAGAAAAGTTTAATCATACATTTCAACAAGCACAGATGGAACATCAAAACCCCTTGGAAATCTTACTATATTATATATCCTAGTTTTTAGTTCCTGACATTCAGATTTTTTCCAGAAGCAGCAACACTCAGCAGGTAAAGGAGAGTGAACTAACAAGAATAATATGGAGCGATCTCATATGCAATTATTATGGAACAGCCTCAGTATTTACTCACAAGGAGGCGATGACAAATGAGTTTATTTTTCACTTTTATTCATTCATCACAAAGGTTTCTTGGAAGTGTATAGAAACAATGATGAACACAAGATTGTGAAACTTAAATCACTGAAGACAAAATTTCCTCTTATCTAAGTTCTATGGGTATTGATAACAAGTTCAATCAAAAAGAATTACAAGTATTACAAATTTATATGGAACCAACATTATTTTTTCAGCCTATAACAGTATTTTCTACTTTAGAAAGCATGTAAGAGAAAGGCAAAATATAGAGCCACTATTAGGAAATGGGTAAGGTCAAGCTCTCTGGATCAGCCTTTCAAGACCCATATCCCACACTTCTAACAATAATTTTCCTTCTCTAATATACCCCTGGCCTTGTTGAGCCTGAAATGGTACCATTTTCCAATCTTGATTTGAGAGGAGAGTGAGAATAAATGTTATAAAACAGAAAAATAAGAAGAATGGCTGGAAGAAATGCAGGAGGGAAGAAAGGAGGCAAAAGAAAGGAAACAGTAGTGAAAGCAGAGAGATTGACAGAAGAGAAAGTAAGGGTCAGAAAGGGCCAGGGCCAGATGGATGACCAAGGTCTGAGCATTACTAACTATTTCCAACATGGATATTCATTTTTAGAAATTGAGATGTCACAGATAAATATTAAAAAGAAAAGTTGTTGCAGCTGTGTTTTTCTCTTTTTTGTCCCAAAGTTAGATTGCAAAATGTATCAATGAAAATATGCAGACAACACACACACACACACACACACACACACACACACACACACACACCCCACACACATACACCCCCACCCTCATCCCATGGTTCTTTAGATAGGGGAGCCGATAGCAGTAAATCCATTGCAAATTTCAAAATTCTGTGATTTGCATTCTTGTCCACCTACACGCTATCCCAAACATCCTGCCATTAATTAGCTCAGTGTTCCATCTGGTAAACAACAGTAATCATTGAGGGGGGCTAGAAAAGAGCTGGAGTCAGCCTGTTGATAGTCACAACAAACCAGAAGGCTCCTTAGCAGATGGAGAACTCAACCTGTATCTCTGTCTCGTCTCCTCTCGACCGACGGGCCAAAAAAATCACCATAACACAACGCTGCCTTTCCTGTTGCTGTAGTCATATCCACGTACACATTAGCAGGCTAAGAAAGTCATTCCATTTCTGCGGTAGGCACTCTGTCAAAAGAGAAAGAAAAGCTGCAATGAATTATCACATCAGCTCCAACAAGGAAAAGGAGGCCAGAGAAGAGTAGAACCTCCTTCCTGTTTTAGAGACCATACTGGCTGCAACCTAAGAGTGGGCTTCATCTGAACATTTCTGGTGGGGAAGCCATAAGCAACTGCTTTGTCTGTTAAAAAAAAAAATCACTGTGGTTAACAAGTGGTTAGTGCTTCTATTTCAGGCAGGCAGCAGACATGCAAAAATATGACATCCCGCTTTGTTAATTGTCTGGGCCTGGCTCTGTGGAAGGGATGCTGTGCTGAATCTGCTGGTCCTTTACAGGCATGTGTTCTCTGTTCACCATGCTCAAGAATCACTTCTAACTCAAGTATCTTAATAGTCTATAAATCACTGACTCATTATAGTCTTCCCAAGGTTAATTTATGGGCCTAGCCCAAAGCTATGTAAACAGACACTAATCGAGTCCTCTTACTTTCTCTCTTCCCACCGCCTGCCTCACCCCAAATAAAGTGGGCTCAGAGGAGCTCTGTACAGCAGGAGAAACTTTGATCTTTCATAAGATGATGGATTGTATATAGACGGTAGGATTCAATCTTTTCATTAGAGGAAATGGAAACAATAGGTAGTAAATCCAAGCTTATGCAGAGACATAATCAATTCAAATTTAAAAAGACAAGTCAGCATTTTTACACTCTAGACTAGAGTGAAATATCACTTTTTCTTCCATTGATGAGACACAGAAACAGAGGCACACTGTTTAGGTGACTGGTCTAAAATCACAGATTCAGACCTGGGGTGAGGCAGAATAAAAATCCAGGTCTTTGGAATTAAAACCATCCTGCCAACCTGGATACAGAACATCCAATAATTGAAATACTTAAAGTTATCAGTAAGACCTTTGGTAATTCGAAATTTTTTGCTTATGTTGCACTTCTGAGGGAGAAGATGTAAAGGATGTAACAAGTGTTACAGAATTAGAAGTTCATGAGAAAAAACAAAAACCTCTAGGGAATATCCTGAGGTCAGCAGATATTCAGGTGAACTCTCTCATCCTTAACAGCTAGACTCCAGCTAAGACGCTACAGGAAGAATTTATGCTTAGAATGATTATACAAGGCATGGCTTCATCTTTAATCTTTAAAAATGACTGAATGATATGCAGTGTACTATGATTACTAAGGCAAGGATAATTAGATTACTGGAATGTGACAGATTCAGTATCCCCGGATTTCAGTAAGGCATTCGACAAAGTCTCTTGTGATACTCTGTTAGGCAAGATGGGAAGATGGCTGGATGCTGACATAGAATTTGTAGTTTGTTGAGTACCTAGAAAGATCCTAAGAGTGTTGATTAGTGGATCAACAAAGAACATAGTGTGGGTGCTTAAAAAAATCCAATGTGATAGTCTGCATTACCAAAGAGTGCCTTGAATCAGTGAGGCAATAGTTTCAGTGTACCCTGCCTCAAATAGACCACATTCAGAGTATTGTGCTCAGATCTGGGTACCAAATTTTAAAAGGGACACTGACTGAACGAAGCTCATCCAGCATGATGAGGTGAAAATAAAACCCCAGTCACGTCAGGATTGTTTAAAGGAACTGGGGATGCTTAGCCTCAAATACAAAGCTTAAAGGAGGCACGATAACTGTGTTCAAATATCGTAAGGGTTTTCTCATAGAAGAGAGATT
This sequence comes from Phascolarctos cinereus, assembly GCF_003287225.1. Classification (NCBI taxonomy): domain Eukaryota; kingdom Metazoa; phylum Chordata; class Mammalia; order Diprotodontia; family Phascolarctidae; genus Phascolarctos; species Phascolarctos cinereus. The sequence continues at coordinate 227,691,930 of NW_027555958.1, read as the reverse complement.
AGACTTACTTTGTATAGACCCAGGGTATAGAATTAGGGCCAGAATAAGGGAAGTTACAGGGTGACAGATCTCAGCTCAACATAAGGAAGAATTTTCTAAAAATGATAATTGTCAAAGATTGAAATGCACTGACTCCTGAGAAAATGAGGTCCCTGTCATTAGAAGGATTTTAGCATTAGTTGGATGGCCACCTTTTAAGGATGCTTTAGGGGGCAGAGGTTGGACTAAATGGCCTGTCCAATGCCTTCTAACTCTAAGACTCTCTAGGGGACACATTTTAGAAGAACTGCCAACAAGTGCAAAACCAAAAAAAAGGCTCTCTCGCTTATCAGGACATTTGGTTAACCTCGTTCCCTCCAAGTATTGCAATTAATCCTTACTTTGAGCTTGTTCAACCATGAGTATATTGCTCTCTGCTCCCAGTGCCTGCCAAACCCTCCTCTGGGGGTTGTCCCCAGGTGCAGTTCACTCCCGATGAATCGATCAGGAAAGCGGAAGCACAGAACGTGTTGCTATCTTCACTCCTTTGAGCTCTCTCCTGGCCTTGCTCTACACTTCTCTTGTCCCATACTCCATTTCTAGATTGGAATAAATTTTCTAACATGGACCAGTAGGATCACACTTTCCCCTCCAGACTGTGTATTGAAGGATAGTGTTAAATGAGTTTCTCAGACAGCCACCAATAACTTTCAGAAATGGATAAAGTGTTTCCCCACAACCACAAGCGAGGGAGCCTCAGGCCTTGAAGCTGCCCCTTCCACCATGGCCGCCAAACAGCATGCCAAAATAATACTTTGAGCTCCCTGACCTTGATATTTTTAAATTTTACAACCACAGTGACAACCTTTAACATAAACATAATATTTAAAATGCCTGTACAGTTTACACCGAGATAAATGAACCTGAGTGTAAAGTTGGATTCCTATGAAAAGTAAATGGCTGAATTCTGCCCTGTTCAGGAAAGGGTTTTTGGCTTAAAGGTAGCTGTTGGCTTGGCTGGGTTCACCTAAGAAATAATCAAGTTTAAAAGTTGCCAAGCTGGCCATTAGTGAATGAGCGCCCCATGCCACTGGAAAGGTCGCTTTCTGAACATCTCTTCCAAGAATCTTCCACTGTAGTTCATGTTCCTATAGCTTCATGTCATATGACAGGTGTGGACTGGAATGAATATTCTAACATAGATCAGTAGGATTCATTCTCTGGGGCAACAGCTAACAAATACCGTTCTCATATATCATCATGTTACCTTTGAGATGAATCAAATTACATGCTATTGGTGTTAGGTTCTAAAACAGAGAGAAGGAAAAAAATGGAAATATGAGGTATGAAGGCAGTTTCACAAGATTGTCTCCCGGAGTGTTGCTCAGTGTGAAATGGTAGGAAGAGAATGGAACTGGGTGTCAGGAGACGTGAGTTCTATTCTTAGCGGGCCTTTATCCTAGAATCTGGGCAGGTAATGACCATGGGCCCAGGGGTGTGCTATCAGTCGGTTGCGTTTAGATGTGAGCTATAAACCTCAATCTCAGTAAAATTTCATTCTGATATGGTAGAGCTTTTAGGAATCTGAAATGGAAAACCTTATAGTGCAAGATCTACACACCATGTACAACAAGACATACACATTGTTGTTTTACCTGAACAAGGGAATTATAAGAATTTCTCCATCTTTGGAGTATTTCCCATAATGAAAAACTATGGATGAGTTATTGAAGATGAAGACGACACCTTTTTTGCCATTTGTGAACTTCTATACCATAAATACTACAAAACCAGATTTAAACATTTTATTCAGATAAGTAGGGCAGTGTAATTTACTGGAAACAGGCTACCTTGGAATTGGGAAGACCTTGGTTCCCAGTCTGCTCCTGACACTTACTACCTAGACAAGAAGCTTAACCTGTCTGTGTCTCAGTTTTCTCATTGGTAAAATAAGGAATTATAAAGGTATGCTATGATAGAGTACATACGAACTTCATGTTCTGGAGCACATTATTTAACCTCAGAGTGCTAAGGCAACTCTTGGAGATCATATTAGAAAGCAAACTCGTTGAGGGCAGAGGTGCTCACTTTTGGTGTCTCTATTCTCTGCCCCTCACATATCCCTTGCTTGTTGAATGATAAATGAATGGATAAACTGTACCAGCTGCAAATGTGCTTTGGGGATGGAGTTTCACAGTTCCCTAGGTCCAAACTGTGTCATCCTTTTAGGGAGATTTCTTCCCTGTAGTCTTATAAGTTTCCATGAAACTCCTCAAGTCACTTTTGTTTCACTTTCCTCTTAATAATTTCACAGGTTGGTTTAATGGGAAAAACAAACAAACAACAAAAAAAACCAACTAAGACCCCCTACTCACTGTTTAATACTTAACACAATTAAGTACACATTTGGTCCATACAGCCAACCAACTTGCTTGTTTATATATACCGGTTTCTTAAATTTTAATCCTACCAACAGCTTTATTATTGACTGGTGGCAGTGTGGTGTCCTTGTCCAGTGATAATTCTAGTGAAAAAAAGCTCAGAAGCATATTAAGCATCTCTGAAAGCTGGCAAAGCAAAATGGTCATGAGGCAGGAAGGAGGGAGAATCAACTTCAGCTTTTAAGACTTTTCACTCATGGATCTCCGTAGTTTCTAATTTCTACCTAAACTCATGAGGGCATCTTCCATGGTCTACTGGTGAAACATTCCTTTACATGATTACATCTGCACTACTCCTGACAGGTGGACACAGATGCTATTGACTGGAAATTTTTCAGTGTTGAGTTGGCCAAATCACAGTTTGTAGCCTTGAAAATACAGTTCACTGTATTATATCATTATTTAGTACATTGTTGTTGTTCAGTCGTTTCAGATTTTTCATGACCCCATTTGGGGTTTTCTTGGCAAAGATACTGGAGTGGCTTGCCGTTTTCTTCTCCATCTCATTTTACAGATAAAGAAACTGAGGCAACCAGGGTTAAGTGACTCGCGTAGGGTCATACAACTAGTAAGTATCTGAGGCCAGATTTGAACTTAGGAAGATGAATCTTCCTGACTCCAGGCCTTACGCTCAAATATTCACTGCATCACCTAGCTGTCTTCCATTTAGCATGTACTCAGTATATGTTCATCTTAAGCTAAAGGAAATATTGTTTTCAGCATAAAGAACTCTACTTATTACAAAGTATGTCTATGAGGATGTTAACACTAGATTCAAGTAAAACTTACTGAATTATCTGTGGAAAGGCTTTCCTACATTATGACAGAAAACAAAGGATCACAGATTGACAGTTGGAAGGAATTTTCAAAGTTACCAAGTCCAAACCCCTCATTTTACAACTGAAGAAACTGAGGCTTAAGTGATTGTCAGATGTAAAACATGGAGCAGATAACAGAGCTGGGATCTGAACCTAATTCCATAGTCTATAACCCTGGTGCCCCTTCCACTGCACCACTCCTCAAGCTCTTGTGATTTATTTTTAACCTGTGAAATTTACTCTGGGCTCATTCTTTTTTGTATTCTTTCTTCTCTTGCATCCTCATATGATAATTCTGAAAGTGTATGAATATGTATAACAGACACTCTTGAGTTTCCTAGAAAACAATAAGTATTTCAGACATCTAACAAAAAGGGATGAGAAGAGTAAGTTGGGATGGAAAGAAACAGAGATGAAAACCTATAGATTGTACCCTTTACCCAGATAACATTAGCTACATCAAACATTTCTTAGTTCTGGACCATCTGTTCAGTATTTTTGTTTCGCCTTCAGACGACCAGAAGCGGAGCTACTTACTAGCAAAGGCAATATGACCATAGAGCAATATTATTACATATCACAGTGAAATAGGAATTTATGGATGATCTGTATGCATTCCAGTGCATATTGGAATGCGTTGGTTTTGTGAGGCAATTACTCCTTGAAAGCCTAGGACCTCACTGCAGAAAAGGGGCTGATAACAAGGTGTTAAACTACTTGTAAAAATGGGGCCAGTCAGGTCATCCCTTTATGAGGTCCCTTAAGCAAATCAGAAAGGGACCAATGGATAGAAAGTACAATGATAAACCACACCCCCTGGTGACCTTTAAAAGTCACTCTAGCAGAAGTCGGACTAAGGGAACAGCGTGGCTTCTGAAGAGACCGGTAGAAGACATGGAGTTGGAGGAAGAAAGACTTCCAGAAGTAGTCTGGAGCCAGGGGGCAAAAGCAATATCTATACAGAAGGGCCAAGACGGTAGGACTTGAAGGTGTTTGGACTGAAGAGTATCAGAACAGAGCATATGTGATCATGGGCAAGTCACTTCTCAGTGTCACAGACAGTTCTCCAAAATGGTCAAGTAGGGATGAGCTACCAGTCTAAGTGAGTGGACAGACTTTATATACCAATGAATATCAAATTCAATGAGGCAATTCTAAGGCCGAGACTATTACCTATCCCCCTAAAAAAGCATCTACAGGAATGACCCCAAAAAGAGGAACTGGGAAGATAAAACAGAACATTAAATGCCTTTTTAATCAAAGTTACAGCCACTAAAGAGAGCTAATAATTCACACAGGAAAAACCACCAACAGGCGAATGAATTCCTAAAATTAGGTCAGAACAAGTATAGAGATGTACAGAGATGGAACAGTGGGTTGGACTCTGAGTCCTCTAATCCCAGGCACATAAGGAGGGACTCATTGTGTTGCAATGGATGTAGGGTCAGGGTTTGAATTTGAATCCTGGTTTGAATCCTCAGTTTGAATTTTGAATCCTGGTTCTGCTACACTCCATTTGTGTAACCTTGGGTAAGTCATTTAACCTCTCTTGACCTCAGTTTCCTCATGTGTAAAATGATCGAGTTGCTCTGAATTATATTTGTGGTCAAAATCGATGACCTATGACCTGTCTATTAGGGTTTTATGGTTAGAATAGCAGTTTAGTCTCTTAAATTGTTGATTCTGTAAGAGGATACATGTTTTCATTCTTCATTTTTCTATTATTCCACTGTGTCTTCTGGAGAAAGCCTTCACTTCTCCATACTTCTGCAACTTCCAGATAGATGGGCAAAATTTTCAAAGATGCTGATAACCTTGGCTGAAAGGTACTATGATAGAGATAGTTAGTAAACTACATACAGCCCTTAAGATCTGAAAGGGGTTAAACATGTACCATGTGTTTCTGGTTGAAATCTTAGGGAAAACTGTGCTCAGAATCTGATTCAAGGCTGAGAAAATAGTGTGGCTGTGCATGGGTGTATTTAGAATTGGCCAATTTGGGCTAAATCCAGTGGTAAGAGAAAAATTAAAAGCTCTGGAGTACCCCTTCTTAGTCCCCCCCTTTACCCTACCACCACATGAAGAAGGGTCAACTTCCCAATTATATGAAGGGCAGATGGCTTGCATCTGGGATCATTTGGAGGACACCGGAGTGGTTCAGTGGCTACTGGCTGTGTCACTGTTTCAGGCATGCAAGAGAGAAAATTTTATGGGAGAATAAGGTAGAGGTCTGGGGAGTGGGTAAAAAGTATGTGCCAGGTTCAAAACACTAGACTTTAGCTGGCAGTGAAGGCTGGGCACTCTTTCTGGGCAAGAGAAGCCTATGTTTGTCCTAAAAAAAGTAAAAGAATAGATTTAATGGATTTTGTGTTTGAAGAGTTATGTTGTAGGTAGATGGACTGGGGAACTGGGGAACCCACTGAATTTCATTTGTAAAAGGCATTTATTCCTCAAGTCTGCTAGGCTTACTAGCTTTCTTCTTGACCAAAAATAAATAAATAAATAAATAAATAAACAAACAAACAAACAAACAAACAAACAAATAAATAAATAAATGAGCAAACAAATAAATAAATAACAGCAGCAAAAAACAAATTATGATTACATTTAAATAGGAATTGTAGTTCTGGCATAATACCCTCTCTGGGCAGCCAGGTGGTGCAGTGGAGAGAATGCCAGGCCTGGAGTCAGAAAGACCACTCTTAGTGAGTTCAAATCTAACCTCAGACACTTGCCACGTGACCCTGGGCAAGTCACTTAACTGTTTGCCTCAGTTTCCTCATCTGTAAAATGAGCTGGAAGGAAATGGCAAACATTCCAATAAGGAGGACAAGAAGGTCAAGAAGGACTCAACAACAACAACAACTACAACACACTCTGCTCTCCCTCCCCTTCCTTGTTTATACTCAGCCTTCTCTTTTCTATGGCAATAAAACTGAAGAGTACACAGGATTTAAACTGGGAAAGGACCCAAGATCATCCAGTCTAACCACACTCATTTTTCAAATGAGGAAACTGAGGCCCAGAGAGAGGCAAGGACTTGCCTAAGGTCATTCAGGTAGTAAGTGGTACAGCTGGTCCTCTGACTCTAAATCCACTCTTTTTCCATCATAACACACTGCTTTTAACGACCCTGCCTTCTTCTGTTCCCCTCCAATAGGGTGGGGAGTTGCCAGTACTTTGAAAAACATGTTGTTTTGTTTTAATAACATAAATTTCTGTAGCATGGGAGCAATATATCAGAGTAAGGCAACTGTTCTTTAAAAGCTAAAATGTGACCCTCTGTCTTGCCCTAGTGAATGTGGGTGGGCAAGTGATTTAATTAGAGCAAAAGAAGCTGAAATGGTAGCTTGAGCCTTCCCAATCAAAGAAAGAACCAGGGCTGAACTTCATTAGCAACGTAAATACAAATAGGCATATCTTGTTTGTGACATTACCATGGGACTCTTCCTTTTTGATAATTTTGTTCTGACTCTTGATATTTGAAAGACTGTAAGCTGAACCATATGACCTGTAGCATGGTTGCTTGTAATCTTTTTTTGTTCTATATTTTTGTGTTTTTCCAACATTATATATATATCCGGTGAAAATCACTGAGAACCAGTTGTCAGGTAGTATAAGCCCTTATTTAAGAACAGTGCAGAGCCTGGCCCTTTGAATAAGAGGCATTCTTGGATGTGACAATGGCTGCTAGAATGGAAAAGAAAAAAAAGAAAAAGATGGAGCATTAGCTAACATTCTGTTTCAAATAACCTGGAACCACTAAAACACAAGGGTTCTCTCATTTTAAATATGCTCTCATCTACCCTCATTTTTTCTTCCTATTTTACTAAAGAATAAGAATTTGGAAATGTTGTCAGTCTTTGGGTTATTAAACAAGTCATTCTGGGCTGATTTGAGGTTTTCGGGACATTAAAATGTCAACCCTAAGATGTGGTCATTAAAAGATGACTTGTTTCCCTAGCTTTCTCAGTCAAGCCACATGCAAGGATAGGTCAAGTTATTTGGAGATAAAAATACATAATTAACCTAAATAGCTAAAGACGGCCAATGTTATTTAAAAAAAAATTCTTGTGAAATTTAGTTTGGGTTCACTTTCTACTATGGATTATGGAAGTGCTACATTTATGTAAACAATTCTTACCAGTATGTTTTGTATATCTATACACATACATATATACAGTTCATAATGCTCATCTCACGTCAGTATGCCAAACTTTTCTTTAGCTTCCTTATGCTATAAACAATCAAAACACAGATGTACACAATTATCGCAAGCTGTAAATGTGTGTGTGTGTGTGTGTGTGTGTGTGTGTGTGTGTGTGTGTGTGTGTGTGTGATAGAGAGCACTAAATGCATGACGATTGGAAAATTCAATTCTTGTCTATACCTACAATGGGCTATGTGAAAGTTTTTTTTTTATATTAACCTACATGAAATGATACTTGAACAATTTTGTAAATGTCCATATGTGTCCAGTATGCAAACTATGGCTGAGACATAATACAACCTAAGGGTTCGGACCAAACACTCACTGCCTATGTAGTCTGACCACAGGCAGTTACTACTAGAGGGAAATAAATGAGCAACCTGGCAAGCCACGGGTGAGCAACACTGTACCAGAGCGCTTACAATGAGATCAGCTCTGGATTTCCACTGGGATCAATTCTGGGCTTCCACTCACTATTTATCTGCCAGTGGTGTAAACTTTTGCATCAATCAAGCTAAACTGCTTTGTGTGCCAGAGAGACAGTATCCAAGTCTTCTAAAACAACACTGTCAAATCGTTTTGTTGGGTCCAAAATTTTAAAATTCAAGTACCCAGTTGCTAAAAATGATGCCATTCTGATAAACAGCTACACTTTATGGAAGAGCTAACAAAATAAACTTCTCTTGTATTATTCTGGCTCTGGTACAATATTACTCAGTTCTATTTTCAAGGTACTCAGGCCTTGGACAGCAATGATAAGAGGCAAGGAAGAAAAACAAACAATGGAATAGCGAAGGCCTATTGCATTAAAAACCAAACCACGGAGAGTAAGAAAATGGGCAGCAGGGGGAAGAGAAGTTAAAGTTTCGCAAATGCCAATTGTGATCATGGAGCCTGAACCCCCCAAGCCCAACAGCAACGATAACTGAGAAGGACAGAAGTAACACTAACCCCAGCGGTGGGCCAGCCTTTGTTACTCTAAGGTAGCCACATTTGGGGGCAGCTAATTTGGCTTGCAGGAGATAACCTGTTATTCATGTTATTACAGGTTTTACCATCTCTGAAACATGGCTATGTTACTTCTCAAGAGTCCTCCCAATATCAGAGACTGTTCTTTCAGTAAATGGGAATCATTGGTGTTGTAAAATCTTAATTATCTGTTGTTATTAAAGATGGGGAAAGCAGGGTTTACTCAAATATAGATAATCCCTAAACGTCCATTTCAAAAGTAGATTTCAGTTTTTTAAACCACAGTACCTCACAAAGCTGGAGGTTCACCCACATACACATATCTTGTTTTGGTCTGCTGAGTAGAAGTGCTACCAAACCCTATATGACCCACATGGTAAGGGACTCTGGGGGCGGGGGGGAGAGAGAAGGGTTGTGAAAATGCATAAGACCTGGAGAACTCTGTACCTGGATAATAAACTGCTGGACAATCAAGAGTGGACTGAACTATCAAGAGCCACAATGAGTAAGAATGAAGTGTTGCTTTATGCAATTAAGTCACCCCCATCATATGTGAGCTGAGAAACAAACTGTCAGCATTTTTCCAAAATGGACAGCTTTATTTAGAAGATTCTGATTTTTAAAATCTGTTCCAATTTATGAGGGTGGAAGGTCATCTGATGTGCACTGTCAAGAAGAGCAGGGGCTCCAAACCTGTGGGCCAAGATCCCTGGTTATCACAAAATCTCCGTGACTAATTTTTTTGGGGGGGATAGATATAGGTCTCTGATTACATCGATGTGTTGAGCTCCCAATGAGGAACTTTCTCTACCAATGTAGATTAGCAACTGCTCTGCACCTTCCAGTCTTAGAGAGCTGCCTGGGACTCTGAGAGGTTAGGGAATCTGCCCAGGGTCACACAGACTCTCTGTGTCAGAAGAAAGATGGAACTCTGGTTGGTCTTCTTGGTTTCAAGGCTGGCCCTCTGTCTATTATACCATGCTGACTTTCTGGGACTCTGAATGCGAATCCACAATAAACAAACACACCTGCAGGTTGAAACGATATGCCTTGAACATCTGTGAATCACTTCCACTATCTGTGATTTCACTGGGGTGAGTACTCCCTCTAAGGTCAGGGATCTAGGGCTGGAAGGGAGCTTAGAGGTCATCTGGTTCAGTCCCATTACTGTAAGATGAGGAAGCCCAGGAATGTGAGTGACTTGCCCAAAGTCACTCAGGTAATAAGTGGTTGGGACAGAATCCAGCATTCTTTTCACTGCACAATTCTTCTGTGATTTCACTGTCACCCTAATAAAGTGCTGTGAGACCTCTGATTAATACAAATTGATCAGCAGAGCCATTAGAGGGCTTCTTGTAGAAGCTGACTCCTAAGCATCATTTGAAATATCTTGACAGAAAATACCAGACTTGGTCAAAAGCAAGAGAAAAGAATGTTTTCAGATTGTGTCTCTTCTGGCATAAACCATTAAATATTTCAATGGTTGCAAAGTACTATCTAAGGACCACTTCATTCTTGGAGGTGAGAAAGATTCAGATGATGGACTTTGTGGATAAGTATTTGACAGGCTATCAAACTATATTCTGTTCTTATTCCCAGAGGTTGAATTACAAGCTGTTCATTTTAATGAAAGTTTGGAATTTCCATTGTCTAGGATCTATGATTTTATGTAGCTGGTGACTCCCCTGATGCAGATCACAGCCCCATCACTGTTGTGGCTGGTGGTCAACCTTCTGGGCATAAGCCTTTCCACACTTGTTGAGGCTGGTCCTCAGGTAACAGATACACAGTTCTTGGGTAAGCACAGAATTTTCCCTTGGTTATTTAAATTATTTACTTCCTAATATGATAAAAGAATGTATCACTCCTTTGTCCTAAAATAGATTAATTTAAACTGAACTATTATAAAAATGTCCATTTTCATTTGACCAATGGAGCCAATGATGGACAGATGTCTCCATTATTATTTATGTGGAATTTAATAAAATGCTCCTAAAAATAACCCTATAAGGTGACTTCGTATAATCACAGTGACTAGAAATGAATGGGTGCTCAATAAGCCCCTATTCTCCTATCTTTTCTAGGCTCACCTCTGTTCACCACATCTAGGCTCTCTAAGAGGGGAGCTGCAAGTAAAGGATGGACTTTAGGTGAAATTTCCAGAAGGTTCCCCTTTTCATCTATTAAGATAGGTGGTTTCATGTATTGAAATATCTGTATTTCAAGCAAGGGTGGCATGGCACGCCTGAACATGCAGTCAGGAAAATCTGGGCCCTATTTTGAGACTTGCAGGCTGTATGACCCTGGGTAAGTAATTGAGCTCCAGGTAGCTCTCTCAGACTCCATGGTGTAGAGCAGGTGCTGATTTGCACTAGTAGAGGGAGTTTCTTCGTTGGGAGCTCCCTATTCCAATGACATCATAGTTCCAATTAAAAAAAAAACGATTTCCAACAAAACTTTAAGAAAGGGCTGCTGAACCACTTTTCAGCTACAAAGAAGTCCCTGCCAATGGAAACACAGGAGGTAGAGTTGGAAGGGCTGATGTAAAGTTCACCTAGTTGGAACATCCCATTTTACATCTGAAGGAACTGAGGCACAGAGATTTGAAACAACATGCGTGAAGTCACACAGCTGACATTTTTGCATTCCCCTCCCCAATAACCAGGTCCCCTTTTTCTGCATCTACCCCCCATCATGTATGGGTATTGAGGTCTACTGAAAGGTAGAACAAGTGCAGATGGGAGTAGATGCTTTTTCTGTACTGCACTGTGAACAAAAGGATGAAAAAGGGAATCTGCCTAGTAAAGTCTCAAGAAATTCATTGTAAGGATTACAGAAATATACCTGAAATACTGGGATATATCATCTTACCTCCTATGAATCAGTTTTTGTCAAAAGCTCTTAATGAGCTCATTGATCTCTAGTGGACATGTCTTTGTAGCTCTTCACTGTGACCCGCAGGGCATCCCACTACCAAGGCAGGTGAACTAGTTTGAAGATAATGAAGATATAACTTGTCATGTGTTTGGATTGGTACTGTTCCCCCAGATAGGGAAAATGAACCACAGAGAGGTCATGTAATTTGGCCAAGGATACAGGGCAAGTCAAGGACTGATGGCCCTGGGGGTAAGGTCAAAGGGCATTCATTCCCATCTACTGCTTAGAAAAGAAGCCAAACTACCTCCCAGTAGCTGCTTGCTATCAGAGTTCTTTTGTCATTGATGACTACATCATGGAAGGTACCTACAATTTCAAGAATAAAAGACGTCATGACTACAAACAGTCTCCTGTTTCAGAGGCAGCTCTAGCTGTCCCTGGAGAGCCAGAGGCCAGTAGATGACTTGAAATAAGGCATTCTGAGAGGTAAGAGGACTAAAGCCAATTGAGTGTTCATACTAAGTCTGGCACCAATGTGGTGAGCCCCAGGGAGGCCTCCTACGGAGGTTCTCCTTCTGGCATGCTGCACAGAGCAGCAGTAGGATTGGGGCTGTAAGTGATCACTGAACTTGTAGCAAGAGTGAGATGGAGAGATGCAATCTCAAAAAACCAAACCAAATAAAAAAAAAAGGCAACATGGCATTTGTGGGTAGAATGTTGGACTTGGAGTGAGGAAGACCTTGACTCAAATTCCATTTCTGGCTTCAGTTTACCTGTTTGCATAATGGAAATAATAATATCTGTAGTATCTACTTCAAAGAGCTATTGTAAGGCTACAAAGAGATAATATAAGTAACGTATGATGCCTCCAGAGCTCTTCGATGATACTGTGACCCACAGGCCATCTCACTACCAAGGCATATGAGCTAGTTTGGAAATAATGGAGAGATAATAATTATTATTAGATGAATTATTGTTAAGTCAGTTTGCCTTAAGTAGAAAATAGAGCGTTGGATTTGGAATCAAGAAGACCTGTGTTCAAATCCTGCCTCAGACACTTAATAGCTATGTAACTCTGAACAAGTCACTTAAACTCTCTCAACATCATTTTCCTTATCTTGTGAGGCTCATATGACATGAGGCATGAAAAAAGGCACTGCAAACCTTAAAGTATTATACAAATGTCAGTTCGTGTTATTATCTTTAAAACTAAACTTCAGAAGGCCTATGATGAAATCAGTACCTCTTTTGAGACTAGAAAAGTGAATCCTTTTGAGTGATGTGTAATGAGAATCTCTGACAAAAATGGCTTCATAAAAGGTGAGAATAACTTTACCCTCCAGCCTTCTCATCTCCATAACTCTTGCGAGGGGATTCTTGAGGATTCTCTTTTTTATATATTCAATGGATGGGATACTCAAAGTGTAAGTAAGTAAGCACTTAGTAATGTATTTGTCCTCAGATGTATATATGATCTGTTCTCAAATTTCTTCCATGAATCATTGAATCATCTAAAGAGGCAAGTGGAGAAGGAAAGAGGAGAGAGGAAAACAAATTTCTTCAGCTTTATGCAAGCTGTTTTGCAAATGGAGGATTTTCTTGACACCTCCCACCTTCCAAGTCCATTTCCTAGTGGAAGCAATTGGGTGTGGTTGGTCCAATTACCACTCAGCAGTCATGACTGACTGGTCTTCTCTGTAGCCAACCTCTTTCTTGTTCAACAGAGCAGTGGGAGGTAAGAGGAGGCAAGGTAATGCGTGAGTGGCTGCCAGTGGAGGAGATGGGAAGAAAAAACCAAAAGAAATGTACTATTTCAATCAAAGTCTGAAATTTGTAGAAGTGGTTTTGGTCTCAATATAGTAAAAATATTTATCCAAGAAACTCCTACTCGGGTGTGAACATCCTACTTCTAGTGGGATTTTGTTTGGCAAAGTACTGTGAAAGAGTGGAAGCTAATACAGAACATGTCTATAAACAAATTTATTTATTCAGTACAGATTGACACGTTCACTCAAGTATTCCAGCGATTACACATGTAAAACTATTTCCTACAGTGGTTTCCTTTTGTGATTTAGCTAATTTATTCAATCTAGACCATTTTCATGCATTGACTGTTCTAAGTCATTTAGCCACCCAGGTGGAAATGAGCACATGGAGAATATAGGTCCTCACTTTCATTTTTTGGTGTAAACATACTTATACGGTATCATCAAAGATTCAGGTTCTTCCTAACAGCTAAATTAAGACAGTAAAATCTTAAAAATTATGCTATAAGGGCAAACCTTCCATGGTTGATTAAGAAGCAATATTTCAGGGGGTTAGTTATAGTTCTATGCAACATGCTTTTCATTCATTTCATTAATACTACATAAAATTGTGGTTTGAGGAATTTAACTTTTAACAAAATTATTTTCCTTTTAATATTCAGGCCCAGCTTAGAATTTATAGCATGATTTGACTTTCGGAAATCTGAAGTTCACACATTTCAGAAATACATTGATAACCTAAACTGAAGAAAACCTGCAATGTAAATTTTTTTTATACTTAGATTTTTCTCAGAAAAGCTCAAGGGGCATTAAACCTATTAACAGAAGTTACCATAAAGGTGATGTGTTTAATGAATGTCTATCAGCATCGTATATTTTTATACTTTCTTACTGTAACAACAGTAAATACACTGTTAATCTTGTAGCATGATGCTGTGGAATGACTGTAATTTTCTGTTTGATTCCTGAGTATGCAAAGGTGGTCTGGCCAGTTCAATTTAATTCCATACGTATTTATGAAGTGAGGCACGCTACTGTTAGGAAAAAAAAATGTACAGTGTAAAGAGCACTAGTTTTAGAATGAGAGGACCCTGAGTTCAAATTCTACTTCTGACACTGCCTATGTGATCTTGGGCAAGTCATGCGACACCTGGCAGAACTCAGTTTCACCATCTGTAAGAAGAGGTGATTGGACCAGAAAGTCTCTGAGGTCCTATCCAGTCCAAGATCTAAGATCCTACAATCAAGAAGGGAGAAATGCCATGGATATCAATAACTCTGACAACACACCATGCGGTCACAAGTAATGGAACGTGAATCCCAAGGAACACGCCAGTAGAGTGCTGGATCTAAGCCAAACAGCAAAACAAACAGATCAACCAAGCAACCTTTGTAAGCTGTAAGGTATTGGACAGTTGAGGATTTGGTGACAATAGCTAGTTTTTAATAAAAAACATCTTACTGTTAGTTGGTGCAATAGATAGAGCACTGGGCTTAGAGTCAGGAAGTCTCATCCTCCTGAGTTCAAATTCAGCCTTGGATACTTGCTAGCTATGTGACCCTGGTTATGTCACTTAACCCTGCTTGCCTCAGTTTCTTCATCTCTAAAGCTGGGGAAGGAAATGGCAAACCACTCTACTATCTCTGCCAAGAAAACCCCAAAACTCCAGGAAGAACTGGACATGACTCAACAACAACAATAACAACCACCCTGCTATTTCAAAGTTGATTGACAGACACAAGACAGAACTATGGGGCAGATGCAGTCAATAGGAATAAAGCAACCACACATAAAAACATTTTAGACACAATTTATCCTTAAGGGAAGATGGCAACTGTTCTCTAATGACATCAATAGGTGGGAGTTAATTCAAATAGTTTATATTTATTCTATAAAGAATAAACTTTCTTTCACCCTCTTTTTCATTTTCTCTTCCTTTTTTAGCTTACTGATGGAGTTCCTAAGCAGTTGAATTACTCTACCTTGGAAGAGGCAAGATTTCTGTAGTGTCCGTATCTCACAAGAGGTTGGAAGTTCCCACTGCTGCACACATAGACAGCATCTTCAGCTGGGTGTTACAGAAGGCCTTCTACCCACTTGCTAAGTACTGGAAATAGCAATCACTTCATTTTTGCTACCTTTAAATCTTTTGGGAGAAAGGTAGCAGTACATTTGGGGGATTCATTAAGAACACTGATTTGGGTATCACAGCACAATCAGGAACACAAGAAATTCCTTCACAGGTGACCTCAAAGCCTGATACCCACCCTGTGGGACTTGCCACTGCTTCGTTTTTAAGAAGCCATACAGAAATTATTAGTCATGAGACCTAATGTAAACCACTTCTCTTTCAAAAGGAGACACTGGGAATTTTAGTAACTGCCGAGAACACTGGGTTCTGCATTTTTAATGTCTCCTCAAAAGTACCTTGGGTTTAAAATTCAATGTGTATTGCCACTTAAAATAGATGTCTGCTTCCCCTATAAAAAC
Organism: Phascolarctos cinereus; assembly: GCF_003287225.1. Taxonomy (NCBI): domain Eukaryota; kingdom Metazoa; phylum Chordata; class Mammalia; order Diprotodontia; family Phascolarctidae; genus Phascolarctos; species Phascolarctos cinereus. The sequence goes on along the minus strand of NW_027555958.1, from coordinate 227,676,379 downwards.
AGGTAACTGGCGATAGATCATCTTTTCCCTCTGGTATCAGTTTAATAATAAACCTGTCAGGCTATGAAATCATGTGGCTGATCAGTACCGCAGCGCTACTCTGCTATTATTTAAAGAGAAGGGACTGAATGGCAAGAGACAGATTACCTCATTATAAATCATTCAAGGGCTTTTCATTATGTCATGGCCCTTATTTAAAAAAAAATTATACACATAAAATACTTAGGTGATATATGGAGATAAGAAAAATCATTTTCTCAGAATGCCAGTGACATAAGAGCAGTTAGATTGTGTGTGTGCTGACACCAGGCTGGTGTGATGAGCATGTGGTGACAGACAGGCACATTCATCACGCTTCCTGTGGGATAAGAGTAGAAGGTTTATCCCATCACAGTGTGGGAGCACAAGGTTACTCCACTGACTATGGGAGAAGGCTTAGATTTCATACATTAATCACTCTAGGAGCTAAATGACTTCACTTGCCTCACTGTAGGGACATCACGAGTGGTGCACATAAGGCTGAGCAATGACAGCCTGAAGCTATGTGTCCAATGAAAAGGATGTTGTAGAAATGGAAATTCAAACAGCTCTGAGGTTTAATCTCACTTAGATTGGCAAAGATGGCAAAATACGACAACAGTGAATGTTGGAGGGGCTGTGGGAAGACATGGTCACTAATGACACTGTTGGTGAAACAACTGGTCCAACTGTTCTAGGAAACAATTTGAAATTATATTAGAAAAACTAAACTGTATTTATCCTTTGACTTCCTGATACCACCCAAATGCATATTCCTTTGGAAGTCAATGACAGAAAGAAAAGTCTTCGTGTATACCAGAATATTCTTGGGAGCATCTTTGGGGGTAGCAAAGAACCTGAAGCAAAACACAGATTAGGGAATGGCCAAGCCAAGGGTGGCACATAAGTGGGCATAATCAAACCCTTAGGAATGCTAAATATGAAGAATTCTGAGAAATCTGGGAATGTTCACATGAACTAAAGCAGTCCAAAGCAAGCAGAACCAGGAGGACAATTTACACAATACTGACGGGAAACAATTTTGAAGCACTTCAGAACTCTGAACAATTCAGTGATGAATCATAATAATTCAGAGGCAACTGGTGGCACAGGGGATAGAGCACCAGGCCTAGAGTCAGGAAGCCCTCAGTTCGAATCCAGCCTCAGACGTGTCCTAACTGTGTGACTCTGGGCACGTCACTTGACTGCTGTTTGCCTAAATTTCCATAACTATAAAATAGAGATAATAACAGCACCCACTTCCCAGGGTTGTTGTGAGGACCAAATGAGATATTTGTAAAAGCACTTGGCACAGTGCCTGGCCACACAGTAGGTACTACGCTAGCTAATATTATCATTATTATTTGTAAAAAGCACTTGGCACAACACCTAGCACATAGGTGCTACATAAATGTTTATTCCCTTCCCTTCACAAGACATCACAAACAGGTGTTAGACTAGAGGTGCAAATTGAAGTATACGTTGTCAGACATGGATAATATGTTTGCCTAACTGTGCTTCTTGTGCAAGGGAGGATTCTACTGAGAAGGGAGTCACTGGTAAGTGACAGGGATGGAAGAGAAAGAACATCGCTATAAACATTTCTACAGGATATTATCAATGTCATTTTGAAAATAATTCCAGATAGACATTTGGATAATGTAACTATTCCCCTACAATGCCATGGGCTCTGAAACACCAAAATATAGAAACCATATACTAGATTTGGAGCTGAGGAACCTGGCTTTGAATCCCAATTCTGCTACTTGTAACCTGTGTGACCTTGAGAAAATAATCTTACCTCTTTGGGCTTCAGTTTCCTCATCTATAAAGCAAGGATATTAGGCTGACATCATGAGATCACAGAAACAAAACCGAAAGGAACCACTGAGGCCAACTAGTCTAATGCTCTCATGATGGAGAAACAGAGGTCCAAGGAGACTAAATGACTTGTTCAAGGTCATATAGGTAGCAAGCATCAGAGATAGCATTTGAACCTAGGTCCTTTGACTCAGAGTTAGTGTTCAATCCATTGTGCTACAATGACTCCATGCTAATCTTCAAGGTTCTTTTCACCTCTGTCTTCTAATTCTACAATACAAAGATTATCACATAATTTTAGAGCTCAGGGAAATCTTAGATATCAGTTAGTCACACTTCCTTAATTTTGCAGATGAGGAAATTGAGACTCAGTGAGTTAAAGTGATCTGTTAGTCCATGGCAAAACTGGGTTTGGAACACAGGGCTGCTGATGCTAAGGGGACCCTTTAGGGCAGTGATCTTCTAAGTGGTACCTGGCAAAATAGGCTGTTTCTCACCCACCCCGTGATGGTCATTTGTTGGGCCTATCTCCAATACAACCACAACTACCCCTCACCCATTATAGTCTAACACTCTCCCCAATTGTGTACTATTTCTGTGCACGTTTCTAAACTTTCCCTTTCTGAGATGGGTGTCAGCCCCCCAGGAAGTTCTAACCTAACCAGGTACCTATAGCATCAACTACACAGGCACCAGTGGGAAAATCTACCTCTTCTCCCCCAGCAGAGCCACCACAAAAAATAATTAATGACATGGGTTTCATGATCAAAATATGTGGAGACCACTGCTTGAGGGGATACTCAGGAATTGACTAGCAGGCCTTTAAAGTCTCCAGGTCACTGTCATCTTATTTGATCAGTTACCTGAGGTCATGTTTTCACTACAAAGTTCCCTAGATTAGTAACATTATGTGATTTTCAGCATAAATATTTCTAAAATTGTCCCTTCCCCCTCCTGGGGCCAAGGTTTAGCATAAACATTTGTGAATGTGTATGCTAGTTGTAGGCTGGGCCTCTGGAGAATCTCGCTAGGGTAACTGGTAAGCTAGATCTCACAGAACCAAATGACCAATAGAGGCTTTACCACACCATGCTTCTTCCCCCAACTGCCCTCCTCTCTCCCTCCAGACCCTCAGGCCCTGAAATCTTATCACAGATTTCAGGTAGTTCTGAAGAACTACTCACACTACAATGACACATGATGCTGCTGGTTTGAGAAAAACAGTTCTCCTTCCCAGAAAACCCAGTCCTGTCTTTCTTACCACCTCGGCCTCCTCGTGTACAGCTACAGCTATGGAAACCAGTGTCCTTCCCTACAACTCCATGCCAAACGCTACCGCTAGTTTGAAGTTGCTGGTGTTCACTGGTCTCTCAAAGGACCAACTTCCCAAATACTCCCACAAACTAACCACAGAGATAGTGAGGTCAGAAGCAGTGCAGACGAGGGGGGGGGGCGGGGAGAGAGACAGAGACAGAGACAGAGACAGAGAGACAGAGATAGACAGAAAGAAACAGAGACACAGAGATAGGAAAATAGGAGAGACAGAAGAGGAGAGCAGAGAGACAGAGAGAGATGAGAGGAGAGAGAAAGGAGAATTAGAGAAGAAGGAGAAGGAGGAGAAGAAGAAGAAGAAGAAGAAGAAGAAGAAGAAGAAGAAGAAGAAGAGAAGAAGAAGAAGAAGAAGAAGAAGAAGAAGAAGGAGAAGAAGAAGGAGAAGGAGGAGGAGAAGGAGAAGGAGGAGAAGGAGAAGGAGAAGGAGAAGAAGGAGGAGAAGAAGAAGAAGAAGAAGAAGAAGAAGAAGAAGAAGAAGAAGAAGAAGAAGAAGAAGGAGGAGGAGGAGGAGGAGGAGGAGGAGAAGGAGAGACAGAAAAGAGGCAGACAGACATTCAAACAAAGACTGGGGGACAGGGAGGGAGGGGTGGTAAGAGCCTTCCAAGAAGTATGCCATAAAGAAGAGGAAAAAAAAAACCCAAAGGCATCTTTTAGGAGAGAGGAACTGGAGAAATAGGAGGTGATATTGAAGCTAGTGATGTACATTGGGGAGAAACAATGAGAAAAGGAAGTCTGGACTTTCTGAAGATTTGAAACTTTTCCACCATATTTTTTAAGGTGGAGGATGGAAAGAGGAGGTAGCTGAGAACAATAAAGAATGACTGTCGATGTCAAAGCCAGAGTTTGGCGTTACAGTAGCTCTTAATTTCTTGGCTTCTGTGTGCTTAAAAACAGAGCCCTAAAAATCACATACATGTGTCTTGTTCTTGGTAATTGACATTAACGACCAGACTGAATCACAGGCATAAATCAGGGCAGTGCTGTGGAAACCGGGGCTGTACCTACTGCCACAATGAAAGTCTAATGCTTTGTTCCTTGCATTTTATTTTGGGGAACAAACTAGCCACCATATACTTTTCCAATTGCTGATACAGTCATTTTGCCAGGCATAAAATGCTACTGTCTTTCTTGCGGGGAAGATTATTTTGGAATTTCTGTAAATGACTTGGGACTACAGTCTGGTCACAATCAAAATCCCTGTGAGTTAAAGGAAATCAACAGTGATTGGTTGTAACAACTTAGATTAGCCGTTACATAAATATTTACTAAATGAGCACAGAGATTGAGAAAATAACATTCAAACTCATGTTGAGACATTACCTATTGCTACTTGACTCAGAATGGGAGTTGTCATGTGACTAGATAGAAACACATTTTCATATGGACTCAGAATAACAAATTTCTAAAATATTCACAGAGTTCTTTTATTCCTCCCCCTGCCCTGACCTTTCCTCTTTCAGGGCACAGAAGTTGCTGCTTTAATTTGATGGGACCATACAGGTATTAGTATAAGTCTCTGCAGATTACTGATTAAGAGCTAACCTAAGGATTGCAGATTCCATCTAATGGTACATGGGGAGGAGAAGGAGTTTGTGCCTTTTAACACATTGATAGAAATCATTTTGGAAAAATATGTCCATATCTAGTTTATCGGAGAAAGGAAATAACAGCTTGGGGTGTGTGTGTGTGTGTGTGTGTGTGTGTGTGTGTGTGTGTGTGTGTGTGTGTGATGGGGGGAAAGAGGGGAGCATGGGGTTGGAGAAGGGAAGAGGGAGAGAGAGAGTGGGAGAGAAGAAGAGAGAGAGAGAGAGAGAGAGAGAGAGAGAGAGAGAGAGAGAGAGAGAGAGAGAGAGAGAGAGAGAGAGAGAGAGAGAGAGAGAGACTTGTCATGTAAATGTTCTCCAAATGAAACACTAGAAATGCTCTTTTTCCAGTTATGGATTTTTCCTAGCAGTTGGCTACTTTGTCAATCATAATTTAAAAGAAGTTCTCCCTTCCCACCCCCACATCCACTCCCACCCAAATGAAGGCCTCCAGCTTTCTTTTTCTTTTGTGGTCAACAGTTTGAGCTGTAACTACTCTCCTTAGTATCTCTGTAGGTTCCTTTAGTAATGGCTTTAGTAGCAGGCTTATAAGTAACCTTCCAATCTGCTTCCAGTTTCTGCATGTATTTAATCACCTTTACAACAAAAGGTAAGCTTAAACATAAAGGCATCAATGGCAACTTATTGGTAACTCACAACATAACCCCTTCTGAGCCTTCTGATGATGTAATCACTAATGTGAATATACATATCCTTATGGCTCTAATCACAAAGACAGCTAGGTATTATAGGGCAGTCATTTAACCTCTGCATGGCTGAGGGAGCTCCCTGAGATTTCTCTACTAAGACAGACAAATTGCCTTGGAGGTGGAAAGACTTCCCATACTGGGACTTCCTCCTGCCACAAAATCAGATCTTTGTATTTGCATATCGCTGTAGGTATCATATCTGCAAATCCTCTTAGCTGAGTCACAGCTTTTCATATCCATTTAACATATTTAAATGGAGCACATCCACGCCTCCCTCCTTTTCAGTATATACATTTTAAAACCACCACTGTAGGTCCTGAAAAGAGTCCTGGACAAGGAGGAATCGCAAGCCCTGAATTCTCCCCTGAGTGGAGTCAGGGATAGCAGTATATGTTTTATTTTTCCATCATCACAACTGTCACTATAGTGGGACCATTCTGGCATTTTTCTAGGCCATTGCTAAAGCAGCTGTTTAGGACCTTCTTCCTCCCCCCATTAGATTGTATTTAATGTACTTTGTATTTATTCTCTCTCTTTCTCCCTGTCTCTGTCTCTGTCTCTCTCTCTCTCTCTTTCTCTCTCTCTCTCTATATATATATATACATATACATACACACACAAATGCTCTCCCTCTCTGTTGCCAACCCCCCACCCCTTGAGAAGGCAAGCACTATTATTGATTATACATGAGAATCATGCAAAGTCCATTTCCATATTAGCCATGTTGCAAAAGAAAACACTCAAAAAACCCCAAGAAAAATAAAGTAAAAAAAAAGTATAATGCTTGTTGATTGATGCATTGCCTAGAAAAGGGTTGGAATTGGTGGAAACATAAACCACCAAATGAAAGAGAACTATTATTTTCTTCAGCCAAGGGCAAAGTGCTTAAAAAAGAATATGGAAGGTAGAAGCTTGGGGAATTTGGGTTTTTGGTATATCAGGGGCAATTAAACCCAGAAGTTAGCCACCAATGCTATCAGGGCCACCTAATGCAATAAGTGGGAGCACTACCATGCCCCTTCCTATAATCTCTTTCCTCTCTTCCTCCTAATCCCCTTCTGCTGTATGGATCTCCTTGCAAATCCCTTTTCTTTAGCAGCATCTTTCTCTTTTTTTCTTCCTCTGCTTCTGCAGAAGTCCTACCCTCATGCCTCATTGTAGCAAGGAAGCAACTGGCTCTGGGTTCCTGAAGGCAAAGAACAAGGTTGGGTTTCCAGTGCTAGAAAGGTTTTGTATACAGGCTTAGGGATACACTTATAAGCATTACTATTGCTTATGATCACCCTAATACAGCCTAGAGAATCTCACCACTAGATTGACAACAGGGTGGGGATTTTTTTTTTTGGCCACAGCAACTCTGAAAGGTCATCTACTAAGTCACATAGAGGTCACCATCTTGACTGGGGGAGAGAATGCCAACATTGACCAAAGTACACATCCCTGAAGGGTTAATGAAGTATTGCCGTGCTCTTGCTTTGGATCTTTCACCCGTGCTCTTGCTTTGGATCTTTCACCGTTACTACTGGAAGTACTCAAGACTAAAGAATTCACTAATGCCTGATTGTTATGTCATCCTGGGTTTTTTTTAATTATTTTTTGTTTGTTTGTTTTTGTTTTTGTTTTTGCTAGGCAATAGGGTCAAGTGACTTGCCCAAGGTCATACATACAGCTAGTACGTGTTATGTATCTGAGACCAGATTTGAACTCAGGTCCTCCTGAATCCAAGGCCACTGCTCTATCCACTGTGCCATCATCATGTTTTTTTTAAAGGCTTATTTTTAGAAATAGGAGTGAATCAACCTTACTTAAGGACATCTGAGTTCTAGGGGCTAAACAGAGTTTTGATTAGAATATTTTGAATCTTGGTGTTGGAAACAATAGCATTCATACATTTATGATACTCATAGGAACAATACTGCCAATTCAAATTAAGTTGTACAGTTGTGGGTCTCGATAGTCTTAGAGTTTGAAAAATGAATGATCAATTATTGCTGCTACATCGGATGTACTTATTAAAGCAGTCAGGTTGTTTCAACTTCCTGAAGTAATTCCTCCTGTTCCTTCCCCCTCTTCCATTTCTGTACCTATGATTTCTTCGAATTTTCTTTGTTGAATCTATGACCTGAACATTATGGGTATGAATCTCGACCCATTCATGCCCTGTCATCTTGTGTAATTCTTGCCTGTATTTTCCCATCATCTTTGAGAGAGGACCTGCCCAGGATGCTGGAGACCTTTCCCAGAGTCTTTTCACATCTCACAAACACTGGTCCAACATCTGGGTTGCCCATCTGCTATTCCTTGTTCTCACTTTAGGACTGGTCCAGCTTTTTTTCCCAGTCTTTCATGATGTCTTTTACGCCACTGGATGCATGTAAGTCATCAATAGTTATGTGTTTCAGCCTATCTGTAATCCTTATATATCTTTCGATTGCCCTTTAGGTCATCTACAATTTTAAATTTAGTTAGATTGTCTATTCCATGATTTGCAGTCATATGGTATGACCAAGAGAATAGTGATGTTAAAAAGATGAGTTTTGGCATCAGTGAGTGTCCCATGAAATAGTGACAAACTGAACTGGGATACAACATTTTATATTTTTTGCTTTAAATCTCAATCAACTGATAATAGAGAACAGATTCCACTTGGTAAGAAACCAAAGACTCCCTACAGGAAAGTAACTGGTTGAGTATGACTCAATCTGGGTTCGTTTTACTTTTCAGGGTTCAAACCTCAAAATGTTAGCTGGCAAGTGCAATCATGGATGACAAAGATGTGGACTAGTGAGATAATTTGTTTGGTCTGTGACCGGGGACACAGCAGCAAAGTCCAGGAAAACAATTTTGATATCAGCCCCAGGAAAAGAGTCGGCTCAGTAAGCCTCGTGCTAGTAGGATCAGCTTAATCTGTGGCAAGGTGAGATGTAATTAGCACATGGATGGAGAGAGATTCATCTCAGGATGATGGCCTCAAAAGTCAGGAAGGGCACACTTCTTCTTCATGAAAGGCTCCTCAGAGTTTTCTGCATTAAGGTTCTCCACCAGGCTACTCTTGTATATGGCACAACCACTCCTAGGCTGCCATTTGCAGAGTCCATTCAAATGACACCTCTTGGCTGGAGCCCACCTTCCTCTTCAAGCTGCATGGTAGCAAGAACCACAGTCTCTGGGGGTGGGGGTGGGACAGGCTACTCCTTGTAGTGTAACTACCGCTGCATTTGTACAGTCCTTGGTGCTGCAGCGATATCTCTCCTAACCTCTGTTTTTCTGCCCCACACGAAAAATTTCCTAGTTAAGGCTCTGGCAGTAAGTTTCACGATCTTTGTGAGTTGCTGCTATGTGGTTCTAATGATGGGTGGTTGTTAATCAAGTTGGCTGTGGCCACTGCTTTCATCTAACTTGCCTCTGATTATGCAGACCTGGATTTGGGCTCAGAATGAAAAAGCTCAGCATTCCTACAGAATCTGCTCTGAAGGCACACATGAAAGTTGATGGACAGAGGGAAACATATATGCACAAACTTTTATCCTCTTGCTTAGAAAACCAGTCACAAAGAATACAGAAATAGACGAAAGTGAGTATGTCACATGAAACACAATTTATAAAAAAAACTATAAGGAAATGAAAATCCCTGGCCATGGCATATTTACCAGATGGATGATCTGAAGCATAATGATGGAGAGCATATGTTTATACCTTTAGAGAAGCAAATTCATAGTGTTAGTAATTTGTCCAGCTGTGGGAGAAGACAGTTGTTATCTAAGCATAAGTTTCTAAGCATAAGTTTCCCAACACACCTGGCCTACTAAGGACCACCACTGGTGGAAATTTGGAGCAACTTACATATTCCAATTCCTCTTCAGACATTCAGAGGTGGGGAGTGGAGGAGAGGCCAAAAACTAGGGAGAGATGATGACTAAAATCTACTGAAAACTAACATCATTTAATAAGGAGTGGCTTCCAAAAAGCAAGGTCAACAGAATGCAAAAATTCATGCATGTATGCCCAGAAATGATTTAAAGAGGCTTAAACTTCAGCAATAAAATAAAATATGTAGTACCCTGACTTTGAGTCATTTCCTCACCTCTTTCTCCATTCCCACCCACTGCTACCTTCTGTTTCCCTTGTTTCTTTCCCTCATTCTTACATAGATTCCCTGGAGGTGCTTTGAAGGGACAGACACTTCTTTACATATATTATGCAGGTCAGTTCCAGAAATGTTTTTTGAATTAAGATGGTTTATTTAAAGCAACAAGAAGCTGCCACAGAATAGCCAAAATTATAGATATTAGAGATGGAAAAGACCTATTAGATCATTGAGACTGTCCCTCAGGACTAGTGCCGGAGAAGCAATCGAAATAAAACTATCTGCTTGCTCCAAACCTTCTCCTGAGTTAGCAAGACTAAATATACTCCTACAGGAATCAGACTTGGAAGGTCATGACTGAACTGTAAAACTTCTTATTTCAATTCTTCTTGCTGTTTTGGCAGTCATTGTCTGGGGACACTAAGCGTAGTCTAAAACTTATGAATAGGCTTCCCACAATGCTTTTTCTTTGGAGGGAAAGGTAAATATGAAGATATCTAGCTGCTGTCAAGTCACAGCTTTTTTGCTCATCTCCTAGGAGGACCAGAATGCTATGAGACTTAAAAGTCTATACTCTATTAACTCATTTCCTGGTACATTTCGCATTGCTGCCAAGACATCCTTGTGTGTAACCTGCCCCTGAAGACCAAGCCACACTAGAAAGGGGCCAGCCAGAATGGGAAATCCAAGAGCTGCAGGGAATAGGAAGTGGAACACAGTGCTGGGGGTTGGTTCTCTGAGGATTCCAGAATGTGGAAAAGGGTTCTATGCCGAGTGGCACATGATTGTGTGGAAGTTTATAACCACAAAGTTGTCTCAGAGATCAATTTAAAAAGTAGATCTTTTGAAGGGATTTTCTCTGAAAAAAAATTTTGGTTTAAAGATGCTTCAAAATGCTTCAGATAGGAATTAAAACTTAAAAGAAATTATGTCAATTTTCAAGTACATTTCTAATCTATACTCCTGATGTTTTTCATAGAAAGGCAAAATTAAGAAATTAGTCAGATCTTTCCTTTCCAGGGTTTTGACAAAGAAAAAACATATATTCTTAACAATCATCATACCAGGATCCCCAACCCCAAATTAGTCAACTTGAATAAAATATGCAAAAAGGACCACAGATTTAGAGGTGAAAGAAACCTTGGCCCTCATCTACTACAACCCCCTAATTTTAGAAATGATACTTACAAAAATGTGCATGTGTGCGTGTATGTGTACATGAGTGTGTGTGCATGTATGTTCATCTGGATCCTCCTGGGATGAAATTATGGCAGGGGGTTTAGCGGCAAACTTTCAAATCATAACCTAAGGGGATTTTTATATGTTATTCCTGGGTTTTATGAAAACCCAACTACTGACAAAGTGAATCAAAAATTTCTGTCCTAGTTTGTTTCCTGTGAATATAAAAACGGGGAAGGAGGGCACAAAGTATACTGAGAAATTTATTCTTAGGCCTATGTGAGGTAAGGAAAATTAGGCCAAGAGGTTGTAAGTTTAGATCTAATCTTAATCCTCACCTTAGAGAAGAAAAGAATGAAAAACAGTTGGCAACTGACCTAAGCTTCAATGAGTTACACATTAATCTGAGACAGGAACCCATCTTTTGATTCCTAATGCAACGCTTCTAAACAATTTCTGCAACTCTCTGGTGACTTTATGGCCACATCCACTTGGACTCACCAAGTTAGTATAAATTCCCCAAATTTAATGAGAAGGGAGGCACCTTGCAGACATGCTGCAGCTACCAAGGGTGTGTGTAAGCCCTCTATTTCAAATTTTCCATGGAGGTAATGAGGGCATCAATGACATGGGGAATTCCCCCAGCTGACATGAATTTTGGTAAGCTGGAATGGGTTTACAGTTTGCATGCTCCTGTGTAGCTTTTAAATGCAACAAGTAATATTCATGTTCCTTGTCTAGCTCATGTCTCCTGCCACTGAACTCTTATTGCCTGAAACCTAAACCTCACCTCTCTCATCAGCTCTCTGCTCACATCTTATTAATCTCTGGTTTTGACCCTCTGCCCAGTATGGCATTGTCTCCTATCTCTGGGTCTTTTCAGCTAACCTACCAATACACCTAGCTCTTAAGATCAAGATTGTTCCAAATGTCATCTGTTTGGAATTTTTCCCTTATCCTTCTTGCCAGGGGGAAAGAAGACTTGACCTATACCATGGGCCCTGCCCAGTCTCAGTCCTCATACTATCAAGATATAGGGCAGCACAGGAAAAAAAGACACCAACATAAGTAAAGGGGCTGGTGGCATCTGAACAGGTAGATTGAATTGGATTCACAGTCTAATGGAAACAACTAGGTATGTTAAAAAAAAAAGATATACACCGGATAAACTGGATATAATCTGAGAGGGAAGGCACTAAGATTAAGAAGGACTAGGAAGGATTTCTTGTTAAGCATGAGGCTTTAGCTGAGACTTGAAGGAAGCCAGGGAAGCCTGGAGGAGAAGATGAGGAGGAAGAGAGTTCTAGGCATGGGGGGACAGCCAGTGAGAGCCTGCCACAGCAACCCTCACTGCATGAAAAAGGACCATATTTCATCCTCCTGATAATTCTAGTTTCACGATTATTATAGGGACTCAAACTTCAACCAGAGAATAACCAAGAGATAACATTAAGCATTGCTACTGAGTCAGATCTACTAGGGTCATCAAAGTCAAAGCTAAAAATAAACAAATAAAAAATCATGCTGTAGCATGATGCCATTAAGTATCCCCAGCTTTGGTGATAAAATGTCAGTCAAATACTGGCTTTCTACTATGACATAATATTTATTAAGATCCCACTATGTAAAGAAATTGAGGAAAAATGACATATATAAAAATATGCAAGGGGAGAGAACTGTTTATCTCAGTTCTGAATCTAGAATAGCTGAAGCTTTTTCCTCCCATTATCTGATCATGGTAAGACTACTCAAAAGCAGCAAAGCATTTACAACCAAAATGAATCTTGCTTAGTTTGACGACTGAAACCCTTCATCCTGTCTGCCACTACTCCTACTCAAGCTGATTGTCTTTTAATAGCTTCAATGAAGGTTGTTTAAGGAAATAATATACCACATCCTCAGTTCTCCAGGGAATAATATGGCCAATTCCAGAGGAAAGCAGGCCATAGCTGAATCTGCTACTTTATGAGTAAAACAGGAAGTTCAGACCCCTTTTATTGTACCTTTTTCATTTTTGAAAAGGTGCCCAAACAATTCCAAGTCAAGTCAAAGTAAAGTTATTAATGTCAAGAAGCCAAGATCTTTCTCCATGGTTTGCTGAATGAGGAAGGAAGAAAACTGTTTGTACTCGGCTGTCCTTTGCTGCTTTGGCTTTAACCAATGAAGCAGGAAAGGCAGAGAGATGAATCAGTGAAAGGGGATGATGTTTATCTTTTGGCTCAATCTAAAATCACAACGTTCTGCTCTCAGCTCTAGCAGCCCAAAGTGGCTGTTGTATCTTTAAGACAGATAGTCTCTTCTCCTAGAGACGACAGACTAATTATAGTCCTTCTGCCAGAGGGAACTCACACATGCAAACCATTATGTAAAATATAATTTTTTTTCTTTAAGAATGCTCAAGATCATTAGACATGGTTTCTTCAACGCTAGAAAATCAGGCCAAAAATGAAAATAAACAGTTTCAAGAATTTGCAACATAATTCCCTCATGAATTTATGGAAATATAGTAGAAGGCCCTAAAATGTGGTTTGACATTTCATACGGTGCTGTTTTTCTATTTTTCCAATTCTCTAACATTTGCCCTCTTGTCCTAGATCATTTCAGTTACACTGTATTTCATGGGTTTGAATGGCAACAGCTCTGGCTGTTCCCAAATCCCGGAGCTTTGGGGGCAGGGAGGGGAGAGCTAATGAACAACAGGAAGCAACCCAGGCACTTTCTTGTAAATTAAACAAACTCCTTATAAATTAAGTTTGGTAACACAGGGGCACAAACATACAGCCTTGGAAACATGGCGGAACCTCTGACAAAGGCCATTCCAAACACAGCTATGCTTTTCCTAACGATGTGCTATGCTAATTGAAAGCTAAGGTGATGATTCCGTTGATTTAACAGTTCAACATGGTGCTCTTATAAAGGATAATAAAGTCTGCAATAAATAAGTCATGGGAATGTTGGCATTCATGTGAATAACATTAGAGGCATTCTTGTAAGGGGAAAAGAAATATATTTCAAGTCAATCAGCATCCATATCACAAAGCCAATAACAAACAGGCTGCCAGGCCTCATAATTCATGTCAACAAGCATCGATTAAACATCTCTATGTTTAGGGTACTGTTTTAAATGTTGGGAAGACAATCAAGTAAAACCAAACAGTTCTGGCCCGCTAAGAGATTACAATCTACTTCAGGATAATAAGAATTTCTCTTTCTATAATGCTTTAAATTGACAAAATGTTTCCCTCACAACAACCCTCTAAGATGAACTGTATGTTCTCACTTTTAAAGGATTTTCAGATTTAGAACTGGAAGGGCTCTTAGAGATTTTCTTGTCTAACTCCTTAATTTTACCGATGAGGAAACTGAGACCCAGTGAGATTGTGGTACATTTTAACTATTATCTCATAGAGGGATTGGGATGGTGGGAAGGAGAAATAATATTTACTAAACTGATATTTGTTAAGTGCAGTTCTCATTGTCTCCATCTCTGATCAAGAAATTTCAGTGATTCCCTATCACCTCTGGGCTAAAATGCCAACTCCTGCGGCACTTACATCCCTTCCCAGCTTGCTCCACACTTACCCTTCCTAATTTCAATGGTCCCCTTGCTCTTCTGCATATGTAACACTCCCTCTCCTGCCTCCCATGCCTGGAATGCTCTCCCTCCTCCCTTCTGCCTCTTGGAATTCCTAGCTCCCTCAAGGCTCAGTTTAAGCCACTTCCTCCTACATGAGCCCCTTCCTGACCTCTCTGTCTCCTGCACCTTGTTAGTATTCTAAACCCTCCCTGAAATTACTTTATATTTAATTGGAAATATATGTATTTGGGAGACATCGTAATTGGAAACATGTGTTTTTTGGGAGACATCGTGGAGTAGTCAAAAAGAGTCATCCTCAGAGTCAGGAAGACCTGGGTTCCAATCTTACCTTTAACACAGGCTGGCTGTGGGACTTTGATCATGTTATTTAACCTCTGATTAACTCAGGCAACTCTCTGAGTTGATCTGCACTGGTCGAGGGAGTTTCTTCACTGGTAGCTCCCTACTCCAACAGAATTTCTTTGAGCTTAAATCAAAATAACTAAATAAATAACAGAAATGTAAGGAATCTTGGAGATCATAGCATCATAGAAGAAGAGCTAGAAAAGATCTTATTAAAAATTAAAACTTCACCAGGAGGTAATTTTGTAAATGATTTCATTCCTTTATATTTTCTGCAATTAGTATTCATCTGCATTATTTATGATTCTTTGAAAACTTTTTTATGTTCATATTAAAAATGCACAGCACAGGAACTATCAACCAAAAAGCCTGTCACTTGCAATGCAGAAATTAGAGGACCTTAGACGTCATCTAGTCCTAGCTCTGATTTCACAGAGAAGGAAACCTGAAGTCCAGAGAAGGGAAACAACTTGAGTAAGCTGGTACAGGTAGTAATTTGGTACAGCCAAATCTTGAACTCTGATCCTTTGACTCCAAAGACAGCCCTCCTTCCACCTTGCTATATATGCTGCCTTCTAATTATCTCAGATTTGGAAAAACTTAGCCTTTGATGAGTGAGACAGAGAGATACCTCCGCAGGAGAGACTGTGATTAAATGTGTTATTACATATTACTATTAGTGCTGTATAGTGTAGAAATAGTGAGGTTTATAAACGCTGATTTTTAAAACTTTTTTTAACAGTTGTTCACATTTCTGCAATGCTTTAAAACTTACAAAGTGTTTTCCCTACAAACTCTTGGAAATACATATATTAAAATCCCTATTTTGCAGATAAGGAAACAGAAGCACAAAGAGATAAGGAACATTCCCAAGGTCACAGAGCTAATAAATTTCAGCTAGGATTTGAACCCAAGTCTCTGGATTCGTAAGATCAGCATGCCTTCATTATTCCACCACAATACTTCTCAGAATTGTCTTTTGGCTTAATTCGACCAAATATTCTGTTTAGTTTACCCCATCAGCTTACAGTCCTTGCTGTAGAACAACTCTTTGCACAAACAAAATTATTATATAATTAAAAGGGGTTGCCTAAGAGATTTTATTCAAATGAATAAATATAATGCTATAAATCAAATCCCTATCCTGCAGGATCTAGGAACAAAACAAATACTTATCCTCCCTGTGATGTACTCACATGTGCAAAAAGTACTTTGTACCTCAAGAGAGGACAGAGAGTGCTATTGTGTGTCTCTGAACAACCCAACTCCTCATGGTCTCACGCATGTACCTTATCTTCTCCTACCTCTCAGTTTTAATTGTGTGTTATTTTACTTCACTGAGTAGTTTATAAGCTCCATATTTTGGAGGGATTGGAGGTGTGAAAAGTTGTACATCTCAGCTGATCATCTGATCCTGTGTCTACCATCTCACACTGCACTAGCTTCCAGCCTCCTTTAGGAAGTGGAGTGGCACCCTCTACTCAATAATGAACATTCTCACGTCTGGTCCTACCCTACATACCCAGTGATTCTGAACCCCTGTAGATCATCCAAACCCCACTCACTACACCCCTACCTCCCAATCCCTTATTCTCATCCCCCTACAAACATATCCATGTCTCCTCCATCCTGAAAAAATGCTCACTTGATCCTTCCATCTCTAATAATTCTAGTTCTATGTCTCATTTGCCCTTTGTAGCTAAACTCCTTGAAAGGGCCATCTACAATAGGTGCTTCCACTTCTGCTCTTATTCGCTTCTTAAACCCTTATAATCCAGCTTCTGATTTCAAATTGCTCTTTCCAAAGTGATCAGTGATCTCTTAATCGCCAAATCTAATGGCCTTTTCTCAGTCCTAATTCTCCTTGACCTCTCTGTGGCCTTTGATGCCATTGATCACTCTCCTCCTTGATACTGTCTTCTCTCTAAGTTTTCAGGGCACCACTCTCTCCCGATTTTCCTCCTACTTATTTGACTACTCCTGTTTCCTTTGCGGAGTCTTCCAGATCACACCCTTTTAACTGCAGATGTTCTTTCTAGGGCCTATCTTTTCTTTTTCTTCTCCCTTTATACTACTTTACTTGGTGATCTCATCAATTCCCATTAATTTAATTACCATCACTATGCTGCTGACTTAAATCTATCTTGTCTCAAACTTTCTGCTGACTTCTGATCTTCCAAAGGCATTTCCAACTGCCTTTCAGATATCTCAAACTTGATGTCTAGTAAACATCTTAAACTCAACATGTTCAAAATGGAACTCACTATCTTTCCTCCTAAACCCTCCCTTCCTCCTACTGTCCCTATTACTATAGAGGGCATCACCACCATCAGTTCCTCAGCCTTGCAACCTAGAAGACACCTTAGACTCCTTACTATCTCTCACACTCAATCTACTGATAAGGTATGTCCATTTCACCTTTGCAGCATCTCTCAAAAATGTCCCCTTCTGTCCTTTGATACTGCTACTACTCTGGCAAAGGTCCTCATCACCTCACACCTGGACGACTGCAATAGCCTTTTGGTAGGTCTACCTGCCTCAAGTTTCTTCCCACTCCAATCCATCTTCTATTCAGCCACCAAAGTGATTTTTGGAAAGTCCATGTCTGATCATGTCACTCTCTAGCTCAATAAACCCCTATGGCTTCCTATTGCCTCCAGGATCAAATACAAAATGTTCTATTTGGCATTTAAAACCTTTCACAGCCCAGCCCCCTCCTACCTTTCCCCACTATGTACTCTTCTGTCCAGTTATGCTAGCCTCTTGGTTGTTTTTACAAACAAAATACTCTATCTCTTGACTGTGGGCATTTTCTCTGGCAGTCCCCCACACCTGGGAATAGATTTCCCATCCTCAATACCACCTGGCTTCTTTTAACTCCATCTTCTACAGGAAGCCTTTCCCAACTCCTGACTCGAGTGCCTTTCCTCTGTTATTTATTTCTTATTTATTCTGTATCTAGTTTCTTTGTACAGATCCATTTACATGTTGTTTCCCCAATTACACTGTAAGCTCCTTGAAGGAAAGGACTGTCTTTTGCCTCTTTTTTTTTTATCCCCAGCACTTAGCACAGTGTGTAGCACACTGTAGGAGCTTAATAAATGTTTAGTGATCAGTCAGCATGGCACAGTGGCAAGAGTGGTGGCCTTGGAAGACTGGAACATCTGGGTTCAAATCCTGTCTCTGGCACTTCTAAACTGGGTGACCTCTTGAAAGTGTTTTAATCTCTCTGAGCCTCAGTTTCTTTCTCTGTAAAATGGTGATAACAGTATTACCTACCTCACAGGGTTGCTGTGAAAATAAAATGAGATAATGAATGTCAAGCTCTTTGAAAATGTTGAAGTGTTATATAAATTATTATTACTATAATAAATTTAGGTGATTTGTATTTAGCAGTCTAAGGAGTCCATGGTGGGAAGAGGTAAGAGCACTTTAAGCAAGGGCAAGTGCTATTTGATAATCACAGAACAAAAGAAGTGTAAGCCACTGAATCACAAGCTGGACCCTTCTTCACTACTATCTAAAATTGTACCAATTGAAATATTTATTACCTTATAAAGAGTGATGATTGAATAGACAGGGACCAAAAAAAAATATCACAGAATGTCAGAGCTAGAAGAGACCTTGGACCTTATTTAGCCAAACCCTCTCATTTTATAGAGGAAGAATCTGTGGCATAACGATGTTAAGTGATTTGAATAAGGCTACATAGCTAGTAAGTCCCTGTTCTGGGACTTTAACTAAGTCTCCAGGCCCATGATGCTCTTCTCACCATCCACATTTGTTACACAGGATTATTCCTTGAATACAATTTCTTATAACTATATCAACAAAACTTCCCATCTGTGAGTATTGTTGTAATGCATTTACTTGTGTAAATTAGGAATCAAAAAGAAGCTGTCAGTAATGACTAATTTTTCTTTAGTTTTAGCTTATGCAATGATATAAAACCCAAAAAGGGGGGAAAAAAGTTCTGAGTTAAAAGTGATTTAAATTTGCCAGCTTCTAGCACTTCTGGAATCTTGCCGAGGTTAATTTGGGTCTGGGCATTTCAAAGTTTGTATGGCTCTAACTTTAATCTGATGAAGTCCCAAAAGTGGCCTTGGTAACAGAGGCAAAAATACTCCATACAATTCAACACAACTGACAGTCTGTTCTCAAGGTAGCTGGGACTGAATTAGAATGTTTTATTTGTCTTACTCCAGAAGAGGGTGATGCTGTGTCTCTTAGCAAAAGCTATTTGTGACAGAAATACCGTATAGGTCAGTCCAAAGCCAGGTAAGGGGGTGTAGGCCAGGAGGAGAACAGGACTTGTTTTAGAATATATTTAGGGTTACATTGGTGATTTTTATTTTGAAATCCACAAGTCTTTAAGCCATAGAAAACTTTTAAATGAAGAGCTCCAACATGAAGATTAATAATTTTAAGCTTCACCTCCATAGAGCAAAGATTTCCTTTCTCCTTTCCTCTCTTTTTCTTCCCTCATATCTTTCTGGATATATCTCTTCATTTTTTTTCTTTTCTCTGTCCTGTTACACCCTGGCTCCTGAAATACAGAACTCTTGTGTAGTAAGGCTATCTCACTATACCACTCAAATGTGTTGCTAATGAGCTTAGTACTTAATAGAACCATAGAAGGCCCTTGAAAAAAAAAAAAAGAAAATAGCCTGACAAATGTGTTGATCAAGGAATGCCAACAACCCTCCCAGGGTCCTGACTGAATTTCAAGGATTTAAAAAAAATGCAAAAATGGACTTTTGTGCTTGGTGAAAAATCATAACATTGAAACATAAGTCCATTTATCTTTTAACTATTTTTCCAGTCCTCTTCCAAAATTTTGCTGGTTATTAAAACATGGCTGTGTAAATAGAAACGTTCTGCTTTATAACTTACCCCCTCTTTCTCCTCCTTATACCTACAATGCAGACATTGTTCATTCTATCACAGGCATTCTCTCGGCAATGGGCCTTGATGTCAGACTGGTTCATGACTTCACAGTGGCACAGTAAGGAAGAACTTCTCAAAAATAACATTAAGAACTGATTTGCTGTAGCTCCCATGGAGGTAATCCAAGATCTTGAGAAATATGGTTTCTCTTGTTTTTCAAAGAGACATCTAGCAATACCAACAGGATTTCTCCAAGACTGTACAAATCAGTGACAAAGCCATAGACCGTATGGCACCTGAAATAGTCTAAGTCTTCAAATGAAAATGCACACCACCGAATTAGAAATCATTTCAGTAACTAACATCCTCTCCAAACATCTGTACTCTTTAACTGTTATACACACAGCAGAGAAAAGGGATATAAAGAATAAATTCTCCATTTATTAGCTGAGAGACACTGGAGGAGTTACCTCACTTCTAAGTACTTTGTTCTTCCTCATCTCCAAAAGTTAGGTTGAACTAGATCATATCTAGGGTTTCTTCCAGCTCTAAAATTCTAAGATTTGGCCCTGTATCACATCAAAGGTACTAACATGTGAGTCATCCTACGTCAAAGAATCATAGAACGTCTGAGTTGACAGGAACCTTAGGATCATGTGCAGTCAGTATACCATAATCAATTATTTAATCAAAAAGCATTTACTAAGTATCTATTACATGTCAGATACTATGCTAGGCCCTGTGGATATAATTACAAAAGTGAAACATTCGTTGTCCTTCAAGAGATTACATTTAACATGGTGGGTAGAGAGCTACAGAATGGTGGATACGGCATGAAGATCTGGCTTCACATCCTACCTTAGATATTGAATACGGGGCCTGTTTTCTCATCTATAAAATGGGGATAATCATTGTACCCACTTAAACCTTAAAGCACTACAGAAATATCATTTATTAGTATTACAACATTATTTTTAAGAGGCAGTGTGACGTCGTAGACACAGGGCTTCATACATTTTAACTGTCTGATGAGAGGCAAGTCATTTTACTTCTCAGGTGCCTCCAGGTTATATTCCAAGATGGCAAATTACAGAGTTCTTCACACTGTGAACTCTTCACTAATGAAAACACAGGTTTGCATCCAATCCCTTGTAAGTGTGTGTGTGTGTATGTATGTATGTATGTATGTATGTATGTATATATATAACATATATATTCCATTTGAAGACAGACTACTTCAGATGCTGTATACACACATGTATGTATAGCACCTGAAGTAGTCTTAAGTTGTGAATGTGTGTGTGTGTGTGTGTGTGTGTGTGTGTGTGTGTGTATGTAGCACCTGAAGTAAGTCTAAGTCTTCAAATGGAAACACATGCCTCAGAATTTGAACTCATTTCATTAACAAACATCTCGTAACACCTATACTCTTTAACTGAGGCAGAGAAAAGGTATGTAAGAAATAAATTCTCCATTTATTAGCTGGGAGACACATGTGTGTATGTATATATACAAACACACACACATATGTGAAAAATATATAGAAACACATATATGCACAAATATTTACTGTGTGTTTATGTGTATGTGTGTTCAACCAGTCCCCTAGCAGGTATCCTATCAGGGAATTTTACTTTTATTTGGCAATTGGGTTCCATATCCAGAAAGGGAAGGAAAAAGATAAAACACTACATTCTATGTTCAAATGATACCAGGTAGAGAACAGGGAAGGTGACAAGAGGACTGGATTTGGAGTCAAAGGATTTGAGGTAGAAATTTAGGCTGTGCTACTTATGTGTGTCACTGGGCAGGTCACTTGCTGTTTCTGAGCCTCATCTTCCACATTTGTAAAATGTTGTCTAGATGCCTTCTAAGGTCCCATACAACTAGGATCCTACAATCCCTCATTTTACATATAAGAAAACCAAATCCCAGAGAGAGGAAGTGACTCACTTGAAGTCTCACCATGAGTAAGAACAGAAAAGCAGGAACTTCAATGAAGGATCTTTCTGCTGCTTTATGAATATCAGAACTAATTACAAACCCCCCAAATAAACAAAAACCACCAAACATTTTCAATCTACAAAATGTACCCATTGCCACAGATTTTGTACAGGGCAAAACACAAACCTATCATCTACAATGACAAGGACCTCAATTAGGATATACTGTTCAGACAAGGTCAACAAGCTCATGTCTTAGTACAGTGTAACAGAAAAGGATTTCACAGAGAATAGCCCTTCAAGGAAAACCCTGTATGTATTCAGTTCCCCAGAGATCAAGTGCATTAAGTATCAGCAGTTGTTCTTAGATAGATGATGTGAGTAGGCAACACAAAAGAGAGGCTCTCGCTAGCACCCAGCATCACACTGACCCTTATAAATTCAAGTACACACCCAGGATTGGATTCCACAATAATTCTGGAAGTAGGCACACGACGTGGAAAATCAGTTCTACTTTGAATATCTTTTTTTACACCTCATTTATTATAAGTGCATAATTAATAGGCAAAGGTTACTGATGAAGTTGTTCAGAATGTGGCTCAGTGGACAGAGCGTGGGGCCTGGAGTCAGGATGACCTGAATGCAAATCTGGCCTCAGACACTTAGTAGCAGTGTGACCCTGGGCAAGTCACGTAACCCTGCTTGCCTCAGGTTCCTCGTCTGTAAAATGAGCTGGAGAAGGAAATGGCAAACCTCTCCAGTATCTTTGCCAAGAAAACCCTAAATGGGGTCATGGAGAGTCAGACACAACTGAAAGACAACAGAACAACAACAACATGAAATGATATATTTGCTGGGACTTCTTGTTCCAGTAGCAAGATGGTGACTTCTTGGGACATGGGAGGGGAATGAAGGAAGTGGGGAAGGGATTGTAAGATCAGGCTTCCAGTCATGGTACTGAACTGTGTGACATTGGGAAAGTCATCTCCCCTTTCTGGGCCTCAGTTTTCCTCATGAGGGATTTAGCCTAGATGATCTCTTAGTTCTCTTCTGGCTATAACAGCTTATGTATAAAATAGAGAACAAGTCATAAACATTTATAATACTAGCATATGAAGCAAATCAATTACTTCAATAATAATTATTGCTTGGTTCAAACCATACCACTATAAGTGTGTTTTATTTTAAATTAAAAAAATCACAGGAAAATGCAAAGTACAAAAGAGATCCATGGGGACTTCATTTTATCTAAGCATTTAAACACTTATTTAAATATAAAGAGACATCTGTGGTACAGTGGAAAGGGCTACAGATTAAACGTTAAAGGATTATGGGTCCAAATCCCAGTTCTGTGAGTCAGTGAGTAACCCTGGTCAAGTTATCCAGTGTATTTGGGATTTAGTTTCCTCATCTATAAATTGAAGGAGATGGGCCAGATGATTTTAAAGGACACTTTCAACTCTTTATCCTATGGACTGGCACAAGTCTTTATTTACATAGCATCAACTATTTCTGTCAGAGTGGAACTGGGCAGAGGTACTCAAAGCTTCTCCCTAGGAACAACTGCCTATTAAAGATCAATCAGAGAGGAAGAAAAAAGGCAATGGAAAAAGAATATGGGATTTACACACAACTTTCTAATAACTCACGTCCAGAGAAGTCATCAATTGCCATTGTGTAGGAAGATAAAAGGGAGCAGACAATTTAAAACAGATTCTGTCAGTCAGTAAGGAAGCATTTATTAAGCACTTATCATGTGCCATGCACAGTATTTTCACTTTAAATTTGGACTATTAAACTCATCCATAATTAGAAAGCAAGTATCTGCAGATAATGTCAGATTTTTAAAAAAAAATGTGTTGGCTAGTTTTGCTGGGTTGGTTTCTCTCTCTCTCTCTCTCTCTCTCTCTCTCTCTCTCTCTCTCTCTCTCATTACAAAGGACTGCTTCTGGGAGGGGGTGGGGGCAAAACTACTTTGGAAATTTAGGTGATGTAAATATAAAAGATATTAATAAAATTTTATTTAAAAAAGTAAAATGAAGGAACAGAATTCCAAAGTTCCAAGTCCTTCCTAACCCAAGGCTATGTAAGTCTTAAGAAGGGTGGACTGAGAACAAAAATGTTATTTGACTGGTTTGGGGTCATTAAGCTTACTGCCTGCTTTTCTCTTGAACTGGTTAACATTATCAACTATCCCCATCTTACTCTATGTAGGAATTATCCCTTCCTCCTCCTCTTTACCCCATTCTACAGGGTATATATCCTATATCCAAGACATTGGGGAGGACTTGGTCATTTCTTTTTTTAAAAATTTTTTTCTTTTATGAATTTTTTAAAACTTAAATACTAAAAAGTATACAATAAGAAAAGAAAAAGGAACATTATAAAGTTGAATACTAAAACAAATATAAAATAAGAAAAGAAAAAAAGCATTGCCATGTGCACAGCAGAATGTGAGAGTATACTTTATATAAAGTATATAGCAATAAATTTCCATTTCAAGAAAGCCTATATAATAAATACTACACAATGAGTTCAGAGTTGTCCATATTTTCCTTGCTTCCTTGTAAGTTTTCTTCTGTTTTCTGCAGTGCACATTTTACTTTGTTCTTTTTTCCCCTTCCTCCCCTCCTCCCTTTCCCAAGAACGCTACAATTGAGCATGGATATATATGTATGTATGTATGTATGTATGTATATTTACAGACATACACATACACATACATTATATACTTACATATACATACATATACTTATATATCTATATCATACTCATATATATCCAAATATGTTCATATGCATGTACTATATACTTGTATTGTACTATATATCTACTGTACTATATACTTGTTTGTCCTGTTTCTCTGAGGATGGATAATATCTTCCTAAGTTCAAGTCTTTCCATATTTTTCTAAGTCCCCACCAACTCATCACTTCCTACACCACAGCAATATTCCAACCTTATATTGTCTAGTTATTTTAAATAGTCTAAAACAATATTGATTGATGTGGCTGACACATAGTGTAGTTTCCCTAAGTTTTGGACTTAGTCATTTCTGAAGAAAACCATTAAGCTAGATTAGTGAGGTGGAGTGGGGTAGAGGGATTGATTATGTGAAGCTTGGAGGTGAGATTCCCAGTCCTTAAACAAAATAAGAGTTAAATTTAGGTTGTATTAATTTATTCTTAGGTGTTCAGCACTAGTGGAGAGCAAGGTCTCAAACAAAGATAGATTTTTGTAGGGAAGTTCTTAATTGTTATTTAAAATAAAACCTCATAATCCTAGTGGGGGGCCTAAGAAAAGAATGGAATTTAGTCCCTTAATAATCAGAATATCCTAGCACTTTACATGGTTTTGAATTTTGGTTGTGTGTTAAGTGATAAGGCAGAGCTAATTTTTCATATTTTGTTGATCAATATCATGTATCTTATCTGAATGCCAAACATCCCAGCTCAATGTTACATAAGAGAAATATGTTGGGGGTGGGGGGAGGGTTTTTAGCCATATGCTATAGAATTCCTCACACTTAGACGAATTTGCTTTTGTTTATTTATTTTGAAATGGCCAAAAATGCCTGAGAAAAGGCACCATTCAAATTATTATTTTCTAGAGGATACAATAGTAAAAAAAGGAAAAAAGCTTATGAGAACTTGTTAGTGAAAACTAAAAACATTAAATTCCGCCATACAGTCTAGGGATTTCATATTGTAACTTCGACGTTTAAGGAACTCTGTGAGTGAGTGGAGAGATGGAAAGCTGAACAGTTGCACAAAGTTTTTTGAGAGCTATAAGGTGGAGCTGGTGTCACATGAAAATCCAGTAGAGGAAAGGATCTCAGCAACAAGACTCACCTTATACTGAAACCTAGGCCAGCTATAACAACTTTAACTGTTCCAGATCCCAAGATTTTACAAAAGAAAACATAAAAATATTTTTTTAAAAGACTTTAACAGCCAAGGGGAGGTGAGAAACTTGCTCATGTACATTTGACCCCTTCTGTGCATGTCCTTTTAAATTATCACATCACATTAAGCTATTGTGGGCCTACAGAGTTAAACACTAGTCAGTTTTATTCTTCATTTGTAGTCTTCTCTCTTAAATTTGACTTTTATGTCCTTCCTGAGAAAGCCTCAAGGCTTTTCTTTAGGCTGGATGATTTTAAGCGTGAAACAATTTATTTGCCACATAAAATCCTGAGCTTCCTTTGCCATTTAATTTTTTTTTAATTTGCAACCCCTCACTTGCATTTAAATAAAATGAATTTGAATACATAAAAATGTTACCACTTTTTATCCCGTCTTAAGGCTCCGTCAAGTTTCTTTGCTTGACTATTCATTTTCATTTGCTTTTCCTTTTATGTGATGGTTCTCCTTCTGTCTCCTTGCATTACTTAATAAAGGTCTTCCCAGATTAAAATAAAAATTTTCATATTGGTCAATCTGAATTGCGTTATAGTATTCCATTACATTAATGAACTAGGAATATATTTAACTGTTCAACATTTAGGTGGTGCTGTGGAAAGAATGCTAGGCTTAGAATCAGGAAGACAATTTCAAAACCGACCTCAGACACTTACATAACTGTGTGAACCTGGGCAATTCTTAATTAGCTTCTCTTGGTCTCAGTTTTTTTATCTGTAAAATGGGGATGATAATAATGCCTACCTCTCAAGGCTATTGTAAAGTTCAACTGAGATAATACATAGAAAGAACTCTGCAAATTTTAAAGTGCTATATAAATCTAGCTAGCCATTAATTTAGTTTCCCCTCCCTCCCTGCAATAACAAATGTTATAAAAATCTTTGAAAAGAGCTCTTTTTCCCCTTTTGATGATATTCTTAGAGTAGATTTCTAACAACTGAATAATGAGACCAAAGGGTATGATTATTTTTATAATTTTTACTGGGTACTATTAGATTGCTTTTCTGTTAGAATGAGTGAACCTAGTCCTCTGCAACCCTGTCAGTACTGAATTTCTTGCTTATAATTATTTTGGCTAACCTGATGGATATAAGATTATAGACTGCATTAGGATTTTATGCATTTTTATTTAAAACCTCTTGCCATTTGGATTGGTATTTATTTTATGGATTTTAGTGTTATTGTAAATGACATTTCTATTTTTATGTTTTCTTGATCTTTATTGCTATAATGATGCTTGGTTGCTATATTTATTTCTTCCTCCTCCTCCTCCTCCTCCTCCTCCTCCTCCTTCTTCTTCTTCTTCTTCTTCTTCTTCTTCTTCTTCTTCTTCTTCTTCTTCTTCTTCTTCTTTTTCTTCTTCTTCTTCTGCAATGGGGTTAAGTGACTTGTCCAGGGTCACCCAGCTATTAAGTGTTATGTGTGAGGCCAGATTTGAACTCAGGTTTTCCTGACTCCAGGGACGGTGCTCTATCCATTGTGCTACCAAGTTGCCCCCAAGTTGCTATATTTCTATAGCCTAAACTTATACCCTATGACTTTAAGAAATTGTTATCTGCAAATAGTGGTATTTTGAGGTTTTTGTTTCCCAGTTAATCCCTCTTTCCTGTCTTGTGCAACTGCTAGTATTTCTAATAACTTGTCACACAGAAGTGATAAAAGTGGGTACCTTTGTTTTATATCCTTTTTAGTAGGAATGTTTCTAATGCTTATTTTTTTGCATATAAAAATGACTCTTGGCTAGCACCTTTTATATAGTCAAGGAAAAATATCTTCTATTCTATTCCTTTTTGTGTGTTTTTGTCAGGAATTAATGTTGGATTCTGTCAAACGTTTGGGTTTTTTTCTTAAATCTAGTAAAACAATCTTTCCTTTTCCCTTCAGTTTCTTTGGTTTATAGTTTGTTAATGTTAATATATTTTGTAGTGTTGACTCACATTTGCCTCCACATATAAAATCTGCTGGGTCGTGATGCCAGATTTTAAAAATTATTGCTGCATTCTGTTAGCTAATATTTGATTTAGTATTTTTTCATCTATTTTCATTAAGAAAATTGATTTATACTTTTCTATGTCAGTGGTAACATTGCCAAGTTTTAAAATAAATATATTTGCCTCATAAAAGGTCCTGGGTTCTACTCTAGTTTTCTCTATATTTCTGAATAATCTATGTACTATAGAGAGTATTTGTTTTTGGCAAGGTTTTAAAGAATTCACCTATGAATCTATGTGAGACAGGTGTTTATTTGTGGGGAAAATTCATTTATAACTTGTCTTATTTCTTCCTCTTAGATTGGTCTATTTAAGTGATTGATTTCTTGTCATGTCAATTTTGATCATTAATATTTTTGAAGATAGTCATCTATTTCCTTTAAGTTCTCTGGCATTCCAAAATGACATTCTTAACTTATTTTGTCTTAATTATTTCTCTTTTTCATTTGCAATTTGGTTGATTTGTGGTTTCTAGCAATTATTTATAATAATATTTGCTAATGGGTTAAATTTATTGATCCAATAAAAAGGCAGCCTCTGTTTTTTTTTAAATCAATTTAGTTGTTCTTTCTTCTTGTAATGCTGTTCACCCTTCTCACAAGAATTTTAATGTAAAATTTTCAGTGCATGAAAATTACCATATATTTATCTTCCAAAATTTCTAGATTTTTTAAAAAACAAGTCACAGATATACCAAAATGCTTACCATTCCATTCAACAAAGTTACTGTGTTCTGGTCCACTATACTGAAGATTTTTGATGACTATGTTTTCTCAATTTTCAGTGAGATAATGTCTATAAAGTACTTTATAAACCTTAGAGTACTATGTCAATACCAGGTCTTATTATTTCTCTACTGAAATCAGTTCAGTCTCTACTCTGCCTGACCAAAGGACGCTCAGTGAATATATTCAATGGAACCAATGCTGCTTTACCAACATCCCTTCCTTGGAAATAGGATTCCCTTCATCCAGAATAAAATGAAAAAAGATACTACAATCTTTTCTAGTTTATATTATTTCCTGGATAATCCATTTTGTTATTTAAACTCACATATCTGAGCTGGCTTCTAAGGCAAACATATAACGAAGCTTTTATAAATATAAATTTAAGACTTTTGTTTTTATAACACATGCTACTTATCCAGTTAAATATTCATTTAGATGAATGTAATATGAAGTCTTTGGTATGTTTATTATTTACAGGAAAGACCACAGTGGCTTCTTACAATGCAGAGTCATTTTGGGGTAAATATTTTAAGAATAAGGCATGTTATTTAATCCAATAAATATGGACTACAGGAGAAGGGCCATATGTATTTCAGTATGTGCATTATTCAACATAGTTAACTGCTTTTTTTTCCCTGAGTATATTTCAGTTGTCACTTTCTGAAGATTCATATAGTATCCCTCATAGGCCATAACATTTCCCGTATGACACAGTATTTTTTAAAAGACATCTCTGTCTCATTCCTCCATAGTATACGTATTCATGAATTACAATGACCACAAAAATCAGACTTCAAAAACATTTTTACTTTAATACTCCAAAGATCTTCGATTGTACTGTGTGGGTAATCCCTCCACCAACATAGATCAGATCTTCTCTACAAAAGAGCAATGGAGTCAGAGAACATGGGTTCAAAGTATTGTACTGCTACTTCAGTACTTCATTGCCCTCTAGCCAACCTGGTGATGAATCTCTCTGAATTTAATTAGGCTGATCTTGAGGTGACAGACATGCCATTCATTACTGGCCCCATATTAATAACAACATCAACAACAATAATTGTAACTGGCATTTCTACAGCACTATAAGGTGTAAAAAGTGCTTTATAAATATTATCTCATATTCAAAGCTTTTCCATTTTTGTAAGAGTAGGCTCTGTTAGTATAGCCTCTGAGGACCCAGAATCACTTCCTTGGCCCAGTGAGGAATTTGGAATAGGATTTTAGCCAGCCAAGAATACTGTGAAGTAATACTCCTATGTCTCAATAAGGGCCAAGATTTGTTTACCACTCTCTGATCTTCTCAAAGACAGCAGACAGGAAAAAACAGGTTAAAAAACATTGTCAACCCTAAGACTATAACTCATCAACATTGTTCTTTAGGATGGTTCCCGCTTACTCTTGGACTCCTTGAAGTGTGGCCTCTTCTTCCCTACCTATAGTTGTCTGACCTCTCCTCTAAGCACTCTCTTTTGTCTTTTTACCCTAAGTGCTACAGCCATTAAATAACAAGTACGATTTCTATATAGAAAATGATGTGGTTATTTTGTAGTCATACAAAAATGTGGTTAGATTATCTTTAGACAAATTTTAAAGAAAGGAGTCTTACTACCTTTCCTAAATGTAAGAATTGAAAAAAAAGGACCAAAAATGATTAGAAAAAAGTACCTCAAATCATGTAAAGATAATACTAAATATTAACTGAAGGTATTATTATAATTTTGATTTTTTAAAAAAGATGCTATTTTGTTTTACTAGGAATAAATAGAAAACCCAAAACCTCTAGGCTAAAGAGAAAAATGTTGTTAAAACATTTCTCTAAACCATCTTTGAAGGACAAAGACAAAGCTGGCCAAATGATTCTTTTTGTAGGAACATTTAAAAAATATTATTATTAACTAAGCTAAATTAAGAAACGAGTCTCAACAAGGAACAGACTTTATGATATGCTATCAGTCTGTTACGGAGAAATGGGCAAGTCCATACAGTAAGAACAACAGTCTACTTAAAAGTTATTATGAAACTCCCCTTAAAGAAATTAGAAGAGCTTGAATTAAAAACAAAACAATATGATAAAACTAACCAGAAATTGTAATCAGAAAACATTTCTTGTGCAATTATCATGCAATCTAAAGTGTTTCCTAACCATTTTTATCTCATGATATACCCTCTAACAGAGTAAGCTTTTAATAATATACCAAGTTGGAGTACAGAAGAAAGGATGCCACAGAACAAAATTTGGCCAGGATTTGTGTGCAATTCTGGTTAAGCATTTGGTGGGAATAAAGGAAATGAGAGAACACAGGAAAGAGGAAGGAAAAGGAAACAAATGGGGAGCCAGAGACAGTAAAGAAAGTAAAGTAGAGGGAGAAAAGAAACGAAAGAGGTGGGAAAAGAGAATATGGAGGAGAGATGAGAAGAAGGATCCCAGGATTTAAAGATGAGAGCAAACTTGGATGTCACCTAGTCCAACACCCGCACTGTATAGGTTCAAAATTGGAAGCCTAGAGAGTTATTTTTCTTGTGCTGAGATTTGAATTCACTACTTTGGAGTTCAAATGCAGTATTCTTTGCACTGCACTATGGGAAGATAACAGAAAAGAGGAGAGAGAATGAATGGAACAAAGGAGAAAAGAAAAGAGGGAGAACAGAAAGGGAAGAATGAGGTGAGAGGGAAAAGAAGGAAGAAAATGAGGAGAGGAGAAAGGGTGAAGAGGTATAATGATAATAAGCTACATTTATTTAGCCCTTTATGGTTTACAGTATACTTTCCTTGCCAGAACCCTATAGGATAACCTACAATAATTATTTCCATTTTATAGATGGGAAAACTGAATCTAGCAGAAAATAAAAGACTTGCTCAAGGGGATCCAGGTGATCAGTACTGGAGGTAGGATTCAAATCTAAGCTTTCTGACTCCAGTCTCTCATCATGAACAAGAGGCAGTGGAGCTGGCCTTGCCTACCTCCAACTTTGGCCAACAACGTTGAAGGCAAGGTGCTTGAGGGGTCAGAGAAGTAGTATTCACTCCCTCCTCTCCCTGGAGCTATTTATAGCCTCTCATCTATGGGATAAACTTGGAAAGGAAAGAAGGAGGGAGACCCATGTAGAGCTTGATTCTTTCCTCCTGTTCTGGGGCCCCTAATTGTCCTCACCACTTACTATTTCTCCTGCTTGTTCAGTCTTCATTCTCTTCCACCTATTTGATCACCAAAGTTAGATGAACACATGCCTTGATTTTCCTAGGACAGTCCCAGTTTCAAATATTCTGTTTTGATCTTACTTCAAGGAGATATAATTTTGATGGTGCTGTTAATCTGTTCACTGACAATAATAATGACAACAAGAGCTAGCATCTATATGGTGTTTAAGGTTTGCAAAGCACTTCACAGGTATTATCTCATTTTATCCCCACAATAACCCTGGGATGTAGATGTTTTATTATTCCTATTTTATTGATGGGGAAATTGAGGCGGACAGAGGGTGATTTGCCTAGAGTTACACAGCTACTTAAGTGGCTGTGAACTCAGATCTTCCTGCCTCCTGGTCCAGCACTCTATCCATAGTGCCACCTAGCCCTCACACATGCGGCTTACCTTCCGTAACTTAGTAGTTACATCTTTATAAGCAACTTTGTGAAGGGCTTCATACAAAGTAGAGAAAAATATATCCTCCATCTCTCCCTATCTCCCAATTTTTTGTTAAAAATATTGTTCCGTACTCATAGGGAGTCCTCTTAGACTCTCCTACCTCTATTTTCAGAGGCTCACAGTCTTTTCTGGTGGATCATATATGGCACAGGACTGGTTTTTCTCCCCTTAAATGCCACATTTAGTCTTGTATCTGCATCCTTTCTACTGGTCCTGATCAGAGAACCTAGCTGGGGAGGAAAACAATCATGATTCTGAGAGAGACCCATTTTCCAAAACACTGGGCTGGGAAGGAACGTTAGGGTTCCAACTTCTGATACTGGTTCTTTCTTTGTTAACAAATCAAAACAGTATGACTAGATAGACAACTGAATATTTATTTGATTATTTTAAAATAAGAGTTTTACCAGTGATAATAGCAATGATAGTATTCACAGAGTGTTTTAAGTTTTGCAAAGTACTTTGTGTGTTATTTCATTTGTTTCTCACAGCCCTGTGAAATAAAGACTGATGATTTCCCCTATTTTACAGATGACTAAACCGAGGCTAAGGGTAGCTAAGTGACTTGCTCAGGGTCATAGAACTAGTAAGTTTCTGAAGCTAAATCTGAACTTACATCTTCTGACTTCAAGTTCATCACTTTATCCACTCTGCCACCCAGCTGCCTAACTCCCAGTAAAAGGAAATAGCTAGAGAAAAATCACTCAATGCAGACAGAAATACTCTGTTGGGTCTGGGGGCAAAACACACCATACCCTTTCTCTTACCTTCCCCATCCATTTTTATCTAGAGGAAGACCAGGCAGTCTTGCAGGAAACAAAGAAATGCAAAGTCACACATGAATAGCATGAGGGAAGATGAGGACCCTGCTTTCATGACAGTGGAGAGTTTAAGGGGCCCAGGCTATTATTGGCTTTTTCCTTGTTTCTAGCTCTTTTCTTTTTTTGTTCTCATCCCTATTTATTTTTAAGCCTCAACTGGCCAAATCACATATTTCTCTCCTAGCCTCATAGTGTAGTACCTGGGGCAACTGTCTTAATTTGCTTACTCCAGGGATGGCTCTGGTCCTGGCTATTTAATGTACTAGAATATTTGGTGGTGGTTGTGCTGGAAGTTCTACATTATTCATGGGACTGGGAAAAGATTAGCTCATCATCTGGCAGGCTGGACAGTGTAAATTAAAGCAGTATAAAACACAAACCACCATGATGGACTCTTCTTAAGTCAGGGAAACAGCACATTGAATAGATGAGGTTTCTTCCCGAAGTATAAATAACCCTTGGAACATACAAAGAAGAAACTAGCAGCTGCATTAGCAAGTTACTTGAATAAATTTATGAAGTGGCATGAATGAGAGAGGGGCTTGTCAGTTTGCTTTCCATTCGTATGTCAAAATGACAACTGGAAGCTAAATGTTTCCTTTTTCTCATTTAGATGGAGCACTGAAAAGGCCCACTCTTAGACAGGTGTCCATGCTACAAACTAAAGACAAAGATTTTGGCCCCAATTGCTTTATCAACCCAGTTATGGGTATAAAGGGAAAGCAGTGGATTCAGAGCCTGTAATCTCATAGATTTGGAGCGGGAAGGGACCTCAGAGGTTATTTAGTTTTACTCCCTGGTTTTATGGATGAAGAAACTGGGGCCCTGAGAGGTTCACTGACTTGCCCCAAGTCACAAAGGGAGTGATTAGCAGAGCTTGAACTTGAATTCAGGTCCCCTGAGTTCAAATCCAGCACTCTTTCATCTGGAAAATCCTGCCTCTCACGTTTTAGAAGGGGAACTTTTTATGGTTCGTTCTAAAGGAAGATGCAGAAGATTTTCCCTGAAATTGAATGAACAATTGCTCACATTTACAACAGGCTTTCCCCACAACCACTCTGTGAAGCAAAGATATATTAAATGGATACTAAGTACCTGACTTTCCTCTTAAGATAGTGTTAACTGAATATTTTTCTACAATCAATTTGTATGAGTTACTGAAGGATTCTGACACTACAATGTTGATTTTTTTCCACTTCATTTTCCTTAATAAAATTTCTAAAACTTAGTAGTCCACCCCCAAATTCTGATCTGAAATCATGACTTGAACACGCAGGCCAACAATGAATGTATATGACACATGGTAGAATCTCATTGGTTCACACTCCAGCAAAACCACAAACCCCCAAACTCCCAAGAAAGCCTCTTACCTAAGTGCACATTAGCTGTTGGCTTCAGCACTTGTGTGACATGGCACCCCCCCCCCCCAATGGGCAGACGTACCATAGCAAGGCACTTATTAAGCTATCGGGTTACTTTCCAGTAACCATTCAAGTACATTCTTCAAGGGACCATAAAGTATGCTTGTGGGGTACTGGATCTTTGATTCTTCTCTCCACCCTTCCAACCCCAACTCAGCCCCATGCCTTTTTTTTGGGGGGGGGGTGGAGGGAAGAAGGTTATTTGTTAGTAGGCTAGCACAGTCACAAAAACTCAGTAATTCTCAATGGGTCGCTCAGTCATTAGTGCAAATTAGTGAGGTTTTACTGTATATGGTCAGACTTGATTTGCCAAGTTCTTTTCCCGTTAAGGTTTTAAACCCATGTGTATTTCAAAGGAAATCTAATTTGTAGGTTTCAGATTCATTTACACTCAACTCACAAATGTTGTTTTGTGAAAGCTACAGTAGTTGCTGTACAAGAACCCACAGGATTTTTTTTCTTTTCCTTTTTACAAGTTCTTGTTAGAGTGTTTGCTTTGAAGTAGGTATTTAGGCCTTTCTGGCAAAAAATAGAACTCAACCCCAGGAAAATTTAAAGATTCAACAACCAAGTTAGAAAATAGTTTTCTGCTCTCCCAATACTGACTTCATGGTTTGGGGTGCAAATGTATTTTAAATTCAAAAGATGTAACAATCTGTGTAAGTCTTTAGGGAAGTACAAAGAGATAGGTGAAAGGGTTACCTATCAAAGGCATGACAGGGGTCATGAGGCACAGTTCTTCCTAGGAGGGGGGTGAGTATTACGACTTGCAAGTGGGTAGCCTGGTACTGCTTCTGCCACTGCCCACCCTACTCCACTTCACCTATCATGTTCAGCTACTACTGAGAGAGGAGGATGCCCCTGCACAAAATTTGGCTGGGATTTGTGTGCCATGCTGGGTGAGTAGGGGTTGGGAATGACAGAAAGAAGAGAAGAAAGGGAAGAGAAAGGAAGAAGGAAGTAATGTAGGAGCCAGAGACAGGAAAGGGAAAGAAGGGAAAAGAAATCAGAGATGTAAGAAAAGAGAATAGAGAAGGGAAGAGAAGGGAAAAGGATCCCAGAAGGATTTAAAACTAGAAGCAAACGTAGAGCCCAATACCTGTATTGTAAAGATACAAAAACAGAGGCCCAGAGAGTTACTTGTCTTGAGCTGGGATTTGAACTCATAACTTCTGATTCCAAACACATTTTTTCTGAGTCCCTGAATGGAGTATGTCTGTGTCCAGCTCCAGAGGGCAGTCTAGAGGGAGGTGCCAATGAAACTTAAGGAAGGGGAGGGCAACACTGTTTCACTCACTCAAGTGAGGTGGGGAACCTGGGCAGCAATTAAATGGGGCAGCAAATCATCTCAAAGTAATGCCAGTTCCTAATCCGATGTAAACAATTTTCAATGCCTGGGACATTTTAGCTGGTCAGTCTTACCATGACAATACAGACAGAGTCTTCCTAGAGAGATAAACTGTTATTCACAGCCCACAGCTGAAAGATAACAATAGACAATTCATGTTTATTGATTTAAGGTTTGTAAGCACTTCCATTTGGACAATCATGCGAGATAAGAAAAGTAGTGCAAGTTTAATTACCCCATTTTAAAGATGAGAAAACTGAGGCACAGAGAAATTAAGTGACTTGCTCAGGGACACTCTGGAAAGCAGAAAAGTCAGTATTTCACTCTTAACTCTAAATTCAGTGCTCTTTGCCCTTACCACCCTCCTAAAGAGGCAGCAGCTGCACGAGGGGTATCTTCCTGCCAGCTTTCTTCTGGCAGTAAGTCACAATTCTAGGGTTGGCGAGTTAAAATCAAGAGACTTTTGGGAAGAGTGGCTGGGTTGACGCTAATTGCTATGGTGATTCATTGAGGCTGAGACAAACTTTCATAGAACCAAAACTAAAACCACTAAGAGGTTTACTAAGACCCTGTGGATTCAGATATCCTCTCATCAACCCTCTGCTACAATTCCAAGAGTTCTGAGCAAATCAAATACCAATTCACTAGCGAACAGAAGAAGTAATGCTGTCCAAATATACTACTGACAACCTCAGCACATTTGCACCAGTGTGTGTGTGTGTGTGTGCGCGCGCGCGTGTGCATGTGTGTGTGTGTGTGTGTGTGTGTGTGTGTGTGTGTGTGTGTGTGTAACCATGTTAGGTCAGAGGATCTGCAGTTGTCATGGTCCCTAGGAATAATCAAGACTAACCGTGTCATTTTCTAGATGAAGAGAGTGAGGCCCACACATGAAGTAATTTTTCTGAGGTCCCCCAGGTATCCATCAATCAATCAATCAATCAATATTTATTGATTGTGCCAAAGCACTGTGTGAGGAACTGAGGACACAAAAAGAAGCAAAAGACAGTCCTTGCCCTCAAGGAGCACACAATCTAACAGGGAAGACAACAAACAAGTAAATATCTATCATAAACTATATACAGATTAAGTAGGAAACAACTGAAGGAAACAATAGGAAGGCACTAGAATTAAAAGAGATTGGGAGGGGCTTCCTGTAGAAAATGGGATTTTAGCTGAAATTCAAAGGAAGCCAGGGAAGGCAGTGGGCAGAGGTGAGGAGGGAGAGCTACTATCAGAGTTAAACCAGATCTCCTGAATCCAAGTTCAGAACTCTTTTCTCCTATGTCATGTTGCCTCTGTATAAATGCTTGTGCAATTAACTCCTTCACTCATGTTGATAGGAGCAGGGGAATTGAAGTAATACAAAACAACTAGAAAATAATTTTTATCTGACTTGGGAACGAAAGATATTAGTTGGTCCCAAATAGTCTAAAGGTGGGAGTAGATTAATTGTGAGGTATATGAAAGCTAAACCTTTTTTTTTAACTTCCCCATGACTAGACATTATTAATGTAATTTCATGTATGTAGGTTGCAGACTCAACATTCGTTCAAGAAACTGATTTATTACTCCAGAGAAGCAGAGTGGGGCAGTGGATCTAGAGTTGGGCAACCCTTTGGCTCCAGTTCTGCCTTTGATGCACACTAGTTGTGTAACCATGGACTAGTCACTTAATATCACAGTGCTCCAAGTCATTCTTGAAGACTATAAATTACCAATGTGTGGCTAACCTGGATTAGTGGAGGGAGTTTCTACAACCTTCTGCCTTTCCTTATCTCTCCAATGATTACTCAAAAAGGAGCTGGAACAGCACAAACCAGGGTGAGAGGAGATCCTAAGGTATAATCCCGGGGTCAAACACTCATTGGATTTCCTTTCTAGATTACAGGGAAGCTTAGAGGCCATCTGCTCTGACCCCCCTCCTTTTAGAGAGGAGGAAATCGAGGCTCAGGCAGGATAACGGAGTGATCAAGGCCACACAGGCAGCAGCAAGCTTCAGAAACAGGATCCAAGCCTTTGGCTCCGGGAGGCATCACTCTCCATTTCACCACACTGACTCCTTCAGGAGGTTTAGAATGCAGGTTTGATTTTTCTGAGATAAAGATAAAAATGCCCCCCCACCACCACCCGTTTTGTAGATATTTTTGAAATAATGTCTTAAAATAGTAAACTTAAAAAAATAAATGGGGAAATAGTCTTAAAGTAATATTTTAAAGAAAAATGTCAAGATACAACTTGGAAGGAAAGGTTAACTAGCCAGATGGAAGACACACTGGATTAACAGAAACAGGATCCCAAACCATCTCAACCAACACTGGATTGAATCTAATAAGGTATAATTTAATTAGGATTGTACTTGGCTCAAAAAATCAACTTAACAAGTACATGATGGCAGATACAAAATTAGAGAGTAGTTCATTTGATAAAGATTTGGGGATTTTTGATAACTCAATGAGTTATCAATGGGATATGGCAGCCAAAAAAAGTCATGGGTTTTTATGATGCATAGGGAGAGCCACAGTATCTAGGTGAGATGACTGTCTTGCTGTACAGTGTCCTGATCAAAACACATCTGGAATACTGTGCTCAACTGGAGGAGCAATATTTTAGGAAGAATAATGGAAGAATGCCTAGAAGAAGCTGACCAGAATAGTGAAGGACCCCAGAAAGAAATGAAGACCATTTGAAGGAACTGCTTAATTTGAAGAAGAGAAGACTTAGGTGGCATATGAGAACTGACTTCAAGTATCTAAAGGACTTCATATGGAAGAATGATTAGACCAGTTCTTCTTGGCCCCAGAAGGCAAAACTAAAATTGATGAGTGGAAGTTGTAAAATGGCAAATTCAGCCTTGATGTAAGGAAAACTTTCCTAACTATTAAACCTCTCCCAACATGGGATGGACTGCCCTTAGAGAAGAGGAGTCTCCTTTAGTAGAGATCTTCAAGCCAAAGCTTGATGATCACTTATTAGGCTTATTGTAGAGGTGATGCCCGTTCAGGAACAAATTGGACTAGTTGACATCTGAAGTCCTTCCTAGTTCTGTGAATCTATCGTTCTGTAATACCATTCTCATTTATTCTTAATTATACCTTTTAAGCTTAACTGAACCTTTCTCTCATTCCCTACTCAATTAGAAATCTCCCTTTTTAATTCACTATGAATTCTTATCTTTGACTCCATTCTTTTATGAAGCAACTAAATGATGATTCTGAGATTTCAGGCTAGTTTGAATTCAAAATTCCTTGTAGCTTGGCACAATTGTTCCCTAATGAATGGACCAGGATTAAGATGCTATCCTTGTTGGTCAACTTTCTTTTCCTTCCATTTCTTTTCTCCTAGGAATCTAACTTTAGCCTATTTAATTGGCATTTCAATTCAATTTCAACAAACATTTATGTGTATACCAGATTCAAAGTACAGCACCAGATGCTGGGAATATAAAGACAAAGACAGAACAGTAATTACTCTCAAGGAGCAGATAGTTTACTGAAAGGATACAGGTATTCACAAATAAGTCTAATAAAAGCTAAATTAAGAAAGAAAGCACTCACTAGGGGAATCACGAAGGTTATATTGAACTGAGCCTTGAAGGAGGTCAAGGATTCCGAGGGGTAGGGGTGAGAAGGAAGAAAATTCCAAGCTTCTGCAAATGCATGGAGAGATATAGTGCCTTTGGAAAATGGCTAATAGGCCAGATTAGCTGGAAGGTAGAGTTAGAGAAGAGAAGCAGCATGAAATGATAACAAAAATGAATGAAACAACAAATGACATTTATATAGTGCTTTAAAGTTTGCAAAGCACTTTGGATAAATGATCTAGTTTGTGGTATCATTCTACACATTTTATAGATGATGAAACTGACTCAGGGAGGTTAATTTTTCTAGGACCAAGTGAAGAGCCCATGGTCTCCACATCTTCTGAGCTCTGAGTCTAGCACTCTGTCCACGAACACTTCACCAGCAGTTCACCAGAAAACCAGTCTGAGAAGAACAAAGCAGACTCCTCCACCAACTACTGGAGGATAGGGAAAAGAGGCAGAGTACAACTACACAGCATAGAGTGTCAGGGAGACTCACCTTCCTGAGTTCAAATCTAGCCTCAGATACTTACTAGCTATGTGACCCTGGGGAAGTCATGCAATTGTTTGCCTCAGTTTCTTCATCTGTAAAATGAGCAGGAGAAGGAAATGGCAAACCACTCCAGTATTTCTGCCAAGAACACCCCAAATGAGATCACAAAGAGTCAGATACAACAACTACACATTTACTGTGCTAAGAGCTGGGAATACAAAGAAGGAGCAAAAGCAGTTTCTGTTCTCAAGGAATTTACATTCTAATGAGGGAGACAACATATAAATAATTGGGGACATAAAGAATACCTATAGAATAGATTGAAGGTTTTGGGTTTTTTTTTTTTGGTTAGGCAGTGGGGTTAAGTGACTTGCCCAGGGTCATACAGCTAGTAAGTGTCAAGTATCTGAGGCCACCTTAGGTCCTCCTGACTCCAGCGCCGATGCTCTATTCAATATGCCACCTAGCTGCCCACTGAAGGTGGTCTTATAGGTAACATCAGTAACTAGGAAAGGCCTCCCTACTGATCAAGATGGTGTTTGAACTTAATCTTAAAGGAAGCCAGAGATTCTAAGAGCCAGAGATTACGAAACAAGAGTATTCTAGGCAAGAGAAATAAACAGTGCAAAGTCATGGAGACAGGAGATGGAGTACAGAGTATGAGGAGCAAGCAATAAGTGAGTATAGCTACCTGTGTGTGGAAGGAAGTAATGTGTTAAAAGACTGGCCAGGATAAGAAGGGGCCAGGTTGTGAAGAACATTAAATGCCAAACACAGAAGTTCATGTTTGACTAAAAGGGCAATATGGAACCATGACAGTTTATTAAGTGGTGGTGGTGGTGGTGGAGTTTATATGGTCACATCTACTATTCAAGAAAATCACTTTGGCAGCAAAGGATGGGATGGAGTGGGGAGAGGCTCAAGGCAGGGAGTCCAATTAGAAGGCCATGGTAATAATTCAGGTGAGAAGATCTTAAATTGCATTATAAAGCAGCAATCATCAAAACTACTTGGTACTGGCTAAGAAATAGAGCAGTGGATCAGTGGAGTATGTTAGGTATGCAAGACACAGTGGTCAATGACTATAGTAATCTATTATTTGATAAACCCAAAGACCCCAGCTTCTGGGATGTGAACTCACTCTTTTGACAAAAACTTCTGGGAAAACTGGAAAAGAGTATGGCAGAAACTAGGCTTAGACCAAAATCTCACACCATATACCAAAATAAAGTCAAGATGGGTTCATAATTTAGATATAAAGGCTGATACCACAAGCAAACTGGGAGAGCAAGGAATCCTTTACCTATCAGATTTATGGAGAACAGAAGAATTTATGGCCAAATGGGAGATAGAGAACATTACAAAATGCAAAATAGATAATTTTGATTACATTAAATTGAAAAGTTTTTGCACAAATAAAGCCAATGCAACCCAAATTATTTTTTTTAAATTTATTTATTTTTAGTTCTCAACATTCACTCCCACAAGTTTTTGAATTCCAAATTTTCACCCATCTCCCCCTCCCCCCACCCCAAGATGGCATGCATTCTGAATATCCCTTCCCCTACTCTGTCCTCTCTTCTATTTCTCTCCCTTTCTCTTATCCCCTTCCCCTTCTATTTTCCTGTAGCGCAGGATAGACTTCTGTACCCCATTTCCTGTATTTCTTATTTCCCAGTAGCATGTGAAAACATTTTTTTAAACATATATTTTTAAAACTTTAGGTTTCAAATTTTCTCTCTTCCTCCCTCCCCACCCACCCTCATTGAAAAGGCAAGCAACTCAATATAGATTATACATGTGCAGTTATGCAAAATACGTCCATAGTAGACATGTTGTGAAAAACTAACTCTATTTCCCTTAATCCTATCCTGCCCTCCCATTTATTCTATTCTTTCTTTTGACCCTGCCCCTCCTCAGAAGTATTTACTTCTGATTACCCCTTTCCC
This sequence comes from Phascolarctos cinereus, assembly GCF_003287225.1. Lineage (NCBI taxonomy): Eukaryota > Metazoa > Chordata > Mammalia > Diprotodontia > Phascolarctidae > Phascolarctos > Phascolarctos cinereus. The sequence goes on along the minus strand of NW_027555958.1, from coordinate 227,634,978 downwards.
AATCTGCCCTCCTCTCTATCATCCCCCTGCTCTCTTGTCTCCTTCTCCCCCTATTTTCCTGTAGGGTAAGGCAGATTTCCATACCAACTGAATGTGTATGTTATTCCCTCCTTAAGCCAAATCCTATGAGAATAAGATTCACTCATTCCCTCTCACCTTCCCACGTTTCCCCTCCACTGTTAAGAGACTTTTCTTTTCTGTTTTTTTTTGTGAGATAATTTACCCCATTCTACCTTTCCCTTTCTTCTTCTCCGAGTATAATCCTCTCTCATCCCTTAATTTTATTCTCCAGATATGACCCCTTAATCTTCAACTCACCCTGTGCCATCTATCTATCTATCTATCTACATACATACAATTTTTTTCCTCCAACTACCCTAATACTGACAAAGGTCTCATGAGTTATAAATATCATCTTTCCATGCAGGAATGTAAACAGTTCAATCTTAATAAGTCTCTTATGATTTCTCTTTCCTGTTTACCTCTTCATGTTCCACTTGAGTCCTGTATTTGAAAGTCAAATTTTCTATTCAGCTCTGGTCTTTTCATCAAGAATGCTTGAAAGTCCTCTATTTCACTGAATGACCATTTTTTCCCCTGAAGGATTATACTCAGTTTTGCTGGGTAGGTGATTCTTGGTTGTAATCCTATCTCCTTTGCCCTCCGGAATATTATATTCCATGCCCTGCGGTCCTTTAATGTAGAAGCTGCTAAATCTTGTGTTATCCTGATTGTGTTTCCACAGTACTTGAACTGTTTCCTTCTGGCAGCTTGTAATATTTTCTCCTTGACCTGGGAACTCTGGAATTTGGCTACAATATTCCTAGGAGTTTTCCTTTGGGGATCTCTTTCAGGAGGAGATCTGTGGATTCTTTCAATTTCTATTTTGCCCTCTGGTTCTAATATATCAGGGCAGTTTTCCTTGATAATTTCTTGAAAGATGATGTCTAGGCTCTTTTTTTGATCATGGCTTTCAGATAGTCCAATAATTTTTAAATTCTCTCTCCTGGATCTATTTTCCAGGTCAGTTGTTTTTCCAATGAGATATTTCACATTGTTTTCTAATTTTTCATTCTTTTGGATTTGTTCTACTGTGTCTGATTTCTCATAAATCACTATCTTCCAATTGCTCTATTCTAATTTTTAAGGAAGTATTTTCTTCAGTAAGCTTTTGGACTTCCTTTTCCATTTGGCCAATTTTGCTTTTTAGGGCATTCTTCTCCTCATTGGCTTTTTGGACCTCTTTTGCCATTTGGGTTAGGCTATTTTTTAAGGTGTTATTTTCTTCAGTATTTTTTTGGGTCTCCTTTAGCAAGCTGTTGACTTGTTTTTTGTGATTTTCTTGCATCACTCTCAGTTTTTCCTCTCCTTCCCTTACTTGCTTCTCAAAATCCCTTTTGAGCTCTTCCAAGGCCTGGGACTGATTCATATTTTTCTTGGGGGGCCTTGGATGTAGGAGCTTTGACTTTGTTGTCTTCTTCTGGTTGTATGTTTTGATCTTCTTTTTCACCAAAGTAAGATAAAATAGTCTGACTCTTTTTGCGCTGCTTGCTCATGATCCCAGCCAATTAATTGAGTTTTAAACTCTTTGTTAAGGTAAGAGTCTGCTTCCAATGTGGAGAATGTATTGTCCCAAGCTTCAGGGGTTTGTGTAGCTGTTTTCAGAGATACTTGTAAGGACCTGTAAATTTTCAGTTCTTCCAAGGTGGTATGATAAGGGGCGAGGTGTTTACTCCTTTCCTGGCCTGTGACCACAAGTATTCCTTTGTGTCCTGTAACTGTGAGGAGGGGTTCCTCTTCACAGCCACTCCAAGCTCTACCATGCCAGCGCTCCTCCTCACCCCAGAACTGTGACCCAGATCCACACACAGATAAAGCAAGAGATTCCTGCCTCAGCACTGGCAAAGAGATCCCTGTAGTCCCTCTCTGATCAGTCACTGGATTCCCCCTCAGTCTGTGGGCTGGAAGCTTGGGAAGCAGCTGCCCCCCGCCAGGGCCAGGCTCTTGGGGAATGAAGATGAGACCCCGCCTTCCTCTCTGACCACCGACAGAAACAGACTTTTCCCACTGACCTTCTAAGTTGTCTTTGGCATTCGTGGATTGAGGAATCTGGAAACCTCCACAGCTGCCCGCGATTCTGTCCTCTGAGGCCTGCTCCTGTTTGCTGCGGCCTGCATGCCCACACTGCACTGGGCTGTGCTCCCAGCCAGGCGCGCGATATACCTTTCTGATCAATCATCTAGGTTGTCTTGGGCTGGAAATTTGTTTCACTCTGTCTTTTTGTGGGTTCTGCTGCTTCAGAATTTGTTTAGAGCCATTTTTTATGAGTATTTGGAGGGGTTTGGGGGAGAGCTCAAGCAAGTCACTGCTTTCACTCCGCCATCTTGGCTCCGCCTCTGCAACCCAAATTATAAAGAAAGTAGTAAACTAGGAAAGAATTCTTACAACCAGTGTGTCTGATAAGGGCCTCATTTCTAAAATATATAGAGAATTAAGTCAAATTTATAAGAATACAAGTCATTTCCCAATTGATAAATGGTCAAAGGATAAGAATAGGCAGTTCTCAGAGGAAGAAATTAAAGCCATCTATAGTCATATGAAAAAATGCTCTAAATCACTATTGATTACAGAAATGCAAATCAAAACAACTCTGAGGTACCACATTATTGGTTAACATGACAAAACAGGAAAATGATAAATGTTGGAGAAGATGTGGGAAAATTGGAACTCTAATGTACTGTTGGTAGAGTTGTGAAATGATCCAACCATTTTGGAGAGCAATTTGGAACTATGCCCAAAGGGCTATAAAAATGTGCATATCCTTTGACCCAGCAATAGCACTTCTAGGCCTGTATCCCAAATAGATCATACAAATGGGAAAAGGACCCACATGTACAAAAATATTTTTAGCAGCTCTTTTTGTGGTGGCAAAGAATTGGAAATTGAGAGGATGCCCATCAATTGGGGAATGGCTGAACAAGTTGTGGTATATGAATGTAATGGAATAATATTGTGCTGTAAGAAATGATGAGCAGGCAGACTTCAGAAAAACCTGGAAAGATGTGCATAGACTGCTGAATGAAGTGAGCAGAACCAGGAGAATGTTGTACACAGTAACAGCCACGTTGCGCAATGACTAATGTTGATAGACTTAGCCCTTCTCAACAATGCAAGGATCTAAGACATCTCCAAAGGCCTCATGATGGAAAATGCTATCCATATCCAAAGAAAGAACTATGGAGTTTGAATGCAGATTGAAGCATAGTATTTGCTATTTTTTTCTTTTGTTTTCTTTTGTTTTCTCTTTCTTGTGGTTCCTCCTATTGGTTCTAATTCTTCCTTACAACATGACTAATGTGAAAATATATTTAATAGGAATGTATATGTAAAGCCTATATCAGATTGCATGCCGTCTTGGGGAAGAAGGTGGGGAAGGAAGGGGAGAAAAATTTAAAACTTAAAAGCTTATGAAGTGATTGTTGATAAATCAAAATAAATTCAAAAAAATAATCCAGGTGAGAGGTGATGAGGGCCTAAATTAGGGTGGTTATTATGTGAGTGGAAAAAAAAAGAACAAATGAGAGACATGTTGGAGAGAAAGAAATTAGAAGATTTGGCAGCTCATTAGATGTGTCAGGTGAGGGAGAGTGAAGAGTTGGCTGAGAATCTGGGTGACTGGAAAGATGGTGGTTTTTGAGAAAGTAAAAGGGGAGTTTGGAAAAGGAATGGGTTTGGGGGCAAAATGAGTTCTGTTCTGGACATATTGCTTCAGGACATCTGATTCCATACGTTTCATAGCTTCTTGGTGATGTGGAAGGACAGCCCTGGAGAGAGTTTAGGGCCTGTATCAATAGATTTAAGAATTACTTTCATAGAGATAATTGAACCCATGGGAGTTGATGTGATCACCGAGTTAGAGATTACAGTTTAAAAAGAGAAGAGATCCTTGAACAGAGTTTTAGGTCATATCACACCGTAAGCCCTCATACTGGAGTAATAACAGGAAGATTTAGCAGTGGAAACTTAGAAGGATAGTTAGGTAGGAGGAGAACCAAGAGAGAGGAGAGTTAGGAAAAACAAGTAAAATTGAAACTCTGCAAAGGTCATTTATCTTAGGATCAAAGATTTATAGCTGGAAGGGACCTTAGATGACATCTAGTCTCACCTTCCACTCCCATTTTTCATACAGAAGGGAATGACTTGTCCAAAGTTACATAGGTAACTAAAGAACAGATCTGGGATTCACACTCAAGGCCTCTGGTTCCAAATCTAGCACTATACCCACAACCCATGCTGGTGATATAGAGGGACTGTATAAAGAAAGAATGCATATACACACAGGGACATAATAGATCTTGTAAAGCAATGTTTCTGAAACTCAGAAATCTTTTTTCCCAACAGCTGCTTATTATAATATATGTAAAGCCATATTTGAAAAATAATAAAATGTATTAGTTTTCCAAATTAGTCATTTATAGTCTAATTTAGTAGAGGATTAGATCTTCATAAAATTTTAAATATCCATTTTGATAAAACATCCCCATAAAGAGATTGAGAAATCAGGGTAACAAGCATCTGTTGCTACAATGTTTCATGGGGCAATAAAATAATAGTTTTTTATAACATTTAAAAACAATCTACACTATTAAAATTGAAATTTTTTAAAAAATGCTCATAGCATATTTTTATTTCACTTTTCCACTATGTAAATTTATGGTATATTAGAAGTAATAAATACCTTTAATGGTGGTGATGTAATGGAAATGTACCAACAACATCCAGAGAATAGTAATGGCCTATTATTGCTCCAACAAAAATGAGAAATGCTATTGATTCTTTCCTGTATATTCTCTTGCATTTAGGCTACATCTTTATGTAACCAGCAAATGGAATGTAATATAGACGGTACTAGTATTTTTGGGATTTTTCTCATGATAAAGAAAAATGTAACATTTGAATCTACATCTCTGTGGTACAGTTATGTCTAGCAACCTGTCTAATTTGCTGTCAATGAGATGTGGAAGATTGGTCCACAGACTTTAAAAGCAATTTCAAAAGAGGAATAAAAAAATGTTTTGAGTAATGGCAATTTAGGAATATAAGTCAGAAGGACATTAGTGATGATCTCTCTTAATCCCATCAATTTACAGAGCAGCAGACTGAGGCCCATGAAGAAGTTACTTGCTCATGGTCACATATGTAGCAAGTGTCACAGTCTCATTCAAAGTCAGGGCTTCTGATATTACCTCCTGGCCTCCTTCCATCATACTATATACTCCCTTCACCATTCTTGGAATGTATAGATACTTTAAAAAATACTTAAAATCCGTAGTCAGAGTTGAAATTTATATAGCATTTTCAAGTTGGCAAGGCACTTTGCACATATTATCTCATATGAAATTCACAATGTAACTAGGGTAAACCCCTGAGTTAGGTATAGCAAGTATTATGAGATTGACCAAAGTCAAGATGACTGGTGATGGACATTTAACAGATGAAGAAATTGAGACTGAGAAAATTTCAATGACTTGCTCTTGGTCACACTGCCAGTAAATATGGCAGGCCAGCCTGAATCCAGATCTTCCCAATTCAACATCTGGAATTCTACCTACTACTCCATACTTTATCACAATGGCACCTAAGTTGTCTGGTAGCTAAGAAAATATAATGTATGGCTTTCCTGGGTGACTGCTTTGAAGGACAACATTCCTTTAATTGCATAAGCCCTGATATGTCTGCATGAGCTCCCTTCTTTTCTCTTGTTCTTTTTGCTACTTTATGGCTCAAACTTGTATTTTTAAGATGACTTAAGCAACATGAGTTGTACCCAGTAACTGCCACAGTCTACACACAGAGCCTTAGACAACATACAGATGAATGCAAGGATGCACTAGCCTGTACATTTAGAATGAAATGGGATTCTGCTTGGACAGATACAATAGAAAGCCACAGACAGTGGTGAAAGATAGATGACAAAGAACCCTTTTCAAAGCCAAACCATGATACTGATGCCCTGAAACACAAAATTCAATGTTTCCATTCAAATAACTGAGAAATAACGTGGAGACATTACTAAGGTGGGTAAAATGACTAATTAAGAACAAAGCAAATAAAACCAAAGCAGCTCCAGACAATCCAAGGAGTCTGAGGAGAGTGTGCATCTATTTCCCATGGGTGTCCATAGATCAAATGAGACTTCCTTTATTTTGAAGAAGGCAAGCAAACTCCTGAAGTCTCTCCAGAGTGCACTGGGGACAGGCAATCCCAATGATGATTTCCAGGTACTTTTCTATTCTCTGTTACTTTTCAATTCTCCATTCCAAAGCAGTCGGAAACTACAGAATGTGCTCAATTACTAGGCATTTAGATGCCATGATAGTTGATCACATTGTCTACTTTAGATTTGAAATGTTAAAAAACATAAATATATGAATTCATAGACAGAGCTGGAAAGAACCTTGTGGCTCATCTCATCTTACCCCCTCATTTTAGAGAGAACATAGAAGTTCAGAGATGGGAAGCTGATGGGTGCTAAAGCTTGAGTCAGATTTCAGGCCCGCATATCTATATTCAAGAAGCTTTTTAGATATTCTCTCATTCACCTTTATGGTATTCCTAACCTAGAGAGAAAGGGGTCATTGCTACATTTTTACAACCTAAAAAATTAAGGTACTGAAAAGTAAAATGATCTGCTTCTAAATCATTCTTCCAGTCCTCACTCTAGTTAGGAGCAGCATGCAGGTCTCCAGATAGTCTTCTGATCCATCTACATTTTAATCAATGGCTTAAATCTTCTCCTAGACCAGGAAGCTAATGTCTGAACTGCAAACAATGCCTGAGGTCTGAACAATGTAGACTTTCTGGAGTCAAAGCTTCAAATCCCAGTAGGTTGACTCAACCCTAGGGCCTAACAAGGAGGATAAATGGAAGACTATGCAGATTATTTAGTATGGGTTATGGATGAGACAATGGAAACTGAGATCTTGTTTTTCCTGTAAGGACATTATAGACCCCAAAGTACTCTTTTGGAGAGTAGGGTTTTACCCTAGTTCTGTCAGCCAAAATCTATGGATCATTTGCCAAAATGGATTTAGAAAAAAACAATGGGATAACCGCTAAACCAACTTACCCGGTAGTACATTAGTCACCCAATTAAAGTTAAATGTTAAAAAAATGTTAACTTATTAAAGTCTGGCTAAAAAAAAAAGTGTCCCTGTACCTTCCAAACCTCAAATGTAACTTCACTACTACTGAATCAAAATTTCCAAATTTGAAATCACTGATGAAGGCAGTAGTGCTGTGAACTCCTAATTATTTACAGTAATAGAGAGGAACAGAAGGATCTATAACCCTCAAACATTTACTTTTGGCTTCTGAAGATACTCTTGGTCTCACATTTGAATATAGATGCTTCAGGTATTCTAGGAATACATGGCAAACAAAACAATGAAGGCATTCTGGGAAGACCTGACTCAGGAGAAGGTTAAAAAAAAAAAGGTCTATTATCCTGCTTTGCTTTTCCCTTCCCTAATCCAACTGCTGAAAAAGACTATTCACAAAGATCAACAGTCTGAGAACAGTCTTTTGTTGAAAGAGTGCTTGCACCCAAGTGATGATTCTGCCATATACTTATTGTCTGACCCTAGAAAATTCACATAATTTCTTGGAGTCTTATTTTCCTCATCTATAAATTGGGGCTAATAATATTTGCAGTATCTGTTTCACAGAATTGTTCAAAGGAAAGCCTTCTGTAAACCTTCAAATGCTATTATTGGAAAGATGAATAAAGCACCTATTAAATACTACTATGTGCCAGGCACTAATGTGAGTTATCAATGCTATTATTCTATCTGTCAGATCTATTCTAGAATAAGAACTACTGGTTAAGTGCTGGGTTTCAAGGGCACTGCTTGCTAAGGTACAGTGTAAGAACAATTAGGGTGGAAAAACTATTGATTATCAGTGAAGTCTGATGTCACCACAAGAAATTAAATAAAGTAGTAAGCTGCTGTCACTAAACTAGTAAGCAACATTTTCCTATCTACTTGGGGCACTGTTATAGGCTCCATACAAAGCGAGTTTAGAAAAATTCAGGAAGAAGAGGAAAAGTATGAGTCAATAAACATTTATTTTGTGCCTACTATGTGTCAGGTACTATGCTAAGTACTGGGGATAAAAGGAAAGGCAAAAGAGGGTCCCTGCTCTCAAGGAGCTTTCAGTCTCATTGAGGAGACAACATGCAAGTAACTCTGTATAAACAAGCTATATCTAGGATGAATTGCAAATCATCAACAGAGGAAATGTACTAGAGTGAGGAGGGACTGGAAAAGGATTCCCATAAAAGATGGGATTTTAGCTGGGCTTTGAAGGAAGCCAGGAAGCAGAGATGAGGAGGGAGAGCATTCTAGGCACAGGGGACAGCCAGTGAAAATGCCCACATGACTGGAGAACAAATGCTTTCCCATTTCCAAAATAAAAGAAGAGCATGAAGTCTTCACTATAGGCCAGTTAGCCTGACTTTGATTCTTGGTAAAATCCTATAATTTATTATTAAAATATGTCATTATTAAATATATTATTAAAGGAAAAGTTAGTAAACATAAAATAAGGAAGTAGCAATTGCAAAGAGCCAGCATTAATTCCTTATAGAACAAGTAATTTCTAATTATCCTTATTTTCTTTATTGTTCTTTTTTTAAACAAGGTGACTAGGCTGGTAGACAAGAAATACTGCAGATATAGCTTACTGTCAAACCAATGAGTTTGACATAATATATATATATATATATTTTTTGGTGGAAAATATGGACTACATCATATGACAGACAGGTTGAATGGCTGGACTCAAAGAGTAATCATTCAAATCATTCAAAGTCAGCTTAGAAGAAGGTCTCCAGTATAGTACCCTAGGGATCTGGGCTTGATCCTATTTTAAAAAAAACCAAACATTTTTATCATTTACTTGGATAAAGGCATTAATGGAATGATTATCAAATTTGCAGAAGGCAAAAAGCTAGGAGGGATAGTTAATATATAAGATCATAGAGATAGGATCTAAAAAAGATTATGATAGGCAAATATAATAAGATGAAGCTTAATGGGGATAAATATATAAATTGTTATATAATTAGGCTAAAAAATCTGCTTCACAAGTATAAAACAGTGGAGGCATATCAAGATGTTTGAAAAAGATCTTAGGATTTCAGTCAACTTTAAGGTCAACATAATTCAACAGGGATATGGCAGCCAAGGAAGCTAATATGATCTAAGAGTACATTAAGAGAGGCACAGCTACCAGGAATAATGAGGGTTGAGAATCCTGCTTGACTCTGCCTAGTCAGCTCACATCTTTAGCATTGTGTTCTGGCTAGATTACATTTTAGAAAAGACATTGATATATACTGTAGAAATCCAAGAGGGCAACCAGGATGTCAAAAGATCTCTGCAATCACATCATATGATACTCAGCTAAAGAAAACGGATTGTTTAACCTGCAGATGAGGAGACTTGGGAAGGATATGATATGTTTTGGGATATTTGAAGCGCTGATACTCAGAAGTAGGATTAGATTTGTTTTGCTTGGTCCCAGAGGTATAAATTGCAGAGAGACAGATTATGGATCAATAACAAGAAAAACAATAGTTCCTTATCAACTACACTTACACATGGTATCATTTCTCTCAATCTTTTCAATACACAACTAAAAGTCTTACAATCAAACCATCATTGACAATGTTACTGCTATCAACACTTGGCTCAAACATAAAACAGATTTCGATACCTAATGTTGCTAATTCCCTCTATTAAGGCATTACTTTAGGTGAAACAATACTGCAGGGGGCAGTTGTTTGGAAACAAATAGCCAAAAGATCGTTGGTTATTGTTTTAATGTGTAAACTTGCCAAAAATCTTGTTTGGGTTTTGTCTTGCTGAGAATTTGCAAGTATATAGAAATAATCTCTACTGCTTCAGAATTTGTTTAGAGCCATTTTTTAATGAGTATTTGGAGGGGTTTGGGGGAGAGCTCAAGCAAGTCACTGCTTTCACTCCGCCATCTTGGCTCTGCCTAGAAATAATCTCTAACCATTGGCTTTTTACACCAGGACAAATTTAAATTTGAGACATAAATCTTGAAAAAGTTTTTCCCAAGTTGTGATTAGTGAAACTTGCTGTGTGAGATAAAAACTCGTAAGATTTTATTTTGAGTTGTATGATGGATCGCAATAATCCATCAATAATCAATAATCCACCATCTGAGAGAAATGCCACAAGCTACTCAGAGAGAATGTGATACTGGTGGGAAATCAGCATCAGGAAAAGTTGAGAGGACAATTTTAGCCTCAGTCTAAGATGAGATCCTCCTGGCTCAGTTTCTCCATTATGTTCATTTGAAAAGGAATGTTACCTGATGGGGTATAGGCCCAAGCCGAGACCTTTGCCCATTGCTCCAAAAAGAATTTGGGTCCCATTTGGCTGTGGGCCCCAGAAAACCTTAAATTTACTCCGGTCTCAAACGGTTACCTAAGGCTATATTCCACTCAATGGCTTTTCCTATCTTCCTTTGAAAACCTAGTGAAGCCCTAGTATATTTCCCACCTTTGATCTTATCCAGACCCCACTTACTTCCAGTTCCCTTAGTTATCTTTTCCCATGTCTATTTAACCTCCCAGACATTCCAATTGGAATCCTCCCTAAACTCACCCCAGCTTCAGGATCTTTCTCCCAGTCCCTCTTCCAAATACCCAAAATTATTTGAGCATATATAAGATTCACTCTGGCCTCCATTTAAACACTGAGACTTTCTCATGCTCGCTTGTCTTTATGGGCACCACTAATGTTCAGATTCCCCAAGAGTCTGGCCTGTATGGTTTATCTCTAATAAAACTCTGTCTCTGGCTGAAAGAAGATTTGGGTCGGATTCTTTCAAGCAGGACTAGCTGTGCCGTTTTGGGGTCCCAGAACCCTAAGAATCTAGACCTCATTATTACCCATCTGGCTATTCCTGAATCTGGCTATGAGGTGGATTTGATACTGCATGGTTGGAAAACTGAATTATGTGAATCCAAACAGAGGTAAGGATGTTTTATCTAGGCCCTGCAGTCTTTTCTGTCAGTTTTGTGTCTTCCAGACTACAGGCCATTCACCTACAGTTGGTAGCAAATGGCAAGGCAGACACAGCTTTACGCCCCTTGCCAGCAGGAAGCAGTTTCAGAAGCTAAGACCTTTGCCCCTTGCCCCAAAAGAACAAGATAGCTAATGTTTAACCCAAGAACACTGAGAAGTCTAAGATTTTATAGATAATTATTCTGGCATATAATCCCTTTAATATAATCCCTCTCAGTCTCATTCTGTCTGTCTGTCTGTCTGTCTCTCCCTCTCTCTCTCTCTCACACACACACACACACACACACACACACACACACACACACACACAGATACACACACTTGTGCACAATATCTGTGAGTGTATACATGTGTATTTGTGGTATTTCTTTAGCATGGATTAAAAAAAATCTCCTTGATCTCTGGGGTAAGAGATCCCAGTGTAGTCGAGAATTTAGGAGGTTAAGGTTTAGGAGGGTAATGAAGAAGGGAAAGGAGGAAAGAACTGGCTAAAAGCTAACAGCAAAATTGACTAGGTTATAAATTGTTATAAATTGGGGTATTCCAACTCCCTACCTTAGGTCTTTCCATTCATCGTTCATTGAACATTTATTGAGTTGCTACTTTGTGCAAGGAACTGGTGGAAGATATAAAGATATAGGTATTAAAGCACAATCCTCCTTAAGGAGCTTAAAATCAAGTTAAAATGAAAAAGTATATATCTAACACAAGGCAGTAGTGATGAGTTCTATCCTAACCAACTGAATTTTGGGACTAAGTGAAAAGAACAGTTCTTTGACAACAACCCCTTCCTTTGTCTAATGCCACGTCCGATGAGTGAAAACACACACACACACACACATACACAAATATATTAAAGAGAAAAAAAAAGCATCATCTAGTGATTAGATTGAGATTAGATTCCCCAAGCTCCCCTGACTCTCCCTTCTGCTTGAATCCCAATCCTCTCCCATCAATATTCATCCATCTACTCCTGGCTGCCAACTTCTGCCAAACTTTCTACCTAGCTTGCCTAAATTCCCTTCTCATTTATTCTAATTCTTTTAAACAAAGTTTTTAAAGAACTAAATTTTTTTAATTAAAATATACATTAAAATCAAGGGGAAAAAACCATATTCATATCCCAGATTTTTCACTAAAAGAGAGTTGAAGATAAAAAACCAGCATATAATTATCCAACTGCTGCCTACATGTATTTTCATTCTGTTATACACTAGCCCATTCAGTCTTGGTAACTGGGTGACTATACACCAGGAGTCTCTGAGGTCTTCTGTAACAACCCACTCACTTGTGATCTGACCATAGATTATTCTTTTTCCAAAGACCTTTGGCCTGTTTGGGCTTCCAGCATTCAGAGTGACCAAAAGCCCAAAATGATTCTCCTTCAGACGTAAGCTATAGTCAAGAAACCAATAATGACACAGTATGCTATTATTACTGATGAGGTTGGCAGTAACAGAAACCAAGAGTTGAATCACAATACTCTGATTTTTATTGGTTTGTTTTTGACATTTTTTTTTCACGGCTATCACACTGTTCACAGTGATCATACTGCTTTATCACATCATCACAATAACAAAGAGAGAAATCCCTCATGGTTGCTTTCATCATTTCACATAATACTGATCACATAGGTTAGCAAACTTTGCATTCTTCTAAAATCCAAAGAGACATTCCCACACTGTTTATCTTAATTCCCATTCTTCCACGTCAAGTAAAAAAAAAAAGTTGTTTACATTGTTTTTTTTTTGGAGAGAGCTTTTGTTATAGATATAATTTCACTAGGAAAATAAAACTGAAACACTTTAGAGCCCCCCAAGAAGCACATTTTTCCTTGCTGAGGGCCTTTGCCACAAGGAAAAAAAAAACCTCACCAATACCCAATACGGGCAAAAGATATTATTTAACTAGGTAAAAACATTATGTGATCCCCAGAAAGTCCTTTTTTTTTTTTAAACCAGGCCTTGGGCACTAGATTTCAATTTTAAACAGTCAGATGGACACCCCTCCCCCCTAAAAGCCACCACCCATGAATCCTTGGAACTTGCCTGTCTGCCAGTAGTTTGATATTTTACACTGGTGGATTGGGAAAAACATTCAAGAGGGCTGCCAACTACGCAGCTCTGCTCCTTGCATTAGACCCACTTTGTAGCATGGGCGGGGGGGAAACTGTGTTGGCTTCATAGTTCATTTCTACTCAGTGAGTATTAACCTACAGTTTTCTATGTGCCTACCACTGTGCTAGGGACTATGGCAGCGTGGGGCTTTATGAAACTACTGACTGATTTTCTGATGAATTCTACAATTCATTCCTTTGTGTATGTATGTGCATTAATCCCATTTCCACTCCCAAAAGGTGAATACTTTTAAGGAAAAAAATGGTTAGAACAATTTTTTTGTATTGATGGACCCTTTGGTAGTCTGGTAAAGCCTGTGGACCCCTTCTCAGAATATTTAATAAATACATAAAATACAATAAATAGGATTACAAAGAAAACCAATTATATTAGCTCATGGACTACAGGTTAAGACCTCCTGTACAGAGAATCTAGACAGAACAATGGTGAGTAAACACTGTTTAAGTATAGCTCTCAATTTTCTTGGATCAATCAACCAATATTTAAATGGGGATTAGCTTTAAAATTCCTCCACACTGTCTTCTTACAATACCTCAGAACTCTGTGGAGGCCTTTGGAGTTTATGAGGCACCTTTACAATGTTATTTCTTTGCAGCTCCTGTAGCACCTGGCACAAGACTTTGTAAGCAGAACATTTCACCAAACTGGACCTGGATTCTTTTTGCTGGTTGGGTTCACAAAGATTCAGTGGAGACCAAGAACTTTTGGAGAAGGAATGGAACTCTGACAGAAGTCAGGATTCCAGGTAGCTCCCTGAATTCCTTCTCTAATGCTCATATAATTCTGTATGCATTTATACAAAATAGTATGTACTTAAGTGTTTGCTGAGGGAAGGAATGATCCTTATTCCAATTCTGTGAAGCAGACAAGTCAGGTGGCCCTATCCTGAGGCTGTTTAGTGTCACATGGCTGATATATACACCTGGGATTTCTACCCAGGTCCTTCCATTACAACAAGGGTACAGACTATTTATGGGCCTGATTTAGTTGTGTGGTGCCTAGACACTGTGGTGTCTTCCAGATCTTTTAACTGATGGTGGCATCAGAGCATAGGCTTTCTTTCCCTCTCAAGACCTTCCATCAGAGAAGAGTTAGACTTAATGATCTTCATGACCATTCCAAGCACTAAATCTATACTCTTTTATATCTTATTACTTCCCAATAACTCATCTTCCCCTCTTACTAGATCTTTCTCTTCACATTCCTGAATACCCCATGCTCATCTCACTTACCTGCCTTGGCTTATGTTACTCATCTTGCTTGGAATACTCCTCTCTTTCTCCATTCAGAAGAAAGCCTATTTAAGGCTAGCGCTCTCTCACTCTCTCTCTCTCTCTCTCCTCTCTCTCTCTCCTCTCTTTCTCTTTCTCTCTTTTCCTTCTCTCTCACATCACCTCTTATGTGTTCAACTACTACCTCAATGCAGATGTCTCCCAAATTTATAAATCCAGCCTTAGACTTTCTCTCCTGAGCCCCACTCCCATATCACCTATTGAACATTCTTTTACAATCTCAAACTCAATATGTCTGTGACAGAACTAATTATCTTTCCTCCTAAAGACATTTGTCCTAACTTCCCCATGTCTGTGGAGTGTATCACCATAGGGTCATTCTCAACCCCTCTCTCTCTTATGCCTTATATTCAACCAGTTTCCAAATATTATCAAGTTTACCTCTATAACATCTCTTGCAGGTCTCTTTCACTTCATACCACAGCACTTCTCAACTAGACTATTGAAATAATCTCCAAATCAGTCTCCATGCATCCAACTTTTCTCCTTTCCAAGCTGTCATCCACACAACTGACAAACTGATACTCCTAAAGCACAGATCTGACCATGTTAACTCTCCTGTTCAAGAAGTTTCAGTAGTTTCTTCTTGTTACTAGGATAAAATACAGACTCCCCTGTGTAGTTTTGAAACCCTTCACAATCTGGCTTTAGCTCATTTTTTCCCAAACCGATTGATTACACATCATTCCCTATCAAGCATTCTCCTCTCCAGACAAGCTAGCTTACTTGCTATTCTCTCTGTGTCTCAGTGTGACATTGCATCTCCCACACTGCCATCCCTGCACAGGTTTAGTTGTAGAATAAACTCTCTCCTCTCACCGCTGTTTTGTATAATCCCTTGCTTCCTTCAAAGTTCCTCTGAAGTGCCAACTCCTACGGAATAGACTAAACGGATCTATCCCTGAAAGGGTTAGTACCCTCCCATCAATTACTTTGTATCTACTCTGTATAAATTCTGTAGTTACTTATCTTTGTACATGTTGTATCCCTTTTCCACCTCACTCCAATAAAATGCCAGCATTTTGAAAGCAAAGACATTTTATTTTTGTCCAGTCGAGTCAGCTAGCATTTATTAAGCACCTACCAAGTTCCAGACACTGCTCTAAGCATAGGGAATACAAAGAAAGGCAAAAAACGGTACCTGCTCTTAAGAAGCTCACAGTCCAATGAGGGAGACATCTTGCAAACAACTATGTATAAGCAAGCTAGGTGGCACAGTGTATACAGTGCCGGGCCAGGAGTCAGGACGACTCATCTTCCTGAGCACAAATCTGGCCTCAGATACTTACTAGTTGTATGACTCTGGGCACATCACTTAACCCTGTTTGTCTTAGTTTACTCACCTGTAAAATGAGCTGGAGAAGGAAAGGGAAAACTACTCCAATATCTTGAAAAAGAAAACCCCAAATGGGGTCACAAAGACACGATGGAAAAACAACTGAACAACACACAAGCTATGATAGGATAAATTAGATATTATCTTTGAGGGAAGGCACTAAGGGTAAGGGAGACTTGGAAAGGCTTCTTAAAGAAGTTAGCTTTAAGGAAGCCAGGAAAGCCAGGAGAAGGAAATGAGGAGGGAGAGCATGTCAAGCATGGAGGACAGCCAGTGTAAATGTTGGAGTGTCTCATGGGAGGAACAGATTTCTGTAACACACAGAACATGTAGTAAAATATAAGAAGACTTAAAGGGTAGGATGGGGCCAGGTCATGAAGGACATTAAAAACCACTGGATGTTATATTTGATCCTGGAGGTAATAGGGAGCAACTAGAGTTTATTGAATAGTGGTTGATATGGTCAGACCTGTGCTTGAGGAAGATCATTTTGACAGCTGAGTGGAGGATAGACTGGAGTAGAGGCAGGGAGACCAACCAGCAGGTCACTGCAACAGCCCAGGTGTAAGGGGTTGAGGGCCTGCCCCAGGGTGGTTGCAGTGTCAGAGGAGAGAAGAGGGAGAAAATGAGAGATGATACAAAGGTAGAAGTGACAGGACTCACCAACTGATTGGATATGGGGATGAGAGAGTGAGGACTCAAAAATGACACTTAGGTTGGGAGCCTGGACGACTGGAAGAATGGTGCTACTCTCGACAGTAATAGGGAAATTAGGAGGAGGGGAGGGTTTGAGGGAGAAGATGATGAGTTCAGTTTTGGATATGTTGGGTTTAAGATGTTAACAGGACATCAAGTTTGAGATGCTTAATAAGCAATTGAAGATACTAGACTGAAGACTGAGAGATCAGGGCTAAACAAGGAGATCTAAGAGTCATCTGCATAGAGATGATAATTGAAACCATGGTTGCTAATGAGATCACCAAGAGAAGCAGAAGGAGAAGAGAAGATGGGACAGGACAGACCATTTTGGGAGATCCCTGTGGTTAGCAGGCATGACATTGGTGAAGATCTGGCAAGGAGAAAGAGAAGGTAAAGTCAGATACTAGTTGAAGAATCAAAAAAATAGTGTCATGAAAACCTAGAGAGAAGAGAATATCAAGAAGAAAAAATTGATAGTGTCAAAGAAGGATGAGGACTTAAAAAAGGCTATTCGATTTGGCAATTAAGAAATCATTAGCAATTTTGGAAAGAGTGGTTTTGGTTAAATGATGAAGTCTGAATCGAGGCTGCAAAGAGTTCAAAAGGGGGCAGAAAGGAAGTTGTCTTCCTATCCTCAAAACCTAAGTATAGTGCTTGGCACATAATAGACATTTAACTTCTACCATTTGCACCATGCAGTTTAGCATTGCCTCAGACACAGTTTTTTTTTCAGGTGGGTATGTCCTATCTCCACAACTAGACAGTGAGCTCCTTGAGGGTAGGGATTATGTATTGTAATTTGATATCTTTATCTAGACAGATTCTAGTGCTAGGCATATACTAGGTACTCCTCAGTAAATGCTTGATGATTAATTGGAAAAAATGTCTTCCTCCTAATAGAATATTTCAATTAACAATGTGCCTAATTCTCATGTAGGTGCCAGAAAATACATGATCATTCATTGCAGACTGAAGAGGTGCCTGTTCCATACAATTTACCAAGACCCTCCAGTGGAGAATTCAGGTAAACATTTCAGACAAATTCAGACAAACATTTATTAGGAATCAATGCCTGTATATGAATCATGCTCCTAGCCTACATTATAAAACAATTCATTGTATTTTTTTGGCCTTTGCATTTTTGCTCTACACTGGGATAATACGACTATCCTTCCCATGGGAACTAGAATTATAACATCCTTCTGGTGAGGCACAGGGCAAATAAAGGATGAATTCTCCTCCCCACCCACCTTCCCAGAAGGAAATATGTATAGCTCTGTCTTCAAACCACATGTGTCCATTTTCCTAAATTTAGTCGACTGGAATGAAATATTATATTTCAAAAATTTATTTCTTAATGATGCAAGAGAAAAGTTATCCTCTAAGAATGAGAAACAATTAGAGTTTGCATGAAAACCTGACATATTTCACAGCAGAATGTGAGGCTGTTATTCAAGAGGGGAACAGCTCTACCGAATTTGAAAACATGATGTCTGGACTGCTTTCCTAATTGATGGCAATATGTACGTTCATAAAAATTTCTCTGAAATGATACAGAAGTCTACCAATAACACAGGCTCATTGACCAGCAAATTAGGTTGTGTCTATATAACTGAAAGAACATCTGGCAAATGGAAATGTCTTAACATCCAAGTCATTCCATTGTGGTGGTGGTGGCAATGTGTTGTTTTTTTTTTTAACCTTATTTTCCAAATGGTTGTTTCTGGTGTCTGAAGCCTCTAGCAAGGCTATCAGTGAGTCAGTTTCATAAGTCTGCCTTATCCAGCTTGCTATTCTTATACAATTTCAGAATTATCATCATTACTGCACATAATATATAACAAAAACAATAACAATATTAGCAGGAAAAACGAATGTTTACTTAGCTCTCCCTTACTGTTAATATGTTCTTCTCCCAATATGGAGGTGAGCTTGGGTCTATGTTAGCAAAACACAAAATATAGAAATGTTCTGAGTATGCCACATACAGTGTGCCCTGCCCTTCTCTCCCATTTTCTCCTAGGAAAAAGATCTTGCCCAAAGAACTAACAGCATCTAAGAATTTGACACAAATGTAGATAAACTATAAATGACAACATTTTATCTGGCAGACTTTTCTCTATTGCTCCTTCCATTATGGAGTGTGTGAGTGTGTGTGTGTGTGTGTGTGTGTGTGTGTGTGTGTGTGTGTGTGTTTTCTAGGATCCAAATCCTCCTTGTCTCTATAAAATGTCTCTTCCAGAGTAGGACTCACTGAATAGCCAGGACTCATGTACTTGTTCTGGTATTCACCAATTAATTCAACTGTAGACTTACTCACCTTTCCACTCTTCTCATGCACCTTTAATCACTCTCTTTCATCCACATCCATGCTGAATCCCTTTAATATCAGAACACTCCCCCCAATCATTACTCCAGTATAAATGCTAGCTTTCCAGCCACATTCCTTCCTTCACCAGATATGATATTAACATCAATAATAAGACCTAGCATTTACATAGCACTTATGGTTTACAGGGCATTTTAATAAAGATTATCCCAACCTTACCACAACCCTAGGTGCTATTATTATTTCCATTTTATGGGATGAGAACACTGAGGCAGACACAGGTTAAGGAATTTTCCCTGAGTCACAAAGCTAGTAAGTATTTGAGGCCAGATTTGAACTGAGGTCCTCCTGACTCCACACCACTTACCTGCCTCACACAAGCCAAGGTACAATCACATCACAACCAATAATAGTCCTAATGCTACATTCTATGGCTCTTATACAGAACTAAGGAATAGTAAACATGTTTTTCTCTGTAGCCTCCTCCGAGCAGCAGCTGTTCCTATCCTTCCTGGGCCTTATGATATGCTCAGTATTTTACACACATCTTTTCTCCTGTCTATCTAATAATCACTCTGTGTAATGAACACATACATATATATTATATAAATTATTGTTATATGTTATTATATTACATAAATATCTAAAACTATGCTATATAATTGCCAGCTGAACTCGTTACAAGTCTAGTGTTCCATAAATTTGACAAACATTTATTAAGTGTTTGCTGTATACAAAGCACTATACTAGGATTGGGAGTGGTTGTTATTATTTGTCCTTCATTCTTGAAGAGGATCGTGATATCAGGGAGGTAATGCCATGACATGCAAGTGAATTGGATTTAAGTGAGGGAGTGCTGTGCAGTCACCAGCCTCACTTTTTCCTCTGAAGCCATTTGGGTCCAGATATAGATCAGGATGACTGGAGATGGCCCTGGATGCAGTGGGAGACCTATGCTAGGATTAGAAGTGTTAAAAAGATCATATATGACATGGTTTCATCCCTGACAAAGCTTACAGTCTAGTAGAGAGATGATACACATGCAAATAGTTATAATATGAATACAACATAGGACCATAGATTTGGAGCTGGAAAGAATGTTAGATCGAGGTCATCAAGTATATCATCAAGTATATTCCCTTCCCATTTTTCAGATGAAGAAAGAACGGAGAAGTTAACTGACTTGCCTATTGTCACCCAAAGGAAGGGAAGTTAATATGATTACGTGCATCAGAGAGGTGCAAATAAAGTGCTATGTGAGCTTGGAGGTAGAAAAGGCCACAGAGTGGGCAGAGGAACAGGACAGGCTATAGGGAGGAGTCAGGCTTAAAAAGATAGCACAATGCAACAGACAGAAGCAGTGAGAAAGAGAACATTCCGAGCAACGAAAACCAAGTGAAGTTTCAAAGCAGACAAATTCATTAATTTTGCAAGGGATGTTCAGTGGTCCATTTTGGTGGGACATAGAGTGAACAGGCAGAAGTGGTAAGGGGCAGCTAGGTGGTGCAGTGGATAGAGCACCAGCCCTGAAGTCAGGAGGACCTGAGTTCAAATCCGGCCTCAGACCAAACACCTGACACTTACTAGCTGTGTGACCCTGGGCAAGTCACTTAACCCCAATTGCCTAAAAGCTTAAAAAAAAAAGTGGTAAGAGCTGAGGCTGGGAGTGGAGGGTAGAGCCTAATTATGGGAGGACTTTGAGAACCAAGCTAGGAATTTGAAGTTTTCTTGAGAGGCAATAGGGAACCTTTGAATGGCTCTACGCAGAGGAATAACATGACTAATTCTCTACGTGAATTAGATTTGTCTGGTAGTGGTATTTTTTTCTTGGAATGAGGGGCAGTAGATAAGAAATATGGAGGTGGGAAGACATGTTGTGAGGCTATTTCAATAGTATGAATAGATATATTCATACTATAGCATGAAGTGGGAATGGAGAGGAAGGGACAGAGAAAGAATTATCAGGACTTGATTCTGAATCCTAGATGCCCCTGTTTAGCGAGGAAATTGATAAGTTGTCCAGCTCCCAGACACTAGTAACCAGGATACTGAAGAATCTTGTGTCTATGCCATGTTAGAACTGGTTAAAGAAATTGGTAGTGCATAGCCTGGAGAAGACTTGAGGGGACATGAGAGCTATCTTCCAATACCTGAAGGGCTGTAATGTGGAAAGGGGATTAGACTGGTTCTGCTTTACCCCAATGAGTAGAACCAGAAACAATGAGTGGAAATTGCAGTGAGGCAAATTTAAGCTTAATTTCAAGAAAAACATGTAACAATTAAAGAGCTACAAGATTAGAATGGTTACTGAGGTCCCTTTTAAGCTCTAAAATCTAGAGATTCTGAAGTGACTGGACAGTTGAGAGAAAGGTCAAAGACAATGCCCAGGTTTCAAATACTGGAGGCCGGGTGAGTTATCATGTGACAACAGAAATATTTAAATGTCCAAACCACCCAGTGGAAGATGACACACAAATACATTCTAGAACGGGAAAGTGATGTTCGCCTAGCACCTCCCATTTTCCCTTATGATCATAGCACTTCTTTTCACTTGTTAATCCAGTGGCAAGCTTTCATGTCATAAAATCATAGAATTTTGTACAGAATAGGAACCTTAGACATAATTGAATACAACTCTCTGCCTGATGCATGAATCTTTAATGGTTTCATACTGGGAATGTGAGTTCTAGTAATGTACTCATTTGAAGAAAATTCTGTTAAAACAAAACAAGCTGGATTCAGTTAAACTAGACAAACCTCTATTAAGCATATACTAAATGCAAGGAGCTGTGCTTTACCTACTGTAATAAAGTGGTTAAAGATTTCCTTGATGTCTTTTCTTTGGTTTAGGGCTTCAAATTGACACTTGAATATATGCATCTGTCTCCTTTTATGTGTTAGAGCCTGTCTCCTCTGGAAAATAGTGAGACATATGCAGAAGTGAGACACATACAAAAAATTGCTCTCATAAATTTGGAAGTGGAAGAGAATTTTTTAAACTTATCCAGGACAAGTAAAGTGTGACCCAAATTATTGAGGCAGTCCATGGAAATGCTAGAGACTCCTTAAAATTTAAGGCTGAAGGACTAAATATGCCAAACCAAATGAGCATCCAACTTGGCCATTCCAAGGAAGAAAGGGTTGAGGGGTTCCTATTTATGGTTGATTGTGTTCAGTGAAGCTTCCTCCCAGTCCTCTGGATATATGGGGAACACATTGACAAGAGTCACACAAGATGAGAGGGAATCCCCTCAGATCACAAATCCACTAAAATACTGAAACATAGCGTTTTTCTGCACTAGAAAAAGAAACAATGAGAAGAGTTTAAAAGAGAAAAAAGGACTTTCTGAGACTGTAGGTATAAACTATCGGAATGCCTTATTTATAGAGATTATAGAATTCTTTCCACTGGATTTTTTGCTGTTGTTCTTCGTTTGTTTTTTAAAGCAAATTCTTCACTAGAGGTATTGCTGTACAGAGAAAGAGTGCTGGATTTGTATTCAAAGGATCTGAATCCTCATCCTGGCTCTTATACTTAATAGTTGCATGATCTTGGACAAGTAACTTAAGCTCTCTATGACTCAGTTTCTTACCTGAGTTCAATAAGGGGCCAAACTAGATGGCCTCTAAGGTCACTTCCAACTCTGAATCTATAATCCTATGGACTGCCTAAGATGGATTAAGTAGTGTAGTAGAAAGAATAATTGATTAGAAGTCAGTACTGTGTTTTGAATTCCAGCTTTGTGACTTAATGCTTATGTGACCTTGGATAAGTCACTTTCTCCATTCAGGGCCTCAGTTTCTTTCTTTGTAAAATGAAGGGGTTGATCTAGATGACATTTAAGATCCCTTTTAGCTGTAAATTTTATGAATCAATGAAGAAAGGGCCTTCTTTAAGGAACTAGGGGAATGGACTGAATAATTTCTTAGATCTTTTCATCCCTATGGTTTTAAGAATTCCTTCAATTTAAAGTGAGCTTAGGGAAGACAGAAGGGAATAAGCATTTATATAGCACTTATTACATGCCAGGCATTGCATTATATGCTTTGCAAATATTGTCTCATATGAATTTAAACAATTTTATTGAACTATGCTTTTCCTCACTCAGTTGTTTTGCCAGCCAAAATTCCTGTCTTCCTTAGAGATCGTACCTCTTTTATTTGTGTCTTAAACCACTCCCCCTGCCACCAAAAAAAAAAAGCCTCTCATGGTTTTTTCCTAGCCTTTGCTCCTGGAGAAGTTGCAGTATTTTGGCAGCCACACTCTGCAAACCAAAACCTCTGTGGCTTTTTGCCTTCTCATCCTGACTTTCCTGCATGTAAGCCTCACTCTCCAGATGTGGTCAGTATCACCACCACCATCTCCATCACCATCACCATCACTACCACCTCTGGAAGTAAAATGGCCCTTTGCTCACGCCCTACTTGTCCACACAATGTCAGGACCATTTTTCAGCACCATGTGCTTAGGAGAGATGTGAGGATTGGAAAGCAACTCTCCTCCACTCACCAGATATCAAGACTCTTTGATACTTACTACCAGGAATACGTTATTCATGTTATGCACATGGAAACCACGATGCAAAGAAGATTAGGTGGTTTACCAAAAGCTGTTTCACAGCAAGTAAATCCCAGCTACCACTACTTACAAGCTGTGTGAGTTTGAGCAGTCACTTTATATCTCTTAGCCTTAGTTTCCTCATCTGTAAAATGAAAAGATTGGGCTATATGGTCTCAAAGGTCTATTCCAGCTCTAAATCTAAATGACACTAAATCAGTGGCAGATTTCTAGACTCCTAGATTTAGATCACTAATGTGTGCTTCTTTTTGTAATACTTTAAGAAAGTGACTCTGGTAATACCCATAAACGATCTTTTTGCATTTTTCCAAGGTTACTGAGAGAGGAAGGACATAGTATATTCTTTATATTTAAAAGTGAAAATTAGGAAAAGGCATCAAAAAGAAGGAAGAAAACGGTTAAAAGAGATGGTTTAAATCTGTATCTCATCTATTCTTTCCTGCAGAGTCAGGACAGCTTCTGTTACATAGAAATCAATATTGTAAAATAATGGGGTGAAATACTTATGTAAATTAAATTATTAATATTATTTCCCTTCAGAGCAATTGTAGAAACACATTGAAAATCAGGTCTGTAAACAGGAATTCTAATTCCTCTCCAGGATGCTCTTCTTCCACCGTGTCTCAGCCCTTCCTCCCAGAGCCTGGAATTACCACACTGGAAGGACCTTGGGTCCCTGAAGCCTCTTCTGATTAGATGACTCTCCTAGAATTTCCATTCCTCTACAGGCTGACTCTAAACTTGTGGTGTGGCCTCATGCTGAGTATCTCCTCTCCCCCAGATTTAAGTTTCCTTTTATGTATTGTCTTTCTCCACTAGATTATAAACTCTTGAGGGTAGGGACTATCTTTTACCTCTTTTTGTATTCACAGCACTTTGTATGGTGTCTGGCACATAGTAGGTGCTTAATAAATGACTCATTGATTTTTCTACCTGCAATTGTATTTCCAGCATTTACAACATAGTGCTTAGCACACAGTAAGTGCTTAATCGATGCTAGCTGACTGATCGGCAGAATTCTTTTACCTGAGGCAAAAACAACTGAGCAAAGGGTTGCAGCGGTACAGAGAACACTTCAAAAAGGGTGCAGCTGCATAGGGAGAGGAGACAGTCACCCCTCAAAGAGGGTAACTTACATTCTCATGGAGATTGAGGGAGAAATCCTGGGAGAGGACCTGGGGAAGTGGTGGCCCAGGGCTAAGTAAGTGAAGGGGGTAGGATCTGTGACTACAGTATAGGCCAGTGCCTTCTAGATCACTTTAGGGTAGAAATGTGTGTGCTGTTCAGACAGATGTCAGGACTGAGAAAAAGCCCTAGCCTCCTCACCCTAGTGACAAGTTTACTAAAAAGTATTTTTAATCAGGGTATTTTTAAACCAATATCATTGGTCATGAAATCTTTGATTGTCTGAGTATCACCTGTCTTGTCCAGTGAAGTAATCCCTTGTGACTGACTAAACAATGGGAGAACTAAAAAGTTACTTCCCTTAGAGTCCAGGTGTTCATAGGACAGTTGTGGATCCCTAGTTATGACAGCAGGCAGCTCCTTCTTAGACAGCTGTTTTGGAAAAATAGGGCTTCTGGGGCCATTTTGTACAAACATCTTTGGGTAAAGCCAGGTCCTGCTTTGGAAGCCTAGAAGTGCTCTAGCCTGCACAGTGTATTACAATTTGTGTAATGTGTTATGCGCTATGACACTAATGTCTCTGTAATCCCAAATGTTAAATGCCTCCCCACCATAACAAACACAACCAAGCCCTCTCATAAATACTTTCCCCACACCATACTCAACAAGAAGAGAGCAACTCTTTTCCAACTGTGCTTTGATGACATGTTTGAGTAATCTAAAAAGTACTTTAAAATTATCTCGGCAATTCCACTTTTTATCAGCACCGTCTATTTGTTACCTCATTACCAAATTCTCTTTGAGTGTTAAGGTTACCCCCGGTAGAGACAGCTGCAAAACTGCAGCAGCAAGTCAAACAGCATATTTAATGACCAACGAACTCCTGGAAATTTAGCCCAAAAGGATACATCATTGTGTCAGACACTCTTAAGCAATATGCTCTTTGGTCTCTCCCTTTAGAAATATGAAACCCCTTGAAACCGCTACCACAAATAAGCGAACCTTTTAAATAACTGCCAAGCCACCTGCTTTTCTCCTGGAACTATCATAAAACCCTCCACATGAGCAAAGCTTACAAAAACTCCATCCTTTTGAAAAAGTTTACGTATTTTATTGCAGAGATTTTATTTACTGGGTTGTTCCAAACTGAAGAAAGAACTCTCTAAGTCCATTCTGTTCAAGAAATAGATGACTGCAAACTAAAGGCTCAGAATTGAGTTCCACGCTAAAGAACCATTCTTTATCTCTTTAATCTTTAGCTGGCACATCATTTCAGATGGGATTCATTTAGAATAAAGAGATGGATGGCATAACTTGTCCAATCCTCCTCCTTAAGTAACTCTACTGGAGGTGGGTAAGGCCAGTGTGATATAAATGAGGCTGTCTGTAGGGAGCCAAAAACATACCAACTCATCTTGGAGTAATTTACCCAGTAAGATGATTTAAAGGACAGTTCAGTGGCACCACTTTTGGAAGGCAGAAGCAGGGGAGAAGGAATATAAATCAAAGGTGACTGGCAGGTAAAGGATATAGGCAGCAATCAGCCAAACCATGTGCATGCACCCTGGCACACATTCAATAAGATCATTTATAAAAATTTTAAGTCAGTACACAAAAGGGGGTCTGGTGCTAACTAAATCCACAGATAGCTTACATGCCACTGAAATAAACACTTCCAGATGCGGGTGTACAAAAACCTTTTGCAGAAAGAAATGTTTTCTTTCATAAATCTGAAAGAAGGGACTCAGTGGGGAAGGGCAGAGAGTTCCAAACTGAGACTTCATTTTGTACAGAATGCCTGTGCTGGTTGGAGTACAATAATAGGTTGGCAGTGACTTTTTCATCAGCATGGCAGAGAGCACAAGAAAGAGAATCAGAAGTCCCAGCTCTGTCACTTTCTAGTGCTACAGCTAAGTCACTTGGCCATTCTGGGCCTCGGTTAGACCCTTAGGATTTAGGCTTGGGAGAGAGTCTAGAGATCACTTTGCCCAACATTTTTAGATGAGGAAATTGAGATCTTCAGAACACTTTTATGAAGAGTAAAAATAAGAGTTGGGATTCAAGCCCACAACCTCTGCTGTGAAATCCAATTCTCTGTCCACCATATTACTCTATCACACTGCCTTTGAAGAAGTGATTTCCATTAGTGAAAATGGCCTGTCAACCAGGAAAAAATACCAATATGTCAAAAGGGCAGTGATGATATCCAACTTCAGTTTTTACACAGATAATTAGTTACTCTTCTCAAGTATTTTGTAGAAGTAGTTGTTTAATTTAGTGATTTCTTTTCTATCATTTTAGGGTGGAAAGTTCATATAGAGATGGATCTGTCTTTCCTCTATAGGTAATAGAGAATGAATTCTCCCCAATGCTCCCTTTATCCTTTTCTGATATTTCTATTTTTATAATACATCACCTTGCAATTGATTTCTTGCTATATTCTGGAAGATAATCATTTTGGTAGTAACCAGGTAGAGCAAGGAAGCTAACCATATTTTAGAAAATCTGGGCTTTCCCAATCAACATCTGTACTGATTCATCTTAGTAACATCTTAAAGGACTGAAAATTTAAAGATATCTGAAAGGTCCCTGAGGGCAGAGACTATTTCATTTTTGTCTCTATATCCCTAAAAACTTATTATAGCTTATATGTAGTAAGGATAGGAAGTGGATCTGTGATTTCACTGCCTTAGGGAACTCCCAGGTGAAGAAGTCCATCTACCAATGCAGATTGGAACCTTCTTTGCAACTCTTAGAGAGTTGCTTTTAATAGTAGAAGTTTAAGTGAATTGCCCAGCATCTTGCAAACAACATGTGTCAGAAGCGATATGAACCTACACCCTCTGAATGCTGAACCTATGCATGGGACCACACTGTCTGCTACAAATAGTAGGTGCCTAATAAATGCTTGTGGGATTAGATTTTATGGTAATCTCTCAAGCATATGTCATCAGCCTCACGGTTATATATACATTACATAAATTACATAACATTTCCAGTTTATAAAGCATCATTTTCACATTAGTCCTGTGAGGTGGGTAGTATATTATCTTCATGTTACATACCACCTAACTGATTCAATGAGGTTAAGGAACTTGCCAACCCACAAACACAAAGGTAATCGATGTTAGAGCTGTGATTCAAACATCAGTCTTTCAGACTCCAAGTTCAGGGCTCTCTCCAAGACACCTTGCTACCCTCTAAAAACTTCTATTCATATAGTGTTTTACAGTTTATAAAGTACTTGTCTGGTAATTGACTTCTGAACGTTTCGAACTTGATGTGACATTAGCATCTCAAACTTAATATGTCCAAAACAGAAATTATTGTCTTTTCTCCTAAATCGTCCCCTATTTCTTAACTTTTCTATGACTGTTGAAGACATCATCCTTCTAGTTACCCAGTTCTGTAACCTCCTCAACTCCTAACCCTCACTCATTCCACATATGCATCCATTGTCAAATCCTCTTGTTTCTGCTTTACAATATCTCTTGTATGAATCTCTTTCCCCTACTTTAGTCCCATATCACCTGTTGTCTGAACTATTGCAATGGCCTGCTAACTGGACTCCCTGCCTCACAAATCTCCCTATTCCAACTGATTTTCCATTTAGCTGCCAAGATAATTTTTCTAAAGCATAAGTCTGACCATGTCATCTCTTAGTCAATGAGCTCTAGTGGCTCCCCATTATTTTTAAGATCAAATATTTTGGCATTTAAAGCTGTCCATAACCTGGTCCCTTCATACCCTTCCAGTCTTAAGCTTTTCTTTCCTTCATGCACCCTATGATCTGGCAACACTGGCCTTATTCCTCACATGCCAAGCTCTACCTCTTGCATCACTGTTCCACCTATGCATTGGTTGTCCATGTCTGTAATGCTCTCCCCCTCACCTCCAACTCTCAGTTTCCCTGGTTTGCTTCAAGACTCAACTCAAATCTTAACTCTTGTGGGAGGCTTTTCCTGTCTGCCCTGATACTGGTGCTTTCCCTTCTAAGACTGCCTTCCATTTACTCTGTATATGTCTTGTTTATACCTGGTCATTTACATGTTTTCTCCCCTATTAAATGTAAACTTCTAGAGGTCAGGGAATATTTTTGCCTTTATTTGTAACCTTGGTACTTAGCTTAAGACTATTTTTTGGTTGTGTGATCTTTGTATTCAAATGATGGTTAAATCTTGGTTAAATACAATACATAAATATTTGATGAACTGAATTCATATACTAACAAAACTCCAACAAGGACATTGCAATTTTGATTTAACCACCATTTATTTACGCCTACCATATGTAAGGGCAGTTAGGTGGAACAGTAGATAGAACACTGGGCCTTGAGTCAAGATGACTCATCCTCCTGAGTTCAAATCTGGCTTGAACAAGTAATTTAATCCTGTTTGTCTCAGTTCCTCATCTGTAAAATTAGCTGGAGAAGGAAATGACAAATGCTTCCAGTATCTTTGTCAAGAAAAGAATCGGACATGACTGAAGTGACTGGACAACAACACCATATGTAAAGTACTGTGACAGAGGGTAGGAATAAAAAAAATCACAGCCAATCCTCTAGGAACTTCTAATCCAGTCAGGACAATGGCATGCACTTAATGGCACCATAAAGTAGAATGTGAAAGTTTATGTAAGGAACAGAAATGCTATGAGATTTCAGAGGTAGGAGGGATCATTTCTGGGTTTGGGGACAGAGATGTCAATAGTGAATTCTCTTTTCACTCTTAAATCACATGGACTATGGTTGATAACTTGTAGGTTCTCCCACACTTGCCATTACTAGTTGGAATTTATTAGCTCAAATGTGACTTCCTTCCAGAAATCTTGCCCAGTTTCCTCAGTCTCCTATAAATCCTCCTCTCTCTATAAATCACTGTGTACTTATTTTGCATCTATCCTGTCTTTACTCTTTCATGAACATGTTTTTATCTTTATAGTCTGGTAGCTCCTTAAAGTCAGGGACCATCTCACTTGATTATTTGTATACTCCATGCCAAGAACATAGAACGTATTTAATAAAAGCTTGTTGATTATTTTGTTAATTAATTATTCCTTTTCCATATAAAGGTGATGCTACCAGCCAAAGGGCATGCCATTTGAATAATTTTTTCTAGTAGCTCTGATGGACTTGTCCTGATCTGTCTTACTCATCTCTAGTCAGATAATCACTAATGATAGCTGACATTTATATAACACTTTAAAGTTCACAAACTATGTTGCATACATCATCTCATTTGATTATTATAACAACCTCGGAAGGTAGGTAATACAGGACTTATTATCCTCATTTTACAGATTAAGAAATTGAGGCTGAGGAGTTAAGTGACTTGCCCATGATGACTTAGCTGGTAAGTACCAGAATTTAAAACCAGCTCTCTATTGACCTCAAGTTGCCACTCTCATGAAGGCTTGCCAGGGTTAGGGGGTACAGAATAAAGCAACCTAGCCAAAAAGGGAATCATCTTGTAATTGGAGAGGTACAGTGGTATGGTGAAAATACACCGGACATGCAAGCAGTCAGAGCATTCCAGCTCTGTTCCTTAGTTCTTGTATCACCAATCAAGTCACTATCTCTTCAGACCTCAGTTTCCTTGTCTGTAAAATGAAAGGATTGTAGACAATAACTTCTAGAACTTCCTTCCAGTTCTTGGTCTTGTGGAATTCCTAAGAGTTCAGTGCTTCCATCAACTGAGCTTAACTTGGTATAAAGATTTTTCTAAAACGACATGAGCCCTTTACCAGACTCAGAGTTGCTGAGTTGTTTTTCACTCGTGTCCAACAAGAGCTGGACCCCATTTGGGGTTTTCTGGGCAACGATATTGGAGTGGTTTGTCATTTCTTTCTCCAGATCATTTTTACAGATAAGGGAACTGAGGCAAGTAAGGGTAAGTGACTTGTCCAGTGTCATACAGCTCATAAGTGTCTGAGGCCAGATTTGAACTCAGGAAGATTAGTCCTCTTGACTCCAGGCCTGGCATTCTATCTGTTGTGCCACTGGGCATGATCAAAAGGTAATACCTGGAATCCAAAGCCCAAGAGTATACCAGGGTATAAAAGAGGTAGTTTGCTTCAAATAACACTCGTCTAAGAAACTGGCTATCTTTTAGGAAAGATTCAGGAGTCACTGGACATGGTAAGCATTAAATAAAATCACAAAACATGGAACTAATTATATGTTAACAGATGGAAAATAACTGGTTACCACAGTGGAATTCATTTCCCATATAGTTATATATGTACAGTCAGACTATCATTTTATTAGAGCAAAGATCAAAATCAGTATGAAATGGGAAGAATAAAAATGACAAGAAGTTATGGCATGCAATTAAAACATCTATTTAGAAAGCTATATATATTAGAAAATGGGAAATGGATAAAAGAACAGACACTGACTAAATATCAAAATTTTCTACAAAAAGTTTATGTGGTGTAGCTCAGTCATCACAATGAGATTAAAAGCACCTAGAAACCACCTCAGTCAAAAAACAACTTGCTCTCCTTGTCAACTGGAGAGAGATGTTAGCCAAGGACACCAGTAATTTATAGCATAAAATCAGTTGTAAAATCTTATGGGGGAGAATGGTGGAAGATTATGAGCAGTACTGTCTCATAAAACATTAAAAGTGGAGAATAAACAAGTTAAGAGAAAATGGTGAGAGATACAATTATGCCAGATCATTAAGGATGGAACTTGAAGGAGGACGAGGAATAGACAAAAAATGGAAGAATTCCATAAAGATGTATACACAAAAACTCTTTCTCAATCAGTGAGAGTGGAGCCAGCACATTTGCACCTTAACATCACAGTCCCAGATGTGGCATATGCGGAAACATACACAGCACTGAAGAAAATTTAAAGGTGGGAAGCGCAGCTAGATTAGACTAAGCCTACAAATAGGAGCTCCTTAATGGAGGTTACACAATTTTGAGGATGTTGACAATAGATTTTTGAGATTTACTTTACCTATATGCAATAAATACCTATTAAGCACCTGCTGTGTGTCGAATACTGTGTATACAATGACAGAAACAAAATAACGGGAAGACTAAGCTATGAGAATAGTCCAGGCAAGGAGTGATGAGCACTTGTATTGGGATGGAAGCTAAGAGTGGGGAGAAGGGGAAGGATTTGAAATATGTTATAGAGATAAGATCAACAAATCAAATTCTTCCAAAACAATGATTACCCAAAAAAAAGGAGACTGAGAAAATATCTATTAACCCATTTATACTTCCTCATCTCTATAAAATATTTATGAGAATAATCTACAGCTACATTAATACATTAAAAGCACTTCTGATGAAGGTATGAGAAAGAAATATGCAGTCTTTCACTTTTCTATAGTGACACAATTGACTGAAGGGTAAGGTAAATGCACGATCAATCTGTGCTTGTTTGTCGACTATTAAAAAATATGACCTCACAGAGCAAAATGCTCTCCTTCAATGAAGGCCATCCTTCACTAAAGTTCTCTCTCTCTCTCATGAATATGTCAAATCATATAAGATGTAAGATGTAAAAACATATGTGATTTTGCTTGACAGCTCTGTGATTGTGAATATCTAGTGAGGAGTAAAGCTGGGAGCTATGTGCACTGTCATAGAGGACATGTAGTACAGAAACCAAATGAAAGAGGACTCCAGATAGATGATGAGGTTTTCCAAATGTTCCTGTTAGCAGATGACATCCATTCTTCATCAAGTCTCAGAGTACTGAGGAACCTCCCAAACGAGATGCATAACCACTCCAAAGATTCCGGCCTAACTGTATACATAAGAAAGTACAAATGGATGAATAACGTCTACTGTCTAAACCAGGATAAGCAGTTATCGTGCAGAACTGGGCTATCTATCAGATTGATGACGAGGGTGGGCAATCTGTGACACATGGGATCGTTTGTCTGCATTATAGCTTAATGATCTTATCACCATGACTGGTTAATATTTATTGTCTACTATTGCATGCAACTAGTCTAATGTATTGATCATTAGGTGAACACCTTTACCTTTAGTAGTGTATTATATCTGGTAGCAGCTAGGTATCACAGTGTATAGAACAACAGGCCTACAGTTGGGAAGACTGGAGTTCAAATCTAGTCTCAGACAGTTAATAGGTGTTTGCTCTGGGGCAGGTCACTTAACCTCTGCCTCAGTTTCCTCAACTCCAAAATGGTGATAATAATAGCACCTACTTTGCAGAGTTGTTGTTAGGATCAAATGAGATAATATTTGTAAAGTTTTCAGCACAGTCGTTGTTATCATCACCACTACCACCATCACCACCACAACTTATTAATTAATTAATTATTATTAATACTTCCTTTTTTTAAACTATGGCAGATCATATCTGGTGACCTAAAAGGCTATATTTTAACCCATCTATACTGCCAAGCACGGGTGGTCTGTACAATCCAGGCCTGGGCAGCCAGACTGTTTACACAGCCTATACTTATGAGCAAGTTCTGGCAGGAATTTGCCATTACTGCTGCCTGGTGGACTACACAGGGAGACAGAAATAATTCAAAACTTCCAGTCACAAGGTCAGCTACTGATGACAGGAAATTTGGTCTTATGCCTGGAAATGGCCTGGGACTCAGCACTTGTTAATGAGTACCCAGAAGCAGGTTACTTCTGCAGAGTGCAATGAGAAGGGTCTCCCACTTGGTTTGGGATGCAGTGAAATGTATCCCCATCTTTCCCTGCTTAATGAGGAAGGTGGCTGCTGGCAGTAAGGTTTTGTCACTGGCAGCTATCTACCTATAAAAATTTTATATCCCTTTATAGGGATATTTCCTCCACCTATGTATTTTGAGACTGTGCAAGCCATTTTATGAGATTTCACACCCAATTGTAGGTGAGCTATTACTATGGCCACAAACCCTCTCAATTTACCAGTAACTTGTGGCTTCTAGATTAATTTGGTCATTGGTGCAAATATATAGGGTGGGCATTTGAGTCACCTGTCAGGGTTCTGAAACCACCAGCTGCCAGTATTCCTGGACCTCTAATATAGGAATGCCCAAGAAGAGGGGGAAGCAATCAGAGGCTGCTTGCGAAGGAAGTGGCTCTGTCCAATACAGTGATATCACTGTAAGAGTGATATCATTCCCCAGCCCTTTGGGATGTTCTGTGCCTAAGAGCTCAAGATGATTCTAGCACAGACCAATAAATATAACTTTATTCAGAGTCACACACATAAAGGAAAAGGAACCTAGGGAACTGGACTCCCCAGAGTTGTGCTATTCTTCCATTTAGAGCTTTGTCTGACTCTCCTGCTCTCCCTCCTATCAACAAACCCAGCTTCAAATTCATGGTATAGATGCCCTTTTAAGAATAACAAGCTCAGAAACCTAAGCCATGTCTGTTTTTGTAAGTTTCCTATAGGTAGCCTCAGAGAGGTAAATAAGGTGGTACCTTTATTAGGGCTACTGTCAGTAGCTGCTGTCTTTCTAATATGGGTAACAATGTCAGCCTCTACAGCATCTGAATATCCCATAGGACTAGTCCTGTAACAATGAAGACCCAGAACATTCCATATGGCAACACTGTACAGCAATAGTTAAAAACAGTGAGTAATTCACTCTCTATTCAACAGTAATAGGCAGGAATATTTGCAAATATCAAGGATGAGTTAATATAAAATGCTTAGTATTAGTGGGCTCAAGTTTAAGAACACCAATGTCAAGTGAGCTCAAAACCATAATCGTTTTTTCCTGAAATTATTAGCAATTTTGACATATACAAGAAAGAATCTCTGAACGCTAGTTTTTTAAAATATTTTGTATAAATATATAAATATACATCAATTGAAACTGTAGCAACTTTTATAAATTTTATGCAGTCCCACTTCTGTTCTCTAAATTTCTCTTTAGTAAGAAAATATGAAACCAGATAGTACATAACAATACAGGGTTGTCACTTGAGATATCTGAATGCTGTTACTACACATTTATTCAGTCCAAGTTAAAAAAAATTTCATTATATTTACAGGTAAAAAAGTAATTATGAATGCTTCAAACATTATTAATCCAGAGGGCCAACATTAATTTTACTCCTGGGAATAATAAACTCTGAATGGGACTTAGTTGTCTAAAATACCTTCTACAATAAAGGGCCCTGGGAGGAAAGGATGAGGAAATCACATTACCACTCAGAATTTCCTTCCATGCATGTAGTAAGTCCAGAGGATACAATTCTTACTTGGAAGAAAATTATTAGTTTTTATAGGATCAGAAAGGAGAGTACTGGTTAAGGTTAGATTAGCTCTAACCTTAACCCTAAATTCATTTCTAACCCTAACCCTGGAAATACACAGATGTTTTTAGGAAAAGAAGTGGGTTTGACTTTAATCCTGAATGTTTTTCAATTGTCCTTTTCCTTGAGCTCTCTGCAGCCTTTAACACTGTGGAGTGCCCTCTCCCTGTCACTACTTTCTTTTCTAGGTTCTTGGGACACCACTAGATTTTGGTTCTGCTCCTACCCATCTGACTGCTCCTTCTCAGGCTCCTTTGCTGGATTCTTATCCAGGACACACCTTCTAATCACAGGGTTCTGTCCTGGGCTTACTTCTCTTCCACCTCTATACTGCATCACCTGGTGATTTTATCAGCTCTCATGGATTTAATTATCATCTCTCTGCTGCTGATTTTCAAATCTATCTATCCCGTCCTAACCTCTCCTGCGACCCTTAAACTCACAACTCCAATTGCCTTTAGACATCTCGAACTGGATGTCCAATATACATCTTAAACTTAACATGTTCAAAATGGGATTCATTTTTCTCTGTAAGCCCTCCCCCCAATTCTGCCTTCCCTCTAGAGTACCACACAATCCTCCCAGTCCCCTAGATTTGCAACCCAGGTATTACCCTCAACTCCTCCCTATCTCTCATTCCCCATATCCAATTTGTTCCCAAGTCCTGTCAACTTTACCTTACAATTTATGTTGAATATGACTTCTTCTTTTCTATGATGCTACCACCACCCTGGTGTGGGCCCTCATCTAATGGGATTTGGATGGCAAAATGAGATGGTCCCTAAATAATAGAGTTGAAGTCCAAGATGCCAAGGATCTTGTGTTTGGTAATGAGATGTTTTCTAATGGCTGTTAATATATTATAAAAATTTAGATACTAAGAGCATTACACAGAAATGAATCATCAGTTTTCACAGAGGCTTTATTTTCAGAACCAGACCCAGTTTGGCATACTAAAATATATTGTTCACAGTTAATTCACCTTCTCACACTTGAGCTATTGCAATAGCCTGCTGGTGGACCTACCTGCCTTAAGTCTCTCCACACTCCAATCCATGTTCATTTCAGCCTCTAATGTGATTTTCCTAACATACGTCTGACCATATCATTCCCTTACTCAATAAACTCCAGTGGTTCCATATTGCCTCTGGGATCAAATACAAAATGCCTTCCTACCTAGCTACCTCCTACCTTTCCAGTCTTCTTACACACCTAACTACCCGATACATACTCTTCAACGTAGTAACACTGGCCTCCTGGCTGTTCCATGATCAAGACACTCCATCTCTTGGCTCTGGGCATTTTCTCGGGCTATTCGCCATGCCTTGAATCCTCGCCCCCCTCACCTCCATCTACTGCCTTCTCTGACTTCCTTTAAGTCATACCTAATATCCCATCCTCTACAGGAAGCCTTTCCCCACCCCTCTTTATCAAAATGTCTTCTGTTAATTTTTTCTCACTTATTCTACACATAGCTAGTCTGCATATATTTGTTTACTAGTTGCCTCTCCTATTAGATTATGAGCTCCTTGAAGGCAGAGTCTGTCTTTGGACTCTTTTTATATCCTCAAGGCTTAGCACAGTGCCTGTCACGTAGTATGTATTTAATAACTGTTTACTGACTGACTGAATTCCTATCCAAAAATCTATTAAAGCACATGTCATCACATAGATTCAACTACTGTGAACGAAAGAAAAGGAAATAAAAACTCTAATAAAGGCCACCGTAATGCATGGTATACATATAGAGTACTTTGATGTTTACAAAGCACTTTACATTCAGTATCTACTACTAAAAACAATCTTCTGCAAGGGTTATTTTATTCTTAGTGCAAATGTTAACATCTCCATTTCACAGATGAGGAATCGGAGGTCCAAAAAGGCAAGGTTGCTTATTTTAAGGTCACATAATTAGTAGATGCACAAACCAGGCCTCAAACTTAGTCTTCTCCCTCCAAGTCCAGTGTTCTAATCCCTCCACTGTGCTTTTTTGTATAAACTCCCTGAAGGAGCTGATTCAGACTGTCAGAGACCATGGAATAGTGTAATATTCGTCAGTAGCAAAATGAAGGGAAAAAAGAAATGTGGAAATAGTTTCACTGCTAGGTATGTGACTATAAATGGGTGAATATTAATAAGATATATGTGTATTTTATATATGTGTATATTACTATGTATATAAGCATGCGGATGGTCATAGAGAACTGTGTTTATGATAGGAAGTCTAGGAGAAGGAACAAAAAAAAATAAATGTGGGGGCAGCTAGGTGGTACAGTGGATAGAGCACCAGCCCTGGAGTCAGGAGGACCTGAATTCAAATCCGGACTCAGACATATGATACTCACCAGCTGTGTGACCCTAGGCAAGTCACTTAACCCTGATTGCCTTGCAAAAAGAAAGAAACAAAGAAAGAATAAATGTGAAAATTCTTTCACTAATAAGCATGTGAGTGTGTGTGTTGTGCATGGAGGGTAAAGTTCTATGGCATTAAAAATAAAAGAAAGTAGAAGTGGGAGTCAATTGACCATGGTCCTAGTTCTGGATATGCCATTATTTAATTAGTAGTTTGCCCACGGCAAGTTACTTAAGCGCTCTTGGCCTCAACTTCCTCATCTTCTAAATGGAGACAATGATACCTTAGAACTGCATGGTTTCAAAAGAAGTTTTATACATCTCAGCCTGTTTAACCTTCATAACAGCCCTGTGACTTCACATATTGGCTGGCTGCTATCCTTCGTTCTTGAAGAGTACCAAAATGACGTTACTACTTTGGGGTCGAGGTACACCATTTCTGACTGTGGCTGATGAGACCATTATGAGCTCAGAGGGCTCTCTCATAACCCTGGTCATCAGATGCCAGAAGCAAATTTCTCTTTCTACTTTACAGATGTGGCTGGCAGGTTAAATGTTTATCTCAAAATCAACTTTAGGAAAGTCACAGAATATCAGGGTAAGAAAGAACTTTGGAAACCTCATCCTACTCATGTCAGAGAGAATATGAGAGAGGGAAAGCAATGTGCTCAAGATCACACAAGTCAGTGTCAGAGCTAATACTAGAATCCTGGACCATGCCCTTTATAACATACCATGATGCTACACAGTATGTGGAAGGGAAGGTTCTCTAAGGTTCTTTCTAGCTCTACACCCTATTATCCAAAGATCTTGCTTTGTAACTAAGTGAGCAGGGCTAGAAGAAGAGGAAGAAATCTTGGAGCACCAGCAGCTCCTTTCTCCTTTGTACTCTAGAAAAGTATAGGTGAACTTCTCAGGTCCCTGAGTACATATCCCATTTTCCACTGGGATACTTTGATGTGAGCTATTTAAACTTTTGTGGTTTTTTTTTTGGCAATTGGGGTTAAGTGACTTGCCCAGGGTCACACAGCTAGTAGGTATCAAGTGTTTGGTCTGAGTCGGGATTTGAACTCAGGTCCTCCTGCCTTCAGGGCCAGAGCTCTATTCACTGCGCCACCTAGCTGCCCCACCTATTTGAACTTTCACTAGGCGTTTTAAAAAGCCCAAACAAACTGGCTGTGTGGTGTAACAGAATTCAGGTCAATACATCTGAACCTAGACTTAAGTATATTTCTCAAATAAATGCCATTGCTATGATACAAAGCTTTGCACTGAGTGCTGAAACAACCTCATGATGAGATTATAACTAATGATCAGAGAATCATTTAGTCTAGGTCAGAAATGGAAAAAAAAATTGTGAGGTCACATCTACAAAGTTTGCTTAAGTTCCTAGTTCAGTTTATTTTTTTTAAAGCTTGACCACCACTACCGCTTCCTTTTGTGGCAGTCTTAAAAACTTCATGATTAGGACATTTTCCCCCTCATGTTAGATATTTTACTTAATTCCACCCATTACTCCTAGCTGCCCTCTTAGGTCACCTCTCAAAAATCCTCTTCTCTCCTTGGTTCCTATACCCTTCAATTACTTGTAGATTATTATCATCGTTGGCTGTTTCCCTTTTCTTCCTTAAACTCATTCCATTGCACCAACCTCTTAGTCATACTTTGGCTAAACTATGGGTTTTATATTTTTAATATTTCCTTCTAATCTTTCCCTCAATTTCATCAACTATTTAGATCCTCTTTCCAGCAATCCTGGGTTTGTCTAAATCTCCATCTGGGCTTTGGCAGAGCTGTCCATGCAGCTCTTCCTAAGTCAGGTCTGCTTTTGCAACAGAAGTACAGAGTTTTAATTTTATTTTTCGCTATTCAATGAAGAGAAGCTCAAACTGTGCCCAGTATAGGAAACAAACTGTCTATGCAAAAAGATGTATCACACCCACACACAGTATCCCAATTGTGAGCTTAGGAGGGATAGGACATAGTCCAGTTATATAAATAAAAACATTTAAATTAATCAGAAAGGTAACAGTAGCAGAACAACTGTAGTTACATATGAAAGAACTTGTTCTCATCAACACATTAAGATCTCATATAATGAATAATAAATTAACTGGATCAAGAAAGGGAAAGAAAGTCATATCAGTTAATAATGTGGAAAAATGTTCTTATGAGGCAGTAGGTCCTGTTTTATATGAGTTACTTCAATATATAATTTTTCCTCTAAACAGGGAAAATCTCAAAACAAAGGCCTCCCAAGATGACAGGTTAAGAGGCATCTCCCAAGATGGCCTTACAAATAAAAATAATACTATTCTTTGGGTGGATGAATTACCAAGTCTTTAATTTTCAACAAAAAAGTGCCTGGTCTAAACTTGAGAGGTGTACAGTTTGAGTACCCTTCAGCTTAGTTCAAAGTTGGTCAAGAAAAAAATCTTTTCTTCTTCCAGTATGAAGTCTATCACTTGGGAACAGGACATTTGACAGAAGTGATTATCTCCAATCTGATTTATTTTAGAATATAAAGCATCTCAGGCAATATTTGGATACATATAATTTTGGGGGAAAACACCCTATAAAAACTAAGCTTTGAGAAACAGAAAATTTGAGCCTCACAAAAAACATAATTTGTAATTGAAAGAAAATAATATTTAAAAGAAAAAAAAACTTTTTTGTCCTTCCAAAAAGAGACAAAAATGACTAAGTTTTATTTCCCAAGAGAATTATGCCACTTTTATACAAGAAAATTACAGTCACCACAAATTGCTCTCAACAATTCCAGCGCTTCTTCATTTGACCACTTAAAAATCAAAGTTCTTTCAGATTATAAATATAACTTTTTATAACTCTGTTATTACGTACTGTGAATGGGGAAACGGGGCCAATCTTGTGGCCATAGCGTCGAATGGCCTCTCTGATGTGGCTGGGCTGGATGGCATTGCTTTGAGCCTCGATACCACAGGCTGCCGTGCTCTGCAACAGAAAAACACTGAAAATGTTACTAAATCAAAAACACACAACAGACCTACAGTACATAAAATATGAAAATAAACCTTTATCAAATGGACCACTTTTTCCCCCCTGAGGACACACATCATTGCTGCCACACACCATAACCCCCCACTCCAAAGTTCCATTAACAAATCAAAGATGACTTTTATATGACCTCTTCCTAACAGACCCACCAAAAGCTATTTTTATGCTCTTAATATTTCACCTAGGACCAAATGTCAAAGTGCAGAAGAATGAACAGCAGCCACTTGCACTCAGATGAAAAAGTATCACAGGAGGCCTGCTGAGAGAGCCACAGGAAATGGCTTTTTAAACGGTTTAAACTTTTGTTATTGTAATGATAGGGGGAAACAGCCCCCATTTTCAGGGGGTGCATCAAAACTTGGGCAGGCCTTTGACATAATTTCAGTCCAGTCAGAGTTAAAGTAAAAACCAGAATATTTTTAGGTGTGGCAGATCCAAAAGTATACACTCAGGGATTACTATTAAATTGTTCTTAATGTTCTTTGCCTATCTGCCTAATCTGTAAAGTGGGAAGATGAAACGTGAAAATCAAGAAGGAAACAGATTTCCAGTAATGCAGGCAGCAAAGCTGCATAACAGAGAGCCAGACTTAGAGACAGGAAGAAGCTAGAACCCTGCCTCAGACACTTATTAGCTATGTGAGCTGGGCAAATCATTTAACTGTTTTGTGCCTCAGTTTCCTCATCTGTAAAATAGGGATAATAATGGCACCTACCTCACATGGTGGTTGTATCAAATGAGTTTACATATGTAAAGCACTTCGCAAAA
Organism: Phascolarctos cinereus; assembly: GCF_003287225.1. Classification (NCBI taxonomy): domain Eukaryota; kingdom Metazoa; phylum Chordata; class Mammalia; order Diprotodontia; family Phascolarctidae; genus Phascolarctos; species Phascolarctos cinereus. The sequence goes on along the minus strand of NW_027555958.1, from coordinate 227,593,944 downwards.
ATTAAAACACTATATAAATGCTAGTTGATAATGAAGGATTAGAAAATTCTTATAACTGATGCAAGAACAGGAACAAATACTGCATGAACAATCATACATGATTTGTTCATAATGGGCACATATTAAATGATAGTTGAACTGAATTTATGAACATTAAAATGACAGACAGTATCATGATGAATAATAAAAATCAGGACAAAAACCAGAAGCTTTTTATATTTTTGTACTGATAACACCAGGTACTAATCTACAGGGGACCAACTCTTTAGTAGAATATAAAATATTGATTTAATGGTAGTAGTCTAATTACTTATTAGTTGTTTTGCTAAATATGAAGTTTTAGGTTTCAACCTCATTTTTAATAGCTTCTTGTTACAAAAAAAAAAAGCACCTATCTCCTTTACATAAATATTCTACTCGTGGCAATGCTATATGTCTGCAAATTATGGAATGCCATGACCCCCAAAGAATCAAAATCACAGGTGATCTAAAGGGCAATGGACAGAGACAAAGGGTATAAATTAGCCACAGAATGCTACCAAGGATGACTTTTGAATGAGAAGTGGCATGAAAGACATCATTGAGGACATGTATGACTGGAAAGGGTGGTAAGCGGGTCACATAAAGAGGATAAGAGACAATATATTTGTAGCCTGAGTGTTGTATTGGTATGCAATAAAATGTGAAAAAAACCAGAAAAAGCCCTCCATAACATTGGGTTAAACCTCTGGAGAATTCCTGGAAGGCCATGCACAAGATATACACACAGAAAAGATGGAAAGGAATAGATGGATTGCCATTTTCATTAGTAGAGAAAATGAATACCCACACTACTGACATTACAGATCTACTGAAGGATCAAAGTAGAGGGAAAAAAATTGTTTTCAAGCTGCCTCAAGAATTTACACATATTAATTGCAAATAAAAAAGTTCTTATCAGTTAATTTATTGAGACAAGTGCTTTTCAGACTAGATGCTTTGTAAATGTCCATTGCATGAGCTCCTTCTTCAAAATCTCCGTACTACATCCCTCATTCTCTCTTCTTTTGCACCAATTGCTTACAAAAAAGGGGCCCTCCCCCTCATCAAGCAAAATACTTAAACTAATGATCCTCATCCCATCCCCTCCCCTATCCTCTGGCATTTTGTCATCACCACGACCACCACTGTCATCATCATCATCATCATCTCCTTCTGTATGTCGGTTCCTCATTTTCAACCACTCCCTCTCTACTAGTTCCTTCCTTGACGCCAACAAACATGCCCACAGTTCTCTCATCTTTAAAAAAAACCTTCATCTCCCCCTTTCACCTCCTTACCCTATCATTTTACATCAGTGTTTTCTTTCCCAGACGACCTCTAAGAAAAAGCTAGCTATACTCATTGCTTCAATTTCTTTTCTTCCCACTGATCACTGACTTCTTAACATTTTGTTATCTGTAATCTTTGTAATTCTGACTGTATCACTCAAACTGACACTGCCCTTTCCTAGATTATCAAGGATCTTTTATTGCTAAATCCAAAAGTCTATTCTTAGTCCTCATTTTTATTGCCATCTTGGTAGCATCTCACATTATCATATAGGATTCTTCTCATGGATATTCTTCTCCCTGTTTTTTTTTTTTGTGACAACAATTTGCCTACTTGTCTGATTTCTTCTATGTCTTGTTTTTGAACTGTGATGTCCCCTCAAAGCTTCATCTTGGGCTTTTTCCTACTCTATATACCCTCTCTCTTGTTGATATTATCAGCTTCTATGGGTTCAGTTATTATCTCTATACACCCAGCCCTCTTGTTGAGCATCTATGATAGTGTTATTACTACTAATAATGATAGCAATTGATATTTAATACTGTGTTAAAGTTTTAAAACATTTTACATAACACGATTTCATTTAAGCCTCACATCAACCTATGAGGTAGGTAATACAGTTATTATTATATCTCCCTTTTGGGTCAACAGTCCAAAACAGAATTAGTTATCTTTCCCCTTAAACTTGTTCCTCCTCCTCCAAATTTCCTTATTTCTGTTGAGGCCACTACCAGAAACCTTCTAGTGACCCAGGTCTTCAACTCCTCTCCTCCCAAACCCCTATTGCCAATCAGTTGTCAAATCACTGAGTTTGCTTCTACAACAGCTTTTATATCTATTTTAATTACTCTATATATCTGAAAATAATATAACCATATTTTTTTGAATTAGAGATTTTTGTTAGCAATGAAAGGAAAGTAAGAAGGTATAACTGAAAGAAAATTAATTTTACTTACAGAAGAGATTTATTACCATGATAGTACCACAAAAGGCAGTTTTGGTAGATGGAGAAGTAAATAGGTATTAACCAAAAAAATTTAAAAAGCATCCTCTGAGAGAGACAGGAGGTAGCATGTGTCAGGCAAGTCAAACCATCTCAATCACCACCCCCCATGAGGCCCTGGTAGAGACAGCCTAGGACCCTAAGTGTAAGAGCCCCAGGAAAAGCAGAGACCACTTCCACCCTGGTCATTTACCCTGCTTCTAGCATGGCCCTGTCAGCCATTATTGAAGGGATCATCCTTTGTGGAGAAGGGGCCCACTACCCTCACCATCATCAGCAACAACTGGGGACTAACTGCTGCAGAAGGACAGTTAAGCCTAACAGCCCTTGGAGTAGTAATCTTCCCTCTTCCTCCCACCCACCAGCCCTGTTTCCAGCCTTGCCCCTACAGACACAGTTCTGGGAAGCAACCCTTGTGGAGATGAAACCTGGGAACTTTCTCCGCAGATGCTGCAGTCCTCACTTTCTCAGCAGCTACAACTACTGAAGACCCAGAAAATAAAGTTCTTGCCACCAAAGTCCTAGGCATTGTCAAAAAGTTTAACATAAGAAACTGGTATGGTTATAACAATAGAAAAGACATTAAAAATGATGCAACACCATCTGCTTTGCTCCTGCACTCTAAGGACCATGGGGCCCTATTCATTTGACTTGTAGCTGAATTCTTGTGTGTGTATATATATATATATATATATATATATATATATATATACACACACACACACACACACACACAACACACACATATATATACATATATACATATGTATACACACATACATACATACATACACACACACATATATGTATATATGTAACAGAACATAAGCTTTTTGAGAGCAGGGACTAGACTGAATTTCTGTTTTATCCCCAGTACTAAGCACAGTGCTTTGCCCATAGTAAGCACTTAATAATTTTTAAAAATTCATTCAGATTGCTCATTTTGCTTCAGAAAATCTCAACTATTGGCACATAATAAAGTATCTTCTTTTCAGGTCTAATAGCCCTAAGAACCCCAGTGCACAGTAGGTCATGGGATTTAGATACTTCAAGACTAGAGAATAATCTAGTTTAATCCCCTCATTTTATGCTTGAGAAAGTTGAGGCCTATAAAAGGAAGTGACTTACTTAAGGTCTTACAGGTAATAAGGGACAAAGGTGAAATTTGAATTAAGGTCTTCTAACTCCAAATCAGTGCAATGGCCAATATACAGTGCTGCCTCTGTTTAACTGACCTTCTTCCTCTTCCTTTGCTTTGTTTTAGCCGAGTCTTGTCCAACATTCCCGTTCCCCAAAGTCCCTGACTGGTTTTTCCCTGGGTGTTGTGGTCCAGATGTTGGAGCAGTTGGTGTAGGAGGAGGCGTGTTTTCAGGGGAATCAGGGCTGGATTTCATGCCAGAACTCGACCCGAAGAGATGTGGCTGTAAAATCAAGAGACCAAGCTGGCTGCTTAAGGAGATTCAGCAAAATGATTTATGAATTTGATGGTAATTTAATCTAAAAATGAAAAGACATGATTTATTTTCATATATATTCTCAGGATATTCCTATTATTTAAAGCAGGAAATGATGCCCTAGGCAGGTCTATGGACATTAGTTTTTAAGTCTGGAGAAAAGAACAGGATTGTTCTAAAACTCCTGTTAGTATTTCAAGCAAAGCATAGCCCTCTATCTCTATGTGAAAGTCCTGAAATGGCCTCCGATTGCCTAAAACTCAGTATGTCTAAAGTTGAATTCATTTCCTCAGCTCTGCCCCTTGCCAAAATTAAGCTTCTTTTGAACACTTTCCTCCTTCTGTCAATGTATTATATTATTCTCCTAGTGACTGAAGTGGTACAGTAGATAGAGTGCTGGGCCTGAAGTCCAGAAGATTTATTTTCCCGAGTTCAAAAATGGTCTCAGTCACTTACTAGCTGTGTGGCCCTGGGCATGTAACTTAACCTGTTGCCTCAGTTTCCTCATCTGTAAAATGAGCTGGAGAAGGAAATGGCAAACCACTCTAGTATCTTTGCCAAGAAAACCCCAAATGGGGTCACAAAGAATTATACGCAACCAAAATGACTGAACAACAACAACAACAAGTAACTCAGGCTTAAAATCTTGCAGTGACAGGTGTCTAGCTGGAAGGCACCTAGAAATGATCTATGCCAACACCTTCTACTCCCAGACCCTTTTCGGACACATGCAGGACACTCTTGACTTCTTTTTGTTCCATAGCTCCTCTGTTGTCAAGTCCTATTGATTACTCTTTTCATTACTTCCTTCCCTGTCTATTTCTACTATCATCCCAGGAGCACTGGTCCTTTTTAGCCTCATTAGACCACTGCAATAATCTTCCTAAGTACTCGACTCCAATATCTCACTGCTCTAATGTAAACTTTCTGAATGTCAGCAATGGAAAGGACTCCAGAGGGTCATCTAGTTTAACCTGTATTCCAAAAGCAATTTTTTCTACAACATCCCTGACAAGTGGTCATCCAGCCTTTGCTTGAAGACCTTCAGTGATGGGGAACCCATTATCTCCTAAGACATCCCATTTTACACGCTGCTAGATTAAATTTCTTATAACACCATTTTCTCATCATTCCCAAGAAAAACTTTCAGTGGCTACACACCATATATGAAATAAAATTCCTATGAACCCTTCATTTCAGTCAAACTGGCCTATTATCCCCCAAATTTCTAGGTCCCACTCTCATTTCTAAATCTTTGAACACATACGCAGGTGCTTTTACTTGGAATATTGTCAAGGAACAGGTTCCAACTCTTGTATGAGATAGATATTCCTGACCCACTGCAGTCTACTATTCCTGCTCTGAACTCCCTTATCACTGTGCGTAAGACTCTCTGTCTCACAGGATTATAACAAATAAATGTGAGCTGTTATTAATTATTCAACAGGCACTTATCAAACATTTACTCTATGCCAAGTACTGTGCTAGGTTCTATCGATATACATGGAAAGATAAAACAGTCCCAGCTCTGAAGACATGTGTGTGTGTGAGAGTGTGCATGTATGTGAGGGGACCAGAGGGTGGGAAATGATGTATACATAGAAGATTAAATATAAAATGAATACAAAATAATTTCTGGGAGAAAGGGAATAGCAATTGCAGAGATGGGATAGAAAATCTGGATATTTCCTGTAGGAGTTGGCATATGACCTGAACTTTGAGGGAAGCTATGATTAGAAGTGAGAAGGTAGAAGTAAGAAGGAAGTATATGCCAGGACTGGGGATAGCTTGTACAAAGAGAGACAGAAACAGGAAATGAAATGTTTTGCACAGGAAAGAGCAAGTGGGGCAGTTCATCATCATCATCATCACCAATAGGAATATTTTATTTAATACTGTTATTTAGTCTTTTATGTATATGTCCTATTTCTTCCACCAGGCTGTCAACAAGGATTAGTCTAGTATATAATATACTGTAGAAGCCCAATAGATATTTGCTTGATTACGGTGGCTGGTTCATGCTAGTCACTTAGCACTGGGGTCCAAGTGGGAAGAAGCACTCTGGTTCTCTGTAGAAGATTCTCTCAATCAACAACAATAATTAAAAATCAGGGCAAAGAAGAACCTTGGTGAGTAAGAGGTGGGTATTCCATTACTAATCAGATTCAGCTATAGTGTTCCTTGATCCTTATGCCCTTGCTTCTCAGAAAGCCCACACTCTATGCCTCGGAAATCAGTCTGCATAGGGAAGCTTTTATCAGCTGCTGTGTAGCTGCAAACAGTTGCTGTGGTAGTCAAACAATTCCCTAGGGCAGCTTGGCTTATGCCTGGTTGGCCACCTTGGAGAATCAAGAAAGGAGAAAAATGAAGGGTTGTCTTCAGAATTTTCTTGGATGCAAAGTACAGAATGTTATGTACACTACATTTCTTCAATTATAAATGTTATAACATATTGGTTGATGTTAACGAAAAACATACTGATGCATTTATTCATAGAGCATACATATATCAAAGGCATTTTAAGAAGTGTTTATTGACATCAAAATTGTGTTTTTTAACATCACCAAAATGAATGCTACTCAAGTAAGCAGGTAAGATTTAGGGTGATCTTCAAATGCATTGACTGAGAGATGCTTAGTATAGTTTTTTTTTCCAAGAAAAAAATAGATTTGCAAGGGATTTGTTCTACGATCTAAATTATTCATTTAAATCCATTTCTTTGATTTTTCCTCAAACAGATTTTCTGAGGAGCATAAACATCCTGTTGGGCTGGCTGTACAGTTTGGGGGCATTCCTAAAGTGTAGAAAGAGCAGGTATGGCTGAGCTTCTCACAGATACCATCTCAAGCCAGAATTTGTGCTGGGATGTTGACATGGAGTGGCTAAGGATAACCTTGGCATGATCACGATGGATTTTTTTTGGTCCTTTGGCCACATGTCTTTCACCTTGCCTAACAAGGGAGATTAATGTGCCCCTAGACTGTTGCCATACTTAGCCCCGAAGCAGCTAGGAAGGGGGATTTAGCTGCTCCACAAGCAGGCAGGTTTCCAACACTCCAGATACACCTACTACAATAGAAGGAGTCCTCAAAACTACTGAAAAGATGAGGGTTTATTGACTGTATGCAAGGGGTGGCAGGGTAGGAACCAAAATGCCTTCTTATTTCCCCAAGAACTAACATAGTTTTTAGAAACTAATCAATTCAATGCAAATCAATTCCATAAACCATAAACAAAGCACCTACCAGGTGCTAGGCACCATGCTATGTGTTATATTGAAGAATATCCACATCTCCATTAACTCAAATTTGAGAATCTGCCTTGGGGATGTATAGAAAAAAAATTTTAACATTAAAACCAAAGACCTTGGTAGTTAACAACAAACACTATGTATTCATTGTATGAAGACCATTCTGCTATATGGTGGGAAAAATGTAAGGGTGGTAACTGCTTTAATGGAGTTTAATAGTTAATAATAATATTAGCTAACATTTATTAAGGTTTGTAAAAGCACTTCACATGAAATATCTCCTTTGGTTCTGAAAATAACCCCAAAGCACTAAAACTCCCAGATCTTTTCCATAGGAATTATCGTCTATCCAAACCTTCTCCATCTTTTATTTGTCAAATTGATTTTTTAAAAATACAGTTATCCCTAGTAAACAGGAATTTGGCTCACTGTCTTATCCTGTTGTACTTTTATATAGGTTCTGCAATCCTATGTGTCGGCTATTTCTTCAAACTTTATGTCATCTGCAAATTAGACAAGGAAACTACCTATCCTTCAGACAAGACATGAATAAAAATGTACATCACACAGCAATGGTGGAATTCAAATATATTTTAGCTAAAATATTCTCTTGATTTAACAATCTAGTTAAGTTACCTGTCAATAAGGGAAATGAGGTTAATCTAGCACAGCTTTTTTTTTTTAATTTTTTTAATTTTTATTTAAAAAAAATTTTTTTTCCATATGCTTTTGAGTTAAAAATTTTTCTCCCTTTTTCTCCCCCCACCCTCCCAAGATGGCGCACAATCTGATATAGGCTTTACATTTACATACCCATTAAACATATTTTCACATTAGTGAAGTTGTAAGTAAAAATTAAAACCAATAGGAGGAACCATCAGAAAGATGAAACAAAACTCAACAGAAGGTAAAAATAAGTGAGAGTGATTCGACTTCCATAGTTATTTCTTTGGATGTGGACAGCATTTTCCATCCCGAGGCCTCTGGAGATGTCTTAGATCCTCGTAATGCTGAGAAGGGTTCAGTTTAACATTCTTAGTCATTGCATAACGTGGCTGTTATTGTGTACAAAGTCCTCTTGGTTCTGCTCACTTCACTCAGCATCAGACCATATAAGTCTTTCCAGGTTTTTCTGAAGTCAGCCTGTTCATCATTTCTTATAGCACAATAGTATTCCATTACATTCATATACCACAACTTGCTCAGCCATTCCCCAATTGATGGGCATCCTCTCAATTTCCAATTCTTTGCCACCACAAAAAGAGCTGCTATGAATATTTTTGTACATGTGGGTCCTTTTCCCATTTGTTTGATCTCTTTGGGATATAGCCCTAGAAGTGCTATTGCTGGATCAAAGGGTATGCACATTTTTGTAGCCCTTTGGGCATAGTTCCAAATTGTTCTCCAAAATGGTTGGATCATTTCACAACTCCACCAACAATGTATTAGTGTTCCAATTTTCCCACATCTTCCAACATTTATCATTTTCCTGTTTTGTCATGTTGGCCAATCTGATAGGTGTGATGTGGTACCTCAGAGTTGTTTTGATTTGCATTTCTCTAATCAATAATGATTTAGAGCATTTTTTCATATGACTATAGATGGCTTTAATTTCTTCATCTGAGAACTGTCTGTTCATATCCTTTGACCATTTATCAATTGGGGAATGGCTTGTGTTCTTATAAATTTGGTCTTAATTCTCTATATATTTTAGAAATGAGGCCTTTATCAGAGAGACTGGTTGTAAAAATTCTTTCCCAATTTTCTACCTTCCTTCTAATCTTAGTTGCATTGGCTTTGTTTGTGCAAAAACTTTTCAATTTAATGTAATCAAAATTATCCATTTTGCTTTTCATAATGTTCTCTATCTCCTGTTTGGTCATGAATTCTTCTGTTCTCCATAGATCTGATAGGTAAACTATTCCTTGTTCTCCCAGTTTACTTATGGTATCAGCCTTTATATCTAAGTCTGAACCCATTTTGACTTTATTTTGGTATATGGTGTGAGATTTGGGTCTATGCCTAGTTTCTGCCATACTCTTTTCCAGTTTTCCCAGCAGTTTTTTTCAAAGAGTGGGTTCTTATCCCAGAAGCTGGGGTCTTTGGGTTTATCAAATAATAGATTACTATAGTCATTGACTACTGTGTCTTGCATATTTAACCTATTCCACTGATCCACCTCCCTATTTCTTAGCCAGTACCAAGCAGTTTTGATGATTGCTGCTTTATAATACAATTTAAGATCTGGAATTGCTAGGCCACCTTCCCCTGCATTTCTTTTCATTAGTTCCTTTGATATTCTGGACCTTTTGTTTTTCCAAATGAATCTTGTTATTATTTTTCTAACTCTATAAAATAATTTTTTGGTAGTTTGATTGGTATGGCACTGAATAAGTAAATTAGCTTAGGTAGGATTGTCATTTTTATTATATTAGCTGGCCTACCCATGAGCAACTGATGTTTTTCCAATTATTTAGATCTGATTTTATTTGTGTGAAAAGTGTTTTGTAATTGTGTTCATAGAGTTCCTGGGTTTGTTTCGGGAGGTAGACTCCTAAATATTTTATAATGTCTACAGTAAGTTTAAATGGGATTTCTCTTTCTATCTCTTGCTGTTGGGCTTTGTTGGTAATATATAGAAATGCTGATGATTTATGTGGGTTTATTTTATAGCCTGCAACTTTGCTAAAGTTGTTTATTATTTCAAGTAGTTTTTTACTTGATTCTCTAGGATTCTCTAAGTATATCATCATGTCATCTGCAAAGAGTGATAGCTTTGTTTCTTCTTTGCCTATTCTAATGCCTTCAATTTCTTTTTCTTCTCTTATTGCTAAAGCTAAGGTTTCCAGTACAATATTGAATAACAGTGGTGATAATGGACATCCTTGTTTCACCCCCGATCTTATTGGAAATGCTTCTAGCCTGTCCCCATTACATATAATGCTTGCTGAAGGTTTTAGATATATGCTATTTATTATTTTAAGGAAGACTCCATTTATACCTATGCTTTCTAGTGTTTTTAATAGGAATGGGTGTTGTATTTTATCAAAAGCTTTTTCTGCATCTATTGAGATGATCATGTGGTTTCTGTTGGTTTTGTTGTTGATATGCTCAATGATGCTGATAGTTTTCCTAATATTGAACCAACCCTGCATTCCTGGTATAAATCCTACCTGGTCATAGTGTATTATTCTTGTGATAAGTTGCTGTAATCTACTTGCTATATTTTGTTTAAAATTTTTGCATCTATATTCATTAGAGAAATTGGTCTATAATTTTCTTTCTCTATTTTGACTCTTCCTGGTTTAGGTATCAACACCATATTTGTATCATAAAAAGAATTTGGTAAGACTCCTTCTTCACCTATTTTCCCAAATAGTCTATATAGTATTGGAATTAATTGTTCTTTAAATGTTTGATAGAATTCGCATGTAAATCCATCTGGCCCTGGAGATTTTTTCCTAGGGAGTTCATCAATGGCTTGTTCAATTTCTTTTTCTGAGATGGGGTTATTTAAGTATTTTACTTCCTCTTGGTTAATCTGGGCAATTTATATTTTTGTAAATATGTATCCATTTCACTAAGATTGTCAAATTTGTTGGCATATAGTTGGGCAAAATAATTCCTAATTATTGTTTTAATTTCCTCTTCCTTGGTGGTAGCTTACCCTTTTCATTCTTGATACTAGTAATTTGGTTTTCTTCTTTCTTTTTTTTAATTAAATTAACCAAAGGCTTATCTATTTTATTGGTTTTTTCATAAAACCAGCTCTTAGTTTTATTTATTAGTTCAATAGTTTTCTTAATTTCAATTTTATTAATTTTTCCTTTGGTTTTCAATATTTCTAATTTGGTGTTTAGTTGAGGATTTTTAATTTGTTCTTTTTCTAGTTTTTTTTGTTGTATGCCCAATTCATTAATCTCCTCTTTTTCTATTTTATTTATGTAAGCATTTAGAGATATAAAACTTCCCCTAAGAACTGCTTTCGCTGCATCCCATAGGTTTTGGTATGTTGTCTCATTATTGTCATTCTCTTGAATGAAATTATTGATTGTTTCAATGATTTGTTGTTTGACCCAATCATTTTTTAGGATTAGATTATTTGGTTTCCAATTATTTTTTAGCCTATCTTTCCATGGCCCTTTATTACATATAATTTTTATTGCATCATGATCTGAAAAGGATGCATTTAATATTTCTGCCTTTCTGCACTGGATTGTGAGGTTTTAATGCCCTAGTACATGGTCAATTTTTGTGTATGTGCCATGTACTGCGAGAAAAAAGTATATTGCTTTCTGTCCCCATTCAGTTTTCTCCAGATGTCTAGCATACCTCACTTTTTTAATATTCTATTCACCTCCTTAACTTCTTTCTTGTTTATTTTGTGGCTAGACTTATCTAGTGCCGAGAGGGGGAGGTTCAGGTCCCCCACTAGTATAGTTTTGCTGTCTATTTCTTCCTGTAACTCCCTGAACTTCTCCTGTAAGAATTTGGATGCTATACCATTTGGTAGCACGGCTTGTTTTTGATGATACTATATTAGCTCTTAGTGATGACTCCTTTCCTAAGTGACCACAAACCACCTCCTTTATAATGTGTTCTAGAATTTTGCTGGGAAATTGAGGTCAGATTTACTGGTCTATAGTTTGAGAGTCTACCCTCTTCCTTTCCCCTCTGCAATACTGGTACAACATTTGCATTTTTCCATTCCAGTAGCACCTCTCCTGTTTTTGAGATCTTTCTAAGATCACCAGTAATGACTTTGAATCACAGCTGCCAGTTTTTTCAGTTCTATGGGGTGAAGTTCATCTGAGCCTGACCACATGAAGGGCAACAAGATACTGACTGTCTCTTCACTTATTTTGGGTTTCTACTTTTTGTTTAACATATTTTTCTATCTTTCCCAGAGATCCCTTCTCTTAGTTGAGAAGGCAGAAGTATGTAGTTTAGCCTTTACGACGTGTATATTATCATCATCCTATTACATTGAGGACAGTACATCTTTTTAAATTATCTTCTTGCTCCCAAAATCAACTTCAAAAAAAGAACCACCTCTTTTCTCTGTCCTTAGCCTCAGCTCATTCAGGGCTTTATAGCCCTCACTACTCTTTCATACTGTCTTTTTTTTTCTTCTTTTATTTTTTAATGATTTTTATTTTGAAGTTAACAATCATCAAATGAAATGAATGTTCCCATATACAAACTAGAACCAGAAAAAAGACCGTATGTGGAACTAAAGATCTCTATTATGTACAGATTGCTTTTATTTTTAAGTACATAATAAATTCAACCTGTAGCTTTCAAAGCTATCCTGGTTGTCTGTGTTACTTTCTAGACTTCCTCCTGTTCTCTAGATGAAAAAAATCCTACTGATCTTTTCTTTCCTTTCCTCTCTTTGTTTTATTTTATTTTTGCCCCCTATTCCTATTCCCTTTCATCCTCCCTACCTTGCCAAGAGGAAAATAATAAAAACACTCTTGTAACAAATATGTTTATATAGCATATAGTCACTTGCTTCCACCTTCCACACCTTTCTTACATCTGAGTGGCTTTCTTTTATGAGTTCCCTGTATTTCAATGTCATTCTATTTCAATACCTTCACATGTTCCTCTTCCCCTTCAGAAGCTCTCCATCCTTGTTCAATTTGCTCCTGCTTTCACATTACTAGGCTGCTGGTTCTCTGAGCACTTTGAAGCCTCATCTCTAATGGGGGGTACATGTCAGACTACGCACTGCTTTCTGTTTTTTTCCCTCCATTGCAAATTCTTTGATGGAATTGTCTCTTTGTCCCAAGATTCCCATCATTTTCACTTTAGCAACCAATTCTTTGTTGGTCAAAATCAGACCCAGAATAGCAGTTCTCCTGTTCAATTCCTCCCCTTGTTAAAGGATGAAATTGTAGTTAAGGTAAGTGATAAATTTACTAGCTGTTCTGCTTTTGACAGAGAGAACATCAGCAGATATTTAGACAACTCATGCATCCTAACAAGACAATATCATGCTTTTATACCAGGGTTGACATCTATTTCTCGTTCCTAATTGAAGTGTGTTACAGTGGGAAGAGTGCTGGATTTGGAGTCAGAGGACCTAAGTTCAAATCCTGGTCTGCCAGTTACCATCTATGTGACCTTTGGTAAGTTATTTAACCTCTTGATGTCAGTTTGCTCATCTGCAAAATGAGGGGCTTTGATTAGGTGATTTCTGAGGTTCCTTCCAATTCTAGACTTATGATCCTATGATTAAAATGACTAGTAAGGTCTCTTTGAGCTGTTTATGATCCTAATTATTCCTTCCAACCATCTAGTCTGTAGTGTATGCCTATTAACCTCCAATGATCTTCAATCTGCTTCACCGCCATGTTTTTGTTCCTATGGACTCTGAGAAGTCTTTTCTCTTTTCTCCCTCCTAAGTGTATATACTAAATATTCAATACTACTTCATTCCCCGACCTTTTGTCTATCCTCTTACTTTTCAATAAGGTCTGCTCCTCCAGAACCAAATTCTAGTCATACATCTTGTTCCGAATTTCAGTGATATCTGTGAGGTCAAATTTGTTCCCTTGCTTTAAATATTTCTAGTTTACCTTGTTTATTTGTTCATGTGAATATAGACTTCTGAGATTATGATTTTTGCTGCTGGCTCTCATCTTGATTCTGGTCCACGATGAATGAGGAGCTACCTCCTGATATTCTTTCTGCTGCGGTAGCTTTGCTATTCTCTGTGGTACCAGATTTGATAAGTCTTGGTGAGGAACTTCTCCCTTCTACTTCCATTTTCAGTGTTAAGACATTTTAAATAAAATCTCATTCTCAGACATCTTCTTTTTAGCCAGATATTCACTTCCCAAAATCTGCCAGTCAAACGACATAACCTGTATTCCCAGGGTCTTAAGTTATTTTGTTCAGGACCTCATACTTCCTATCAATGTCTTTTTTAAAATGCAGTATAAATGTTAGCTATTATTTTTAGCAATTATTCTGATGGTATCATTCGTTCACACATGAATCACCAGAAGTGACGGTCACCACCTTGTCTGACAGTTCTTAGGAAGCTGTCTTTTCCCATATTCATGGCCTGGGAAGACAGCAGGCTTCCTTGTCATTTATGTCAGGTCATCATATAGTGCTTTAGCTAGCTCCAGAGAATCATCAATGACCATTATTCTCCACTTCTTTCTGATGAACACTTGAACACCTCCCACTCCATGGAGCTGGTAAAGCCCCAACAAAATCTGAAGTTGCGTCCTCCAGAAATAGTTCAGCTGTTCGTACACAGTGGTTGGCGTGTTGTTTCCTTTATGAGACTGTGAGCTCCCTGAAAACAGGGACTATTTTCTTGGCTTTCTTTGCATCCCCAGTGCTGTGCACAGTGGCTGGCCCATAGCAGGTGCTTGATAAATGTTACTGACTAACCAATTCTATGTAAGAAGGTAGTATTTACCTCCAATTGTTCAGTAGTCTCTCTTTTTTCCTTCCTTTATGTTCCTTCCAACTTTTGCCTGAGATGAACATTTCCTTTTGCCTCATTATATTTGCCTCTTTTTTGTTTTTTCCTTGAAGCACTTCTGGCCATCCTTTAATATTTTTAAAAAATTTACTTTTAAAATGTTTTATTTTTTTTCTTTCTAAAAAATCACTGTCATTTCCCAATGACCTTACATGCCCAAACCCACAATAACAATGAATATAGTCATACAAAACAAATCAATATATTGATCACATCTGAAAAGGCATGCCTTCTTCTAAACCTATTGTCTACTATCTATTCTCTGCTGAGGACAGGAAATATATAGTACCACTAAGACCTTAGAAATCACGATTGGGCACTACACTGATCAGAGATTCAAGGCCTTTCACTGTTGTTTTTCTTTGTAATAATGAGGGTATTCTTTTCCTCGTTTGGCTAATTTTACTTCACTTCGCATTTTTCATAAATCACTGGATTCTTTGTATGCACCATTTCTTATGATACAGTAATGTTTTATTACATTTATGTTACCTACTTTGTTCAGCTATTCTCCAACTGGTAGGGATCACTTTCTTTGCAGTTTGTTACCATAAAATGTGCTGTTATAAGTATTTTTATAAGCCAAGTATGGTGGCATACAACTGTAATCCTAGTGACAGGGGAGGGTGAAGTTTTGGAGTCCTTAAGCTGCAGTGGGTTAGTCCAGTTGGGTGTAGAAAGTACATTCAACATCAGGATGATGAGCCCCTGGGATTGGGGGACCACTAGGTTGCGTAAGGAGGGATAAAACAGCCCAGGAGAGAAACGGAAGAGATCAAAGCTCCCATGCTGATCAGTAGGGGAGTAACTGCTCCTACATTTCAAGCCTG
The DNA here is from genome assembly GCF_003287225.1 of Phascolarctos cinereus. Taxonomy (NCBI): domain Eukaryota; kingdom Metazoa; phylum Chordata; class Mammalia; order Diprotodontia; family Phascolarctidae; genus Phascolarctos; species Phascolarctos cinereus. The sequence goes on along the minus strand of NW_027555958.1, from coordinate 227,578,589 downwards.
GGCAGGACAGGTAGGCCCAAGCCTTTAAAAATATATATGTAATATAGATGTATAATTGCAACATACAGATAAATATTTGTATAGATACATACATATAATACATATAAGTACTGTTTTCCACATATAGGAGCTTTACTATTATGCCTATCAGTGGTTATGACAAAGTGAGAGTTGCAAGGCTCAACATTTTTAGTATAATTTTTAATTGTCTCCTCTACTGGCTGAATTAATTCACAGCTCTCCCAACAATGCATTTTCATTATTTCTAATCTTTACAAATCTGAGGGATGTGATGTGAAACCTCAGAGTTATCTTAATTTACATTTATCTTTTTCTTGTGATTTGGACCATTCTTTGGTTGTGTACAGCTTACATCTCCATTTTGGAAATGTTTCTGTTCATACTCTTTGATCATTTAACTATTAGGGAAAGGTTCTTATACATTTCTATCTAGTATATAGCTACACTAATAACAAAAATGAAAATATCTAATATTTATATAGAATTTTAAAGTTTGCAAAATGCTTTGTATACATGGTCTCATTTGTTCCTCACAACAATTCTATGAGGTAGGTGCCATGATTATTCCCATCTCACTGATAAGGAAACTGAAGTTGAGAAGCTGAAGGATATGTCCAGGTCACACAGATATTAAGCTTTTTAAAAAAAAATTTTTTTTTTGGTTAGGCATTGGGGTTAAGTGATTTGCCCAGAGTCATACAGCTAGTAAGTGTTATGTGTCTAAGGCCAGATTTGAACTCAGGTCCTGACTTCAGGGCCGGTGCTCTATCAACTGCAACATGTAGCTGGCCCGATATTAAACTTTTGAGACAGGATTTGAAGTCAGGTCTTCCTTACTCCAAGCCATGAATACTATCCACTATACCACCTAACTGCCCACCTAAGAGAAATCTGCTACAAAGTATTCCCCCCCCCTCCCCAATTAACTACTTTTCTCTAGCTGGCACAGTAGATAGAATACCAGAGCTGGAGTCAGGAAAACCTGAGTTCAAAACTAGCCTTAGATGCTTACTAGTTGTATAAGTCACTTAACATCTGTTTGCCTCAGTTTCCTCATCTATAAAATGGGGACAATAATAGCACCTACCTCCCAAGATTGTTATGAGGATCAATGGAGACAATAATTGAAAAAAGCTTAGCACAGTGTCTGGCACATGGTAACCACTATATAAATGTTAGCTATAATTATAATTATTGTTATTTCTATACGCACTGTTTCAGCAAAATCTCTGTAATTTTGTATAACTGAAATTATCCAATTTATTTTCTATATTAAAATCTATTTCTTGCTTAGTTAAAACATTCTTCCCTTAGCCATAATTGTATAAGCTATTTCCTTCCATTCTCCTCTAAATTTTTTATGATATGACTAGTCATAGTTTAGTCATATAATCATACGGAACTCACTGTGGTATATGGTATAAGATGTTGATCTAAACTTAAATTCTGCCATCTGCTTTCCATTTTCCCCAGCAGTTTTTATTACTAGAGAGCTCTTACCCCAGTAGTTGATATCTTTGGGTGGACCAAAATTAGGATACTACGTTTGATTGTTTCCGGATCTTAGCCGATTCCACTGGTCAATTTATAAGTCTGTTAGCCAACACAAAATAGTTTTAATGATTAATGTTTTATAGTAAAATTTCAGAGCTGGTAATTCCAGGTAGGCTCCTCACCCCTATCATTACTATTTTTTCTTGTTCCTCCAAATGAATTGTTTTATTTTGTCTTATTCTATGAAGTAGCCTGATTAATGATAAAGTGTTAAATCCATAAATTAGGTAATAAAACATCATTTTTGTTATACCACTTTTACCATTCTTTCAATAAATAAATCATTCTCTCTGATAATCTAAAGGTAAAAAAATGCATTCCTCAAGCACTTTCAGTTTCTTCTCTAGGATGGAGATCAAATTGTGCACACATAAGTAAACATGGTATAGTCAGAAAATAAACCTAGATTACTCTCTTAAGTTCAATTAATGAATCACCAAGCATTTATTAAACTCTTATTATGTGCCAGGCACTGAGCTAAGGGCTGAGGGTACAAAGAGGAAGCCAAAGGGCTTACATTCTATTGAGGAAGACAACTTGCAAATAACTAAGTACATAAAATATATATACAGAGTAGAGACAAGATGATCTCAGAAGGGAAGGCAGTAGCAGCTAGTGAGACAGGAAAAAGCCTCCCATAGAGGCAGTATTAGAATGACATCTTGAAGGAATCCAGGGATTCTAACAGATAGAGGTAAAGAGGGAAAGCATTCCAGGCACAGGAGATGGTCAGTGACGAGGCATGGAGACCACAGAGGAAAGACTGTGTGTGACGAATAGCAAGTACATTAGTAAGGTTCAACTGTAGAATGTATTAAGAATAAAGGAAGCTGGGAAGGGGCTAGATTATGAAGAACTTTGAGTTTATATTTGATCCTAAAGGATCCATTTGAGTCAGACCTGGGCTTCAGGCAAATCACCTTGACAGTTATATGGAGGATGGATTGGGAAGGGGAGAGATCTGAGATAGGGAGCCTAGGAGACTGTAACAATCACTTAGGGAAGAGGCAATGAGACCTGAAGCAGGATGGTGGCCATGGGAATACTGAGATGTGGGAGACATGGATTTGGTAACTGATAAGACATACAGAGTGAGTAAGAGTGAGAAGCTGAGGATGGCATGAAGGTTGCAAATCTGGCTGAATGTCAGGTTGGTGGTGACCTCGAGAGAAATGGTGAAAGAAAAGGAGTGAGCTTTTCTGAGGGAGTGGAGTAGTGGAGGGAAACACATTGAGTCCTGTTTTGGATGTGTAGAGTTTCAGACTCCTTTGGCATATCCAGTTTAAAAAGTCCAACAGGCAGTTGGTGATGAAGGTCTGGAGCCCAGCAGAGAAATTAGGACTGGATAATTGGATCTGGTAATCATTGGCATACAGCAAATACAGCCAGTGTGAGATGATAAGTCACTAAACGCAAAAATATTGAATAAAAGGGGAACAGTGTCCCGGATGAAGCCTTTGAGGATATCCATTGTTTGTGGAAGTAGCATGAAGATCCAGGAAAAGAGATAGAAAAAATGGAATAAAACCAGGAGAACAAAGTCATGAAAACCATGAAAGGAGAGGGTATTGAAAGGAGAAGGGATCAATAAGGATGAAGAAGATCAATAAAAAGTCATTTTGTTTTGCAATAAAGAGATCATTGGTAACTTTGGAGAGAACATTTCAGTTGAATAATGAGGTTAGAAGCCAGATTGTGGAGGGTATAAAACTGAATGGGAGGAGGCAAAATGGAGGTACAGCATGTACATAGTTTTTGCAAGGAGTTTAGCTCATAAGTGAGAAGAGAAATATAGGATGATACCTGGCAGTCATAGTAGTATCTGTTTACGGTCTTTTAAGGATGGGGAAGATAGGTTTGTTTCTAGACAGTAGGCAAAGAACCAGTAGATAGGGAAAGACTGAAGTTTAGAGAGGGATTGGGGCATGATGAAGAGCTCAGGAAGGGATAGGATTAAGGATATACACACAGAAAGCTTGGACTTGGCAAAAAGAAGGGTCCCCTCATTATTAGAGACTGGAGTGAAGGAGGACGCAGTGGGGAATCATACCATAGGGATGTGAGGTGAGGAGGGACAAGAAAGGACCTCTTGGCAAATGGTCTCAATTTTGGGGTAAAGTATAAGGCAAGTTACTCAGCAGGAAAACTGGGGTATGGAGAAGGATACAAGGCTGAAGAAGAAAAAGAAAAGGTTTGGGATAGTCCCTATAGTGAGTGAGATATGGAATCAATTAGAAGAATCAAGTAGGAATGCCATTCTTCAGGGATGGCCCAGTGGGACTTAGTAAGTATAACTGTAGTGGATCCAAGCCAGTTCAGTCACAATTCTCATTTTCCTTACTTGTTTAAAGCAAATTTCATAGTATTGACCTAGTTTTTTAGTTATCCCTTTTGACTAACTTCTGTGGAAAATGGCCTGCTTGCTAAATATGAGACTCCAGTGTAGACTCCCTTCACTTCCCTGGACGGTCAGCTCTGGAGCCAACTAAAGTTGTGACTTAGTTTGTGGTAGATAGAAGTAGACAAGACCCAAGTACACAGGATCCAAGACAAAATCAAATTCTTCAATGACATTGAAACACCTTGTTTTACCTCGTTGTTACTCTTCAGAACCTTCCTTCTCCTTTTCTGGACCCTAGGCTCAATAATGAAGGAGAAGCTATGGACTAAGTCATTTTCACTGAAGAACAGATCTTCTGATATCTTTTGTAAGACAAGATGGACGAAGACAACCATTGGTAGGCCAAATAAAATGAGTCATTTTTTATACTTTACTTCAGGCCTTCAAAATATCCATGATTTCATGTGTATGGGTACTTCCCCTATCAACACTAGTATAACCATATCCATATCTTAGTGAATAATTTCATGTATTCTTGCGACCAAAGAAATCCATCACATTATATCCAACCCTTGGTGCTGAATCATTCTGGTTTGAGCTAGGCTGTTCCTTGGACAGCAGACATAGTCTCTTCCTGGGCCCACCCTCAAAGCCTTTCTCTCAGAAGTTGTTCCTTGTTTACTTAGTATGTCGGTGTTCCCATAAGGTGCTAGAAAAAGGTCTTTGCATCACTAGAATGAAAGTTCTTTTTGGGAATTCTTTTATTTCTTTTGTATTTTCTTGGAACAGTGCTGTATATTATGTATTTAGTTTTTTCTTCACTTACCTCAAAAAGAGCTGTGATATCATCCATATGGGTACTTTCTCTACTAACACAGATTTTAGCTTCTGCTAAGTCATCTTAACAAATTGTCTCATAATTTGCAGTGACCAAAAAAATATCATCACTTGGTAGCCAATCTTGTGTGATGAGTTTCTATAAACTTAGCTAGTCTGGTCTATGGATGAGACACATACAGTCTACTACTGGGCTCATACACAAAGGCCCAGCTTGGCTGGACCTCCCAGTACTTGCAGATGAGAAAACTAGGACCTAGAGAGGATAAGGTCACACAGGTAGTATCAGAGGCAGAATTTGAATTCAGGTCATCTGAGCCACTATTCTTTCCTCTGTATCATGCTACCTTCGATGTTGTGCTTAAATTCTTAAAAAACCCAGGGTTATCTTCACATCACAACAGAGTATCGGAGTAGGGCTTGTGTAGATTTAAACATTACCTCAGCAGAAGCGTGGTACTGTATGAAAGTGGCAGAAATGGCGTGGCTGAAGGGGTCACCTGCTTTGGGTGCCATATCTTGCCTAACAAGAAGAGCCAGATCCACCAACTAGAAGAGAATAATGGAGAAAACATATTAAGAAGCTGGAGCTGACCACTGAGGCTGTAAGATCATCACACACACACACACACACAAGACAAGAAGATTCCAGCGTGACCACTACCACAGTCCCATTTATCTACTTGCTGAATGTTCATCTCTAGGCTCTGTAGAGGCCTAAAAGATATAACATTTCTAGCCTTCTGTGCTTCATGGTGTTCCTAATGATCTCAAAGCATCTCACAAAATTATCCATCCAGTCTCCCAATGCATTCAGTCTTAAAATTTATATTAAAACAGATATATACATATTTTAAATGAAACAGGCATACATACTCAAATTATTTGCAATATATACCACTTTCTCCACAAGAGAAAGTGAGCAGTAAAAACATGGGTTCAAAGTAATAAAAATAGTGGAAGTCCACACTTTTAAGATTTACAAAGCATTTAATATACAGGTAGTATAAGTTTTGCTGTCCCCCATGACAAAAAACACTATCCACCTCCAGAGAGGGAACTGATGAACTCTGAGCACTTATTGAAACACACTTTTTTCACTTTCTTTATTTTTATTTATTTTTTTGTTTGTGTTTTCTTTTGCAACACAGATATGTTTTAGAAGACTTCACATGTATAACTGATATCAAATTACTTGCCTTCTCAAGGAAGAAGTTGGAGGGAGAGAATTTGGAACTCAAAATTTTAAAGAATGAATGTTAACTTTTTTTACACATAATTGGGAAATAGTGAAATAAATAAAATACACTTTTTAAAAAGTGTTGGTATTTCCATCTTAGAGGTGAGAAAATGGAGGCTTGGAAAGAGATGAAGCAATTTGGTCAAGGTGACACATTTAGTGAATTGGGTAACAAGGGAATAGAAGCTCCTTGAAGGCAAAGGACAGTTTTTTGCTTTGTTTTTGTAGCCCACGAATTGGTACATTTTACATGCACTCAATGCTTTATAAATGTTTGTTGCGTTAAACTGAATAGATTATACCACACATGGCTATGACACTGAAGTCCCCTTAGAGTTAGGAATCAGTATTCCAAGAAACTGCATTTACATGCGATATTTTTATATGCGTGCTCCAATTGATCAATCAACCATCATCAGTATTTATTAGGTGTTTACTAAGTGCCAGACACTGTGACAGTTACTGAAGATACAAAGACAAAAACAGAGTCCTCAACTTCAAGAAGCTTACATTTTGTCAAAGAAAAAAACGTGTATACGCATAAGCACAGACAAATATACAATAAACTGATACAAGAGAATGGGGGGCAGTAACAGCTAGTGGGATCAAGAAAGGTCTCAAGTAGAAGCTGATGCTTTAGTGGAGCTTTGAATGAAGTTAGGGATTCTAAGAGGCCTGGGGACAACCTATACAAAAGTAGAGAGGGAGGCAAGAGGTGAAATACTGCGTGTGAAGAAGAAAAAGGCTAGCTTGGTTGGAGCTCACCAAACTCCTGGGTCCCCTGCTGGAAGATAGTTTCAGATTGCTGAGTCTAGAGGTAGACTACAAAGGTCAGCTTAGATGGTGGCCTCCCTGCTCAAGAACACCTTCCACTAGGGGTTTAAGGAAAAGAGGCACTGTTGGCAGAGCTTTTGGTATTCTTGAATTTTTCAACTTCAAAAACAAAGGACTGAACTGGTCAAGAGGAACTGGTTACAGTTATTCTAGAAAGCAATTTGAAACTATGTCCCCATATTTACTAAATTATACACACCTTATAACTCAGTGATACTAATACTAGACCTCTATCCCAAAGATATTAAAGAAAGAAGAAAAAAAATTCTGCATTTTTGTACAAAAAATATTTAGATCTTTTTGTGGTGGTAAAGAACTTGAACTTACAAGGGGTGTCTACTAATCGGGGAACTGCTGAAGAGAAAAAAAACAAAGACAAATACATGATGTATGAATGTAATGGAATACAACTGTGGCATTAGAAATGATGCAATGACCAGTTTCAGAGGAAGGGGGGAAGACTTGTATGACCTGATGCAGAGTGATATGAGCAGAACCAAAAGAACAATTTATACTATATAATGATGATACTATAAAAATAAGCATCTTTGAAATATGTAGCAATGCTGATAAGTACAATGACCAACTATGATTCCAGAGGACAGATGAAGAATGCTACTTACCTCCTGAAAGAGAGGTGAGGGGATAAATGGGCAGAATGAGACATATATTTTAGATGTGTCCATTATGGGAATTTGTTTTATCTGACTGTGCATTTATTAAAAGGGTGGGGAGAGAAAGTAAAAGCTGTTAATTTTTTTTTTATTTAAAATTTTTTTTACTACACCACACAGATTATTTCATGTACTTTTGTAACATATCCTGAAATATCATCAGTTAGAGATGCTTTGGGTTTAACAAGAAGTCTCTTTAAAGAATTGCAAATATTCTTGGGCATTTATCAGTCACTTACACATTAGTGTGTATTTACTTAACCAGCAAGTTCTCCCCTAACATCTGGCTAAGATCACTTGCTCTGAAGGAATGAGACCCTTGATTGTCGCGCATGGGAGAGATTACTGTGCAGCACAAAGTGCTTTACCAAGGTGGGATAGAGGTTTGAGGCAAGAGGACATCTGTGGAAGAGAATATTAGGGAAAAAGAGGAGGTATAGAAAGACAGACAGAAGGATGTTGAGAACAAACTTTCACTGATTCTCAGAATTTAGCTTTATGAGGTGTAACCCCACATGTAACCAAACTATACATATTTAGGTTGGGGACTTGCTTCACTCTCAAAAACTTCAAAGTATCTGAAAAAAAGGGAAGAAATTATGGTAAAGCCACACAAAACCTGCTTAAATTTTTGTTAAGATGTGTTTAAATTTGTTCCATTAAGTGATGTTTGGTATAACTGAGATATTGTTATCATTAAACTCTACCAAAGCAAGTTTGTACCTAACTGAATTTGTACGAAGGTAAAGAAGCATTCATTGCAATTTACGAATAACTATAAGCTTGGACTTAAAAAATAAAGAACTAAACAAGTCAAGAGGAATTTAGAATGAATCAATCAATTAACAGGTATTTATAAAGGGCCTACCATGTACCAGGTACTTAGTGCTAGACACTGAGTATACAAAGACAAAAAAACTTAAACAATCCAGAGCTTACATTCTACAAGGGGGACAATATGTTCATATATAAATATATACATAATATGTGTTACTGTTGTCCAGTTGTTTCAGTTGTGTCCAGCTCTTTGTGACCATTTGGGATTTTCTTGGCACAGATACTGGAGTGGTTTGCCATTTCCTTCTCCAGCTCATTTTTTCAGATGAGGAAACTGAGGCAAACAAGGTTGAGTGATTTGCCCAGGGTCACATAGCTAATAACTGTCTGAGGCCAGATTTGAACCCAGGAAGATGAGTCTTCCTGACATCAGGACTGTTGCTCTATCCATTGCACCACCTAGTTTCCCTCATTTTATACATTTACATCTACATCCATATCCATATCCATGTAGATATATACACACACATATACATATGTATGTATGTATGTATACACTGTGTATGCGTGGCAAAAAAGCACAAGGTAGTTAAGGAAACCTCAGAGAAAGAGGGCACTAGTAATTGGGGAATCAGGAAAAGTTTCAGGTTAATGGAGCAACTAAGAACTAACTAAATATGTGGGGTAAGGGAGGATGAGGAGTAGAGGATAACATGAGGATTATGAATCTTGGAGAATGGAAGAATTGTGGTGCCTTTGATAGAAATTGGGAAGTTTGGGAGAGAGCTAGGTTTTTGGGGAAAGATAGCGAGCCATGTTCTAGACTTGCTGAGATGAGATGTTTCTAGGACACTGACTTTGTCCAAAAATCAGTTGGAATTGTAGGCTTCAAGCTTGGGAGAGACTGGCACTAGGCATACAAATAAATTAGTAAGCAATCTGCATAGATTTGATAGTTAAGCCCATGGGAGCTGATTAAGGTCACTGATGGCCTGTAGAGAGAAGGAAAAGGTCCTGGGACAGGGTCCTGGGGAATACCAACAGTTAAGGGACATGACATAAGATGATGAGTCAGTAAAGGAAACTGAGAAGGAGCAGTAAGACAGATAGGAAGAGAATCAGTAGAAAAGAGTATCACGAAAACCCAGAGAGGAGGAAGTATGAAGAAGGAAGCAGAAAAAGACAATAGCCTGATTTCAAGTGGGCAAATATGCATATAACAACAGTTGGCTCTAACTTCTTTTTTCTGGCATGTATCCAGGGAAATATAAAGAAGCGGTCTTGAGGAGGGACCCAGGAATTCTAGGGCATGTGTCAGCAAACTAGGACCTGTGGAACAAGCATGGCCCAGCGCCTGTTTTTGTACTATATTTAATTGATGGGCCACACAAAAACAAGGTTGTGGAGCAGATTTGGCTGACGGGCCATAGTTTGCTAACCTCTGTATCTGAGGAGCAGAACCCTCTCTTTAGTGCAGTGTTTTGCAAGTAATAAGTGCCTAATAAATGATTTTTCATTGATTTATTCACAAAGTATGTAAAGTACTTTTTGGATTTTAACATAAGCATATAAACATTAAATATTATTATTCTTTAAAAATGTAACAAGTAGTATCATTGCTATTTATTCTCAGTTAGTTTCTTTTTGGTTAGTTGTTTCAATGAGGATTTCTATTTTTAAGTTTTGAAATTACTCCTAAATGGGAAACTATGTTCATTTCTTTCTGTCAGCTACATCTATGGGAAGCCCAGCTAACTGGACCATGATGCCATAACCAAGCATTCATATGGTGGTAGTACATCCAAATTGTAGGTAAAGTCCCAAGGGAAAAATAAGCAGCCTTAACTTCTGGTTTTGTAAGACCCATATCTATAAAGTAAAAGTATTAAAGGAATCATCTTAGAAAATGTCAATTTTTACAGATTTTTAAATGAAAACTATTTTTAGGATTCAGATTGTTTAGGTTTCAGTGAGATGATATTTAAGAAGCATTCTGAAAAAAGAGAAAAGGAGGTAGTTAAAAAGATCGGACATAGAAGATTATTTAATACATAGGAAAGGCAAACAAGAAGCACAGTTGAAAACTGAAGGATGGAATGAAAGAGAAAATTTGCCTTATTGAAACAGCAAAGCATAACAAAAATCAGGGAAGCAACTAAATACAAACGAATCCAATACCCAGAGAAACTGATAACTAGCAGAAGATTTTAAGTCTGAAGTCACTTGGCTTTCATAAGCAGGCATCATTTAGGACGCCTTGGACAAAGGAACAAAGCATGGAATATTATACTGTTCTTAAGTTTTGTTATTAGATTCTAGTCCTCCAGAAGAAATATCATCATGCCTTACAAGTTCCTTTAATAGCAATACAACTTTCTACTCTACCAACATGTTATTAAACTAATGCTTGTTAGGTGAATGATCCCACACTAGACCTGTGGAGTACAATTATGAGAAATGACATTCCTGGCCTCAAGGAGCTTAGAGTTTACCTGGGTAGGGTATGTATGTTTACAAAGGGCTTTTACAGTTATTATTTCAACAGATTCTCTTTACAATCCTGTGAGGGGAGAGGCTGAACACATGACCATAAATACCATGAGGGGTGCTCCTTGTATACAGAGTTGAATGCTTTTTTTTATACTTCTCACCAACTCACAAAGATTCATTTCTCATGAGGCATCATCTGGTTTTCAGCAAAGGTGTAAGTCCCACAGTTTCACAGTTGAGAAGATAGACACAAGAGGCAGTCGAGTGGACGGCATTAGGTCACAATCAAACATAGAAGAATACTGATGAAAAATGATTTCTGATTTCCCGTATTGGGCTCCCAGATGAAGACTATATCACTTTCATGTTAAAATCTTCCAGGAATTCTCAACCTTTAAAAATTTTATTATTTTATTTTTTAACATTGATTTTTAGAAATTTCGAGTTCTAGATTCTCTCCCTCTCTCTGGCTCTTCCCCATCCATTGGGAAAGCAAGTGATAGGATACCCATTATATATGTGAAGTCATGCAAAATATATTTCTATACTAGCCATGTTGCCAAAAACCCCCCCAAAAAAAACCCAAGGAAAAAAAGTGAAAACAATATGCTTCAATGTGCACTCAGAATTCATTAGTTCTCTCTCTGGAGGTGGATAAAATTTTTTCATCATGGGTCTTTTGGCATTTTTTGGATCACTGTATTGATCACAGTAGCTAAGTCTTTCACAGTTGATCACTGTTACAATATTGCTGTTATCATGTAAAATGTTCTCATGGTTCTGTTCACTTCACTTTGTATCAGTTCATGTAAGTCTTCCCAGGTTTTTCTGAAACCATTCTGCTCATACTCTCATATAGCACAATAGTATTCTATTATAATCATATAGCACAGCTCAGCCATCCACCAATTGATGGGCATCCCTTCATTATCTAACTCTTTGCTATCACAAAAAAAAGTTAATATAAATATCAATCTCTTTTTAGAGATTAAATTTATAGATTAAATTTAAGCTGGGGGTATGTGACCTCAACTCTACTAATATTCCCTTCCTCAGAACCATTTTTACTTCTTTTTTGCAATAAGACAACATGTAAAAATATGTGGACTCTGTCAAGATTTAACAAAAGGTTATAGAGTTCTTAGCAATTACATTACTTCATCCATGGGGCTTTACCCTGGAAGACCTGTTCAAGTTTTTCCTCAGATCCACAGAAATGGAACTATATTGTCTTACCTGGGCCACGGTCTCATATGCTAAATAGGCCAAAATCTCCATAGCAATAACATTTGGTTTGATCTCCATACTGCTACAATCCAGCCAGTCTCGGAACTTGGAAGCTTTTTTGGCTGCTCGATAAAAATAGTAGAACATAGAATTTAACTTTTAATGACTCAGTATTACACACCAACTTCAACACTGAAAAACAAGTACTTTGCTTGAGAATTTTGCATGGAATGATGCAATGAATATGAAACTTAGTGTTTTAGACAACAATCAATGTGCAGAGACTCTAATCCCAAGGAGCCCATATTTGGCCATATTATGTCAGAGGGCAACACACTTGCTAAGAAATTTATTAGTACTCATCTGTTTGGATCTTGTGATATGTAGCCTCAGTTTCATTACAGATACTGTTTGGCAGCTAACGTGGCTTACTAAACTATGTACATTTGTGCACTCTGTATATTACCTCAGTGTAAACGATGACTAGCTACATTTGTTCCTTCATTCAACCTTCAATTTGATGGGTAAGAATTTGTGGTAGAAAAGAGGGCATTTCAGAGCAGGCCATGTGAGAATCTTCAAAATGTCTAAATTAGAGTTCATTTTATTCTCTCTATAGGACAAAGTCCAAACTCTTCATTTTGGCATTCAAAATTACCTAAAATCTTTTTCTAGCTGACTTTTCTAATTTTACTATTCACTATTTCCCAACTAACTCAAAAGTACAAGTCTACCTGCTTCATACACTTGCCCCTTTTTGTTAATACTGTTCCTTCTTTCAGTCCCCATTTAGAAGGTTCCCTACAACTTCTTTGCTTCATCTGAATCTTACCCATTATTATGGACCCAGGTAGAGTTTCATCTCCTTGGCCTCTCAAGTTCTCAGTGTTCTTTCCCAACTCTGAATCCCTAGAGAATCACTTGTCTAAGATACTAATTTGGTATGGCACATGATAGTCGGTGAGATTTTTAAACTCGTTGAGGATTATGCCCTAACATGCCTTCTTTGCATCTCCCTCAATACCTAACAGAGTCTCTTGAACATCTTGGGTGCTCAATATACATTGGTGGAAGACTGTTTCATCTGCACATGGCTTTCTATGCTGAGACTATAAATTTCTCCCATGTTAGACTGCATTTATTTTCATAAGGCTATATTCCCAAACCACTATTAGTTTGATTACCATTTTAAATAGTGAACTAGAAGAAAAAGGCTTAATACTAAAGACATTACTGCATCCATGAGATAATGATTTCTAAAAAAGAAAAAATCTATTGCTTACTTATCTGATGAATCTAGACTCAGGTCCATAAAATATAAAACTATAATTCAAAATGTGGGACTTTGATCCCTACAGAGTCTTCATGGATTCCATGTAGGACACAGTTTTCATTTAAATAAATCACAGAAGACATTAAGTCTTGCTACAGAAGTAAGCATCCAAAGCTGACAAGTATGGTAGAAATTACTATAATTCCTTTTAAAGCTATCTCCCAAAAGTCACCAATCATCTGGATACTTCCTGACATGCAGCCATTCCATTTAGTCAGTATGCTGCAACTGCTCATGAACACTTGTTTAACATCTGTGGAATACTTTTGAACTTAGATCTAACAGGCATCAATTGCCTCAGTCAGTAAAATGCACTGAGGAAACTTTTTTCTCTGACTGATGGCAGTAATTTAACAACAGGCATTCTGTGACAGTCTCCCAGAAAGTTTGTTGTAGGAGGGTGTGGGTGGGAAAGTACAGGTATTAGTCAAGCATTCAATCAGATTCACCTGAGTTACAGAATTAATAAGTCAAAAATTTTCTTCTTTAAGAACAGGATGGAAATATACAACCTTGATCATTTTTGTTTTTCCTACATCATTCTAATTTTTATAGGGCTGAGCTCTTGTGAAGAGTGAAACACACTGGAGATAAAGACAAATGAAAGTGAAAGGGGGGGTAGCTAGGTGGTGCAGTGGAAAAAGTACTGGCTCTGGAGTCCAAAGGACCTGAGTTCAAATCTGGCCCCAGACACTTGACACTTACTAGCTGTGTGACCCTGGGCAAGTCACTTAACCCCAATGCCTACCGCCCCCCTCCCAAAAAAAGAAAGAAAGTAATGTATATAGAGTAGTTCTCTAGAAGGGGAAGGGAGAAGAAAACAAGGAAATTTAGTTAATGAGAAAAGATATCAATAAAATGAATTTTTTTAAGAGTGAAGGAATATAAATAAAGTAGGTACTGCATAGGTGATCGGAATGGTGAATGGGATGGGGAACCTTTCAATTCTAAGTATGAACTTAGTTTTGTGTTACTTGGAAGTTCATTTGGTCTCTCTCAATCCACTCTTGAAACCACCACAAGTGTCCTTCAGACTATCCACCATGCTGGCCTCTTTCTTTCACCAGTGAGTTCCTTCTAGGGCTGGTCATATTTCGTTCCCCACCCCACCCCTTAGCTGTGCTGCGGATTCTATAGACTTCGTCATCATGCCCCAGCCAAATGATCCCTGCTTTTCAGCTCCTTTTTATGTGTTGCTTTCTCCCTTTACAGGGTAAGCTCTTTGAGGGCAAGGACTACCTTGCTTTTGATTTTATGCTTCCCCAGTGCTTAGCACATTGCCTGGCACACAATAAGAGCTTAATAAATCACTGTTGCCTATTGCCTCTTTGATTGACTAGAATTATCTTTCTTTTGCAAATATCATGCCATTCATCTACTCAAAGATTCTTCTGGAGCTCTTTGATGACTTCAAGTGAAGTCCAACTTCCACTGGCATGGCATTTAAGATCCTTTGTACACTGCTGTTATGCTGCATTCCCAGATTTATTTCATATAACTTCCCTCCATGAACTACACACTTCAGTCAAGCTAGATCAATCTTTGTCCTCTGAACATGTGCTATGTTTTCCTGCTAATCTTGTTCATTATTTCTGGAATACCTTGCTTCTTCACCTTCACTGAATTCAAATGTCACTTCTTCCCCAGTTGGCAATGACTTGATTCAGACTTCACATGACACTTTGTTAGAAACTCCTTAATATACAATTATACACAATATTTTGTATTATAGTTACCTGTATTTGTGTCTTATCTCACTACTATACTGTAAAATCCAAGAAAGTTGTCTTCTCAAGACTTTGTATTAGGTACTTAATATCTGATGTATGAATGAATACATATGGATAAATCTTGTTAGCTATGCAACAATGGATAGATTAAAATAATTACAAATAATTCTCAGAAACATCTTATTGAACAGACTAAACCTGGTCCCCACAAAATCTTTTTATCACAATCACTAATAAGGAAACTAATTTGATTGGTTGGGGTTTCTTCTCCCTTCCTACAGCTAACTCTCCTTTGTCTAAAACTCTGTTCAAGGCACACAATCCACAAGGTATTATTAACCTTCTTCTATATGACTCTTGTCATTCTAATATTCCTTTCTACATCATTACCCTCATCTGACTACTTTATAATCCACTCCTTCCTCTTCTCCTGGTATGCCTTTCCTTTTCTTTTTTTGAAAAAGTATGTCTGTCACTTTCTTAAAGCCCCATCTATGTACCTAGACTTTAAAAGAATGGATGTTAATGGGTGATCCCATAGTCTGACATTCTAAAAGGGAAATCAAGCTCAAGAGGAATGGGAGGCCCTCAAGAATGAAATTCTGGTGACAATACTGAAACAGATTCCAATAAAGAAGAAAAGTTAGCTTCTAAACAGACTGAAGTTTTATGGGACCTTTAGCAAGAAATTTAGGCTTTAAAAGGCTATGTATAAGAGACAGACGTGAGGAGAAGTAATTGAGGACGAATATAAAAGAACACTGTCAGGAAAGCGGCAGCCCATTATGAACAATAGCAGCACTAAATGCTAAGGAAATAAAAAAGGGATTTCTACACTGGGGGCAACAGAAATATAAATGAAAGGACAGTATGTCCCTGCTCTGACTGGACAGGAAGATGATACTAGATAATGCAATTACTCAACTTTTATTTTGTTTCTGTTTTCTCTATCAAAGAGGAAAATCTTCTAACTGGGAAGGATAGACTAGATTTGAACAACAGGAAATTAAAGGTCCACTTCTTCTCTTGTGGCTTTAGACAATACTCAGTTTGGGGCAATTTTTTCTAGGTTGTTATTCTCTATCTTTTGCCTTCTAAAGCATCATATTCTAAGCTCTCCACTCCTAAGAGATGATAGCTGCTAAATCTTGTGTGATGTTGATAGTATGGCTCCTTGGTACTTACATTAGTCCCTTCTGGCTGCTTGTAGTACTTTTTTCTTTGACCTGGAAACTATAGATGTTGGCCATAAAATTCTTGGGAGTTTTCTTTTGGGAGTTCTTTTAGTAGGTGACTGGTGGATTATTTCTATTTCTACTTTGCTCTCTGGTTCTAGTTGATCTGGGCAGTTTTGTGATTCTATAATTTCTATGCTTTTGGGGGGGGCAGGGGTGTCATGGCTTTCAGGTAGTCTAATGATTCTTAAGCTACCTTTCCCTTATCTGTTTTCTAGGTCAGTTGTTTTTGCTACTAGATACTTCACACTTTCTTCAATTTTTTCAGTCTTCTGACTTTGTTGCTAACACTGCTTGTTGTCCCATTGAGTCATTAGCTTCTATTTGGTCAATTCTATGTTGTTTAGGGAAGTATTTTTTCCTTGGGTAAGGTGTTTTATTTCTCATTACAAGCCATTAACAGTCTTTACGACACTTTTTTCCCCCTACAGCCCTCATTTCTTTCTCCATTTCCCCCTCTAGTGCTCTTATTTGTTTAAAATAATTTTTACCTCTAATAAAAATGTCTGATTGATCTCTTCCAAGAATTCTAATTGAACTTGTATCCAAGCTACATTTTTCTTTGAGGCTTTGCTTGGAGAGGTTTTGGTGCCATTCTCTTCTTCTGGATTTGTATCTTGAACATCTTGCTGACAAAATGGCTCTTTATGGTATGATTCTTTTTGTTTAGTTGGTTGCTTGTTTGCTCATTTTTTAAGTCTATTTCCAGATTTTAGACTTTATGTTAAGGTTTTATGTTAAGTACGGGGGATAGCGGAGATAAGATTTTATTATCTTGGGTACTTCTGTTGCTTTTTCAGGATATTGAATGTTGGGTTATTCCAGGACCTTGGGGAGACCTCAGGTTGAGGATCTGTAAGCTTTCAGTGCTCTCAAAGTGGTATGATACAAGGCAAAATCTGATCAATGCCTTCTTGGTCAGAGCTCTGTAAGTTCCTGATCTGGTTGTGAATCTCTGCAACATTCCTGTTGGCTTGTCCGTGGTTAGAAGTTCTACCAGACTGCTGCTAGACTCAGCTACTATAGACAGCTATATAGTTGTGCCGGTTCAGAATGACAAAACTGCAGGTTCCTCTTCAGTCTGGGATTTCCACTGTGGCTATTTTTCCATAGCCTTCAAATTGAGCTGGAAGTTGGAACTGAGACCCCCATTCATGTCCTGGGGTCAGAGCCACATGGCTACTGTTGAATTCTGAACTTGTTCCTCACTCAGTATATAGCCTAGGGCATGTGACTATTCTTTACTCCGGAACGCTACCCCGAGGTGCAAATCTTTCCTCCATCCCCCTTAGATTTGTGACCTGGCACACAGTGACAGCGAGTGACAGAACTGTCAGTTAGCACTTGTTCTTGGAGCCTAAACACTGTCAGAATTCCCCTTTGTGGCTCTGGTACCACTTCTTGCTCTAATGCACAGCCACAGTCCTTTTTCAGTTAAGGCACGTTAGAAGCGTGACCTGAGCCATACTCTGTTACCAATATCTACAGACCTCTCTATTTTCCTATGTAGACCTGGTCTGGACAAATGATTCAATGTGATTTTTTTCCCCTTATGTTTCTCAATAAGGACTCAAGGCTGGTGAATTTTCTAGATCTTTGTGGAAGAGTTTTGTGGGAGGAACTGGGCTGTACTTTCTGTTACTCTGACATCTTGGTTCTGCTCAATAGCAAGGAATTGCATCCCAAGATAGGTGAGGTAATGGTAAGAGGCCTTCAATGAGTCTAAGACACCTATCTCAATCAACTACATCATAGGACACTGAAAGAACCTGTAAATGTGACTACTGAATCCTGTGAGTGAGCTTTGGGGACATGTGGTGAACTAGAGAGCAAGCACAGGACTGAAAGTGGGCAAATATTGCTCCTATTTTCAAAAAACAAAAGAAGGCATATACTTCAAACTATAAGCCAGTGAGTTTAATATCAACTTCTGGTAAAATTCTAGAATGGATTATTAAAGGTGTGCTTTGAAAACTCTTGGAACAGGAGTAGTTAGGGATCACTAAGGGACAGCATGAGTTTATTAAGAACAAGTCATGTGAGACTAACCTCACTTTCCTTTAAGAAAGTTATTAAAACAGGGGAACATTATGGACATATATCTGGATTTTACCAAGATATTTAACAAAGTTTCTCACCAGAAAAGATGATAAGGAAAAAATTGACTAAATTATAGTAGTTATAGATAGGTTAGGAACTAGTTGAATGACTGGATATAAAGAAGATGAATTAATGGCTTCATGCCAATCTGAATGGGGTCCTTAGTGGAATGCTCTAGGGCTCTATCATTAACTCTATTCTCTTAAAAATTTGTACCCCTGAGTTGGCTTGTCTCTAGTTGCTGTAGATGACAGGAAGCTGGGAGGGGACTTTTAATAAATCAATCTGATGACAGAAGTGGAATCCAAAAAATGCTGAAACAATGCAAATAAATGAGAAGATGGTAAAGTCCTGGAAGGGATTTTTTAAAAATCAGGTATATACATAAAAAGAGATATAGATATAAAAGTAGTCCAAGTGAAAAAGACTTCAAGGTCTTGTGAACTTCAAGTATAATATAAATGGGTCAGATGATGAATTTGCCCCCAAAGCTAACACTGTGTGGTTTTTGTTTATTTTGCAAGGGGTGGGATGGAATGGGGAGGAGGTCTGATAGCCTGCCCCATAGTCTCACAGGCAGTATGTACTAGATTTTATTAATTTATTCATTTTTAGCTTTTACCATTCACTTCCACAAGATTTTGAGTTCCAAATTTTCTCCCCATCTCATCCCTCCCCCCACCCCAAGATGGTGTGCATTCTGAATACTCCTTCCCCTAATCTGCCCTCTCTTCTATCCCCCCCCATCCTCTTCCCTTTCTATTTTCCTACAGGGAAGGATAGATTTCTATATTCCATTGCCTGTATATCTTATTTCCCAGTTGCATGTGAAAACAATTTTTAACATTTGTTTTTAAAATTTTGGGTTCCAAATTTTCTCCTTCCTCCCCTCCCCACGCACCCTCATTGAGAAGGCAAGCAACTCTATACAGGTTATAGATTTGTAGTCATGCAAAACACTTCCATAGTAGTCATGCTGTGAAAAACTAACTATGTTTCCCTTCATCCTACCCCGCTCTCCCCCCTTGTTTATTCTATTCTCTCTTTTGACCCTGTCCCTCCTTAGAAGTGTTTGCTTCTGATTACCCCTCCCCCAATATGCCCTCCCCTCTATCACCCCCATGCTCTCTTATCCCCTTTCCCCCTATTTTCCTGTAGGGTACGACAGATTTCCATACCCAATTGAGTGTATGTTATTCCCTCCTCAAGCTAAATACACTGAGAATAAGATGCGCTCATTCTGTCTCACCTTCCCCCATTCCCCTCCACTGTAAAACCCTTTTCTTGTCTGTTTCATGTGAGATAATTTATCCCATTCTACCTCTCCCTTTCTGCTTCTCCCAGTATAATCCTCTCTTACCTCTTAATTTACTTTCCAGATATCGCCCCTTCATCTTCAACTCACCTGTGCCCTCTATCTATTTATCTATCCATCTATCTATCTATCTATCTATCTATCTATCTATCTATCTATCTACATATAATTTTCCACCCCAACTACCCTAATACTGACAAAGGTCTCATGAGTTACAAATATCATCTTTCCATGCGGGAATCTAAACAGTTCAACCTTAATACGTCCCTTATGATTTCTCTTTCCTGTTTACCTCTTTATGCTTCTCTTGAGTATTGTTTTTAAAGTCAAATTTTCTATTCAGCTCTGGTCTTTTTATCAAGAATTCTTGAAAGTCCTGCATTTCACTGAATGACCATTTTTTCCCCTGAAGGATTATACTCAAGTTTTGCTGAGTAGTTGATTCTTGGTTGTAATCCTATCTCCTTTGACCTCCAGAATATTATATTCCAAGCCCTCTGGTCCCTTAATGTAGAAGCTGCTAAATCTTGTGTTATCCTAATTGTGTTTTTCCACAATACTTGAATTGTTTCTTTCAGGATGCTTATGATATTTTCTCCTTGACCTAGGAACTCTGGAATTTGGCTACAATATTCCTAGGGGTTTTCCTTTGGGGACCTCTTTCAGGAGGTAATTGGTGGATTCTTTCAATTTCTATTTTGCCCTCTGGTTCTAAAATATCAGGGCAGTTTTCCTTGATAATTTCTTGAAAGATGATGTCTAGGTTCTTTTTTTGATCATGGCTTTCAGATAGTCCAATAATTTTTAAATTCTCTCTCCTGGATCTATTTTCCAGGTCACTTGTTTTTCCAATGAGATATTTCACATTGTCTTCTATTTTTTCATTCTTTTGGTTTTGTTTTACAATGTCTTGTTTTCTCATAAAGTCACCAGCTTCCATTCGCTCCATTCTAATTTTTAACAAAGTATTTTTTTCAGTGAGCTTTTGGACTTCCTTCTCCATTTGGCCAATTCTGCTTTTTAAGGCATTCTTCTCCTCAATGGCTTTTTGGACCTCTTTTGCAATTTGGGTTAGGCTGTTTTTTTAAAACTTTTTTTTCTTTTCTTTCTTTTCCTTCCTTCCTTCCTTCCTTCCTTCCTTCCTTCCTTCCTTCCTTCCTTCCTTCCTTCCTTCCTTCCTTCCTTCCTTTCCTTCCTTCTTCCTTCCTTCCTTCCTTCCTTCCTTCCTTCCTTCCTTCCTTCCTTCCTTCCTTCCTTCCTTCCTTCCTTCCTTTCTCTAGGTAATGGGGTTAAGTGACTTGCCCAGGGTCACACAGCTAGTAAGTGTTATGTGTCTGAGGCTGGATTTGAACTCAGGTCCTCCTGAATCCAGGGCCAGTGCTCTATCTACTGGCAACCTAGCTGCCCCTAGGCTATTTTCTAAGGTGTTATTTTCTTCAGTATTTTTTTGGGTCTCTAGCAAGTTGTTGACTTGTTTTTCATGATTTTTTTGCATCACTCTCATTCCTCTTCCCAATTTTTCCTCTGCTTCTCTTACTTGCTTCTAAAAATCCTTTTTGAGCTCTTCCATGGCCTGGGATCGATTCATATTTTTCTTGGAGGCTTTGGATGTAGGAGCTTTGACTTTGTTGCCTTCTTCTAGTTGTATGTTTTGATCTTTGTTACTAAAGAAAGATTCTATGGTCTAACTTTCTTTTGTGCAGTTTGTTCATGATCCCGGCCAATTACTTGAGTTATAAGTTATAAGTTATAAGTTTGTTAAGGTAGAGGTCTGCTTCCAGTGTGGAGAATGTACTGTCCCAAGCTTTGGGGGTTTTGTGCAGCTGTCTTCAGAGATATTTCTAGGGACCTGTAAATTTTCAGTTCTTCCAAGGTGGTACAATTAAGGGCAAGGTGTTTACTCCTTTCCTGGCCTGTGCTCTGGTCTATGAGTGAAAACAAGTGCTGTTTTCTACCTGGGAACTGTGAGGAGGATTCCCTCTCTACTGCCACTACAAGCTCCACCATGTCAACACCCTTCCTCACCCCAGGATGCCACCCAGAACTGTGACCCAGATCCAAGCACGAGATTCCTGTCTCAGCACCAGCAAAGAGATCCCTGCAATCTCCCTCTGATCAGCCACTCAGTTCCTCCTCAGTCTATAGGCTGATCTCAGGAAGCAGCTGCTGCCCTGGGGCTGCCTCAGGACTGGGGCTGGGACCAGGCTTCTCTCTCACTGCTGTCATAGACTTTTCCTACTGCCTTCTAAGTTCTCTCTGGCTTTCATGGGTTGAGAAGTCTGGAAACTGCCACAGCTGCCTGTGATTCAGTCCTATGAGGCCTGCTCCAGGTTTGCTGAGGTCTGTTTTGCCTATGCATCCATGCTGAACTGCATTCCTCTTCTAGCCTGGTGCAACAGACCTTTCCAATCAACCATCCAGGTTGTCTTTAGGCTAGAAATTTGTTTCACTCCATCTTTTTGTGGGTTCTACTGCTTTAGAATTTGTTTAGAGCCATTTTTTATGGCTATTTGGAGAGGTTTGGGGGAGAGCTCAAGCAAGTCACTGCTTTTTACTCTGCCATCTTGGCTCTGCCCCCTTGGCAGTATGTACTAGAGCATTCATTAACAGAACCATGGGATCCGGAGGAAGGGAGGTGATAATTCTGTTGTACTTTGTCTCGGCCTGACTACATTTGCGATATTCTGTCCAGTTCTGGGTGGCAGATTTCAGAAGAGACATTGACAATCTGTAGTACATACAGAACGAGATGACCTGGTTGATGAGGTAAGCTCATTCCATTAAAGGACTGAGTTATAAGGACTGGTTGAAGGAACAAAGGATGAGAAGAAACAAATTAGAATGAACAAGAAGGGGGTAAAGTACTAGAATGGTAGTCATGTTACAAGATGTGTTATGCATGTTCAAAAATATTCATAGCAGCTCTCTTTCTGGTGGCCAAGAATTGGAAATTGAGAGGATGCCCATCCATTGGGGAATGGCTGAGCAAGTTGTGGTATATGAATGTCATGGAATACTATTGTGCTATAAGAAATGATGAACAGGTGGACTTCAGAAAAACCTGGAAAGACCTATATGGACTGATGCTGAGTGAAGTGAGCAGAACCAAGAGGACTTTGTACACAATAACAGCCATGTTATACGATGACTAAGATTGCTAAACTGAACCCTTCTCAGCATTACAAGGATGTAAGACATCTCCAGAGGCCTTGGGATGGAAAATGCTGTGTACATCCAAAGAAAGAACTATGGAAGTCGAATTGCTATCACTTATTTTTTACCTTCTGTTGTGTTTTGTTTTATCTTTCTGATGGTTCCTCCTATCGGTTTTAATTTTTACTTACAACTTCACTAATGTGAAAATATGTTTAATGGGTATGTAAATGCAAAGCCTATATCAGATTGTGCACCGTCTTGGGGAGGATGGGGGGGAAGAAGGGGGAGAAAAATTTTCGACTCAAAAGCATATGGAAGTGATTGTTGATAAATCAAAATAAATTAATAAAATTAAAAAAAAATAAAAAATAAAAAAAACAAAAGAAAACAAAACAAGATGTGCTATGCTCAGCTCCAAGAGGCAAAATTAGGATCAATGGGTAGAAATAATAAGCAGGAAGAAGATTTGGGCTCATTATAAGGAACAATTTCCTAATCATTGTTCAGTCGTTTTCAGTTGTGTCCAACTCTTTGTGACTGCATTTGGAGTTTTCTTGGCAGAGATACTGGAGTGGTTTGCTATTTCCTTCTCCAGCTCATTTTATAGCTGAGAAAACAAACTGAGGCAAACAGGATTAAGTGACTTGCCCAGAGTCACATAGCTAGTAAGTGTCTGAGGTGGGATTTGAACTTAGGAAGATGAGTATGATGGATGAAGATGGATGAAAGCATTCATAACCACAACATGTTTGAGTGTAGCACAGATTCTCTCACCCAAGTTTTCACAAATGTGACATGCCCATGGGTACCAAATAAACAAATATTTTTAAAAGATATACACATAGACAAACAATCTAATTCAAGAGAGAATAAACATAGCATCTAGTTTTACACCATTATTTAATAAATGAGTTTCCTTTTCTAAAAACCGGCATTATAGCATTATAGTTTAATATTCTATTTTATTTTTAAAGTTTACTTATACTTTAATTGCTAATGACAGGCAAAATTCAACTCATTCTAATAAACATTTATTAAAAACTAACTCCATACATGGCATTTTGTAAGTTATGGATTTCTAAGCTATTAGCCATAAGTAATGGTAGATTAATTTCTCTAACGAATGAAACTTCAAATGTGATCTTTAAAAATATAATTCAGTAGTATTCAATGGTATTTTTATAAATTTAAGATTTATACTTGTACCAAGCCTTGATTATAATTTTTGGGTTTAAAAATGGCATTACTCAAAACCTTTCATTTGCTAAAATTGCCATAATCTGAAGTGCTACTGACTCAGTGCTTCGCAGATATAGGATGCCAAATTATAACTCAGATTGGAAAGTGTATTAAATTAGAAAAAAAAGAAATGCTTGCTCCCAAAACATGTTTTTCCTACATTTTGCTGACATTTACATAAGATAACTACTAGTGATGTGTCATTTATTTGCACTTTATGATCCATAAATGAAGCACTCATTGCTCCAAATAAAATACATCATTATTGTCAACTACATAATTGCTTCTCATTTAAAGACACCATTGTTTATAATCCTTCAGTGTTGGGTCATGTGCTATTTTGTCATGTTTTTAAAGGGATCTTTCATCACATGTTCTCTTTGACCTTTAACCCAGAGCCTTAGTCATCACTGCACTGTTGCCGTACTGATGTTTTGCTACATGATCTAGCTCATTAATTTAGAACAATTTTTGTCACGCGCCACAAGTTCTTCTAGTAAGTTGGTGTCCAGTGCTGGGAAAGTCCTAATTCTTCCTCTATGTTATTAACGTTCCCATGACATGGACTAACAAATTTGGCTAATGCTGAATAAGTTTCACAGTAGGAGGTTACTTGGTGAAATTGGAAAGATGCTTAGCAATGTCTGTGGGCACAAAAAACAAAGGGGAAAGCTTAATAGTATATTAGCTAATTTTAGGTGCTTTCAAAGGCACTGACTATGCTCTAATAGCACAGCATGAATCAACAACATGTATGGCAACACTGGAATAAAATAGAAAAAGCTGATGTGAAAAAAGTAAAAAGATAAATAATGATGGGAACATGCAGAAAAATCAATTGTTTTTTGATCTTAAAGCAATATGCTCACACTTTATAAGGCCCTGTGTTTTATCTTTTTCTTTCTTTTCTTTTTTTATTCATTCATTCGTTCCTTCCTTCATCCCTTCCTTTTCTTCCATTTGCTTCATTTATTATTTCAACAATAACTTATGAAGGACCTATTACGTGCACAGTACTAAGCTAGGCTCTTGGGAGATTTGCTAAGACATATTCTATACCTTCATGGAGCTTACACTTGAGAAGGAAAAAAGTACAAAATACAGATGACTATAATCACTAACTGTGCATCTATATCACCTCTAACTCTCTATTGATTACAAAGCAAATATATTTGTAGTTTGAGAGGAATGGATGGGATGGTGACTTTCTTTTATGGGCTTTTCAACAACCTAGAGTATTTGGTTGATGATAATATAATGATTTAGGCAGTATATCCACGTGCAGCCAGAGCTAGAGGGAAGCAAGGTAGGCAGTTCCCCAGAATGCAAAAGAGAAGTGTTATAAGTGACACTTTTTAATATTACTTTTTGTAAATGAGCTTATTATTATTGCTAAAAAATTCCACTTTCCAAGATATATAGTTACTTATTTTGAAATAACCCATTATGTATACTATCATGAAACTTCGAAGTCTCTGGCAGACTATATAATACACTGGGGATACAATTTTCAAACATGATGGATGCAATTTTCAAATGTTGCCAAAGGTGAACAAATGATTTGTTGGAGTTCTGAATCCCTGGATGTCTAAGGAGTACAGTCTATGGAATATGCTAATAAATATGCTAGCAAATGTTAATATATGATTACCCATCAATTACCAAGCACAGGGTTAGATATTTATTACATACTACTTACAGAAGCTTAACTGTCGACTTTCACAAAATTCTGCATATTGAGCTGCGTCCATCATTCGAGTCTGTCTTTCTGCTCTCTAAAAAAGAAGTCACAGAATTATTAAAAATGTTTTAGTAGCAATATTTTATGGAGGTAATGGATTATACAGGATTCCTTTGAAGTTGGGCCATCCATATTTCAATTTGCAGCTAAAACTTCAAATTTAAAAAGCTGTTTTAAAAGGAAAATACATTCTTATTTACAATATTAACACGTAGTTTTCCCCAAAGGAGTTCTTTTGACTTGGTTGTCCATCTAATTCTAGTCCATAGAGCTCAATAATTACCACGATAAACAATAATGGATATGTTATATCTCACTCCCTTTTTTAAGGATGGTGCATGAAATATTAGGGTTTATTTTTTGGACTCCTTTGTTGAGATTATTAGCTAAAATCAGTTTATATTTACTGATACTAAAGGAGAAAAGTAAAGAATGTCTCGGCTTAAATTCCCGATTCATTCTACCTGTGCTATTCTGTTTAAGAAGTTGGAGAAAACTATAGGATAGGAGAGGCAGTGTGAAATACAATGGAATGAATATGCAGCTATTTGGTGACTATTGCTGTCCACTGGTCCTGATGCTATAATTTTCCAATTTTAAAATGGAAGCCAGCCAATAGCATCCATATATTTTCCCTTCGTTAGAACTCAGAGCCAGAGCTAACAAATCTACATTTTTAAACCAGGAAGAAAACAAAGAAAAAGGTAAACACAGTGCAGTTTCTTTCATCAGAGTCCAGGTATGATTCACAGCCTGTTACAGTTTCATTTGTGGGGTTTTTTTTGGATGCCATTTAGCAGATGTTTGCTACTTCACTGTCCCACAAGAGGTAGGATAATTATAATTCACTCATAGTATGGTGGGAAAGAAGATGACCACTTCCGCTTCCATGGTAAGAAAGGCATTCTGAAACGAGACATGCCGCTGTTATTTGGTCTGACTTATCAGCCAACGAAAAGAAAACACTCCCTGAGATTACAGCTTTTCTTTGCTTTGGAAAGGTATTGGACAAGTTCTCTTTATCATCGTCATTGGAGCACATAAGTACCATCACCACAGCTTCTCTCATGCAATTCTCTAAAAATTTTATCAGATTTTTTCTTTTTGTTTGACTTTGGAAACCATCTTGATTCCGCAAATGTGCCTGGAAACAGCATAAATGATAGTGTACCATCTGAAGCTCAACCAGTATGTTGGTAATAAGCTAATCAGTTGGAAAATGCTAATGACCTATGGTTGCTTCTGTGACTAACATTTCTCCTGGGAACCCACTTATTTCAACCACCTATACATCTCAATCACTTCAGCAATACCAAATCAACATTTATTTAGTGCTTACTATATGAAGCACTAACGCTTAATTAAGACAGGACTCAGGCTTTCAAGAGAAATGCAGTCTACCTTTTTTCTACTCCCTCCCAGGCACATTCTCTTATTTATTCCCTTAACCTATTCTCATTGACCCACTGATGTCCATCTCCTTTTAGCTGTCTAAACACATTCACTTGGATTTCTGTGTCTCCATGTTTCTCATGGTATATAACTCTTTGTGTGCATATATTTCTCTCCACTTTAATATGTACATATCTCAATTTAGGAATATATATATATATATATATAACATGTCTATTGGATTGCTGCAATGATGCTTTCAGTCTAAGTTCTCACAAGAAGTTTTTTAAAGAGTCATCATGGTAGAGGCAGCATTGACACTGGATAATACAATAAAGTCTGGATTTGAATACCACCTCAGACACATCAGAAGGCATGTGACACAACTGGTCACTTTATTTTTCTTAACCTCAGTTTCATCATCTATGAAATAGGGACATTAATATCAATAATAATGGCTTCTCAGGGTTGTTGTGAGGTTCAAAAAGAAGCAATGAATGTACAGTGCTTTGCAAAGCTTAAAATGCCATGTAAATGTCAATTGTTGTTACTATTTCATTCTCATCGTTTTTGATGGAGCATATACAGAAATGCTCCAGGTACAAGTCACTCTATTATTTTATATTTTATGTTCTGTGGATTGCTGATAGTAGATACAGTAACTGCTTTTTGTAATTAAATAAAAATATTGGGATGTATTATCATCTTCCAGGGGCTTTGTGAAAGCATCTTCAGTACAATTCTAACAGCACAAAGGATAAGTACTGCACCTGTGATTTTTCGGGTATAGGAAACTTCCAGGTGAGGACTCTTATCTACTAACTCTTATCTACTACTGCAGAACAGCACCTCCTTTGCAATTTATAATCTAAGTGAGTCACCTAGAACAGTGGTATCAAACTCAAAGGAAAACAGGGCCACTAAACCTTACATAAGGATCCCTGTGGGCTCCATGTTGACTTAGTTTTAAAATGCAATTTTATCTATGTTTCATTGCACTTTTATTTATTTTGTAAAATATTTTACAATTACATTTTAATCTGGTTCAGGCTAGGCTACTCAGGAGTGTTGTGGGTGGGCAGCATTTCTGATATTTCTGTTCCAGTGCTTTGAGAGGCTAAATAATTTGTCCAGCATCACATAGCTAATGTGTTAGAAGCGGGGCATGAGCCTAGGTCTTCCTAACTTTCCTATCGTCTGTGCCATGTTGTATCTCCAGTAGACAAGATGATGGAGATAATCTTTCTATTCCCATACTGTTTTGATTTCTTCCTCTTGGTCTCTATATTTTGAAAGGTTTTCATTTCACATATCTTGCAGACCAGGAATTTTGAGTGTGGAGACACCTATTAAAATATTTTTCTTGAATATTTATGGATCAATGTTATGTTGAGAGGTTGTTTATCATGAATGCATGGAATGTATTCCCTCCTTATCTTACTTCAGGGTCCTTTTCCTCCTTCAAGACTTAGCACAAACATCATATTCTGCATGAAGCCTTTACTGAACACTTCTTTGCTCCAATACTTCATGCCTTCCCTCTCAAACTACTTGATATTTATCTATTTTGTATATATTTGTATTTATTAATTTTATATTTATGCTATATGTATTTTTATATGTGCTCGTCTCCCCTATTAGAACATAAACTCCCTATGAGTAGGGATTTTTTTCCCATTCTTTGTATGGTATTTGCATCCCACTGGTATGGTACCAGGCATATAGTAGATGATTAATAAATATTTATTAACCAATTGTTAGATGGATTCAGGCAACCAAACTCAAAAAGAGCTTTTTGAAATTCTAGTCTAATCATGCCTATCTTTCCTTAACAATTTATTGATATCAGTATTATTTTTGTTATCTATTTTGTTGTTAAGTATAATTTCTAGGAGTTGGTATTGAAGTGAAATTTTCAATGACCTCAGGTTCTTTAACTTTTCCTTTTTCCTGAGGGATTTTTAATAACCCCTTGATTTCAGCTTTTATTTCATCCAGGGCTTAAGAATAATATTATTTCTTAAAATTGCCCTGCATAGGGGCAGCTAGGTGGCGCAGTGGATAGAGCACCGGCCCTGAAGTCAGGAGGACCTGAGTTCAAATCTGGCCTCAGACCAAACACTTGACACTTACTAGCTGTGTGACCCTGGGCAAGTCACTTAACCCCAATTGCCTAAAAAAGCAACAAAAAAAAATTGCCCTGCATAGATGTGCAATATGTTGTGACTTGGAGTTGAGGATACTATTGACAAAGAGCAGTACCTGGTATATGTATTTCCATTTTTGTTATTATGTAATATCAGTGTATAATGAAAGCATTCATATCTTTAGTGCATTTCATGTGCCATCATAGCTGCCCATTTTAGGGCTCAATGCCATTTGCAGAGAAGCATTTCTAGCAGGTGAGTTATCATTATTGGTATTTCTGATTTGTATGAATGTATCTTTCCTTCTTCTGGAACTACTTGCTCCATTATCAGCCACATCAAAGTGATCATTATAATGGTTCCAAGTAGAGTAGGCCTCACGGCCTTTATCTTTTTGACTCGTAGGAGCAGTGACATCACACTGACCAGGGTGTTAACCCAGTCAAGGGTAAGGCCGGTGCTTAATCTGACAGCATTTTAAGGTTTCTTCCAGCTTTTGACAGATACAGTAGTACTATCAGGGCACACAAAGTCTTCCTTGTACATCTCCCTTACTGACATTTTTTTTCTTTTTCTTTTTTTTTAGGCAACCGGGGTTAATTGACTTGCCCAGGGTCACACAGCTAGTAAGTATCAAATGCTTGGTCTGAGGCTGGATTTGAACTCAGGTCCTCCTGACTTTAGGGCAGGTACTCTATCCACTGCACCACCTAGCTGCCCCCACTGACATTTTTTTAAGGATACTCGAGGGTCTGTTTTGTCTTTGAGTCCTGTAATCTCCTACGGTCTTCTCCTTTCTGATATTGGTGAAGTCCAGTATTACTATGCAATTAATTCCTCTTTTGCTCTGTTCTACGAGGTAGTTGCCTGATAATTACTCCTATAACAAAGCAGCCATTGATTATGTGCAGTGTCTTGATGTGCTTCTCTCCATGAATTAGGCAGCTCTGTGGCTTCTGCCTTCCCCTTCTTATTCCTGAAAGAGGACTGACACACTTCTAAATCAACAGGGAAAAGTCAAAATAAAAAAAAAGTCTGAATCAAGAAGGAAAGTCAAAAGGGTTATCTGTGCAAATGCACTCTTCCACTGAGCCACAGCATTGTGTTTCCATAAATGTTCTAGTTTGGAATGGAAAACAGAGAGGCAGAGTTGTACATATACTTACAAACGTCTGGCTCTACTTGGGACTTATGTTCTGGAACCTATGCAAGACTATGCTTGGAGTCCACCCAACTATAAAACAGGGACAGTAATATTAACTGCCCACTCTACTAGGGCATTGTGTACTAGGGAAGTGAGTTTCCTGATGACAACAACAAAGTTACATACGATTTTAAGGTTTACAAAGTATCTCCTCCTGTGAAACAGAGAGTGGCAAATGTTATTGTTTGCATTTTTACAGCTGAAGAAACAGAGGCTAGGAAATGACTTGACTAAGATCACATAGATGGCAAGAGTCAGAACTGGCATTTGAACCCAGGCCTCATGACTCCAAATTTAATGCTTGTTTTACCTAATTTTGCTGCTCTTGAAATTATAAACTGATATATCAGAATGTTTAGTTATTGTATATCATAAAAAGTTTGGTTATGCTATAATGGTTAAATGTAACCTATACTGTCTATATAAACATGAATATATGTGTATATATTATACATAAAATTCTATATAATATATAATTCTATATAATATGTAATATAGAATATAAAGAACACATGTCTATATACTACATTGCATGTTATATGTAAAATAATGATTATATATATACATATATATATATGTATGTGTGTATGTAATTTTGCATACTCACAAACCCATTCTGTTTCTTAGGTTAAATCTTTCCTTTAGTTAGTCGGTCATTTCCTACATTCAAACTAGTTAAGTTGTCTAGAAATTTCATCAGCCATTTGGTTTAACTTTCTTCTGAGGATTTCACATGAAGCTTCAATAAAGGCATCCTTCTCCAGTCATTGTCCCCTAGGTCCTTAAAAAACTAGAGGGAATTTTCATTATAACAATGACAAGTAGGTTTTATTTTGGGTAGCTTAAAGTCCTTCATGTATGTCATTGTCTTAACATGCCATTCCCAAGGAGTAAGTAGTAGGAAAGAATAATGGTCTAGAAAGAGGAAAGAGCTGTCTTCTTCACTAGCTCAGTGGTGGAAACCACAATAACAATGGGGGCTGTCATCTCTTACTAACTTCTTTTTCTTTTTTTTTGGTGAGACAATCAGGGTTAAGTGACTTGCCCAGGGTCACACAGCTAGTAAGTGTCTAGTGTCTGAGGTCGGATTTGAACTCAGGTCCTCTTGACTCCAGAGCCAGTGCTCTAACCACTTAGCCACCTAGCTGCCCCTGTCATCTTTTACTAACTTCTTCTGCCGCAGCTTCCATTTGACTGTCATTACAGAGACACATAGCAGCATGAGGAAGAAATCCAGGTCCTAATCACAATTCCTTCCATGTCCCAACATGATATCTGGACCTAAGGATGGTTAAAGAAACTAATGCAGCACTTAAGGATTCTTTGTCCCTCACTACAGAAACATTAGGTGAGACTCCATTATCTTTACCTGTGTGTTTGATTTCCAAGTCCTTTAAATTTCAGACACTACTCTTTTGGAAAGCACCCAAGAGTTCCACAGACTATTATTTAACATACCCAAACTCTTCTTAGAAAAGAAAAAAAAAGATAATGGTGGTAGGTAAAATTTTCCAGGCACAGAGTAGAGGTTATGATTTGTGCACAATTCAGGCTATATTTGGTGTAGCCAACCTTCAATTCTTCATACTACAGAAGACATCGTTTTAGGCATAGTCAAGTGAAAAAAGAACTAGACCAGAGTAGACAGTGTGCTGAGATGGAATCAGGAAGACCTGAGTTCAAACTTGACCTCAGACACTTACTAGCTGGGTGACCCTAGCCAAGTCATTTAACCTCTGCTGCCTCAGATTCCTCACCTATAAAATGGGGATAACAATAACACCTACTTCCCAAGATTGTTGTAACTGTCAAATAAGGTAATATTTGTAAAACACTTAACACAGTGTCTATGTTTAAGTGTGCCAGGTACTATAAGTATGTTTCAAGCCAAAAACATGTAAAGTAACATTACTCCTATCATCATTCAAATTGTAAGGAAGTCTACCTCATATCTGTTGTAACAGCCCACGTTCCACATTTTTTCTCCTTTCTTACTGGAGCAGTCAATGCAACCTACAGTTCATAAAAACCTCTAAGAAATGGTAAAACAAAAAAAAAACAAAATCTCAAGTAGTAAATCTGAGCTATTTTTAATCTAAAGTTTGTTAGCTATACTCAGATAAGATTCTTTCATCATTTGTGACAATTACTAGCACCCCAAACTCATTTTAATTGAGGTACTGGAACAGGAAGTTAATTTCATCTATTCATTTAAAAAGCATTCATTACTGTTCCACATGGTCAAAAAACTTGAATAAAAAAGATAAACAGATAAGTGGGCTTTTCTTAAGGCATATCATAAGGAACAATTATTCTAATATATAACTTGCTGAATTATCAAAATTGAGGATTCTAATGATAACTTTTCATACTTTACATTGCACTCTTTCATTCATATGGCATGATGCTTGGATTTTCACAGAAATTTTAGGACACTGATTCTGAATGATGATTTTTAACCCAAATTTTATTTTCAAACAAAAATGTATTTTCATGTAATATATTTCTAAGGTTTACAGGATTCATATTTATCAGATATGTTAAAAACTATTCTGGTTAAGAGCTTTTAGAGAGCTATAGAGTAGAAGAAATATATATATACCGGGTCTTATTCTTTGGGTTTTCATTTAACTTGTGTTAAGAAATCTGAAAAATTACAAAGACTGACATCAACATAAGAAGAAAACAATTCAAGTGTCTGTTATACTGTAGTTGCCTATTTTAATTACAGCTTATAAAAATGCAAGCATCTCTTGTTCCAATGATTAGACAGACTCCAAGAAAGGGGGAAGGGCAACCTCTAATTAGGACTACAGAGAGGCTTGAGTTGGGAGGAGAATAAGTATAAACCAAAACCCTAACTTACCAGAGTACCAGGGTACCTTGAAGGGCTTGCCGATTTCTACCGTAAAGTTGAAGGGTCCAAGAGGCTACACTGGAGTAGTAAACCAAAATTCAAGGAGTGTCAGAGAGTTGATCACTTGCATGACCCAAATCATTAAAGTTTCAGTATTTTTACTATAGTTATCCATGGTAGCCACTACAGTGCTGACATTTTGCCAGGTCACAGTAGGGACCCACCATGGCTTCCCAGATTCAGAATCACAGAATCTAAGATTTGGAAGGAGTCTCAGAAGCCATGGGGTCTGACCTGTACCTGAACACAAATGCCATTTACAATACACTCAACAAGCGGTCATTCAGTCTTCGCTTCAAGATCTTTAGTAAGAGAGAGAAACTATTATTTCCTGAGATAGCCTATTCCATTTTTTTTTGTTTTTTTTTTGTTTTTTGTTTTTTGCTTTTTGGTGAGGCACTCAGGGTTAAGCGACTTGCCCAGGGTCACACAGCTAGAAAGTGCCTGGTCTGGGGTTGGATTTGAACTCAGGTCCTCCTGACTCCAAGGCCGGAGCTCTATCTACTGCACTACCTAGCTGCCCCAGCCTATTTCATTTTTAAACAGCTCTCAAGCTTTCCTTACAACATGCTGAGGGTAGGGACTGTTTCATATGTGTCTTTGTATTCCTAGCACCTGGCACAATATTATTTGTTTGTATTCCTAGCAACTGGCACATAGTAGACAATAAATGTTTGTTAATTAACTTCTACCCATTGCAACTTCTGCCTCTGGGCTGAGAAGAACAAGTTTAATCCCTCTTCCATGTGACAGCCTTTCAGTATTTGAAGATAGTTATCATGTCGTCATGAGCCTTTCTGAGGCCAAATAACCCCTTATCTTTCACTTAATCCTACACTGATTTTTCTAGGTCCAAGAGAAAACGATTAGGTGGAAATGATTCTGTGGACTTGTTTTGAAATAATGGATAGTGAATGTTTTTGGTAAAATGATATAACTCAGTATAAGTATTTAGGTTGGAAGTGCAGTCTTGATTATAAAAATGGACTATGACTCATATTTTATAAAATGCCTTTATTTTATTTTACTACTTTTAAACTCATAAGAAAAGGAGGCAGCACTGCATGATAGGGCACTTGTAGTTAGGAAGATTTGTATTAAAAATCTTGCTTCAGCTACTTGCTAGCTATGCCATTTTGAGCAAGTCATGTAACCTCTGTGTGACTCAGTTTTCTCATTGCCAAATGAAGAGGTTGGATTCAGTCTTTTAATAAGCACCCTTCCAACTTTAAATTGATGACTCTATGAACCCTTCTTGAATCAGACTAGCCTCTTCATCCTTTAATAAAAGGAATGTTAATTTTAATCTCTGAAACCTCACAAAATACCTTCGGGTTTATGGGCTAGATTATTTTCTTAAGGACCATGCCTTAAACCCAAATCACGCTGGCTCTCATTGACTGTCCAACAACAGGTGCCAGGCCAAGCTCCAGTTGGTCATGGTTTGGGCCCTGATTGGCTGAGAGTGAATGTAAATACCAATTGTTTCTGTTTTGGCCAGAAACCCTGAGGGTCTTCCCCTCCCAGATTGATTTTTTTTTAACTAGGTAAAAGAGGTCATTCTCTGCCTCATTTCTTACCTAGTCTTGGTTTTGTCTCAGTCAAACTGAGACCTGTCAAGGACCTTAGCTTAAAAAGGCCAAGGTCTCCCACTGCATCCAGTCTTGATCTATGTATTGCCACTGGACCCAGATGCTTTGGAGATGAAAGTGAGGCTGGTGACTTTGCACAGCCTTCCCTCACTTAAATCCAATTCGCTTGAATGCCATGGCATCACCTCTCTAATATGGTCCTCTTTAAGAATGAAAGACAAAGCACAACAACAACAACACCATCACCAACCATGCATGCCATGCACATCCTTATTCTGAACTGTACATTTAAACATTTTTTCTTTTTTTTGGGGTGAGGCAATTGGAGTTAAGTGACTTGCCCAGAGTCACACAGCTAGTAAGTGTTATATGTCTGAAATCGAATTTGAACTCAGGTCCTTCTGACTCCAGGGCTGGTGCTCTATCCATTGCACCACCTAGCTGCCCCCGAACTGTACATTTTTAATGTCTTGACTTTACCTCAAAGTGTTAGGAGCCAGATTCACTGAGTGCATACTTTGACAGTGCCTACAGAGAACGTTATAAACATTAAATGATAAAGGCCTGTTTTGGGTATTCTTCAGAGAAGGACTCTTCCTATTCTTGCTGTCATTGTAATGAGTTAACTCTGGGTTATGTAAGGCAGTGTGCAGTGGAAAGAAGGTTGGATTTGAACTCTAAGGACCCTGGTTTGAATCCTGGATCTGCTGTGTGCTTTCTATATGTCCATAGGTAAGACATTTAACTATCCTCAGCTGTAAAATGAGGAAATAAGGAAAGCAGACTGGGTGACCTTCAAATTCCAACCCCCATCTCTACATTTATGATCCTAAGCTTTTTTTTTTAAATTGAATCTGTTATTTCCTCCCACTTCTTCCTATACTGGTTCCATCAGGGAACAACAATAATGCTTTCAGGCCATAAAAAAAAAAAGGGCATAACCATTAGAAAAGGAATCACTAAAAGATTGGATATCACCAACCATCAATGTATTAATGTACAAAGCCCCATTTGGTATCCACAACTTTTTTTTTAATCCATAACCTAGAAATTTTCCTGACATTTTCAAAATGTATCACAATATTCTGAAATCTCTTTGGGTTAGATTAAAAGTCAAATTATTAGTCATGCTTATCTCTCTACCAAAAAGTTACAGGTTCCCCTGACTATTGTAAAACAAATTCGGATGTACAATTGCCATGTCTATCTCTTTTTTTGGGGTTTTTTTTTTTTGGCTAGGCAATGGGGTTAAGTGACTTGCCCAGGGTCACACAGCTAGTAAGTGTTATGTGTCTGAGGCCAGATTTGAACTCAGGTCCTTCTGAATTCAGGGCCGGTGCTCTATTCACTGCACTACCTCGCTGCCCCAGCCATGTCTATCTCAAATTCATTTTCTGAGCCCCTACCATATGGACATAGGGACTCATATCCCAAGGAATGAAGTAGCAAGTATAATTTCTTTGCTCTCAATTGTCAGCTTTGACCCCAAATGATTCAACTTTGGGGATGCTTATCTTGCAAAAAAAATGTTTTCAGCAATCTTTACTCTCTTTTCAAGGATGATGCTGAATTACTTATGGAGCATGCAGTTTCATTTAAATAATCTGTATGCTTTCACTGGAGCATGCTTCAGGGTTACAGAAGATATGTGCTGGCATATCTTCTGTAGATTTCTGAAAACATATGACATTTATCTTTCCTCAGCATTGAAGAATCACAAAAGTATGGCTTTCAAACAAAGATGAAGGCTTATCTGTTATCCTTTACTACCTAGGATAAAATAAAAATCTTATTCTGACCTCCCTTAAAAGATTCTACCTTTGAAACATGAAGGCCTTTTTCTGCAGAAAAGGCAGAATGCCAATAGTTAAACTTTATCAACTGTTTAGTGTTAGAAGGAAATGCATTCAGCTATTTTGGAGCATCTGAAAGCCAAATGTTAGCAAATGAACTTAGAATTTAGCAATAATGTTTAGTTTTGAAGTTTCCAGCTTCTCTAACCATTTGTATATTTGTTACAGCCCATCAACAGGAGTCTACTCATTTGTAGACAAAGACAGCAACTAGAAATGCTCACAGAACAAAGAGAATGTTAGCACTGGAAAGGACCTCAAGGAGCATCTAGTTCAACATCTGCATGAGGACAATGAGAACCTGAAAAGGCAAGCCACTTGTTCTAGTACATACCTCTTGTTAGTGCCAGGGTCAGGCTAAGAAGCCAAATTTTCAGTGTTCTTTTCACCATACTGTGCTAAGTGTCCTGCTCAAATATGGAATAAAATTTCACTCAGTAATAAAGTGTGCCTGCTTGCCCTTTTGCAAATTGGGACTCTCAAAGTATGCTTATGTTCCTTCAAAATGTCTCTCAGGTTTGTCCCTTTCTCTCCATTCTACTAATACTGCCTCACACCTGGACCATTTTAACAGTTTCCTAGCTATCCTCCTCAGTGCTCATCCAGTCCATCCTGGGTATAACTTATCTCCCTTCAACACTGAATTATGTGATATTAGAGCTAGAAGTTCCATTAAAGCTTATCTAATACAAGTTCTGCATTTGGACCTATAAGGAACCAGAATCCTAGAGACTTTAAATGACTTAGCTAAAGTCATACAGCTTATTAATGGCAGAGCCAGGACTAGAACTTAGACATTTGGCCTCTAAGTCTCATGTTCTCCAGCACACCAAGCTTTTGCCATTTCACTTCTCTGCTCAAATACCTATAATGGCGACCACCTCAAATCCAAGTGCCTGTATCTGGCTTTCAAGGTTGTTGAATCTGACCCCATCTTAGCCATGCAACCCAATAAGCTTCTTTTTATTCTGGTCAGGCTGGCCTCCTCACTGCTCTTCGCTAGGATCATGGTGACCTGTCCCCCAAGAATGCTGTCCTCATGTTTCTGTAGTACACTGATATTTACTAAATATTTTCTTTGCATAACCTTGTGAGATACATGAGGCACTGTCTTCCAGTGGAGAAGGATGGACACTTCTTGGATACAAGGATCTTGTCTATTCCTTTCTTCATAATCCACCCCCACTCTCCCAAACTCCTGGTAGTGTCACGAACATAGTAAATGATACTATGCACTGACACTTAAATTCCTTAAGATATACAAAACACTTTGCTTCTATAATCCCATTTAATCCTCACTGTAAGAACTGAATCCATTAAATTTAATGAAATCTCCCACCCTATGGAGGACAGATATTCCCATTTTAAAGATGATGAAACTGAATCTATAGAGGTTTAATGTCTTGTTCATGGTCATATAACTCATGTCAGAGCTGGATTCCAACCCTGACATCTGCTGACACTTTCCATGACATTCTGTCTCTGAAGCTCTTGATTATTAAGTATTGTTCAGTGAATGAAAGAATGAATGAAGTGAGGCTTCTCTTCCCACTTGGTTTCTAGGCCCAAGCACAAATTCAAACTGCTGGCTTTGTTGTGAGCAGTTTAGCTGATAGTAAAGGGAACAATTCTCAGTAGCAAAGACAAATATCTACATTTTGATCAAATGGTAATTCCATGTATATAGTAGAACATAAAGTATAGAGGAAAGGAGACAGAGGAAGTGATCTAGGACTTCTGTCTCCTTTAATAAAGAACTTAATGGGTCATATGACTAATTACATGCCTGCTATGTGAGGAACAGACTAGCCAAGTTCAGAGAAGCTCATGAACAGGTTGACCTGAAGAATGACAAAGGGTGAGGCCACAGACATTCTCGAAGACAATCTGCTAAATGACAGAAGGGTTGTTAGTGGCATCCTGGGAGGAAGTACTCTAGCCCTTGCACAGGGTTACTCAATCACACATCCTTGAAGGACTGACAAGAACAATGATAACAAAGCTCTCAGGACTTGCTAGCATTTTCTTCTTTAAAAATGTGATTCAGTTATTTAATAAGTAATTACAACACAAAGAACGCAAAATACACAGTTGATAGGGTTGAACTTGCAGCTATTAGTTTGGCAGGATATTGAATACAGAGTCAAGACACACACTGATGCTTCCTAATAGTTGGTTATTGATATAAGATATACAAGGAAATTCAGGCTTGATCAAAGCTCGAAAAGTAGTAGAATATGACGTGGAGAAACATTACAGCTCTAATTACATTTTCACAATAAAAAAAAGGCACATGTATGTGACACTGGGACTGGAGAAGGCACAGTTATCAATTTCTAAGGAACACATACCTCAGAAAATCTAATTTTAAATTACTCTTGATGTTAGACTTCCAAATGAGTACAAGGTAGAATGCATTCTAACATAGCTAAGAAAATTCAACATACTGCACAGAGTGTATGTTTCAATCTGAAGAATAAAAATGAAAATAGTTAATTATTTGTCACAAAGTAGTTTTTGCTTTTTCAATATACCAAACACATGTACTTAAGTTATTAAAATATATGATGGTACATTTAAATAAAGTCTTCTGGAGAAACAGTTGTATTAGAGAGAATGAAAAGGAATCTCACAGTATAAGTATACTTGAACTAAATAAATCAATGCCTGGCATATTTTTATTATTGTGTCCTCAGGGATCTGTTATAACACTACCTGGGTTTTGTTTTGTTTCTTTAAGCTTTCATATCTCATTAAGATTCCTTATATGAATTTATTACATGAAGAGCATAATTGGATCGTACAACAAAATATGGCGGTGACATATTTTGCATTCTTGGAAAAATCTCACTTTTTCAGTGATATGGTAATATTACATACGCTAATACCATATTTAGTTGAAAAATCTACATATTTTAAATTGTCACTAATTTTTACCACTGTTTACCAAAAATTGCAAGCGTGTTTTTGATATCCAAACTAGCAAATAATATGAGGTTGTGTGTGTTTATGACCAGACTAATGAATTTAAAGAAATGGAAGATGACTGATCTCCTTTTATGTTCCTGATAGAGGATGCTGTACTTTTCCTGTGGTTTTTCTTTGGCTGTACATCAAAAACTTCACATACCAGGTTAATACATGTAAGACCTTTAAGCCTCCTGAATCACATTCTTAAAAGTTCTCATAGGTTTACACAATTTTTAGATCAGATGAACCTACATAACTTTTGAATCTAGCAAAATGTCCATGGATACAGTTAAATATTTTGGTCATTTAGGATAAAACTCCAGAACATTGCCTGGAAAATATGGATATAATATGGTTGCACAATTTATTTCATGGAGTTTTCTTGAACCCCAAATATAAAACTGCAGGCTTTCCTTTTTATTTCATTACAATGTTATAGCCCAGAACAAATATTCAAGTAGTTCAAAGTGATCAACTGCTAGAACTTGGTTACAATTAGTAAACTTTTTGTTTAAATAAGTGATTAGAACATTTAAAATAAAATGACAATAATGTTGAGGTTTATTGGCAGGTTAAATCTTCTTTCATTTTTTTTTCTTCATGGATTGACAGATTATAGAAAACTACAGTGGAAATGAAATAAGTATAAAACCAGAGAAAGTCCTCTTTGGGGTTTCCTTAATTGCTACTCTCTGATTTCAGCTGTTGTGACAATGAGACTGAGACTTCAGTCAATTCCCCTTAAAAAAAAATTCCCCTTCAGTCAATTTCCCTTCTAGAAATGCTTAGCTAGACTTTCATATATTTTTCAAGGCCTTATAACATCATAAAAATGTGAGTGTCTTTGTCATGAATGTCTTAAATGAACTTTTAGGGGGAAAAAGGGGGTTTTTTTGGTTGTTGTTTTTAAAGATTCCACATGTGTTATTTTTCTTTTTAAAACAGATTTGAACCTAGGCCAAGATACTGTTGGAAGTAATAATAGCATACCTTCATTTCCCTGATCAATAAAATGGACCATCTCTTTAACTTGTCTTTCTGTATCACTTTTCTCCCATCCCTAACTTCAGATAAAAGAAAAATTATATTTTGGCTAGCCAGACTTTTACCTCTTATTGAGAGTGTGTGTGTGTGTGTGTGTGTGTGTGTGTGTGTGTGTGTGTGTGTGTGTGTGTGTGTGTGTGTATGTAACTTGATATGTAATCAAAGTAACTATATAATAAATGACAAGAAGATCAACTGAACAACCAATATGGCCTGTTCCATCTTTAAAATAAAATATTTTAAATGCTCTTTTCAAGCACTTTCTTGTTTGTAAAAATGCTTTCTAAAGCTTTCTGCATATATGCTAAATACTATTAACAAAGAATGATTGTTATTCCCTTAGGAATTGGCCAGAGATCAAGTCAAAATGTTGCTGCATCACAAACTTTGGAAAAAGCAGTAGTAATGGGCTGTGACTTTGAAAACTGTGTCTCACACTAAATCTGAGTCACACATGGTTGGAAAAAAAAGAGAGAAAAAATCAAAATATGCCTGAATAATGAAGAGGCATCATATCATTCATCAGTGACATGAGGTCACCAGTCTAGCGAAAATTTCAAGTGAATACATTAGGATAAAAATAGACTTCTCACAACTGGTTGCCATCTGAATCAAGATTAGAAAGAAAACAAAATATAACTGAATTGTTTGTCCCCTAAAGGGAATGTTCTTAATCATTTGGAAGTTGACATTTCTTTTATCATAATTGTGCTGAGTTGTTTTCATGAGTCAGAAGTGAGCACATTCATCAACAGAATCTTGCCACACAGGCAGATCTAGTTGAATCCTGAGTTCAGACAAGAAAAAAGGACCAAAATGAGTTTCTGATCATGCCAAGACTTAGTCATGAAAGAAAACCAGACAGAAGACAGTAAGATAGACTTACCCAAGTAGGACTATCATGAGACTAGAATATCCATTGAGTAACCTCCCCCAATACCACATTTCTTTTTAAACAAAAGTGGATGACAAAGGTCAAACAGCCATTTGTAATCTGGTCGACCTTGATTTCTTAGAGGCTGTGTACCAAAGACAAAGAGTACTAGACCAGAAGTCAGAAGAGCGGGGCTCTATTTTTCCCCTAACAATTCATTACTAGCTACATAATCATAACTTTGAGCAAGCCAATCCACCTCTTTGAATCTCAGTTTCCCAATCTTTAGGATGAAGCGATTGGCTGAAATGACTTCTAAGGTCCCTTCTACTTCTACCTTCTAAAGATTTAGTAGGTTACATTGTGTCAACTACCCTCAAGAAGAAAAAATGCTAGAAAGTACCCATACTCAAAAACAGTAATTCACTATCTTTTCATTCCTAATGCAAAATAAAATATTATGCCATTTTAAAGGAGCGGTTATTTGATTACAAAAACAGAAAAAGATATTTATAAATTTATAAGATATGGGGCTAGAGGCGAACAAGTTCTTTTGCATAATGAATGAATGAAAAAGTATTTTTTAGGTGCATACTGTGTGCAAAATACTGCATTCAGTGCCAGGGACAAAAAGAGAAAAGCTAGACAGTCCCTTCTCTCAAGGAGTTCGTAGTTTAATGGAGGAGACAACTTGTACTAAAAGTTTCAGCTACAAATCAGATGGTAAGACCAAGTGAATCTTAGGGTGCCATGGCAAAGCCAAATCAATGTATTTTTAATGCCATTTCCATTGAAAAAACCCCGTTCGTTTCCAATGCTAAACCATTTGACAGTGCCAGTGACTTTAGTTGTGAGAACTTTTTTCCGAGTCTTCATAAGTAACATGAACTTCCTAAAAAAGCCTTGGCAGCTAATATGTTACTCAAGTCCGGTCTAGCCATACCAAAGGCATTGTAATAGTGGCTTTCTCTTTGCCTTCAAGAAAAGACACATTTCTAACTCCTCCTGGGACAGGCAAACATGAAACATGCAATTATGGTACTATTTAACAAAACAACTTCTTTTCAGATATTTGCTGATACATCCCAACCTCTTAGATGTCAATACTCAAAGTTTGCTCAGCATTCACTAATGAGTAAACATCTTATAATCTGGCTTAAAAGTAAACGGTCATGAATTAGTTCCAATTTCCAACTCAAAGGGTGGAAAGTAGGTGTCCCATAGAAGGTTTGAGGAAGGCTGTGATGAATTTCTGGAAGAGATGAGGGAAGGGAGGCAGTTCAGGGCACCCTGTGCTTTGATGTGTAGGGTGAGGTTTTTGGATTTGCTTCACAGGGAAGTCACCACAGAGCTTTAAGGAGGGGTGCAAAGAGAGAAGAAGCAGCAGGGAGGAGAGTTTGGAGGGGATGGAGATGGAGGCAGAAAGTCTGC
Source organism: Phascolarctos cinereus (assembly GCF_003287225.1). Lineage (NCBI taxonomy): Eukaryota > Metazoa > Chordata > Mammalia > Diprotodontia > Phascolarctidae > Phascolarctos > Phascolarctos cinereus. The sequence goes on along the minus strand of NW_027555958.1, from coordinate 227,535,321 downwards.
TGAGGACAATACCATAACAGTTCTGGCAAAAGATCATGGCTTCCTAGACAAAGACTATGGCAGTATAGAGGAAGTGGACACAAGAGATATCAGGTAGAAAGAAGGAGAAAGTAGGTTTAAATAACTAATTCAGTATGTTTCATTAAGAATGGAAATGAGTTAAAGATTACTTCCAGGGTTGGGATGATGGAAGTAAAATAGCAGTGCCCACTCTCATGGGTTCATGAACATAAGGAAGGGATCCTGATATTTACACCATATTCAAATTCAGTTGACAATGGGTCAAACAGTTCAGGTAATTTTTAAGTGCTTCATGGCATGGATTCTAGAGAATAAACCCAGTGGTAGGCAACATATCTGTATGATATTTATAAAAAATTAATACAAGCAGATGTTCCTTCATTAAATCTGATGCAAAGTGAGAAGATTAAGAAACCAGTGACAGTGTCCTTGGTGACTGATAATGTCAGATGGTAGCAATTTATTACTCAAAACATCTCCCAAATTCGAGGCATGAATAATTATACTTTTTGAAGCATGAATCTACTGTTTCTTAGACCTTCCCCATTCCCAAAGTCCTTCACACCAATACTCCAAACTTGCTGAACTCTAATTTTATTACATATTTCATTTTATACTTAATTTCCTATTTTACTTATAAGCTTGCAATCTTCTGTAATGAAACCTAACATTTATATTGTACTTTGCGTTAGCTCATTTAGTTCTCACCCGATAGATGAGGAACCTGAGACTAAGAGGGATTAAGTGATTTCCCCAGGGTCACTTAAGTCAGAAGGGAGATTCAAATCCAGGTCTTCCTAACTGCAAGTTCAGAGAGAAAGGTCCTATATGTACAAAAATATTTATAGCAGCTCTTTTTGTAGTGGCAAAGAACTGAAAGCTAAGGGAGTGCCCATCAACTGGGGAATAGCTGAACAAAATTATGGTACATGAATACAATAGGATACTACTGTGCTGTAAGAAATGATGGAAGAGATGGTTTCAGAGAGATCTGGGAAGATTTATTTGTATGAACTGAGCAGACTGAAGTGAGCTGAACTAGGAGAACACTTTATATAATAATATCAATGCTGTCAAAATGAAGAGCTTAGAAAAACTTAAGAATTCTAATCAATACAATGATCAACAATGATACCAGAAGGCTGATCATAAAGAATTTTATCCATCTCTTGACAGAGAGCTAATGACCTATTCTGTAGAATGAAACACATTTTTACACAAGGGCAATATGGGAATTTGTTTTATTTGACTATATTTATTTGATACAAGGATTGTTTTTTTTTCCCTAGGGTGGGGCAAGTGGGATATAGGGGAAAACTGCTTCACAATTAAAAAAATTAATGAATTCACTGTATAAAACAAAATATACACATATGAAAAATTAAATGAGACAGGCCCTATTACCTTTGCTAATCAATATTGGTGTAATGTTCCTCTTGTTAACAGTGAAAAAATAATATAGATAATACTTTTTTTCTTTAGCACAGTATTATTTATGATGCCTTAAGTAACAGGATGGATATACTGATGAGCAAATAAGATCTCAAAATAAACTCTGAAACACTCAAAAATACAAAAGAACACAAAATGACATGTTCAACAAAGTGTATAATCCTCTAATATTTCGATAATGCAAGTTTTTGTGAACAACATTCATCAAATTTAAATGGTTCTTAGAGCAAAACATGTTAAACAATGAATACTTGTCTTACAGTTGTGACTATTCCTTCAGAGTCATAACTCCATGACCAAAAAAATCTCAGAACATGGGACTCAGACTTTTATTTTGTTACTGGGAAATAACTAGTTCACTAGTGCAGGGAAAGAGGAAAAGAGAGAGTGAAATAAAAATTCTAGACATCCATAAACGAAAAACCTAGAAATTTATTCAATGATGACAACAAACATTTAAGTGCTTGGTTGCAAAGCCCTGGGCTAGATGCTTGGAGTGATATAAAATCCAGACAAGAAATGGTCCCTCCCTCATGGGGTTTTGGGCAATTAGATGGCTTAGTGGATAGGGTATTAGGCTTGGAATCAGGAAGACCTGAGTTCAAATCCAGCCTCAGACACCTATTGGCTAAGTGACCCTGGGTTTACTTTAATCCACTGGAGAAGGAAATGGCCAACCACTCCATTATCTTTACCAAGAAAATTCCATGAACAGTATGGTCCCCAAGCTCATGAACAGTTGGACATGACTGAATCAACAACAACAAGAACAATTCATGGGTTTTAAAGCCCTGGCCCATGTATATGTGTGCATTCACTTGTGAATGTATGCTCACACAGCTTTCATTACAGGGGTAAGAACTCCCTTAAAGTACTGAAGCATAATTCCCAAGGGCAGCTAGAAATTCTTATTTGCCATATATAATTAAATCTTCCAATGCCTCACTATGAGAAGGCATCAACCCTGGTTTCTACCAGTAAAGCATAAACTCTGGCAGGTTAGAAAAGCTTGAGTACATGTCTGATGACGTATTAGATATATTTGATTCAAAGACCAATCTATCTACATTTGAAGAGATTATGAAGTTGGCCACTAAGTGAAAGTTTTTTTAAAAATTTATTTTTATGTACATATACATATATATATATATTAGTACGAGCTATTAGAGAATGGTTTCAATCTATGGTGGTGATGGAAATACTCAGCCTGAAAAAATTACAATACAATGATACAGCAAGGAATCAGACTGAATCCATTTGCTAGGGGCTGGTAACATCCTTCTCCATCAGACTTTAAAAAGTATTTTGATTAGTTTTTTAAAGCACTTAGTATGCATGTGATAGTTATTTACACTGATGTAATTTCAACCTTACCAGGTTTAAAGCCTTTTTCAGGGCAGAGGCTTTGTCTAATCTGAATTGCATATCTCCCTGGTACCTAGCATAGTGCTATGTACATACGACTGCTGCAATTAGATTGGATTGTATATCTTTGAATTTTTGCATTAGAAATCATTAACATGAATTAAAACAACTCAACACGTAAGTATAAGGTTGGATGAGAGAACCAAGATTTGTATTGCAAAATATAAACTTTTAGCCGAAGTAAAGTGGGATAAAGAAAGTATGAGCCAATCACACCAGATAAACTTAAACTCCTTCCATTTACTAATGTGCTTACAAAAATAATGGGTTAAGTTTGGGCCATATTATACTAATAATTCATGTCTAAATGTTTCAAGTACTTTGCAACCTTTTCTTTCTAGAAACCAAAGGGATTTCTTTATATGTAGATATGAATACAACTTAAAATATATTCAATTGTGGTGTTCATAAAAATGATTCCCAATTCTTATTTCCTAACACTTCAAGAAGGGGAGGAAGTTTCTTAATTTAAATCAACTAAAATGACTTCCTAATAGAGAGGGAGAATATACAGAGAATCACTAAAGCTCATTTTGAGCTTGGTTTCAAGCACCTTATGCTCTTAAATTTCAAACAGAGTTTAATAGAAATCAAAGAAAGTCATTCTATCAAAGACTGAGCATTCTCAAGACTCTCAGAACATTATTAATGGAGAACAGGTAATCAAGTAACTATAAATAACATGTAAGAAGTATGTAGAAGAAATCAAATAGAGAGATGAGACATTGGGGAAGAAGGAATTTCTTGCTGGTAGATGGAAAAAGTTCCATGACAGAGGTATACGGGTGTTGAAGGAAGAGAAGGATTTCAACAGGGAGAGATTGTGGAGTAAACCACTGCAGGCATGAATTAGGAATTAGGTTTGCTGGCACACTCAACCTACCCTTTCTGCATGTCTACTAGGATAGTATTTCTCAAACTTTATGGTCTCAGGACTTTTTTACATCTCCAAGAACTATTAAAGACTCTTTTACAGCCTTAAAAAATTACTCAGGATCCCAAAGACCTTTTGGTCATGTGAATTATATCTATTGATATTTACCCTATTAGAAATGAAATTTTATTAATCTATTTAAAAACAATAATAAATCCACTAGATATTAACATAAACAATATATTTTAATGAAAAATAACTATTTTTCCAAACAAAATTTAGTCAGGAGAATGGCATTGTTTTATATATTTTTTAAATCTCTTCAATGTCTGGATTAATAGGAGAAAGCTAGGTTCTCCATTTTGTTTCTGCATTCAATCTGTTGTGATATGTTGTTCTGGTTGAGGTAGTTGTAAAAAAATCTGGCCTGACACAGATATGTAGAACAGGAAAACCATGTCATAGTATTATTATGAAGATAGTTTTGCTTTCATGGGCCCCCTAAAAGAGTCTAGGGGACTACATACAAAGGGGACTACATAAACCAATGCACAGAAGCAGGAAATAGCAGAAAGATATTGAAGAATGCTACACAGTCTAATTTGACAAACTGCATAAATGAGGTTAGTGCAAAATAATGCACAAAGGCAGGTTGTAATCACATTGTGGAGGGCCCTGAATATTGTGATAAAGAACTTGTATTCTGTATTATGGGCAATGGGCAGCCACGAAAGGAAGGTTTTCGAGTTTTTAGGACAAATGCCTAAATTATATCACCAAACTGTTAATGAAATGAAGACTGCTTAGGTGTGCTTAAGTGAACTTCCTTTACACCAGTCCTAATGCAGAGTTGTTTTGGGTCTAAGAAATGAGGTACTCAAATTTTCTGTCTTTAAGCTAGAGAGGAGGAAAAAGAGGAGGAGTAGGAGCAACAGGATATCTTTCTATATAAGGAAAAAGTGAAAACTGGAATGCCAGTTAGTATGACAACATAGTATTTTCCCCTCTCCCCCCCAAGGTGTTTAAATGTCTCACATTTTTCACTGAAACATGGAGAAATGACCTAAAAGAGTGGAATGTGGGTAGGGGAAAGGAATTATGCTTAATATAGAGTCTGAAAATCTAGAAACCCCATTATACTCCCAGGTCCTATAAATAGGCTTTGCCTAGACCCACAGTCGTTCTGTCACCATCTGTGATTCCACCCTATAGTCTACAATGTTACTTGTGATAATTACAGATAGAATAAAGTAATATGGTTCTATTTCTTTCCCCAAGTGGAGAACTAAACAAAATCCAGAACTCAGCTGGAAAGATAAAAAGGAGACTACAAATTTAGGATCCATTTTGCTGCATTAATAAGGCCTAGGAAGAAAAGTTCTGTCAGATAAGAGAAGAGGACCTAAGAAAGATGAAGCCCTGGTTTACTGACACTGGCTTGCAAAACAGGGGTTAACTGTTAGGGCCTTTGCAAACTTGTGTAATTTCTCCTTTCCTGGTTATTGTAATTCCCTGTGTATCTCCCTGTAGTATTCAGTAGTAAAATTACTAAGACAGCTAAAAGATGTATTGTATGTTCTTTTTAGGTAGTCTGGAAAGAGAAAAGAAAAGCCTATGTCTTCTCCCCAGGCAAAAATGGATGGGAAGGAATTCATGCAAGAGGAAAGGAATGGTATGGCTCATCAATACATAAGTAAGAAGTAGCCATACCGCTCTTAAAGATGTTAAACATGCAGAGACTTCAAAAAAGCAATTAAATGGGATTTTTGCTTTTACTTCCTTTCATAGCAATGACTGTTCTAAAGTTATCTGAAAAATTATTTCAGATAACTTTAGAGCAATCACTGACGTTCCCCCAAGGAAACTGTGCCAGCTAATGACAATAATAAATAATATTTTAAGATATGTACTTCTAGCAGAAAAAGATGATTGTTGAGTTTTCTTTTCCCCATGGATAAGGGAACTTCGTTTGCCTTTAGCAAAGGAAACTGAGTATAGAATAGTGCCATGTGATCAAGCAGCTATTATAATATGGATTATATACATTTATGTAACCTTAAAATAAAATGTTATGTTACATGGCTAAGGAATTTGGTCATAAAGTCATAGAATTCTAGAGCTGTAAAAAGACCTCAGAGATCATCTAGTCCAAACCCCTCATTCTACAGAGCAGATAACTGACATTCAAAGAGACAGTCTTCATTTATCATATATTTTGTTTAGTAGAAAATCACCATTATCTCCTATGTATAAATTGAGAAGTATCAAAGGATAAGAATATTTTCTGTACATATACAGGCATATAAATAAATACATGTCTCTTGAACATAATTTAATCTTTGATGGCTCAGAAAGCACTTTAGGACCTTATCATTGTCATGAACCTCAATTATCATGGCATTATATAACTTTGCAGAAGAGAAGTTAATAAAGAACTCATTATGTTGGATAAAACCACTTTTATTGTGATTAAACTGTTCACCTAGTGATATAACTACTAGGTATATAATCCAAGGGGGTCAAAGACAGTGACAAAGTTTCCATATATACCAAAACATTTATAGCAGGACATTTTGTGATAGCAAAAGGTGGGGGGATTACTTGGAGAATAGTGGAATTGTGATATATTAATATTATTGTGCCCTAAGAAATAATTAATACAAAGAATTCATAGGATGAAAGAAAGGTATCTATTAACTGATACAGAGCAAAGAACATAGACCTAGAATTCTCTCTCCTTATAACTATTTACACACACACACACACACACACACACACACACACACACACTGATCATAATGTGAAGGAAAACAACACAAAATATGAGAAATTAGATCAATGCAATGACTAATGTTGACTCCAGCAGACTGATAATGAAATATACCTCCCTGTACTTGGTATAGAGGTGTTAGTCTAAAAATGTGGAACAAAGCATATGATGTAAGACATGGTCAGTGTGTTCATTTATTTTGATGAACAATATTTTGATTAACAATATGAACTTCTTTTACATTGAGAGGAAAGGTAGGGAAAAGATATCAAAGTAAAAATAATAAAAAACACTACTGTACATGTGAGTACAATAAGATTACAGTTGCCCTACAGAGATAAAGACGATGCTACTGACACGGTCATCAGGGCATATAATCTGAATTTTGTTTTTCAGTATTGATGTAGGATACATGTTGATTTATACATACACAAACCATTTCCCATTTTCAAAAAACATATTAACAACATGAATTTGTGAGATAACTGGCCAGAAGTAGGAGTCCATTGAATATAGCCAAAGATTGAATGCTTGATGTTGGACTCGTTAAAACCTAAGGATAGTCTATTGTTCAGTCATGTCTGACTCTTCAAGATCCAATTTGTGGTTTTCTTGACAAAGATACTGCCATTTCCTTCTCCAGCTCATTGTACAGATGAGGAAACTGAGGCAAACAGGGTGAAGTGACTTGTCCAGGGTCACACAGCTAGGAAGTGTTGGAGGGCAGATTTGAACTCAGGAAGATGAGTCTTTCTGACTCTAGGCCTAGCACTCTATTCACTGTACCAGCTAGCTGCCCCATAGGATAGGACAGTCTATTTCCCTTAAACTCTAAGGTAAAAAAATCACTCTACACCTTCATCAGATCTCTTCCATGGGGAAAACCAACTCTTCATTACTATTATTTATAATGATGTCATTAGAATTGGACATGAGACAATAACTAATGTTGATGTATTTTCAGCAAAATATATTCTGTAGCTTATTTAAAATGTTATACTTTTACCCTAAATTCACTATAGTTTCAGAAGAAATGAGATTGAGATGCCATTTGTTAAGCATATTCTAAATGGTTTACAATTTTTCTTGCAGATTTCTATAGCCTTAGAGAACCTACAACTTACTGAATAATACCCCAATATAACAGCTATCCTGTCATCATTTACATGTGAAAGGACATGTGTCTCACATAAGTAGATGAAATTATTTTAAATAATACCATTGGACATTGATAAGAAAATTTGTTAAATGATCTGATGAATTCTAAAGTTCACTGAGAATTATAAGGGAATGAAATCCAGGTCACTGACAAAGGCTACTTATCTCTCTTTGGTTATTTTAAAATCTAAGTCTTCATAATTTACTTCTATTATTTTGAAAAGTTTCATCAGCAAGATATAGACACAATTGAGGGACTGCATTTTCAATTTCAAAATATCATGTGAAATGTGAAAAGTGCTAAAGATAAAACTAACTCCCCCAAATTGTCACTTTATTTACTTTTTCCTTGAAAGTGATTTTTTAAAAATAGAAATTTGGGTCATTTTCATTGTATTGCTTATAATGACCTGGATTTTACAACCTCAAAGAACAATTTTACTAAAATTCAACTGTGGTATTTATTAGTGCCAGATATGTGAAGGAGCACTGCATAGTGAGTCACTATTTAGAACAAAAAAATTCAGTCACCCATAATCACACACACATATTTTCATGGCTTTCATTTCTACAGTAGTATCAACATTCTATAGGAAACCATGTTTTAAATAACTGATAAGTTCCTAAAAGTTCCTCATTTAAAGAATTTTTTTCATAAATTGCATCATTTTAAATGATTTCCATGAACACTCTAATAGTTTCTCTTGTGAAGTGAGGTTTCTATTTCTAATGTGTAGAATGAGTTGTAGGTTTTTGGAAGTTTGAGTATTTCAAGGGTAGTTTTTCTTAACATAAGCCATACTGTACTCTTTTTTTCCCTTTGTCCTCTAATCAAAACCAATGAGCTTTTCCCACTAATTGAGGTAACTGGGCATAGCTAATGTTTCATTTAGGACATTTCAAATTAAGATTCATTGGAAGACTTTGTAAAGATAATAGGATGGTAGGATGCTGGCCTTTGAATAGATTCAAGTCTTGCCTCTGACATAGACTAGCTATGTAACCCTCAGCAAATCACTTCAGTTATCAGGCAACTCTAAATATTTTCTTAAAATTAAAAAATATTTTTTATTTCATTTAATCATCCCAGATCTGCATTCTCCCCTTCCCAACCAGTCTTCCACTCCTTATAGGCAATACAGTAAAAACAATTTCATTATGAATATATATAGTCAATCAAAACAAATTTCCACATTGGCCATGACCAAAAACCATATTTATCTCATTCTACATTCTGAGTCCTTCACCTCTCTATCAGGAGCTGGGTAGCTTGTTTCATCAGTAGTTTTCTGAAATCTTGGTTGGACATTACACTGATAAGAGGTCAGCACAATGGTATTCCATTTATTCCATTCCAGTTAATATATCATAACTTGTTCATCTGTCCCCCAATTTATGGGTGCCCCCTCAAATTCCCTTTCTTTGTCACCTCAAAAAGCCCTATAAATATTTTAGTACATTTGTAGAATTGGTTTTGCTTAAGACTAATCTTTCTCTTATTCTACTCCCCTCCTAAGTCCCCCTCCCTTCTTCTCCTCTTTCTGTTCTATTTGCCTTTTGAGTGAAATGTCTTTCTATATCCGTGTGTGTGTGTGTGTGTGTGTGTGTGTGTGTGTGTATTCTTCCTTTTTTTTTACCACTTCCAATGAAACTGACATTTAAGTGTAAGATATTTTCCCCCATTCCCTCCCCTTGTTTATCTAAATGACTATTATGTACCCTGATTACAGGATATCATTTTCTCTAATCTTCTTTTCCCTTTCTACCCTCCTCCCAATGCACTAGTCTTCCTGTTTCCTTCTGTCATTTTCCTAAGATCATCAAGAGTTAACGGAACCCTTCCCAGACCTTGTTTGGTTGGATTCCTTCTATGAACCCTGATGATGATAGGCTTCAGGGTAGACATATATATCATTTCCCCATATCTGAATGCAAGCAGTTTATCTTTGTTTAATTCTCAATATTTGTTGACTCACGTTTACTTTTTCATGTTTCTCTTCACTCCTGTGTTTGAAGTTTTTCTATAGTTCTGATCTTTTTATCAGGAATGCTTGGAAGTTTTATTTTTCATTAAAGACCCATTTTTTTCTCTTTAAGCATCGTATACTCAGTTTTGCTGGGCAAATTATCTTTTGTTGGGGCAGGCAGGTGGTACAGTGGATAGAGCACTAGCCCTAGAGTCAGGAGGACCTGAGTTCAAATCCAGCCAATTGATACTTACTATCTGTGTGACCCTGGGCAAGTCACTTAACCCCAATTGCCTCACCCCCCTAAAAAAAATATCTTTTGTTGTAAGCCCATCTTCTTTCCCTTTTGGAATACTGTATTGCATTTTCTCTGCTCCTTTACAGCAGTAGCTGCTAAACTGTGTATGATCCTGACTTGGTACTTGGATTCTTGCTTTCCGGCTTCCTGCAGTATTTTTTCTTTGACCTAGAAGCTCTGGATTTTGACTATGATGTTTCCAGGAGTTTCATTTTGGGGTTTCTTTTAGTAGGTAACCAATGGATACTTTCTATTTCTACTTTGTCCTCTACTTCTAAGATATCTATGCAGTTTTCTTTTAATATTTCTTGGAAAATTATGTCTTTTTTTGGTTATACCATTCAGAGCCAATGAGTCTTACATTTTTTTCCCTCCAGCTATTTTCCAAGTCAGTTGTTTTTGCTATGGTTTTATATTTTCTTCTATTTTTTCAGACTTTTGATTTTGTTTTAAAATTTCTTGTTCTTTATGAAGCAACTGGCTTCTATTTGATCCATTCTAATTTTTCAGGGAGCTTGTTGCTTGGGCAAGGTTTTGTAGGTCTTATGCCAAGCTATTGATTCCCTTCCTAAATTCTTTCTTCCATGAATCTTACTTTTCTAATTTTTTTCGATAGCTCTCATTCCATTTATAAACATATGTTAAAACTCTTTTTCATCTCCACCAGAAATTCTAGTTGAGCTTATACCCAAGCTGTGTTTTTCTCGAAGTACTGCTTGAAGATGTTTTGGAGTCATTCTCATCTTGTGCATTTGTGTGTTAAGCATGCCTGCTTGTCACCATAATAACTGTTTATGGTGGGGGTTTTTTGTTTCTTTGTTTTGTTTTCTTCCCTTTCCCCAGCCTATTTCCTGACTTTAGATTTGATGTTAGGTGGCTGAGCTCTGTGGTCTGGGCTGGTCCTGTTGTTGTTTTCTTGGGGGTATTTGCATGTTGTTCCAGGATCTCAGGGATGGGCTGGGGACTTGCAAGTTTTCAGTGTTCCCAAAGCAGTCTGATCCAGGGCAAAGTCTGATTCCTGCCCCCAGGTTTGAGCTTGCCAAGTTCCTCACCTAGGTTTGGTTTTCTGCAAAAGTACACTGCTGTTGGATTTATTTTCTATCAGCCAGCTGAAAAGCTCTGCTGGCTTAAAGTGGAAGAATTGTAGGCTCCCGTTTGGTCTAGGATTCCTGCCTCCATAGGTTAAACTACAAAATGGAACTGAGTCCCTGCTCTGAGTCTGAGGTCTGAGATACAACTGCTTCTGAACTTTCTCCTTTCTTGGTACATGGCCCAGGTCCTCCCTACCCAGGAAAGGACCCCTCTCCACCCCATCCCTTATCCCAGATCACAAATCTTCTTCTTGGCCTGCCCTGGATCTGCAACTCTGGGTAGTGGGCAAGAAAAGGCCAGTTTGCACTTGTCTCTGTCACAATGCCTTGGTATAGTCCATACCCCGGTCTGGGTATGGAACCCCCTCCTGCCCTGGGTGCACAGCCTCTTCCTTCTAGAGTGCTTTGTTGGGGTGGGCTCCCGGCCCAACCCTGGTCCTAGCGTCTGCAGTCTCCCTGTCTATTTCCCTATACTACTGGCCTAGACAAAGGACTCGCTGTAACTCTTTCCTCATCAGGGTTTGGTCTGGTGCGTTTCTGGGTCAATTTGGAGGAGTTTGTGGACAGGAGCTTGTGGCATTACTTCCTTTTACTCCTTCATCTTGACTCTGCTTCCCACTAGCCCTTCTTTCTCCCTCCCTAAGTTTCTAAAGTGCCGATGAGATACTAATCTACATGGAGAGATATTTTTTTCCATATTGAGAGTTCTTCATGTCAGTGAAATCATTGGGCCTGACCAAAGCAAACAGAATAAAATAACAAAAAGGCTAAAATTCTTTGGCATTTTATGTCATTTGATTATTATCTAGAGAATTCAAAGTTCACTTATACAGTCAACATGACATACCCATACTCTCCCTCTCCTTTTACTAGTCTATCTCTCTACCCTGGAACATGCACTGTACTGCCTTAGACGGGACCCCACTGAGGGACAAAGGAAGGCAAACAGTGGAATATCTTAGATAATCATATCTTCTACTGGACCATAAAATCCATAAGGGACCGTGTCTTATTTAGCTCTGCCTTCTTATAGCACTTGGCATACAATAGGCACTTAATAAATGTTGGATGAATGAATGACTAAGGTAAATGAACAAAAGAAGAGTCAGCATTGACTGAACGAAAATAAAGGTATAAAAATCATTTATCATTTTAATGGGACCATGACTATATTTAAGGATGTCAATCCTATAAAATGACCAGGGCTCTCAGGGAAACAAAATTCTAAAAAATGAGTATTATTATAAATCACTTATATAGTCAAGTTCTGCTCAATATAAACAAAAAAATTATGAGACCTGGAATATGTAAAGTACTTTACTTTAGATCAGTGGCAACAATAAGAACTGGATTAAAGTTAGTTCTTTACCACACAAGAAGGGAACAGATATGCATGGTGGAAGAAGACTGGGACCAAAAAGGAACCAGCTCAGAGAAGTGTAGAGCTGAGCTTCATGGTACAGGTATGGGGGGAGTGAACAGGAGAAGACTCTGCAGAGGGGTGGGTGAAGCTAAAATCTCCTGGTGCTCTTCAGCATCTGCCTCAGTTAGGGCTGAGCAAACTGCAGCCTCAAGGCCACATGTGGCCTTCTAGGTCCTTGGGTGTGGCCTTTTGACTGAGTCCAAATCTTACAGAACAAATCCTTTTATTAAGGGGACCAACTGGTTGGCTTTTGGACATTATAACTAGATACAAGACAAATATAACTGTGCCGGGTTTCAAGATTTACCACTGGAAATCCAGGATAAGAAAAACAAAATGTTTCCTTAAGAAGCAAAAGCAAATCTACTGGAATTTCCTACAGCCAAAATACACCTATAGTGACTGTGTCATTGATTTTAAAAGTACTGGAATTCTGCGTATTTTGGAAGTCCAAAATGTCAAAATTGAAGCAATGTGGCTATGAGAAGAGAAAAAAAAACTTCATATAATTATAGAAAAAAACAATTTCTTTAGAAAGTTCCTGGAGCAATCAAGGCAGTCAGTAACTAGAAGGCAACAGAATATGACAATAAAGAATTTTTAATACAAGCTGCTCATAAAAGTATATCATACAATTGAAAAATGCTCTATGTAAATACCGTGCAAGTTGGAAGTAATGCCTGCATTTATGATACCTAGATAACAAACTCCAAATCTCCCCCCCAAATACATTAGTAACAATTACATTTGACTTGAACAAAATAACGACATCTGGGATCATGGGATTTTGAACTAGAAAGGACCTTAAAGATAAATCTGTTCAAAGGTCACCATTTTGAAGTTGATTTTTTGCAGAAAATATCTATTATGGTTTGAGGAGAATAATATTATAACTAAAGAACTGTCAACTACTGAAAAAATTCACAGGAATTTATATAGATCAGGGCATTAAGGGTTTAGGGATAATCAATCACTTAGGAAACCCCCCCCCCCCAAATCCTACTATGAGAATATTATATAGCTAGAAGAGACCTTAGAAAAAAACATTTTAACCAAATGTTTTACTTCACATGTTAGGAAACTGATGAGATGCGGCAAGTTTCTGGCTTTGCCCAAGGTCTCAAAGTCAGGGAGAAAGCCAGCCTGTAGACCTGGGTCTTCTGTATCCTAGTTCAGTGTTCTTTCCACTACAATGTGTATGCCTCCTACACAAAGTTTAAGATACACGTAACAGTTCTCAAATTCTAAATAAAAAAATGCCTGTAAATAAGAGATGAGTAGCTTAACAAAACTGATTTAATATGCTGATAAAGGATGTTTTGCTATGTACCAGTAGGAATAGTAACAATAGTTCTAAAAACAGGTTTCTATCAGAAAAGTAAATGAATGAACAAGATAAAACTATTAGCGGTGAGAACTTACTTATAAATGAGTTAAATTGCATTAAATACGTTGAAATATTTTTAAAAAAGTATAAAAAGCTTGGTTCAGAACACACTTTTGCTCCTATTTAGAAGTGCCAAATGCTGAGATGAAAATAAAAAGATAAAAAAAAATCTGACTATATAACCATAATCTGCTTACCTCCTCTGGGGAATGTGGGTGAGAGAGGAAAAGAATAGAGAAATGTGAGCCATCAAGTATTCACAGAAAAATATTTTGGTTATTACAACTACCACAATTTGAGAACTATAAATGTGAAATGTAAATTGGTGGTAATTCCTGTGGTATTCCCAAATTAGATATTTTTAAACTGCTCCCTGCCAAGGTGTTTCTATAAACATGCTAGTGGATTGATATCTGAGAAAAACCCAGAATTGTATATTTACTAGTGGAGGTATCATTAAGAAAAACAAATCGAAATATTTGGAAAGGGTAATATTGATTGATCCAATGATAAACAACTTCTCCTGGAAAAGTCAGACGAGCATTTATCACTGCAGTTATGGAACAGTAGGCCTTCAGCATGTGTGGATTCAGGATTTGTTCCGAATATTTGCACTGAGCTGTGCCAGCCCATGCCCTCTCTCTGAACAGTTCCTCTTTGCTTTATCAAATCCCACAGGGGCACATAGCTCCTTGCAAAGGCAAGAAAGGTATTTATATGGGCATGGAATAGGAGTGGAGGGTGGTGGATAGCATGAGGCTATAAAGTTGATTCCATGTATTTTATCCATGGCAGCCTAATTTAGTGGAAGTGGGAGAAGTCAGGGAGGTTAGGAGATGATCCTAATAGTCCAGAATCAGAGAGGAGGCACCTCTCTTTTCACATATATACTAAAGAAGAAAATGAATTAGCATATTCTTCTTTGAAAATGCAAATGTCCCTTTGGAAGGTTAAACCTAACTCATACCTAAGTATAAGTGACTTTAATCTTAATCAGACCAGCAGAATTCAAGAAATAAGATTTCTCATGTCAGAGAACAGGGAGAAAAAACCCAGGAGCAAAAATGCAGCCTGGCTTGTGAGAGAGGCCTCTAGATAGCCAGAGGAAAGTCCAAGGCAGCAGAAGGTAGGGAAATATTTTAGAAATGGAAGAAGGTGGGTAGGAGAGTAAGTGTGGTACCAGAACTCTTCTTTTACTGATGGAGTAGGGGAATGACCTGCCACTTATTACTGCAGGCATAAAGCATTTTTTCTTATGAAAAGTCTACAAATAAAGAATGGCAGGAGTAGGAAAGATGCAGAATTAATCCATCAACAAACAAGCATTTATCAAGTGTCTACTGTGATACATGTCAGATTCTGTGCTAAACACTACAGATACAAAGACATAATATTGTGTGTAGGATATCAAGACTGATTTCTGGTTTATGGGAAAATCTAGGCCTTTGATACTTTGTTTGGAAGTTGGAACTTTTTGTGTAAAAGCTAAGCAGTCAGTTTTACTGGAGAGCCATTCTCGGTGGGCAGTGTCTAGAAACACCATCAGAGACTCTAGGCCGTGGATTAACACACACACACACACACACACACACACACACACACACACTCACACACAGATCAAGGTATGCCTTAGCCTCTAGGAAGTAGGACACTGACATGGGAAGAGAGGACCTGTTTCTATGCTGAGAAGTGGTTTTCAGCTGATGCTGCTTTCTGGGGTATGAGGGCTCCTAAGGTGGTGAAGTTATAGGCCAACATAGACACCCTACTTTAGACATGACAGTTTCGTACACTGGGATCACTGACAAAAGAAAGATTTACAAAGATGAAATAATTATAATTATTCTGGCTAAAGAGAAAAGACTTTCTAGCATGTCTGTAAGAGTTTAGAACATGTAAACTTTGTTCGTGAGACATGAAGTGTTTGATTGACACTTGGGGACCTGGTACCAGTTTAAATAAAAAGGTTGAGAACTTAAGTTTCACCTAAAGGGGAGAACCAGGTCTAACTAGCAGCTAATGAACCTTCTTAAAGCTAACTGGGACAGAAAGGAACAAGGCAAAGGCAAAATAGGACTTTGAAGGAGTCAGAGTCATAAAAACCTTTAGGAGGGTAAAGGAAGTTTCTGTTAGATCACTCACTGTAGTAAGGCTTGAAATCCAGGGAGAGAAATCTTTGAAATGAAGGGAAGGGTGTCTCTTCACTGAGGGAATAAGAGGTGAGGGTAGGACAACAAAAGGACCCAGAACCACTGAAAACTTCAAAAGTATCAGAAATGTTCTTTCAGTGCAAAAAGACCCAAAGCCGAGCCTTCTAAAAGCCAGTGGCTAGAGATAGTTCTGAGCTACAGACTCTAAAAGTATCAGCCTTGGCCATCTGAATTTCCTCTGGCTAGAAACACTTTGATCAGACAGCTAACTCACACTGAAATAGAGCTGGGACTCAGGGACAAGATCTGGAAGAAGGCTTTGGCTAGGATATAGTAAGAAGCTGAGATTAAGAAAGACTGAGGACTATTTCTTCTTACATCTTGCATAGACAAAGACAGATGTTTAAGAACTCTGCAACTTTGAGATTTTTCCTTTGTAAAAAAATATTTTTAAACAGCTGGATACTTCCCTGTAGTGATAAGTAGGCCAGTGAAATAGGAACATCTTAAAAACAGACACAGTGGTTGTGTGCCATCTTTTGGGATAGCCTTGCAAGGGAAAGATGAAGATCTACCTACTTCTCCACATGACAGGCTGGGAGAGGAAAGTCTAGTTTTGAGGTTGTAAGTTAGTTTAATACAACACATCACTCAACACTACACATAAATTGCTTTTGATGACTATGATGAAACAAAAGTGGGTATTACTGGCATACATTTCTTTGTTTTAAATATTTCTCTTATCACTTATAAACACAATATGTACCACTATTAAAACACACTGGTTTGTCAATCACAGGTTTTAGTACAATACCACACTTGGCAGTAGCACATGCCAAATTTCACAGAAATCTGTTAAAAATTACAAAAGAAATGCTATTTGAAAACTTTTGTTAACTATCATTTTGTTTCAAGATGAAAAATAGGGGGCACAAATCAAACTTGAGGAATATCCTCAAAGTCTTTAATAAGTTACCACATTTTATCACAAACCAACTCCTTGGAAAGGTATGTCAGAACAGGTATGAAGAAAAAAAAATCTGAAAAGCTGAATAGACAAAATGAAAATCGATCTCACACTCCACTAAAACCTTCAAAACTTTTTCACACAATTGCTGCCTAACTATTCTCCTCCACCGTATTCTTGTGGAATACGATTCTTACATTTGTATCTGTTGAATTTCACCTTACTGGGTTCAACTGAATTTTCTACTAATCTTTTTGCATCTGGATTCTGTCAATCAATGAATTAGCTGACCTTCCTATATTTGTGTCATCTGCAAATTTGATGAGCATGCCATCTATGCTTTTATCTAAGTCACTGATAAAAATGTTAAAAAGTACGGGTTCAAGGGCTGATCCTTGGTGTCATCCAGGGAGACCTATGTTTGTACTGAAATTGGACAAAAAGGCATCCAACAAGTTCTGAATCCATCTAATTGTCTAGTCATTTCTCCATTTTTCTCCCCAAGAATAATGAGATACTCTATCAAAAGATTTTTAATTACTATTTTAAAATTTTCAAATCCTGTAGGAACTTGCTCTCTCTGTTGGCAGAACCTTTGAAATATTATAGATAAACCAGGGATTTCCAACATGCCATGCTTAAGCATTGGAGAAGGATTTCAGTACAGAGCAATAGTTCTCATAAGTATGGACCTGTGGGGATTCCCCAAAGTCTTTTAGGGGTCCTCTAGATCAAAGCTTTTTTTCATATTAATATAAAGAAATATTTGTCCATTTAAATACTCCTCCTTTTCCCAACTACATCACTGTGTGAGGTCACATTTTCTTCATATAATTCAACCAAAACAACATATTGCAACAGAATTGAATGCAGAAGCAGATATAAAAATCCAGCTGTCTTCTATTAAATCAGGCATTATAGAGATTTGCAAAAATATGTAAAATGATGCCACTCTTTTCACTACCTTTTTTGTTTTAGAAAATAGTTTTTTTTAATAAAAAATATGTGTAGTTTTGGAGCATGTAATAGGCTTATTATTGTTACTTTTAAATAAATTAATAAATATTTTTAAATGTACAGACTTTAATTTTTAATATTGATAGAGGAAACACACACAACAAAAGCTCTTTGGGGTCACCAATAACCTTTGAGAATATAAAGGAATTTTGAGACCAAAAAGTATGAGATATATTAATGTAGGTAAATACAGATCCTCAATAAAGATTTATTGAATTACTCTTGTATTGAATGTAATGTGGTCAAGTAGGAAGGGAGCTGGATTTACAGTTAGAACACCAAGGTTCAAGTCACAATAACGCATGTGAAAAAGCTACTAAAGCATTATTTACCTCCATTTTATAGATGAGGAAATTCAGCTCAGAGAGGTACAATGACCTTTTCTTGATCGTAAGGATAGAAATTAGGAAGTAAGATTCAAACTCAGGTCTGGCCTGACTCCACGTCCAGCATGCCTCCTACTATACTACACTGAACCTTTTCAACAAACAAGTGAACAATGAACTTGCTTATTACCTATGTGGGGCCTCTGGGTGGTGCAGTGGATAGAGTGCTGGAATCAGGAAGAACTGAGTTCAAATTCAACTGCAGACACTCACTAGCTGTGTGACCCTGGGCAAGTCACTTAACCCTGTTTGTCTCACTTTCTTCATCTGTAAAATGAGCTGGAGAATGAAATGGCAAACCACTCCAGCATCTTTGCAAAGAAAACCCCAAATAAGGTCCCAAAAAGTTGAACACAACCAAACAATAACAACAACAACAATTACCTGTCTTCTTTTCTCAGCTTTGGTTTCCTTATTTGAAAAAAAGGAGCTGAACTAGAACTCCAAAAACTCTCTTCTAGTTCTAAACTCCTATAACTTAGATTTATTCCGGATGCTAGTGAATTTACTACATGTAGAATACTAATAGTCAAAGAATGAGAAAATTACAAAATATAATTAGCACTCAAGCCATAGTGAACATAATAGTTTTTCTTTGGAGATTCAATTCAAGCATTCACTGAGCATCCACTGTGGGTCAAGCACTGTGCTGGGCACTGGTGATAGAAAACCACAAACAAAACAAGTGCAATCTCAATACACACACAGATAAGCCAATACAAAGTACATATAAAATGATAGAGATGGTGGACGTACTAAAAACGAGTAGGTTAGGTAAAGTCTACTGTAGGATGTACAGTAGTACTTGACCCAAGTCTTGAAAGGGACAAGGGATTCTAAGAAGCAGAGGTATGGAGGGAGTGTCTGTGCAAAGACAGAGAGCTAAGAGATGAAATGCTAAGCTTGGGGAAAAGCAAGTAGACCAGTTTTGGGAGAATGTGTGTGAGAACGAGTAATAGAAAATCAATCAGGAAAGACAGGCTAGAGAATGAGGGGGAAGCACTTTAAATTCCAAACCTTAGAGGTGAGAGGGAAACACAGAAGCTTCTTGAGCAGAGAACTGACATGGTCAGATATGTGCTTTAGGAATATTAATTTGGCAGCTGTAGGAAGGATGGATTTGATATTATTTAAAAAAAAATTTTTTTTTTTTAGGCAATTGGGGTTAAATGATTGCCCAGGGTCACACAGCTAGTAAATATCAAGTGTTTGGTCTGAGGCCGAATCTGAACTCAGGTCCTCCTGACTTCAGGGCCAGTACTCTACCCACTGCGCCACCTAGTTGCCCCCGGAAGGATGGATTTGAAATGGAGAAGATGGAGACAGGGAGAATTACGAGGCAACTACAAAAGTAGAAAGTGAAAAGCAATGAGGCCTGAACTTGCTTAGCAGTCACGTGAGCAGAGGAAAAGGGAGGGCTGTGTGGAGATGTTAGGGACATGAAATCAAAAAGATTTGGCCATTATTGGGGGTAGCAGGGAAGAAAAAGTATAGAATCAAGGGCGATTCTAAGGTCATGAACCTGTCTGACTGGAAGCTGTTGGTTCCTTCAGCATAAACAGAAAAATGAGGAAAGAGGGGTGGGATTTTATTTATTTATTTATTTAGCAGGGAGGGGAATATAAGTTCTCTTCTGGACATTTTGAGTCTGAGACTCCTAAGGGACTTGATTGAATGGAAAAAGCATTTATTAAGTACTTACTCTACACTGGAAACTTACTCTATATTAGCTAACTGCTAATTACTGGGAATAACATACAAGAAAGCAATCAGTTCCTTTCTTCAAGGAACTTACATTCTAATAGGGAATGGTGGACAATGCATGAAAGGGAGCTAGGAGGAGGGAAGACACAGACAGCATGGTTAGGAAGTGAAATAGAGGCCCAGTTCTGGGCAAAATAAGGCAAAAGTCCACTTATCAGAGGCCAAAGTCTCAGGGGTAGTCTATGATCCAGTGGGAGA
Source organism: Phascolarctos cinereus (assembly GCF_003287225.1). Taxonomy (NCBI): domain Eukaryota; kingdom Metazoa; phylum Chordata; class Mammalia; order Diprotodontia; family Phascolarctidae; genus Phascolarctos; species Phascolarctos cinereus. Next base: position 227,514,973 of record NW_027555958.1, on the reverse strand, counting down.
GAAATGAGGAGAGTGACCTGAGAACACCTACACAGAGATTTCTAACAGGGATTGGGCGATGCAAGACTGGATCCTAGGAGAAATAACAGGACTGGATATTTAGATTTGGAAAGCATCTACATAGAGATGATCACTGAAAAGATGATGAGAACACAAAGAGGAAGAGTATACAGAGAGAAGAAGCCTGAGACTGAGCCTTGGGTACAAAGTAGGGGTGTCTGGGGGAGGATGAATGGTGATCTAGTAAAGGAGACTGAGAGGAATAGTTAGATAGGTAGGAAGAGGAGAACCAGGAGAGAAGAGTAATATGAGAACCCAGGGAGGAGAGAGCATCCAGGAGGAGGAGATAGTCAGCATTCATGAGTAAATACCACTGGGAGGTCAAGAAGGAGAGCTAAGAAAAGACCATTGGATTTAGCAATTAAGAGACTGTTGATAGCCATGGAAAGGGGAGTTTCAAGTGAATGGTGAGGCCAGAAGCCAAGTTGAAAGACAGTAAGAAGTTAGTAGGAGGTGAGGAAGTGGAGGCAATGAGTGTAGAAAGTTCTTTCTAGGAGTTTGGTTGTGAAAGGGAAGAAATATATAGGATGATAGTTTGATATCAAGGATGATTGAAGAAAAAAGATGGTAGAGGACAGGACGCAGGAGGGGATAGGATCAAGGGTAAGGGTCATCATGACAAGTGTCAATTTATCTTTTGAAACTGGAACAAAGAAGAGAATGGTAAGTGATGCGGAGATGATTTTAGATAGAGAACTGGAACAGAGATTGAATTCATGATAGATGGCTTCATTTTTTTTTTTTCCAATAAGGTATGAAGTGAGGTTCTCTGCTGAGAAGGAGAGTGAAGGCATAAGGTGCTTGCTCAGAGAACAAAAGGTCTGGAACACAGTCTATCAGGAGTATGATAGGAAGACTATGACAGCAGAGTTAAAGAATTAGCATTCAGCAGTCAGGGACCAATGAAATTAGAAAATAAAAAATTTTAGCATGTTTCTCCTGTCTGACCCAGATGTATATAGCATTGGATGAGCTTCATATGGTATATATCCAAATGACTGTTGAAATCTGGGCAATAAACATTCTTCAGTCACTTGGTCTTTCCTGTGTAGATGGACAGGCTAAACTCCTTTGCACAATTACTGAAAAAGCTCTGTAATGTTTTGGGCTTGATGGAATCAATACAGTGTCATTTGTAAACTGGAGCATCTAGAAGGCCTCACCATCCACTTCGAATTCCTCTTCCATTGGAGCTCTGCACTGAAGAACTTATATCATGGTGGTAAATACCTTTGGCCAACATACAGCTCTGTTTTTATGCATTGCTTGATGTTTTTTTCATAATTGAAAACAATAAGCCCAATGAGACCTTATATTCTCTCTATTTTCAGCTAACTGTGAGATGGTAAAGATGTTATCCATTGATGAATATTGTTTGCAAAAGTATGAGAGTTCCTTAATGATACCCTGACTTCATGTATAGTTGATTCTCTTAAAGATTTTTGCATAAATGAGTAAGGAGACATATTGATGTTCTTTTAATCAACTTCCTATAATATTAATAAGGCACTAGATCTTGTTCAATACCTTTGGTACCTTGCTTTCCTTGTACCTCTTCCTCCTCCTCCTCTTCTCCCGCCCCTTCCTTGTCTCCACTCCTGACCCATTCCCTTGTCTAATCCAGGCAAACTGTATAGACAGATAATGAGCTAGGACCAAAGTTGAAAAGCAGAAGGCAAGCAAGATGGATTGCTTTTCTAGTTCCAAGCTTCCCATAAAAGTAAAGGCCTATCATCCCAGTACTAACATTTTCCTTGTGATCCTATATGGCAGCAATATTGGAAATACTTTGTCTCCAAAGAACTAAAGAAGAGTATCACCCTGGGGACAACAAAGAAGCACATTCTTGGTGTAAGTATGTTGCAGCATAAAAAGAACTAGGAATGTTGAGGAAGAACAGAAGTAGTGGATGATATCAAGGAATGGTATGAAAAAGAAGATAGGCTGGCCATGTTGTGAGAATGAGGAAGGCTTCCAATATATTCTGTAGACCCCTTGGGCTGAACTTTTGGGAGCACCTAGATGAGAAGAGTACAGGTTTGCATGGAATAAATGGATTATAACCTGCATCATTGTGGGGAGCTCAAGAATCGGTCAAGGAGACCACACATGTTTGAGCATTTTGAGTAAATTTATAGCGGACCGCACGGCTGTGAAATCATATCATCAAGTGCTACACTGGGCTCTGGCTCTTGGTATTACAAAGAAAGGCAAAAACAGTCCCAGCTCAAAGAGCCTGCTATCTAATGAGGAGATAATATGCGAACAACTATGTAAAAACAAGGGCATTTAAAGAACCAATTGAAGATTATTTCAGAGGACAGCAAAGAGGCAGAAATAAGGAGGGAGAACATTCCAAGCATGAAGGACAGACAGTGAAAATGCTCAGAGTCTAGAAATGGAGGATCTTGTGCTAGGAAATGCCAGAAGGCTGGTGTCACCAGATTGGGAGGGGAGTTAGGTGTAAGAAACGGCCAGGTTATGAACAGCTTGAAAGCCAAACATAGGATTTATATTTGCTCCTGGATGTTAGGAGCCACTGTAATCTGCTAAATAGAGCACGACCCAGTCGGTTCTACACATTAGGGAGATTGCTTTGATATATGAGTGGTGGACAGACTGGAGTGGGAAGACACTTGTGGTAGGGAGACATTCTCACAATGAGCTCTTCAACAGCCACATTACTAGACAAAAACAATGACAATCTAATCACTGCCAAAGGAAGCAACAACAACAACAAAACCTTGAAATCATCACAATTACTTGAAATATGTTCCACTATTGCCCTTAGTGCATACTATGCCTTCAGATAATAGGTAATAATAACATTTTTTTTCCTTAAAAGCCATTACTTATTTTTTGGCTTAAAATAAAGTGGGTCACCTATAAAAACTTCCATATCTTTATCCTTTAAAAAAAACAACCAAAGCTAACAACACAATTTTTGACTGGTTTAACTTGCAAGAAGAACTAGTTAATACCAAAGAAGATGGAAATTTACCAACTTGAATTCAACAAAAACTTTTTGCAGACTTGATAGATGGATTTGAAAAATAAGTATCGTAATTACTTCTTTCATTGGAAATCTACATCTCTTTAAGAGTTCCCTTTTTCAGCCATGACAACAATTCAAACTAGTATAAAAAATAAACTGAATTTAGAACTAGACCTTCAAATAGCTCTATCAGTAAATACTGAACCAAGATTTTTAAAATAACGAAGTATAGTTATATTGTTCTCACTAAAAACAGTATTATTAACAATTTCAGTCAGCAAACTTTTTGTACCATTAACAAATGAATAACTATTTTTAAAATCTTATTTCAGTTTACTTTTTGAAAAATTTCTATTTTGCAAGGTTTATAATATAGAAAGAATAGTAGTTTAGTAGCATATATATATATTTCATAAATTACAATGTATACAAACATGTATACGTATATTGGGGAGGTGTATGCTCAAAAAACTTTTAATGATAAGGATACACATTCAAAAAACCAACTCTAGCTGATAAAACCTTACCTGTCCTTTATGATAGCTTCACCTTTTCCTATACATGAATGAATAAAGCATTTACTAAGTGCTTACTATTGACAAAGCACTTGCTAAGTTCTGAGAGTACGAACAGAAAAATAAGACAGTTCTTGCTTTCAAAAGGCTCACATTCTAATGAGGGTCACAACATATATGGAAATCTAATCCTCTCAGCCTAAAGTTGACTTCCTTTCCTCGGATCTCTCATATATTTATCATTTATATTCTATTTTGTACTTTATTTGTAGGTATCTGTAATCTCCTTTGTTAGACTCTAAGTTTCCCCATACCTAAAATAGTACACTGCACAAATAAATGCTTAATAAATGTTTGTTGAATGAAAATTAATAAATCTTACTTATACCTAAAGTCATCTGGCGTTTAACACTAAAAGCTTAGTAAAGCAATAAAGTAAATTATGAGGAGCACACAGAAAATGCATCCTTCATATAAAGCTACAAAAAGTAATAGAGAAGACTTAGTTGGTTCAGCATGTCTTCACTAAACCTTTGCAAAATCTAGGATCTCTTGTGAGTTTTTACTTCTACAGCAATTTTTTTTCTCTTCTAAATTCTATCATAAAAGAGCAAAAAAGAGGAAAAAAAACAGGAATAAGCTCTGTTTGCAGATCTGCACTGTGTTCATGCAGTCTAGGGGAGAATATAGTAAACAAAGTTTCTGCAACCATAAGTGATGCTTAAAGGAAAATTAAATCACTGAGTGATGCCAGAACTGATTATTCTACTGCACTTTAAAAGCAAAAGCTGCCGTCTATGAGCCCAAAGTGGTTTCATATGGACAGCCACAGTTGTGGTTTACTCTTGAAACTGTAACCTGTCAAATTAGAAGCAGGCAATGTCTTAGGCCTTTAACGGTTCCACTTTCTACCGTCTACAGTCAAGTTTTGTCTACAAGTTCAGCCTCCCCTTATCCCCACTCCCCCAGCTACAGTGTTTGTTATTTGGACGAGAAGCATCTCAAGGTTATTCTTTGTTATTCAGTCAAGAAAGGCTCATAAAATAAGAAAGCAAAGTTTCATGAAATGACCAATCTAATTTACATGGCCTTCCTTAAGCCGAATTAGTTTTCCAACTACTTAAGATGGCCATGAATATGGTGGTTACCCTGTCCACACTTTGTGTGTGTGTGTGTGTGTGTGTGTGTGTGTGTGTGTGTGTGTGTGTGTGTGTGTGTGTGTGTGCGCGCGTGTGTGTGCATGTACATGCATGCATTAACTGTATACCAAGGCAAAGAACCTTATATGTGCATTTTTGGTCTACTCTGTAAATCTGAGTACTGCTGTGAGTTCACTGGTACCTTGTTGACTCATCATTTTCCAGAGTAATAGCATCCCATTATCAGGAGTTCAGTGTTTGCTAAGGGGATCTCAGATTCTGTTCTTCCTCTGACTGTGGTGGGATGCCTTTCCAGGCAATGGGCTTGGTTAATAGAGATTTTCCAGACAAAACTGAAAAGCTATTTGTTCAATTTCACTAATGCTCACAAGTGGTGCTAAACATTCTCCTCAATACTCGGCAGTGAAAAACAAATGCAAAATAGTGCAGAAGCTCACAACACATTTTGCTGGCTTGAAAATACAATTTAAAAAAATGTTTTAAAAATAAAGCATAAACAATATTTTCTTTCTGGATAATGCATCACAAATGAAACCATACCACTAAACAATCATATCCTGTTTAGGACATAATGACATCAGAAATATGTGTTTATCATCTGCTTTGGACAACTTAGCATGTTTTTGGCCCAAGGCAAAGTGGAACTAAAACCATTTGCAGTTGTCCAAAACCAAGATAACCACACATTTCTGAGGTAATTGATACCTAAAAGGAACACTGCCTTTAGATCACAGTTCATGATCTAAGCATACTAATTCTTTAAAGAAGGTTGTTAAAGTTTATAAAGCATGTATGTCTATTGGACTTCCTCCAAAACTTAACATGGGATAATTATATTCTACTGCACAGAGAAACTATGATAAAGTAGGCAACTTAGCACAATAAGCACCCATCTTTTGGAGGCCTAGCATTACCTTGTTTTCCCACTTAAAAAGCAGGATAAAATCAGTGATTTCTTGAAGGCAAAATTATAATAGTAGCAATAAGAATGAATATTTCTTATATCTGTGAGATGTGCCAACAAAATTAATCATGATGAAATTCCCTTGAGATAAAGAAAAGGAATAGTATCAGCCAATTTTATAGCTGAGGAAACTGAGCAGCAGATGCCCAGCCATTATGAGAATAGAATCGAGACTTCATTTCTGTAGACACGCTGATACCTAGCAATGCTGTTAGCAAATAGCTATCACTAACTTGGAGTTATATACAATATATAAATCAGAGAAAGATGGCTGAGTGCCTAATTTCAAATGTTACCTGAACGTTATTTTTTTCATGATATACACTTATACCTAAAGTGATCAAATTTATCTTTGTGTTTCTTTTTAAACTACTAGGTTAAAAAAGTAGACATACATTTTACAAAATGGTCATTAATAAACCACAACGCATACTATTCACAGTGACAAGAGAATCAATACATTTTTCTAAGAAAAAGAACAGGATGGAAGCCATAAGTCCTGGGCTCACCACTTTCTTTCTGTGTTACCATAGGTAAATCATTTTATTTTTCTAAACCTCAGTTGCATCACCTGCAAAATAAGGGTGGGGTAGGGAAATGGAAAGGCCCTGTCCAGTTCTAATATTTTATGACGTCTTTATGTTACCTTTTACATAATATCTGTTTTTTAAAGGAAAAATGAATAAACTTGTTTAATTAACAAAAAGGACATTGATATAAGAAATCTTGTCTTTAAGATCAGCAGGAAATGTATTCTATGATTAAAGCAAGATAAAAATGCAATTATTTTTCATCTAGGAAAATGTGAAAGAATGACTTAGAGAAAAAATAAGAAAAAAGGGTACAAAGGGAAAAGACAAAGTGAGAAGTAAACATAAGCAGATCACAGGTTGGATGAAAAGATAGATGAAGACTATAAATAAAAAGAGGATTGAGGAGTAGCAAGAATAACAGAAGAAAATAACAAATGAGAAAATGCTAGACTGAGATAACTCATACAGTAAGGTCAAAAAAGATCATAATGGGATAAAAAAGGAAACAGGAAGATTTTTTTGATGCAATCTAAAAATAAGATACGAGCAAAATAGAAGTATCAAGGAAAAACAGAGACTATCTCAGTACTTTTAAGTCTGTATGTGTATATACATAAGACTTTGTAAATATAATCTTCAACCATGCTATGGGAACAAACATATGAATGGATATGTGGGGAGGGGAAATGTCTATGCAGTGAAAGGGGAAGGCCTACACATCCATCCATCCATCTCTCTATCTATCTCTCTCTCTATCTATCTATCTGCAAAGAGTAGTCAGAAATATTCTACTAACTAAATACAGAGCTAGCCACGCTGCTCATATGCACACAAGAAAGGAACGCAGGCAGTAGTTGATAGAATACACTTTAAATTCTCTTGGATGCAATTCTTCGCTTTGAAGAAGATAAGCAAATGGAGATAATTACTTTTCCTTCAGGATGGCATATGGAAAATTAATGACAATACAAAGATGATAAAAGAAATCAGTGAAAAGGAGGGTAAGAAGAAATAAAGAACAGGAGTAGGGGGAGAGAGGAGAAGAGAAAGCAAACAAGAAAGAATCAATGTAAACAATCAATTTCTGGCATAACATTAGGCTTATCAACACACATACTACTAAGAAGGGAAGAAAAGAGAAAATACTGTACCTCCATTCTTTCTTGCTTAATGTCATCAATCTCATCATCTTCGAACATAGCCAAGAGTTCTCCTGTCTGATCGATAGAGTGGAGGAAGTCTTGGGCTATTTTCTGCCTTTTGTTGACATTGCTACTGCTGCTGAATTTGTCTTCATGTAGATAAGAAAAGAAAACAAAGATAATTTTGTCAGCAACTCTGAAAAACAAAATCAAGTATTCCATATGGAATCTGTACATAATCCTTTTGGAACCGAATCAAATGAATTTTACAAAGAAGGATGCTCTTGTCTTTCTCCTAAATCAGTGAACAGGAATCAACAGCACTGGCTTAGTTCCTTGTTTTATACTCTTACCTCAGGAAAAATCACTTAGTGTGTTGAGTTCTCTTCTATAAAATGGTGACAACATGGCCTGCTACCTATTTACCTTACAGGGATATGAAAAGTATTAATTGCATAAGTCTGCAGAACACTTTGCTCCTTTTTTTTTTTATTGTTGTTGTTGCTGTTATTATTTTGTCCAAATGTAAAGCCCAGTTATTACCCATATAAAAGTCTTTACTAGTAAAGCTCCCTGTGAGCCTGTATACAGATGAAGAATCTACATGAACATGGAGGCAATACAAAATGTAGCCCTGCCTATCTTCAGATTTGATCTAATTCAAGCTGGGCAGCACAGTCAGTTCTGTAACATTTCACTGGTTTTTAAGGCTCAGGGTCATTGAATCATACATGTAGAACTAGAAGAGACCTCAGAGAGTTGTGTCCCACCAATTTCCTACACTCAGTCCATTCATTTTACAGATGAGGAAACTGAAGCCCATTTTAGATCTTACAACTGAGGAAATTAGTGAAAACCATCATTTGGACTTTGTTCTTTCTTTCTTTCTTTTTTTCCAGCCAAAGACAAGGTTTATTAGAACATCTGTCATATTGGGCAGACTCTTAAGGAGTCTGAACATTAGTAAGCAATTGGCTAGATTATAAGAATCTGAGCAATGGCTAGATTTTAGGAACCTGAGCATGACTTTGTTCTTTGTTAACCCTTTTCTGCTGCTCCAGAAAGCAGCAATGTAGGTGGAAATTAAATGAATGTGGCAAAAACTTGAAAAAAAGAGATACATTTTAAAATTTGCAATTGTGCTAAATTTGTTTGTTTTCTGGCTGGGTAAGATAATATTAATACTAAGAAACAGGTGGTCCTCTATATTTACTAAGTGTCCGGGATTAAAAAGGATGTCCAAAATCTGTAAGATAAGGGGAGATGATTTCTAAGGAAGCCTTTCCAAATAGCGTGAGTTAAAAAAAAGAATAATAGGTAGCACTTATAGTGCACCTTAATGATTAATAAAGCACTCTTCTCATAACAACCATGTGTTGGGGATATGACAAGTAACATTCTTATTTTGTAAATGAGGAAACTGAGTTTCTGAGACACTAAGTGAATTGCCCCAGTGGTCACAAAGTTTGTCTGGGGTAAGATTAGGTCCCTAATTTTTCCTTAAACTAAGGCTGGTATTTTTTCCTTTACAATGTAAATCTATGACTGATCCAACTGTGATCTGGAATAAATTCATTCATTCAAACATATTTTTAAAATTTCTGTCCATGGCTGATATATGTGAGGTCTGGCGTTCACAAATTACTGGCATTCACCAGATTCATGAATTGTTTTTTAAACTGAAAAGATCTGACCTGTTTTGCTTCAAAGTCAAAAGAAGTCACATATGCTGAGAAAAAGAAAATCTTGCATTTCTAATCTTCTTCAGCTTTTCCAATGGCATCACCCAAGGATGCATTTATCATAAAGACCGACTCATATCACTTCCACGTGTTGTACTGTTAATATTTTATAAAGTAAGGAGTAAGGTGGGGCTTGAAGAAGGGGACTGAACTCTGTAATCTCTAAGTTTCCTTTCTGTTCTAAGATTCCATTATTCAGCAATTAAAAGTTAATAAGTGGACAATCTTCACCTTAAATATTGAGATCAGAGGTTAGCTGGTATATATTTAATATCTCTTTGTAAGACTTCTAAGTTACAAGATTCTCTGTATAACTAATTTACAAGTGGTGACAATTAGAAAAAAACTTAATGTGGTAGGTTTAGAGCAGAACCAACAATGGCTCTATCTCTACTCAGTCTATAATAGATCTATACTCTAGAAGAGAAAGGATGTTAAGAAATTGTAAGAGTATGAGAGGAACAAGGAAGTTCCTGGGAGAATCAAAAGAGATAAAACCTGAAGCAAGGGGGAGCATTGTACGCATCTAATTTATTTTAAGGGGTAGCTGGATGATGCAATGAATACAGCACCGGGCCTTGGGTCAGGAAAACTTAAGTTCAAATCTGGCCTCAGACACTTCCTAGCTGTGCGACCCTGGGCACATCACTTAACCTTGTTTACCTCAGTTTCCTCATATATAAAATGAGCTGGAGTGGAAATGGCAAACCACTCCAGTATCTTTGCCAAGAAAACCCCAAATGGGTTCAAGAAGAATCAGACAGGATAGGAAAAAAAAAATTATTTTACAGAGGACAAAGAACACTTGTAAGAAATTGGAAGGGAATCTAGCTATATTTTATTTTACTGGTTCTAAATTATTCAATTTGATTAAAAAACATTTATTAAGTATTTGTTGTGCACAAAACACTATTCTAGGGACATTAAAAATAGAACATCTCAACCATCAAGAAACTTACATCTTACTGGAATGTCAGATTAATTAACAGGAAAACTAATATAAATGAATGGGAATAGAAAGAACATAGGACTAGAAGTCAGAAAAATACTGGATACCTAAACATCTTCCATCGCTACTCTGTTACTAAATAATACGACCCTTAGATAAGACATAACATCTGTCTGGACTTCTATTTTTTCTATTGTAAAAGAAGGGTGCTTCATGAGATGACCTCAAAGGTCCCTTCAAGGCCCAAAGTCCTAAGATCATATATCAGAATTATTTTTAAAAGGTGGGTTACGGGGGTTGGAGGTAAGGGGAGATTGGGTGGAAAAAGAAACATGGTGGTATATGTCTGGGGTCCTGCTACAGGCATACTGGGCAGCTAGGTGGCTTAGTGGAGAGAACACTGGGCCTAGAGTTAGGAAGACCTGAGTTCAAATCCAGCCTCAGACACTTTCTAGCTGAGTAACCCTGGGCAAGTCACTTAACCTCTATTTGTAAAATGATGATAATAATAGCACCCACTTCACATGTTGTTGTAAGGATCAAATGAGATAGTATTTGTAAAAAGTGTTAAGCACAGTAGACATTATATAATTACTTATTTACCTCCCTCCACCCTGCGCTCCCTCACCCCTTGCTAGGGATAATAAAGCTGGTGGATTGTCTGACCTACAGTAGGGCTAAAGACAATCAGATATCTATACTAAATCTGGCACCAATATGGTGAGTACCAGTGGGCCCCCAGGATGCTTAAGGAGCGGCCAACTGGCTCAGATTGGATAAACAGAGAAGGTTAAAGCTTCTATGTTGATTAACTGTGAGACTGGGCCAATCAGGTGCCAATCAGTGATGGCTGTGCTTGAAGTCTGGGACAAGACACAGGGATTGGGGGGAGAGGAGAGAAGAAGGGAGGGGAAAGAGAATGGAAGAAAAGGGAAGGAAAAGGAGAGGATGGCAGAGGATAGGAGAAGGTGGAGATGAAAGGAGGGTAAGGTAGGGTGAAGGAAGCAGTTATTATTTCCAAGTATGTATGTATGTATTATTATTCTTATTCTTATTTTGGTTAGGCAATGGGGTTAAGTGACTTGCCCAGGGTCACACAGCTAGTAAGTGTTATATGTCTGAGACTGGATTTGAACTCAGGTACTCCTGAATTCAGGGCCAGTGCTCTATCCACTGTGCTATCTAGCTGCCCCCCAAGTATGTATTATTACACAAAACAATGGCTAACAAAATATGGCCAATTAGAGAGATTAAATGCTAGGTTAGAATGAATAGACAAAGGTGACTTTTGATTGGCATACTAATCTTTTAATATGCAAAAGATGCCATGAAAAGAAGTTTTCTTAAATAAATTAATAATTCTCATGTCTTTCTTACTGTATTAACTGGTTCAGAATTTCCTTCCCTCTCCATTTAAAAGAATGATTAGCACTGAAGTGCCAGGTTTAGCATCACTCTCCTTCATGTTTAAAGGATCATGCTCTCCAAATTGATGCAGTTCAACTGAATGAGACTTTCCTACATAGTTTCTTGAGAAAGAAATGCATTGATTTGTCTGAGACTAGCTATGGCACAAATTTTCAAAAACAAAGGATACTGAGATAACTAGTAGCCAGTGTGAATGATGAAGCACACTGGAAAAGAGGAAGAGGAGGATGAAGTAACTCTGCATTTTAGTGACAAGGTCACTTGGAGATTCATTGGTTGTCTGCTTCAAAGGTTCCAGAAGCAGGTAAGTCCCAGAATCATGGAAAGAGTACTTTGCTAGTTATATAAATAGGGAATTGTTTCCATCATGGTATTTAGTGGAGGGTGTGAGCGAAAGAGTATAACTTTGTTAAGGAATTTTCTACTTATGGCTGCTCAAAAATCCACTTCTTAAAGGAAGTTGAACATTGAATGATTGTCCTTCATAGCAAAAAGGTGGGGAAATAGAACAGAATACTGAATACATTGTCAGAAACAGATATCTTTAAGGTGTTTTTTTTTTCATTAACTGACAAGGTGGAATTCCATCTGAATGGGGAGGGAGGAGAAATGACTGATTTAAAGACAAAAGACATTAATAAAATCTAAATTAAAAAAAACCTTCTAAAAATAAACTATTCAATAACAAAATGAAAACAAAAAGAGAATGACCTTGTAGCTAAAGAAGAATTAGTTTTATGAAGCAAAGGTTGCTGGGAAATGATTTCTCCCCAAGTATGAGATGATCTAATCATTTTCAAAACAATTAATTTACATGACATAATTTAGCTACCTGATATTCAACTTGGCTCAATAAAGAAATAATTCCTCATGGATTATGTCAGTTTAGATTAATAAGAAAGCTAAGAATTGCTCAAAATCTTTATTAAATATCTTTATCAAGACTAATTTCTTAATTGATAACTTTTATAACTTCTATTTGATATACATGTATGTATGTAAAATATATATATGCATACATACATACATACATATGTATCCTTGAAGGAAGGGTTGATTATACAATCTTACCTAACGGAAACAAAATTTGAGGACTGATAAGTAAATGGAAGCCTATAAACAAGAGAATCCTGACAGTATGAAATAATTTCTGCCTTTATCCTAAAATTAGTAAAACAGATATGGAGCAATGTAGTATAATGGAAAACATAGCAGACTTCGGAATGAGAAGATTTGGTTCTAGTGTTAGTACCAGAGATCTGTCCTGTCTCCCCAGTCATCAATAACTCTGTGATAGGGGGTGAGCTTTCTCACTGCCCCCCTCCCCTATTTCCTCATCTGTGATACAAGAGAATTGAACTAAATGCCTTTTAGTCTCTGGTGCCTTTCAGCTATAGATTCATGATCCTCCAACTAGATGACCTGTAAGATCCCTTCAAGCTTTAAATCTATAACACTAAGATGACTTTTATAACTGCTATAATTAGAAACATGTCTATTTTATACACACACACACACACACACACACACACACACACACACACACACTTTCAAATGCCTAAACTTAAAGAATCACAGTATGTTAGATGAAAGGGATCTTAAAGATAGCTGAATTTCATCTCTTTATTTTACACATGAGGAAACTGAGACCCATAGAAGGAAACATATAGTAGACCGAGCATTAGATTTGAAGTCACGGTCAGAACTGTAATCAGGTTAGGGCAAAGTTTCTTTACACCAAAATTTTTAAATAATGATTTTAAGTTTGTATAAAAAATGTCATATTAATATTTTGACAACACATTTACTCCTTCAGTAGTTCAATAAAACCAAGAAAAAGTCAAGTGAATCTAAATGCTGCATCTAAAAGTGTTCCCCAGAAATATCTAAGAGTTAAGGTCACATTGGTAGTAAATAGTGGAGCCAAGACTTAAATTCAGATGGTCAGACTCCAGATTCTGTCCGTTTGATTCTCCATTGTTAACTAACTCTAAATTGTTCTTTAAAATTGAATTGAGTTAGTAGGAAGAAAGGTAAATTTTTAAAATTATACCTTATGTATCCCTTTAAAACTTCAAACAGTACTGGAAGAGTATAGCAGTCATATATCAGAATTAAGTGACTTTAGATTCTAGTTATTTCATAAAATATGTCCAGTATCATTGGTAATAAGTTAATAAATGTCTATTCAAATGAATTCAAAGGTTTACATATACACATTTTTGTTCATCATAGATGCCACATTAGCATTATACATACTAAGATCAATTATCCTTTCAATAAACACCAATTTCCTAGTTCCATGAAATTCTGACACTAAGCAGTTCACTTATCATTTACAGGAAGAATGGAAATATTTCCATTTCTGAAGTCACTTAATCAGAAAACATTAAGTTTAAACTGCTAAGTGGATATTTTGAAGGCTCTTAAAGTATAATATCTTAAAGTACATACATATATAAATCACATACACATTATATTTATGGTATATAATGTATATATTCAAATATATGTGCACAAATTAATCAAATGAGATAATCTATATAAAACACTTTGAAACTATAAAGAATGATTAAATGTCAGTTATTTATTATCTCAGTATATGTGTATATGTGTATATGTATATGTATGTATGTATGTGTATGTGGTATATACGTGCATGCATACATAAGATGTGTATATAATTACCTTCCAGAAGATCATCCTCCTCTATACCTTTGACAATCTTAGATTTGTAATCTCGGAAAAACATATACTTCAGCAATCTTTTAAGCTTTTTCTATTAAAGAAAAATATAAACCAATTAGGAAAGATTATACAAAGTATTATATTAATGATTATAAACTATTTAATTCAACTAAAATAATTGTTATGTGCCTGTTATGTGTAATATGTTTCGTACATAAATAAGAAAATGAAATGCTAGCAAAAACTACTAAGATAAATAAAATTAACGAACCTGCATGCAATAATCATTTACAATAATGTGTCTGACTCATCATACATAATGTAAAAGGATGCAAAGTAACCATTAAAACTTCATCTATCCTTAAGTGTTAATGATATGATGGTTCACTTAAAAAAATACCAGAAAATCAGCAAAGATACAATTTGAGACAATAGGTTCAGCAAAGTTATAAGATACAAAATAACCCCCCCAAATCAATATCATTTCTATATAGTAATAAAATCCAAGAGGCAATAATAAAATGGGAAATCTCACTCTAAATAACTACAAAATGGATCAAATATATGGGACTCAAGCTATTAAAGCACACAAAATACTTATATAGATTCAGTTATAAAGTGCTCCTTAAAGAAATGAAGAACAACTTAAAAATCTGTAAGAATAGTTAGTGATCATAGCTGGGCCATACCAACATAACAAAAACAACATTAATTTAGTTTTAATGTTATACCAATCAAATCATCGAAGGGACACTTTATACAACTCAATGAAATAATGAAATCAATTTGGAAAAATTAAAGATCAAAAATACTAACAGAAATAATGAAAAGAGGTAAGGATAAAGCAGAACTTGACTTCTAGCATATAATGCTTCTAGATCTCAAAATATATTATAAAACAACAGTCATCAAAACCATCTGGTATTGGTTTAAAAAGAGAGGTAGATCAATGAAACAACTAGACAAAGAAGAATCTAAAACAATGCAACTCAATAATTTGATAAGCCCAGAAAACATAAATTACTTAGGAAAGAACTTCCTGTTTGATTTTTTTAAAAAAGTGCTGGAAACACTAGAAAGCAGGTTGGAAGAAATTATGTATGCCTCAACACCTTGCCATATTCCACAATATATTCTAATTAGATTCATGACCTTAATATTATATTAAAGATTGTACTATAAAAAATTAGAAGAGAAACAGATCATATACTTTTCATAGCTATGAGTAAGAGATGTATTCTTAACCAAACAAGGTATAGAGGCAATTAGAAAAGATATAACAAATAATTTTTATTATACGAAACTGAAAAGATTCTATACAAAGAAAATGTACCTAAGGATAAGAAGGAAAGTGATCAAATGGGGAAAAAAACCCAATATTATATCAAATTTCTCCTATCAAAATATATAAACAATTGACATACATATGCACATATTTATATATATGTATATCTCTCTACCCAAAAGCAAGTCCCCAATAGATAAACAAAGGATACAAAGAAAAGAATTACAGAACCATATTAAAGAATGCTCCAAATCACTAATAATAAGAAAAATGCAGTTCAAAACAGCACTCTGAAGTTTCACCTTGCCCCCTGAAATCTGGCAAAGAAGACAAAAGATGGGAATAACAAATGTGCGCGGGCTTGTGGAATACAGACACACAAGTGTATTACTGGTGGAACTGTGAGTTAGCACAACCACTTTGGATAACAATTTGAAATTATGCAAATAAATTGACTAAAATGTTTGTCCTCTTTTGATCCATAGATTCCATTTTTAGGTTTATACCCCAAGCAAGAAATTGATAACAACACAGGCTAAATATACAACAAAATATTTATATTTTTGTGGCAGCAAAGAATGGAAATGAATTGGATTCCCATCAATAAGAGAATGCCTAAACAAATTGTGGTATATGAATGTAATGGAATATTACCATATTATACATTATAGACATAAATTAGATACGTAGAACTATAGAATTTCAGAAATGTAAGAAATCTTAAGGCGCATCTAGTCAAATCCCTACCCTCCCAAAAAGATTTCTTCTATAATTTACCTGAGAATAATCATGCAGCCCCTGTTTAAGAACCTCACATAAGGAAAGAATAATCTTTATTATTAATTAATTCCATAGAAGAAATTGGGAATTTTTCTTTCTGTTCCTGCCTATACCTCTATGGTTCAAGGCAATTACTTATAAAAACAGTCTAAGAATTTCCTAGAAAAGCTGTCTTTAACCACTATTTTTAACTTAGGATTTTATTTTCTTTGTTCTTTTTCTGCTATAACTATATTTTAGAAAAGATTCTAGTTGATGATACCTGGTTAGAATGATAGACACTAAAAGGGCTGGGGAGAGGAGTGTGGTGAGTGTAAACAGCTTGTTAAATATTACAAACAAGGAATCAGATAGGGGGAATAGCATATCATGAAAGAAATGTAAGACTGGCAAAGAGGGACTGGTCACAGTGTAAGAATGAAAGGACAACCAAAGGACAATCCATGAGCTTCACTAGGTAAATACAGAGAAATAGAGGAGGTCTTGTTTTGATATGCTGAATAGACTCCCTATGACGAAGTAATGGGGGAACACGGACAAGAATCACATAGATGAACAGGCATGGGTGGAGTATAAGCTGCATCACTGGACGATATACCCACACAGGGGAGAACACTGGAGTACTCTCATACTTTTTTGTTTTAAGAGTACACTCTGTGAGAAGGAACAGGAGAAAAAATAATACAAACTAAAAGTGTGACATGACAACAGGCTGGTAATAATTTTACTTGAAACATATTTTTTGATCTACATAGACATATGCAAACTTAAAGAATATGTTACATGAACTTTCCATCCTTTCACTTTACATATTAAAAATAAAAATCCCTGAGAAGAAAATGCTGGCCTTCTTGAATCCATTTCTCTTGGTCATTTAGAGAATATATCTACACAAGAGGAAAATGCAGTAAAAACTACATAGCTCTGTACATCAGTGTGGAAAATCTTGGGCTATACCCATGTAGCATTTTCTTGGTTTAGGCTGCTAAACTAATGGTCTTCTTTTGGATCTACATCACCAGTCATCTACTGGCTCAGTACAAGGCACAGACACCCTGTGTGTGATTTTAGAAAGCATTATCTTTGGCACCCAGCAATCCCTGCATGGCTATGAAGGGACTTCTGTGGATGACGGTCAATGTTAAAATGCATAATGCTTTAGAATTTACAAAGTGCTTTCATACATATTACCTTAAACAATCCTCATAACATTCCTAGAAGAAGGGCTGGCATTATTATTACTCCAGTTTTCTCACGTGAGGGAATAAAATAAACCAAAAACCTCCTGGAGGTTTAAGTGATGTGTCTGGCTAGTGAGAAACGGGATGAAAATTCGTGGTTTTCACATCCAGTGTTCCTTTTATGAACCAGTGAAGCCCAGATGATGTTGTGGCCTCCTGCTTTATAAAAGAGATGTGGCAGCAGATTTTAGGTCTTTTGGCATGGATTGGCATAAAGTAGTTGCTCCACTATTCCAAGCTGTGAAGACCTATACAATTCCAACAACTTATACCATGGTGGTGAAGATTTTTAAAGTAGAAGGAAGGCATGTTATACATGTTTGGGGATTTTTCCTCAAGGCATGGAGCATGAAGAGAGGATTCCAGAGGTACCAATAGCATTAGTCCTTTCTAGAAGAAGTATAAGAAAATTGGCCACTATCCTAGCCCTCCCTGATCCTCATTGCTCAGAAGACCAGTATACTCTTCTTGGGCAGTGGAAGGACACTGTCTGCTGTTGTTGTTTGCCCTTCCTTTTCAAAGAAGATGGTGACATCAGGAAGGCGATGTCATGACATGTGAGTGAATTGGCTTTAAGTGAGGCAGGGCTGTGCAAAGTCACCAAGCTCATTCTCTACTCTGGAGCTATCTGGGTCCAGTGGCAAGATCAGGACGACTGGAGATGGCCCAGGATGTAATGAGAGACCTTGGCTTTT
This sequence comes from Phascolarctos cinereus, assembly GCF_003287225.1. Classification (NCBI taxonomy): domain Eukaryota; kingdom Metazoa; phylum Chordata; class Mammalia; order Diprotodontia; family Phascolarctidae; genus Phascolarctos; species Phascolarctos cinereus. The sequence goes on along the minus strand of NW_027555958.1, from coordinate 227,496,796 downwards.
TTAAGCTAAGGGCTTTCCCAGGTCTCAGTTTGTCTGAAGTAATGCCCATTCAGTGATTAAGGCTAGGTAAAAAAATGAGCAAACAATTTACCTAGTCAAAAAACAAAATCAATCCAGAAGGGGAAGACCCTCGAGGTTTCTGGTCAAACAGAAACAGCTGATATTTATGGTCACTCTGAGTCATCAGAACCCAAACAATGACCAAGTGAGGCTTGGGCTGGGACTTGTTGTTAGCCAATCAATGAGAGTCAGAGTGATTTGGGGTTTAAGGAATGGTCCATAAAAAAGTAAACTCCAAGATATCTTTTGAGGTTTCAGCAACCAAAATTTATATTCCCTATATGGATAAAGGGAGAGGAGGGAAAGGAGAGAGAGGGGGGAGTAAAAAGGAAGGAAGGAAGGAAAGAAGCAAAGAGCTGTGTTGTTCAACTGGAACTGGCCAGTTGGGTCCCCAGTGAGGCAGCTACTACTAACAGGTTGTTTGTTGTTGGTTCTCAAAGAGGACCATGATATCAGGAAGGTGATGTCATGATATGCAAGTGAATTGGGCAGTGGAAGAACACTGCTGCTTTCTCCATGTAAATTGTACACAACTCTATAGAATGCACTGACTTTAAAAAAATGTTTAATGCCACTAGTAGACTTGGCTTCTGGTAGCAACTAAGTTTGATTGTCTTGAGAAATTTACCATGATTGTAAGATTTATTGTAATGAGAAGTGGGGAAAGGCATTTGATGGGGAATATCTCTGTATTAATCAATTAATCTTGGGATTAAGTATTCTTTGATTAAGTATTCATGACTTGCCATGACTTTGACATGGTAAGGTTGTCGTGATTCTGGATGCTCTTGTTTGGTGGCCACTTAGAGAGTGGCCAATGAGGCAGCTTAGTGAAGAAAGAGTAATGGTTCACATTTAGGACAGATCTGGATCTGAATCTTGTCTCTAACACTTTTTAGCTATGTGGCCATGTGCAAATCACTTAAGTTCTCTGAAGCTCATTTTCCTGATCTGTAAAAAGGGGGAAATTGTACTTGTAAGACCCTAACTTGTAGGGTTCTTCTGAGGAAGTAGAATGCCTTGCACATAAATGTTTGATAACCTGAACCTTAAAATGCCATGTAAATAAATAACAGATGTTGACAGAAGAAAGGAAGAAAGGTGGCTTACACACAAAAAGGTTGCTGAACAGGAGATGAGCATGGAAAAAATAAAAAACCTAGGAAAAACACAAGGAGTAACTCAGCTTTCTCCAAAAGGTAAAAATTTCCTTTATTAGGGTGATAACTATTCTAGTGCACTATGGCTGTTCAATAAGAATTCATACATTTCAGTCTTTTAGACAAAATGCTTTATTTGAAGTATTAACACTAGGGTTTTTTTTCAGTCTGCCAATTGTGTAAGAGGCTTATTTCAAAGTATTAAAATCACACATGAGTATATCTTTAAATTATTCAAGGCTTACACAATTTATTACCATAATTAAAAATGAGAAAATTATTTTAATAGATTAAAATGAAGATCATCAGAACACAGACTCTGAGCTGGCAGGGATTTCAGATGTCATCTAGTCCAACTCTCTCATTTACACAGAAGGAAACTGAGGAGTAGAGAGCTAAGTCCAAACTCGCACAGAGAATATACAGCAACACTGAGAGCTGGGCCCAGGTACTCTGACTGCAAATTCAGCATTCTTTCCAGGATGTCAGACTGCCAAAGATGATACTACAGACATCTGAGCCCTCGAGACACTAACCACTGATTATTTGCTTTTCATGATTTTGGTGACAGTGTATCAGTACCAAAGGAATGCATTTTTTAGTATATAGCTAATTGTTATGAGGATCAATAATAATGATAATGATAATGAGGATGATAACATTATGAGAAAAATTGTCCTTATAGCTAGTGATAACAAAGTAATTGAGAGTTGCCTAAGAAGTCCTGAGCTGGTGCTGAGTAAACATTACTTTAAAGAAAAAGTGAGTAGATGATTAAAAGTCAATGCAGTTTTGACAAAAGTGTTCATGAAAGAAAAATTAGGCAACTAACAACAAGATTGTTTTGTACTGTAGGTATAACAAGGTCTAGAACATCCTATTTTGCTACTGGTAACCTCCCTTTGGAAGGGATACTTGAGCAAGAAGATCATTTTTGTATTTACCTTGTCTTTGCGCATCAAAAAAAGAAGATCTTCAGCAGAAATCACTCTGGCTCCTCGTAGCTGTGAAACCTCAGCCGCTTGCTGCAACTGAAAACAAGAGGGAAATGTGAAATCCACTTTGATAATATGTGCTTTATTTATTAGGTGAAGATAAAATTAAAGATAAACACAAAGCAGGCATGATGTCTTAGGAAAGACAAATTCTAAACTTCAAAATGCACCAAGAATGAAAAACCTTTGGGGATATTCAGCAAACACATTATAGCATTTAAAAGCCAAATGTCCTATGTTTTCGGATGCCAAAAAACGCAATTAGATTAAACTTATGAGCACACCTGCAACATGATACAATAAAAAGAAATCTTTGATTTCTTTCATGCAAAGAAAATCTTGACGCTCAGCTTCCCAAATTGCATTAATGCACCTGAAAATAATTTTATGAAATTTTATCCTTCATACCCATATGAGCAATGGTTTCACTCAGTATCACTCGTTGAATAAGTATATTATTAATCTGAGCTCCCATGCTGGTATGACTTGAAATAGGCCTATTCAGAAGTTAAAAAGATCAACAAAAACAGTAGCTGTTTCTAATATCCAAAGGAAAAAAAGTACTTTTAGTTTTGGCAAGTCTTCAGTGGGCAAAGGATTCAGTCCATAAATCATAATACTGGACTGCATTAATTTCTTTCCACACTAATCACACGCACACAAAAAGTTAACTGTATCTGGAATGCACAACACAAAACATACTGCATAAAAAGTTACAGATTCCTCCCACCCCCAAATGCTCACTTGGGCCTTTCCTGCTACAGAGACTAGAGTTTTCAGGAATTCAGAAGTCCTAGAAATATAATCTTACTTGAAACTGACCTGGAAAATATAAGAATGTGAAAAATGATAGTTCTATTTTTCTGGCAAAGGCAAAATCAGTTTCTTATTCTGATTAGTTTGAGGGAACATAAAATGCTTATACTTCCATCTGAAAAAAATCAAGATGCTGGAGAAAATGCTACAAAAATGCATCTGTAATTTCTTCCAAATTTGATCATACCATGCTGATTATACCAAACCCACTCTATCCAATCTGAAATTACGGTAAAAATATTTATATTCAAAAGCTATCCCTGAATGCATCTCTTTCTGAAAGTAATACATCTAACACACACACTCAACAACATCCTGATGAAAAGCTCTTTACAAGAGGGTACAATGTTTTTGGTTATCTTGCCGTTTGTATGAGACCAAATAAAATATCTCTGATGAACAAACACTACTCCACAAGCGTTTAAGTTATTTTTCCAATTCAGACTCATTCCCTCCACATATACAAACTACAAAATAGATTAAGCTCTCAGGGTGTCAGCTATAGCACTTGCTTTCCTGGTTACTGTGGCTGGCACAAAATATGATTCTATCTATATACAGATATATAGAAATTTATTTGTAACCATCAATCATCTAAAAAGAAATCTTGAAAGAAAGGTTAAAAAAAGGAAAGAGAGAGAGAGAGACAAAGAGACAGAAAGAGAGACAAAGAGAGAGACAGAGGGAGATTGTGAAAGTTTTTAACAAGAATGATTTTTTTTTGAAGACTGGGATTGCTTTTAGGTAAAATTGCTTTTAGGTATATGTGCTTTTGGAACAAAAATATTTTCATCCCTGTGCACAATTCATGCAATCAGTCTGGAAAGGAATATAAATTGTGCATCAATCTTTTTGGCCACACACAGAGTCCCAGGGAGTAGGAATGTCAAGAAACATTTCCTAATACATGGAGTGACGGTCTGAAAATTGGAAAGCACTATACAAATGAGGTGTCATCCTTGCTGTTAAGAAGGTGTTATAACTATCTGACTCAAAATAGCTTCTCAAAATTTAAGACATCATTTCTTACTGTTCATATTTAAATTTCTATATTTCACAGCATCCTAACTGGTAAGATCTATTTCATTCATTCAGTATTCATCTATAAATATTACCTTCTGTGTATAGAGTTCTGTGCATAGCTCTCAGGGGATATTATTCAAAGTTTAGCTAATCTTTGCTCTTAGAGAGCCTAGTCTAGGAGGGGCATAAAACAAAAACACAAATAACTACAATCATATATGACTACATACATGGATATGCACTATGTGATACATCCATATATGTAGACATATACTACATTTGAATCCTTTGAATCCATGTGACTAAGCAACTAATATATGACTATAAAATTTATGACTATAATAAGACTATTTTAATAACTACAATAGTCTATAATAAGCAAATTATAGAGGAATAAAATAAATGGTTACATGAGGTCTGAGACCATTCCTGACCCAAGAGTGGGAGTCTGGAGGCAAATAATCAAGGGAGGCTTCCTGCAAGAGGTGGCTTTGACCTGGGCTTTAAAAGACAGGCAGGAAATCACCACCCCTACATCTCACATAGCTCTTTCTCACCCCATTCCCACCCTAGGCAATGTGCCCAGCACTCCAGAATAACTTCCTCTAGTCTATTACAACTATTCAATCGAGTTATCTAACTGATTAAAGTAATTCATATTAAGGTATGAGACACAGAAGCTCAAATTTCCAGGAATTATTTACATTTTTTTTTAAACAAAAGAGGTTTATTGTGTATCCCTTGCTTACTCCAGGCCACTGCCATCAAAGTCGTCTTACCCTGTATTATCACAACGAGAAGGCAGCTTGGCATTCATCTTTTGAAAGGTTGTCAATCCTTGTGTTAATGCATTTAATATAGGGGGAAAAACCATTATAAACTTAAAACAAATCTCCTTGGAATACGTGTTGTGGTGGACAGAACAGGTGTCAGGAAGAGCTGAGTTCAAATCTGGCCTCAGACTCTGGGCACTTCACTTAACCCTTATTTGTCTCAGTGTCCTCATCTATAAAATGAGGATCATAATAGCACTTACCTCCCAGCGTTGTTGTGAGGATCAAAAGAGATAACTGTAAGGTGCTTAGCACAGGGCCTGGCACAGATTAAGTGCTTTATAAATATTATCTATTATTATTATTATATTATCATTATTATTACATTGATACCAAGTAAGACTGTTGGAAACACTATTCTGAGAATTATTTACTGTCAAGTTTCATATTTGTGAAAATAGGAGACTAGAAGTAGAGGTCCTAAAACAATAGAGAATGGTGAATATTTCTGTTAATAATTAATGAAGAACTAGAGCATTTTACAATTTTGTACATTACAAAGAAAGTAGTATACATTGTAACTGTATTAAAAGCTAACAAGCAATGACTGGGAGAAATGACATTTTAAGCTTAATCACTAGTTTAATGACTTTATGAAGTTAAATTTCTTGGCTAGATGGATTAAGGTATAATTAACAATAACCTTACAGTAATTCTTTTAGCAACTTTAGCAAATTATAGATTTGGTAAAAAGAAGTATTTATTCCACAGTGATTGCAATTCACTTTGTTGAAATTCAGCTTTTGCTTAATAATTTTTCCATTGTTTTCAAAATAAACAAAAGGCAATACCCACATTTCAGTAAATGTTTAGCTAAAGGCTGAGAAAAATGTTCACTAACAAACACAAAAATCTCAATTCTTCAAGCATATTTAGAATCTTTAGGGTGGTGAGCTAAAGTAGACACACACACACACACACACACACACACACACACACACACACCCTAAATCATCTGGTATAGGATTTACATCCTGATAAAGGTAGTTAGGAAGGAATTTGCCACTTAATCACTTACTTTCCCAGCCACCCAAAAAGTACCTTCCAAATTAGTAGCTGAGGCAGAAGTTTGGGACATATTTTGCCAGGAGAGCATCTAGTAGGATGAAAGAACCCGTGGGGAAAGGTGAGGGCAAGCAAAGCTATGCCTTTCCTGATACGTGGCAAGAAGCATTAAGCACAAACTAAATACAGTTTTGAGTATGATTTCTAAGTTCCTGAGTACACAATCCAGCACATATCCTACTAACCAGAAAGGTCAGCATGGCATAGCACACTGAAATTATGATAAGAAGTTCTGGGTTCAAATCATCCCTCTTTCATTGGTAGGCACAATACTTTAAGGCATAGTACTTCAAGATTTACAAAGAGCTTTCCTGTGAGGAAGATAGCACTAGTAAATTCCCATATTTTTGCAGATGAAGAAACCAATACTCAGAGAGATAAAATGAAACAGTCATTGCCATGACCAATAAATTCTTTAATGCATCAAGGATTTATCTTATTTTAGCAGTTAAGTGAGAGAGTACCATAATATACCTTAAAATCTAGGGCCTTCAAAAATCTGAAAAATAATTCAGCTACATCATCCCAACAATGACTAAGAGAAGCTTCTCTGCAAGGAAAGAAATACTACTATTCTACAAAATAATAGCTCAGGATATTTGAGTAAAGTGGGATAAGGAAGTCCAAGTCTATTCAGCTCATTTTATTCACATTTTCCTAAAGAACTGACTTGGACTTAGACTACAAATAGAATCTGGATCTAGCTAAATGAAAGTGGGATATAATGAAGAGAAAACTGGCCTGGGGACCAAAGGACTTGCTTTCTCCTTTCAGCGTTGTCACTGACTAGCTATGGGATTTTGAATATGTCACACATCACAATAACTTTCGGGTACAAATAATGATTTGTTTTTTCTTGTTTTTTACTTAATTTCTGAAATGTTATTATTTATTTAAACATTTTTTAAAATTGAGTTCCAAATTTTCTTCTTCCCTTTAGCTCCCTATGCACCCATTGAGAAGGCAGGCAATATGATACCTATTATACATGTAAAAATCACACAAAATATTTCCATACTGTCCCTGTTGCAAAAAAAAAAAAAAAGAAAAAGAAGGCAAGTGAAAAAATTATACTTCAACTTGCATTCAAAGTTCATCAGTTCTCTGAAAGTGGATAGCATTCTTTATTATAAGTCCTTTGGAATTGTCATAGATCATTGTATTAGTCAAAGTAGCTAAGTCTTTCATAGTTTATCATCATTTCAATATTGTTGTTACTGTATAAATTGTTCTGGTTCTGCTTGCTTTACTCTGTTCGTGTAAGTCTTCCCAGGTTTTTCTGAAATTATTCTCTTTGTCATTTCTTATGGCACAATAGTATTCCATCACAATCATACGCCACTTGTGGAACAACGATTTAAATATAAAAAAGAAATCATTAAAAAAAACGAGAATAATGGACTTTTATGTCTTTCAAATGGTGAAGATGGGATAAGTTCTTACCCAACTATGACTCTGATGAAATTTTAGAATAAATTATATAACATAAAAATCAAATTTTTGCAAAACAAAAACAACTATGCCCAGAATGTGAAAAGAAAGAAAGAGTGTAGAGAATAGTGAAACTGTTTGTGTTAAATATCTGTGATAAAAGTGGACATATAAAATCTTTAAGGAACTGATACACATTTATTCAAGTGAGAGCCTCTCCAATTATTAGCGGTCAAAATAATTAACCACGTTAAAAATGTTCAACATTTCTAATAATTAGAGAAATGTAAATGAAAACCACTCTAAAATTCTAATACCCATCAAAATGGCAAAGATAATAAAATTTGATACTAGTAGACCAGTGTGTATAACAGATATGCTAATATACTATTATTAGTGGAGCTATGATTTGGATTTCTGCAAAGCAATATGCAATTATAAAACAGGAGTTACAAAATATTCAGACTCTTGGATATAGTTGGACCGCTATTCAGATTATAACTTAATCAAATTACTGAAAAGGGAAAATAAGAGGAGGCTGATTTGTTTAAAAAACAACAACAATATTGCTAGCAATAGTATTTATAAGTAAAACAATTAGAAAATCCTACAATTACTCTCCCCCATCCCCCCAAAATGAAAGATACCCAATGACTGAGTAATGACAGAATAAATTGTGGCATATGTATGCAATGGAACATTACTGGGTGATATGAAAAAACAAATATGAAGACTTCAAGATATATAGGAAAACCTATTTGATATGACACTGAATGAAGAAAACAAAACCAAAAAAATACATATTACTATATAATTAACAACTGTATAATTAAAGACAATAATAACAGCAACAGATGCATGTTATTTACACAGGAAAAAGAAACTCAAAAGGAGTTATGGAAACAAGCAGGAGGATTTGGTTACTAACCATGTTAAATGCAATATATACATTTTGTTTTGGGTTTAAAAATTAGTAAATAACCAAAGTGTACAGATGCATGGATGATTATAGGATCCTAGGATCATGGATTCAGAGCTGGAAGTACACCCAGAGGCCACTGAATCCAACTTGCTCATTTTTACAGTAGGCCCAGTGGCTTGTTCTGGGTCATCAACTCCCAAGAGTCTGAGGTGATGTGTGAAGCTACATCTTTCTGACTCCAATTCCAGTTCCCCAATCTCTTCACCAACTTGCCCCTTTCTCATTTGCAATTTTTTTTGTTTGTTCATTTTAACATATTTTTGTTTATATAGTCAAACACATGTACTTGTCAAAGGAAATTAATATTTATTTTTAAAAAAGTACAATATAAGCTGATACTTCTGTAATGCTTTAAGGATTATGAAATGAATGAATGTATAAGAATGGGTTTAAAGTACAGAGAAAGAAGAAAGTATTTTTTCACTGTCAGAGTGATTAAAACACTATCTCTCAAAGGAGTCTGTGAAATTCCCATCTCTGGGGAACCTTAAAAATAGAACTGTTTTAGATGATACAGCTATGAGGCTGCCTGAAGGCAAAAACACATAACAAGTGTTATGTGACTTGTGAAGGTTTTATGGTTCTTTGATCACATGCCAGTTGGTCACACCTAAACTTTAAACCAAACTAGATAGCTTTGGAAATGAAATCAAGACTAGGGATGTAAGAACTTAAATTCAATTTCCAAATTCTTTTGTGTATTAAACTACAATTTTGATGGAATGGTATTTATCATTAAACTAATACTGTATCTACATCTCAGCTCCTGAATCATTTAAAGATAGATGTATTTATATAAGTATACACAATTGAGATTTGCATGTGTACATGTGTATATGTATTCTGTGCCTATGACTATATATACACATGCATCTGCCCTGTATTTTTCTAGCTGTCCCATGAGCATCTGAAATTCAGCATATCTGAAATAGAATTTGTTGTCTTTCTACCAAAACTCATCCTTCTCCTAAACCTCCCTGCTCCTGTGGAGGGTTCAATTTTTCCAGGCTCCCAAGATTTCAACTTCACTTTCCCTTACCACATCTAATACTTTGCCAAATCTTGTTTCTTTCTTCACAACATTGCATGCATCCATCCCCTTCTTCTCTGTTCGTACAACCATCACTCTAAGTCCAGATCCTTACTGTCTTCCACTTAGACTATTACAAAAGCCTATGAGTTGGTCTCCCTGCCTCAAGTCTCTCCCAACTCTAATTCATTCTTCATACATCTACTAATATGATTTTCCTACAATGCATGCCCGATTACATCACTAGACTACTCCACAAACACCAATGGCTCTCAAGTAAAACATAAATTCCACTGTTAAGTCTTTTGAAGTCCTTCTCAGTCTGGCCCCCACTTAAGTTTCCATTGTAATCTTCCATTACCACTTTCTTTCTATGACCCAGTCAAACTATTTCTTGCTCTTGCTGACTCAGAAAACTCCAACTTCTATCTCTAAGTCTTTGTGCTAGCTGTCCTTTATGTCTGGCATGACTCTCTTTTCACCATTGTGCCTTTAGAATCCCTTGTTTCCTCCCAAATTTTGCTCAAAGGATCTTCTAGCTGCTAGTGGTTTCCCTACCCCTTGACCTTGTATTTATTTTGTATATATGTATGTAAGTAAAGGTTGTCTTGCAGAATGTAAGTTCCTTGAGGGCAGGAACTATTTTATTCTTGTCTTTGGTGATTGATTGACTGATTAACTGGGGATAATGAAGAAATGTATTGAAGAGAATGAAGGGCAGGCAAGCAAGCTCATGACAGATGTCCCTAATATTGAAGACAAAGCCATCTGTTGTGAAGAAGTGGGGTGAGGGTAGTGTTGTAAACTTAAGTAAAAAGAAGGTGGTTTGGAAAGGTCATTGAAGGGAATGAGATAGAAAATCTGAAAATAATAAAAATGATTGCCACCAAGTAGTGAGGGTCAAACAGATTAGATAACACCAACTTGTACTAAACTTGATCCTCATACTTGAATGACTCCTTCCATTAGTGATCAACAGCTCAGGATTAGAAGCAGAAAGGCTAGATGATGGGAATGAACCACAGATGGAGTTTGACAAGTATAAAGAATCCTAGGACGAGAGGGCAAGAGAGTCAATGTAATGAGAAGTTCACATTATCAACTACAGTGTCAAGACTGTGAAGATAGCAAAGTCAAGTCAGAGTAGCACTGATGGTCTGGGAGAAGAGGGAAAATGAGATATCTACTCTGGCTGCATCACTTTGGGACTCCTCTGACTTTTCCACAATGCACCATGCTCCAGGAACCTAATCACTAGGAAAGCTCACTATGCTGTAAGATCCAATTGGCTTTTGTACTCACACTTCATCACTACTCTCTGCCTCTCTGATTGGAGGGCAGAGTCCTGAACTCTGAAATCTCTGTTTAAGGAAGGGGCTCAGCACAGATATCTCATTTCTTACCTGGCTCTACTACTTTGGGACTCCTCAGACTTCTCCACCGTGCCCTCACATGGGTATCTTCCTCTCCTATTTCCCAAAGCTTTTCAGCTTCCTTTTGTGTATTATTTTCCCCCATTAGATTCAAAGCCCCTTGAGGACAGACTATCTTTCTTTTTTTGTGTGTGTGCATATTTATATCCCCATTGCTTTAGCAGTGCCTGCCACATAGCAGGTGCTTAATAAATTATTACTGACTATTGAGGTTGAGTTGAAGAAAAGTAGTTTTCAGAAGAATGAGACAGAAAGAAAGATAAAATGGCAAGAGATTAACATCAGAAAAGGAAATTATTGTATTTCAGATCATAGAGCTGGTAAAGCTTGTCATGATGGTAAGGTCCAATGTATGCCTACCCCTCTGGTTGGCATAAGTCTAATGAAAATGAAGGTCACAGAAGTTGAGTGAGTGGATAAACTAAGAATTTAGGGCTTTCAAAGGGCCATCAATCAGAGAGGTCAAACTCACTTCCTAGGTCTCCAAGCTACTCCAGCCAGTGCCAGATTAGAATATAATTGGGAAATATTTAATAAAATAAAATAAAATAAAAATATAAGATAGATAATGGTAATTTGTGGTCTTCTAAGTCAATATGCAGTCCACAAGGATGGATCCCCTTCTCTTTGCGTTTGACACCACTGATCAACATTAACATTTAAATCCCAAAGGATGAGAATTCTCTCTACACAATTCTTAGAGAATCCCCCAACAGAGATTACTATAGAGAGTAAAAAATGTGAATCTGGTACTAAGCACCTTGAGAAAGGACAGAGAGGTAGCTACCCAGAGGTAGCAAATGCCTGCTATCTTGAGAGTCTGGATATAGTGATAAAGATGGATGGATTGAATCCTAAAGGAGGAGAGAAGCAGAATGGCATAGCTGATAGAGTGCTAGACTTAAAATTAGGAAAAAGTAGGTTCATATCCTGCCTCTATCACTTTGTAGTTGTGTGACCTTGGGAAAGTCATTTTACTCTGAACATCAATTTCTTGATCTGTAAAATGAAAGCTTTGGATTAGATGGCCTCTAAGGTTCCTTGCAGCAATAAATCTATGATCCTATAGGTTGCTGAGAGATGGTGAGAGATGCTGAGAGAAGGTCCCTAAATGGACATGGAAATGAATGAATGAATGAAAGAATGAATGCATGAAAAAGCATTTATCAAGCAATTAATATGTGCTAAATGCTGGGGATACAAATACATGCAAGAATGACAATCCCTGCTGAGTTTATATTCCTCCCCAAAAAAGATAACCACAATGAGTGGTGGCAAGTGGACAATGCTTTAACCTGGGAAGTCAGAGAGAATGGTGATTGGAGTTTTAGGGCACTTGACTGAAATGTCCTCACCAAGAATTGCAGTGTTGATTTATGGTAGTAAGGGCTATGCCAATTCCTCCCAAACTCTTTAAGTAAGACAGAGACCCTGCCCGTAAGTAGTTCACAATCTAACAGGAGGAAATAAGGAATGTGCATAACTACCAGAGTAGTACCATAAGTACCAGAAAGATGTAAGGGAAAAGGAGAGGTCCAGACAAAATTCTGAGAAATCTGAGGACAGACAGATTGCCTTCAGCTTGAAGGATTAGTGGAGGCTTCATGGAGGAGGTGACATCAAAGTGGGGCTTTGAAGAAAGCAAGGAAGTACTACAGGCAAAAATAAGACCATTCAAGTCAAGGGAATGACATAAGGAAAGGCGCAGAGACCTGAGAAGACAAGAAGAGAGTAAGGGACTGTGAATAGTCTAGTTTGGCTGTAACAGAGATAAGTGATGGCTCCTTCAATGTCTCTGGGCATGCTGTTAACACCTCTCCTTTGAACTTGTTACCCTTCTTTGCATGATGATTATTTTATACTCTTCTGTCTCCCCATTAGACTGTAAGCTCCATAAGAGTTATATCTGTGACAAATATATCTTTGTATATCTAGTTCCAAATACAGTCCTTGCACACAGTAAGTGCTTTAACAAATACTTAGGAAAGAAAAAAGGAAAAAAAGGAGAGAGAACACATGAAGGAAAATGGTGAGAGATGTAATATAGTTAAAATGCAGCATTTTGTAAATGTAAAAATCAATTTAGTTTCTTCTACCATATCATCCACTTTTTCTTTTTAACTGACTAGTATTTCACTGTTTTAGATATCTGAAACAAAACAAGTACACTATGTAAATTGATAAAAGCTGTTTCTAGCATTTTTAGAGTCTCATTTAAATTCCTCTTTTTGGAATGGTAAGTCAAATACAGTTAAGCAGAATTCTGAAGAAGCATGATAAAGCTATAATTATCAGCATCACATGATTCAAAGAATCCATTTTTATTTATGTATTTTTAAAAGAATTACCAAACCACAGCCAATGGAAGCCTGCAAAGCTTATGGAGAGGCCCTATAAACACTGACTATGTATTTACTGTAAGAAGAAAGTGAGCTAGACATGGGACTAATTCTCCAGTTACTCTATTTAAATGTGAAATTAGGAAAAGAACAAACAAGAATCATTTGAATGTTTTCTTTTATCTTGTTTTGTACATGAGTTATTTACAAGCAGTTTTCAAGTCTAAAAGTATCCAAGTTTCAAAAGTAAGCAAAAATATGCCTTGATAATATTTTCAAAACTTGAAATTAGGATAACAGTATATGGGTATTAAAATGTAACATTGGGTGCTTAAACTTTTTGTGAAAAGCACCCCTTTGGCAATTTGGTGAAGCTCATGGACTGCTAAGGATAAATGTTTTAAATGTATGAAATGAAATACACAGATTACCAAGAAAACCAATTATATTGAAATACAGCTCTCATTTCTGGACTCCAGGGAAAGAATTCATGGAACTTGCCTTCTACTTAAAATGGAGCGACACTTTTAAAGAAAGAAGGGATTCCATTTTAATTTTGTTTATATAATACACCACTTTGGCACCCAATAGCTATGAATCTTGGACAGATATGTCCAAGAAGAGGCAGCCTGATACAGTGGAAAGAACACTGGTCTTAAAATATGCAGGCCTAGGTACAAGCATAAATCTAATACTTACTATTTGTGTGACTCTGGGAAAGCCAGTTAATTTTTGAGCCTCAGTTATTCAACTGTAAAAAGGCAGTCCTTGCTTTAGAGGGTGGGACACTGGGAAAATGTTTTGTCAACTTAAAAGTGTAACATAAATATGAAATATCATGATCCTTATCCTAACAGGTGGATTTTTTTTTTAAAGAAGTCTTGGGCTGCTTATATGAACTAAGGCAAAATGAAGAAAATAGAGCAAAATAAATACATAGATGACGGCTGCAATAATGTAAAGGAAAATAATAGTAAAAAACTGGAATCAGATAAATTTCAACGAATAATACTGATTCTAGAAAACAGAGGATATGCTACTCAGATCTCCCTTCAATAAAAAGATGGGAGGCTAAAGGAGTAGCATGTTGCATATGCTACCAGATTTGATTGTTTTGTCAGTCAATAAATATTTATTGACTGACTGGTTACACCTAATTGTTTCTCTTTGTTAGAAGGGAAGGTTCAATGGGGAGGGGTGTGTGTGTGTGTGTGTGCGTGTGTGTGTGTGTGTGTGTGTGTGTGTGTACGCGCGTGCATGCATGTGTATGCTTGTGCACGTGTGCATGTGCTAGGGGAAAGTAACTATATTAGAAATTCACTGACATGTAGAAGAGAACCAAATGAACAGAAAACCAAAAGCAAATCGATCAAAAAAGTCTCAGGCTCCAAAACCAACCAGTACCCAAAATCTGCCCTAATCCTTTTCCATATTAGGCAGGCAGGCTTCTTTCTTAGGCTGAGAAGAAAAAACAGTTTATCTTAGCCAACACTCAAAGTTACTGGCCAAAACAAAAATCTTCATGAAAACTTAATAGGCAAAAGACTGGAGAAACAGGGCTATTTTGCGGTAGAACCTGTGACTAGTTTTTCATATGTAAGAAGATTGATTTCATTTTACCCCATGCCTGATTTTGATGAGGACCAACACAAAGGCTCCATACTAACATTCTAGGTTAGTGTATGAGAAACACTTGATTATATTTGACTAAAAACACCCATGCAGAATGATTACAAACACAAACTTACTTCTGTAATTAAGTCACTATATATTTTCCCACTACTCTCTGCTCTTTTATGCTCTGAGCAACCTTCTCCACACCCCTCACCTCACCATATGACATGGTCTCCGGGGACTAGGGATAGAAGGGACCAAGAGAAAAGAGACGCAGGAGCCATTGCTACAGCAATGCGCTGCCCTGGAACCAGGAGACAGAACAGGCAGGGACGAGTGGGAGGAAGAGGTGAGTGGGGAGAGTCCTACAGATACTTCACAATAATGTAATAAATAAATACTGGAAGTAAGATGAGTCTTATTCTAAACTTACCTCTGATGCTTACTACTCACCCTTTGGCTTGTAAAAGCAATTCCATGGCTAAATTTTCTCACACAAAAAAAGGCATCAAAGAGACATAAACATTCTGTCTCCTCAGAATCCTTCCTCGCCTCTAGGAGGGAGAAGTCCAGCTGTGAAAACCCATTATGGTGCGGTTGTGGCTGTGACATGGTTCAGTGGAATAAACCCCAAGGATTAGGTTATAGCAAGGTTTCAGCGCATTTTGACTATTATTTCCATCTAATGGTGTGACTGTATCCCCAAATGATCTCTTTGTTATTGCAGCATATAAATTCATTTAAATCAGCAGATTTTAAGTGCTGTTAAATAAGTGACCATCTTGATCATTTCTGTTCCATTTTCATTAATCATGTAATGTATATTGTTTGACTCTATAGAGAACAGAAGTTCACATTTGTTTTTTCTGTGTGTACACAGTGTTTGTAACACTTTGTTCTTCAGGCTTCCTGTGGACTAAAAAGTACAAACTCATGGCACAGATTGTTTGTATAGCTGAATTAAAAGAGTATGCACATATGTCAACGATAAATAGTTTCTCTCTCCTTGAGTCAGAGGATCTGGGTTCAAAAGCTGCCACCCTCAGTTATTACCTTCACGATCCTAAGCAAATCACTTCTCATCTCTTGGCCTTACTTTCATCACCTGTAAAATACAGGAGTTGGAGAAGGTGACTTCTAATGTCTCTTTTTGATCTAAATTTTCTTTTTTGCTTTTTTTGGTGAGGCAATTAGGGTTAAGTGACTTGCCCAGGGTCACACAGCTATTAAGTGTCAAGTGTCTGAGGCCACATTTGAATTCAGGTCCTCCTGACTCTAAGGCTGGAGCTCTATCCACTGTGCCACCTAGCTGCCCCTAGATCTAATTTCTATGACCCTAATTCTTCCTCCTCCTCTTAAATTTTTTTTTTTACTGCAGACAGGAGTAATCTTGTTGATTTTTGCTGTTAATATTGATATTTGCTAGGGATGGATTAAGAAGAAAGAGTCCTGACTCAGATGTGTTTCCCAAAGTAAGTGCTTCCTATGCCCCAAGCACTGAGCCCCACACTGGAGATACAAAGAAAGGAAAAACAAACAAACAAAAACACCCACCAAAACAAAACAAGACAACCCTCTCTTCTCCCCCTCCCGCCCAAAAAACCAAAAACACAACAACAGCAACAACAAAAGACAGGCCTTGCTTTCAAGGAACTCAGTCTAATGGAGTAGACGAGATGCAAACAATTATATACAAATTATGTATATAATGTATACATATATAGGATAAATGGGAAAAAGGAAAGCACTAGTACTAGTGAGGATCAGGAAACGTTTCTTACAGAAGGTGGTATTCTAAAGATGTGGCTCTCTGAGAGCTATGTAACACTACCAGCCAATGGAGGATACAGCAGGGACATGGTTAAGAACTGCCTTCTAAAAAAAAATAAAAAGAAAAAAAGAACTGCCCTATATAGGGGGTATTGGGAGTGTAACAATGAGCTATTTGTAATCAAATAATCAACAAGCATTTATCAAGCACCTACTATGTGTAAGAAACTGGGGATAGAAAGCAAGAGGAGGGAGGGAGAACTCAGGACACAAAACAGGAACTCATGGGAGATCCAATGTGGGGGAGGAGGGGCTACAATCTGAGCAGTAAAGGGTAGAGTTGTCTTCCTTGGGACTCTGCAGAAAGCAGAGAAGCACACAGGGAACCTTGGCTGATTTTAGTACCTGGGAGAATTTGGGCCTTTGATACCTCATTTGGAAGGTGGAACTATTTTTATATTTGCAGAAGCAAGAAATACAAGAGAACAAAAATGTCTAGGGAGATAGCAAAATAGACATAAATAAACCAAAGAACCACAATGAAAGCAATAGGAACACATGGGAGAAAAGAATTAGAGGGACCATAGCTGGCACCATCATAATAATAGCTAACATTTACATAGCACTTTAAAGTTTGCAAAGTGCTTTAAAAATCTAGTCTCATTTTGAAATTATAACCCTAGAAAGTAGATGCTATTGCTATCGTTGTGTCATTTCAGTCATGTCCAACTCTTGGTGACCCCATTTGGGGTTTTCTTGGCAGATACTGGAGTGATTTGCCATTTCCTTCTACAACTCATTTTATACATGAGGAAATACAATGAGGAACCCAACAGGGTTAAGTGACTTGCCCAAGGTCACACAGCTAGGAAGTGTCTAAGTCTGGATCTGAACTCAGGAAGATGAGTCTTCCTGATTCCAGGCCTGGTACTCTATCCATGGTGCCATCTAGCTGCCCCACAGATGCGAATATTATCCCTACTTTACAGATAATGAAACAGAAGCAAATAGAAGTTAAATCACTTGCCCAGGGTCACATAACTGGTAAGTGCCTGAGGCTAAATTTGAACTCAGTACTTGATGACTCCAGGTTCAGTGCTCTATTCACTAGCTGCCTCATGACTTTTCAAATCTGCACGTGCCTGCCCAGGGCAGGGGTAGAAAGGGACGAAAGAATACATGCCACTGCCATGTATTTATTACCTAGGAGCTGAGATGAAAAATCACAGGATCCAGAGCTAGCCCAGCCCTTCATTATACAGAGGAGCAAACTGTGGGCCTGAGAAATGGAATGACTGACTGAAATCATAGTGTAAGTCAATTCAGAATTCCCTACCCAGGCCTCCTGACTCCAAATTATGAGTCTTTCATAACACAAGGAGTTACTGTGACTTAGCAATATTGAAATATACCATAGAGATTTCGTCAGGGAGAAGGCGAATAAACTGCCACTGCTGTTGTGACTGCCAAGACGTGCTCTTTTCTGGACTCTCCTCTGACTAAGCATGGAGAAGGACAGAGCGGAAACAGGAGCAAAGGCAGGAGCTGCTGCCATGCTGTCCCAGGACTGGGATAAAGAGGAAATTGGATGGAGTAGGAGGAGACAGCAGGTAGGAGCCTTCACAGATCTCACAACCACATAAAATCCACCCTGAGGTTTCACCTTGTATGAAGCAACCTGGCAAAGATGAGAAGAGGATCAGGTTAGCCTTGCCAAGCTGACACGAAACCGTTTTTGAATCCTACCATTAAGCAAGTTCCAACTCTATCTAATTGTACAACTGTCCATCCTCCACAAGAATAAGATAAAATCTAGGTAAAACATATCTAAAACATTTCCCTGATCTAACAGCTTAGTGACTATGAAAAATGGAGCCAAGGTTAGCCCTGTTCTTGCTGAAGTTAAGATGGCTCCTGTGACCATCATTTCATTTCCTGGAAGTTCACTAACTCATGCTTAGGAATAGGTTCTAGATGCTCTAGAATTCTGTCTGCAGTTGAAGTTGAACTCACTTGTCCGTACTATGTAGACTATTCGCTCCCCTCTAATATTTTTTTTTTAATTGGGACATTTGGCCCCTCTCCAATTTTGTTCTCTATGATCTATTAAATGTCCCAGAAAACGGCTCAGAAATCACACCCGCCCGCTCTTGCAGTGCCCAAGAATGCAGTTCGTTTGGCTCAGGCCACTTTAATTCACAAAGGGGCAGTGTGCACTGTCTGACCACCTCCTTATTAACAGTGGTCACCAACTCTTTCTTTGCCACTTTTGTTTGGTTCTTTCCAGTACAAAGGCTATTTTCTTTAGAAGAGAAAACAAGTAAAATCAGAAATGAACATCTCAGCCTTTTCTTTTGCAGTTCTTATTAGCTCATTTATCCCAAGGAGCGGTCCTATCACTTCCTTGATCCTCTTTTCCCCAGTGGAGCTAAAAACATTCTTCTTTTTTGTCCTTTGCTAGTCTTACTAGCATCAGCTTACTCTGAGCTCTTGCACTTTGGACACTATTCTTACAGTACTGTGCCACACTTCTATATTCATTCTCCATCATGTGTCCTTGTATATGTATGTATCTTTTTGTTTTGTTTTGTTTTGCTTTTTGGTGAGGTGATTGGGGTTAAGTGACTTGCCCAAGGTCACACAGCTAGTAAGTGTTAAGTGTCTGAGGCTGGATTTGAACTCAAGTCCTCCTGACTCCAAGGCCACAGCTCTATTCACTGAGCCACCTAGCTGCCCCATATATGTATCTTTTAAAAATAAAAGTTGATAGTGAATTTTCAACCCAGCAACCAGTTCCTCTGTTAGTAAGAATCAGTTGCAGAATAGAATTTCTTCTTGTCAGTCCCCTTAATCATTAAGATAAGTCAAGAAGTTATTAGCTGTTCTGCTTAGGCAGATAATAATAACTATGACAATGATAATAATAATACTAATTGGCATTTATATAGTCCTACTACATGCCAGACACTGTGCTCAGCACTTTATTATTTCATTTAATCCTCACAAGAAGCCTGGAGGGTAGGTGCTATTTTGATTCTCAACTTAACAGTAGAAGAAATTGAGGTCAAGGGCAGATTAATTCCAGGACCAATCCATTTGAGACTAAATTGGTTTACATTTTCTTATTTAGTGAGACAAGCACCAAAAAAGACTCTGGCAACTTGATGAAATCTCTGCAGGTGATAGTGGCAAGGGGAGGAAAGGAGCCAAGGAGGGGTGATATGAGGTGACCCCTAGGGTGCCAAGTGTGTGCTTTGTCAGGGGAAGGGAGGAGGAGGGAAAGGGTGGTGGAGCCCACTGCTAACTTATTCTACCACAATGTTTACCATGGCATGCAAATCAGCAGGTGACATGGATAACTATTCCAGTTTCCCCTCCTAGAATGAAAAACACATTTGAAAGCCAAAGACAGCTGCAAATTAGGATTACGGCAGTGTAATTACTAACTGCACAAAGGAGACTAGTTTCTGTCAGCTTCCAATCTGCCTCGGTGCCTCCATCTCATGAAGAACTGTGATCATTTGTATATGCTTCTTCCTCAGGTTGTCAGAAAAAGTCGTACTTATTCAAATCCTGTATCCAAAGACTGCTTGCATAGGAAAACCAATATGTATTGTATATAGACTTTATCAAATCAGACTCCAGATATGTAAAACTAAAGGGTTCAGTTCCTTGGAATCAGATGTCAGGCTTGTATCAAACTATAAAGTTATGGGCAGAGGGACCATGAAGATGACATAACACGTCATATATAGAAACAATCCATAGTAGAATGGTCTTGAAACTCAGACAAGGAAATTTGGATTCCAGGATTACTGCTTGTGTTATTAAATACTTAATAATTATAATAACAATAACTCATTTATGTAGTACTTTAAAGTCTATAAAGGGCTTTGTGTGTGGGATGCCAAATAGGATACATGTAATTACAACATTGCTATTTACTGTAGAACATGTTCTAATGTTGAACTACTTTTATAGAACTGAAAGTCACATGGCTCTTCTGTAAAACAAGTGAATCATAAAATTTTAGAGATAGAAGTGAATGTGACTTTAGAGACCATGTGATTTAATCCTCTGATATTACAAATGACTAAAGGAGGTTCAAAATGGCCCAGCCTAAGGTAACATCTTGTTATAGAACTGGATTGAGAATCCAGGTCTTTCAATTTTCATCTCCTAGGATCAGAAGATACAAAAAGTGCTAGATCAAGAAAAATGAGAGGAAAATTTCAAGACATTTTGTAGGACATAGTTAAACTGGTAAAGGGTATTTTAAGCCACTTAAAAAAAACCCACAAGATTTTAAACAGTTTTTTTTTGTCAAAACAATTTTTGGTTCACTTTAAAAGAAATTCCAACTCTATTAAAATAGTTTCAATTTAAAACATTTCTGCCAAGACTCAGAATCATTAAACAGGGCCTACGAGGTCTAATTCTGACTACTAGGTTCACTAAGGCCTCTAGGCTATGATACTGTATCTATGATATGATACCATAGATTTAAAACCTCATTTTGGAGACAAGGAAATCAAGGTCTTAGAGAGTGACTTGTTCAAGGTCACACAACTAAGTGTCAAAGACAGGAGTCAAATTAAATTCCCTTGACTATAAATCCAGCACCAAAACAATCTCTGTAAATATAAATTGCATTGGATAGCTATCAGTCGGTTAATCCACAAACATTTATTAAGTGCTAACTATGTACCCATGCTGGGAGTAGAAAGATGAGCATAATACCTCTCTGGCTAAAACTCGCAGAGGCAATTGTTGCGAACCATAGCAGCTAGGAGTTTTAGGATTACAATCCTGTTCCATCTGCTGGCCTTGGACAAGAAGAAGATGGAGTTTGAAAGATCACATGAGATTTAGGGGCTGGGACAAGGTCCTGTGGCACACAGAGTGTCTGGGGCTGAGAGCAGAGCACAGTCAGGGAGAAGCTGCTATAGAAAGAAAGGGAAGCAGGGTGGGAACTGTTCGTTAGGATAAAGAGAAGCAGGGCTCCCAAGAGGTGACCAGTGTCATCATCCAAAACAGGCAGATGGAAATCCAAGAATCTGAACAGAAAGAGGGCATGAGAAGCAGTAGCCTTTCCCCTACTCATCTGTGAAGACAAGCAGGAAGGTTATCTTCTATCTCTTCCTTTTTTTCCTCTCTCTGTTTAGATGGAGTTTAAAACAAAATAAAAGAAAACAAAACAAAACAACCAACTCATTGCAAACTTTGTTTCTATTTCTCCCATCTCCTCCCATTGCTGATAGTAATTTATAAGTGTGATTCTTTTTTTTTTTTTTACATAAATACATTTGTTCTCATTGCCTATGGGCATACCATTACTTAGGATCAGAGTCTATGTGCTGTGATGGCTCTAAGGAGTTTTTTATTTCAGAGACTATCTATGTAGCTCTTCCTTAGGAAGTTAAAAACCTCCCTGCAGGATATACTGAGTTACAGTTTAGTATTATGAATGATCCAATAGCTTTCCCAACCAGAACTTGGGCCTCACCTTAGTTTTCCCTAAGAAAAATGAGCCAAATGAAGCCATGTTGCTACTGAGGGCCTGAATGCTGAGTCCTAGAGGTTAAACTCTGCCCCTTTTTTGTGAAAGGAATGAGGAGGGACTGGAGGACCCAGTCCCAGCCCTGGGTTGGCCCAACAGGTATGATCTGTGAGGACTGGGAGGGGACAGTGAGGAGAGCAGACCCCTCATGCTTCACGTTCCTAAGTGACACCTTATGGTAAAAGTGAAACATTCTTTAACTTCCAGGAAAAGGAGATGAGGATATTGCTCAGCTCAGAAATCTTGCCTCACGTCAACATCATATCCAGATCAGTGGTATAAGATTTTATTAGCTATCAGATAGAGGAAAGAAGCTCTAGCTAAACTGTCTCTCTTTCTGGAGCAAGGTGATGTAGTGGATAGAGTGTTGAGCCTGGAGTCAGGAAGACCTGAATTCGTAAAATGCTTAGCATGCTGCCTGGCATCTAGTAGGTACTTAATATATGCTTATTCCCTTCTCTTCCCTTCTCTTTCCCAGTTCCCCTTAATCTTGGGACCTTCCCTGTGAAACTATTCGCAATTTATATCTTGTTTGCATGTTGTTTCCTCCATTAGACTATGGGCTCCTTGAGAGCAGGGACCTTTTTTTCTCTTTGCCTTTCTTTGTATCCAGAGTTTAGCACATTAGTACTACCTGGCACACTGTAGGCTTTTAATAAATACTTCTTGGTCAACTGACTGTACGTTTCACTTACACTGAGGTGAAGAAGTGAGATCAAATTTCTTGTAGTACTCTGACTTTATGATTGATGATCCTATAAATTTAGAGTTGGAAGGGACCTTAGAAGCAATCCTGTCCAACCCCCTTGAGGCTAAATGACCTGCCCAAGGTCACACAGACACTAAGTAACAAAGAGCATTTGAACCCAGATCCTTGGACTCCAAGGCCAATGTTGTTGTTGTTTTTTTACTGTACCACTCAGTTTTAAAACTAGAAAGGGCCTTAGGAATCATCTAGTCTAAACCCCCCAATTTTATAAGGCACAAACCATCTTTCTGTCTTTGAGATATCTGAGAGGAAGAAGACGGCTAATTCTTACTTGCTTTCCACTGCCTTTTCTTCTTTTCCTATATAGTCGGTTACTTAGCAAGCATTTATTAAGCACTTACTATGTACTAGGAAATATGCTGAGGATATAAAGAAAGGCACAACATAGTCTCCGCCTTAAGGAGCAAACATTCTAATAGGTGTGGCAACAACCAAACAACTACGTACACACAAAATATATATGAGATAGATGGGAAGTAATCTCAGAGGGAAGGGACATCAGGAAAGGCCTCCTGTAAGAGGTAGGCTTAGTGTGGAGTCTTAAAGGAAGCCAAAAGATGGAGGTGAGGAGGGAGAACATTCCAGGCAAAGGGGAAAAGGCATGAAGAGGTGGACTGTAGTGTTTGGTGGTTGAGACGTATACATCTTGGTATACGAAATGCCAATATTTGAAGTTAAAGATGTTATCACTGATTACCAAGCTGTTCTTGACATCACTGCATTTTGAAAGGGAATAGATGTACTCTTGTTTCCTGGGATTAATAATTTAGATACTTCAAGAAAGACACTTCAAAGCAAGTGACACAAAAATTCTCCAAGAAATTAACTGATGATATTAACCAATTTAAGGTGACCTATGAAATGGGTATGACTGATATGAGCATATAAATAGTTTTTAAGGGCGCTTTTGCCATCTCTGAAAACTTTTTATAAATGTTCCTTTATGGGTAAACAAAGACATCAAACCAAGGGAAAACATATTAATTTTTTTAAGTAAAATTTTAAAATAAAATAAAATTTAAAATAAAATAAAATTCTTAGCAGAATGGATATAATCAGAGACACACGTTTTATTCATACATTGAAAATGACATTAAGAAGTTGCCAAAATGTAAAATTGACATCCTTTTACTTATTTCTGATGGGTACCAGAAGCAAACTGGAAACTCTAAGCTGATGCAGCTAAGATATATTTAAAGAAAAATTGTAGTTGTAGGCATTTAATTACAATCTGACCCCTAACATATGAAAATGATCTTTTTTGACTGAAATTTCACAAAACACTTTCTTTTGTTCTCCTATGATACATTTACCATGAAGTACTTTGCGTTAGTCATTTTTATTTGCCTTTTTTCCCTGTTAGACTATAAACTGCATGAGAGCAATGTCCCTACTGTAACTAAGCTTCTTTCCTAGTACACAGTCTAATGTATGATAAACACTGAAGATTTCATCAAACATTTATTTAGCACCCAGACAGCTTTTTACACTAAAAAGTACATGCATAAGTTTTTCATGGTCAACTAAGTGGTTTATGAGCAATGTCTACCTCATGCTACAAGTAAAATTTATATCGTGACAAGTTGTCAATCACATATCTTTTACCTAATAATCTTACTCAAACTAATAATTGATGGAACATTAAAGAATGTTAATTAGCGATTTAAGATATTCTACAAATGTTACTCACTATTCATGGGTTACTTTCCCTTTCTGAGATCAAAACTGGTAGTTTTACATTGTTGCTTTTCCAAAAGCTGTGATATTCATATTTCATAGGTAACATTTAAAAATTGTTAGTTGTTCCCACAGACTATTGAAAAGAACCAGAAGAAAGTCTATGGCATCTTGCTGATCTTCTATTGAGGAATTATGTAAAGATAGAACCAGGAATTACAACAGAACAAGAAATTGTGAATGGAGGCCTTGTAATGTGCATGGATACAGGGAATGTTTAGGGTGATAAGCTCATGGATCCATCGAAGAATCAAATTCTGCTCTTAAGTTACATCTTAACTGTTGATCCTTTAAAGGAGAAGAATCCACTAATATTTATATCTATCTCACTAAAGTATTTATTTAGAAGGAACTTAAATTACTTATTTAAAATTAACTTCATTTAAAGCAAAAACAGAAATTGTTTATTTGATTTATCAAACATCATGAGTTGAGTGATTTTTAAATTAAATGAATGTTCTGTCATGGGGTAGCCAAAACAAACTGATATAAAACCTGAATTTGAGAGAGAAAAAAGCAATTTTCATAAGTATAGGCAAAAAAGAAAAAAATTTAAAGCCATTAAAATTCACCCCGACAAAAGTCTTAATACAAGGTGTCATCATGGAATGGAAATGACCTTGACTTAAGGACTATGCTAGCAGAGCACAAGTTCCCTCTGACTCTGCTATGCTGGAAAGTTCTAAGTATGGTTTCATATTGAGACTATTTTCCATGTAACAAACCTCTCTAGGTATGGAGAGATTCTTCACTGGTAGGTTCAACTCTAAGTTACTATTTCATGGACTGTCATGACTAGAAATTCAAGAAAAATATTAAATGACCTTCAGTACAATATATCCCCTTTCTTCTGCAGTGATGATAGTGACCTGGTGGAAAAAGTAGCAGATGGTGATAAGAATGTGTTTTTAGACCATTTATAAAATGGTCTTAAAAAAATAATTTAAATAGTGGCGCTCTATATATAAGATCTTTGTCCAATAGCCATCAATTTTATGTATTATCAGAAGAAATGAATCAGTAGTGTTGATATTCTAGCTATAAATGAAACCAGAGGATATAAAGTGATTGCAGCTAAATGGGAAAATGGATTACAGCTGTTCCTTAAAAGGCAAATACAAGTTGATTGAGCTGTTTCATCATACATCCAAACGCAATAAGAAATATCACTTCAGGGTACACTTGGTCACTTCACCTTGTAGTGAGTGCCTGGCACATAGCAAACACTTAATAAACATACAAGTGTACATTGAAAAATATGGTTCATAGCAAAGAAAAAAAAAGACAGTCCAGCAGTTTATAGATAGCCATAAAGTCTCACACTTACATGTCAATCATACTTTCTTCATGAATTAGACTGACTGTATTGGTACATGTCAAACAATGAACAATAAGACAAAACGTGAAACTGACTATATCTTATATATGTGGAAGTCAGTTCAAAATCCGCTGAATGTTTATAGGAAGCCTCTCAACTATGTGAAGATTAAACTCAATACCAAATAAGAATGAGATGAGAAGATGGCATATGACTGCAACAGTTTCAGCCTTACCTCTTTAAACAAGCTGTTGACATAAAACAGTAAAATAAAAAGAGAAACAGAAAAAGGTTATGATATTTCCCTGGACTATCATTATTTCCTATATAAATTTCATACTTATAAGGCCAAAGAGGCCAAGAGAATCCATGAACACCCTTAGACAGCAAACCCTTGATCTTGCCAAACAGACAGCAGAGTATCACTTCACTAAATACTAAAAGGCAACAGATGCAAAAGCAAGTCTAAAGAAAACTGGGCATTATACAGAACTAAGCTAGGTAAACCCAAGATTATTAAACCCAAGACTACAGATGGAAGTGGAAAGAAGACAACAAAAGTATGAAAAATGGAATAGATTTGATACCACTCCTAGAACGATCTACTTTCACAGTTAGTGATAAGACAAATTTAGAAGATAATACTTCATGTTTTTCGCACATCTTATATAAGCAAATAGAAATGAAACTTATGAAGATAAAACTAGGAAAGAACAATTAGCTAGGACTAAACACACAAGGAAGAAATTGATGCTAATGGTAAAAGAAATTCAAAAATATGAGAGATATCATTTAAGATATTATTGTTGTTCATCCTTTGTTCTCAAAGAGGACCAATGACATCAGGAGGGTGATATCTTGACTTGCAAGTGAATTGGATTTGAGTGAGGCAGAGCAGTGTCAAATCATCAAGACTTTCTCCTCCAGAGTCACTGGAGTCCAGTGGCAAGACAGGTAGGATGACAGGCAATGGCCCTGGATGTAGTGGGAGACCATGACCTTTTAAACCTAGGTCTGAGTCACAGTTTTTCTGAAGCAACACCCATTCAGTAATTAAAGCTAGGTAAGAATGGAGGCAAAAGATGGCCTAGTTTGCCTTCACAGAAGAGTCAATCTGGGGGGAAGACCCTCAGAGTATCTAGCCATAATAAAAACAATTGCTATTTACAGGAGACAGTGAGGCTGATTACTTTGCATACATAGTTCTGCCTCACTCAAGTCCAATTCATTTGATTCACAAGACATCATTACCCTCTTAGAAAATGAAGGACAAACAACAATCTGTGAACAGTAGCAGCTGTCCCTCTGGGGACCCCACCAAACCATTCCAGTTCGGCAATGTTGCTATTTCTTCCCTTTTCTTGGGGGAGGTGAGGCAATCAGGGTTAAGTGACTTGCCCAGGGTCATACAGCCAGTGAATATCGTGTCTAAGGCTGGATTTGAACTCAGGTCCCCCTGACTCAAGGGCTGGTGCTCTATCCACTGTGCCACCTAGTTGCCCCTCTTCCTCTTCCTCCTCACCTTTCCCCTTCCTCCTTCCTATCCCCCTCCTCTTCTCTCTTTGTCTATTTGGAGAGTCACACCCTTAACATGTGGGTGCTCTGCCCAAAGGAATATAAATTTTGATCACTTATACTTTGCAAGGTATCTTGGGGTTTGGGGGCTATTTATAAGATATATCAAGGAAGGGGATAAACTGAAAAGAACAGAAAATATTATTACCAAAACTGGGAAAAAAACTTAAGAGTATCAATAACTATAAAAGCATGTTTATTGTATAATATTTATAAAATGTGTGAGAATATATGTATAGTGATGAAAATATGAGAACAGAAGGGAAGAGTAAGGCATTTATTAATTATGCTTTATAACAGACCACACCTTCAAAGTCTTAGAAATGATTGGACAGAAGATCTTACTATGCTTATTATATGCTGATTACTAAAAAAAAAAAAATTTGCTTAGTGGAATAACATGCAGCCTCAAAGGCTCTCCTATAGCCAGAAGTCCTTTCCTCAATGAGGAGCAAGTATTTATCAAACTACTATGTGTTTAGTACTGTGCTAAGCACCAGGAATGCAAAGACAAAAGCAAAATATTTCTTTTCCTCAAGGAGGTTACATTATAAAGTGAAGACAACATGTATATATAAAAGTAAAATGTGTATACAGATAATAAATATAATGAATGAAAAAGCATTTGTGAAGCACTTACTCTGTATCAAGCTTAATGCTCAATGCTAGGGATACAAATACAAACATTGTATTCATCTTTGTGCTCAAGAACCTTAAGTTCTAATGGGGGACACAAAACATAAAAAGAGTGGTGGCTGAGGAGGGAAACTGTGATTTGTAAAGTTACAATGACGGCGAATGGGGTCAGAGTTGATTTGATTATGGTGACAAAGATGGGCAGCTGGTGAAGAGGACAGGTAGTAAATTGAAGTATGGCTGAAGTCTGGCCAATATGTCAGTGGGTTATAAACCCAAGTGGGTGACTGAAGTAAGCACCAACTGAAACATTAAATAGTTTGGTGGGTCTGTGGGGATTTCATAAAAGCGTTCAAATATGAGAGGGTAATTGAGTTGAGTCTTGAAGAAAAACAGGGACTCCAAAAGGGGGAGGGAAGGAAGAATGGCATTCCAGGCTTTAAGGAATAGTCAATGAAAATCCAGGAAGATGGGTGATTGAATGTAATGTGTGAGGAACAGCAGATGCGCTAGTATGGCTAGACTACAGAATTTGTGAAGGGGACTGTTAAAAATCATACAAGATTCTCCGATCAATGCCAACAGAGATAACTGTGTTCTGATTATCAATATCAAATAAAACATAAAATAAAGGAGATGTATACTTGCCCACTCTCCAGACTCATGAACACTCAAAAATGAGCTACCTAATAATCCACATGAGAAAAACCAAATTGATAGAAAATGATTATTGTCCATACTGTGATATTTAGTGGGATAGTCAGTCCATTGAATTAGCATATAAGCACAGCAAATAAACGGTGAGTTGGCCCTAGAATTGAATGGGAGGAAGAACGTAGGTTTGATTACATCTGGGATAAGGTAGTGTCTTCAATTATCTCAAGCTGTCCCTGATACAAAAGTGCAAACTTTTTATATAATATTCTACCAGCACTACTTTATGAATCACAAAACACCATAGTCTTTGAATAATCATAGTTGAAGGTGATACAAAGAGCAATGGACAAACGCTTGTTAGATGTAAGTAGCTGCAAAATATTTCCAGGGATGCCCATTCATGAAAGAAATGGTATAAGGACTATTATCCAGGAAATGTATAATTGGAAAAGGAGGAGGTCTATCCATGTAGGAAGCCTGAGAGAGGACAGATGTACTGGTCTATTGATGCACTGGAATCCAAGAAATATAAAAGGCCTGCAGGATTTTCTTTGAGGACATTGGGAAGTTCCTTCATCAAATATTTCTAAAAGAACATTGATGGGGCAGCTACTTGGTGCAGTGGATAAAGCTCAGGCGTTGGAGTCAGGAGGACCTGAGTTCAAATATGACCTTAGACACTTGACACTTACCTGCTGTGTGACACTGGGCAAGTCACTTAACCCCCACCTGCCTCACAAAAAAAAAAGGAAAAAAAAAGAACATGGGTAAGACTCACAGGTGATGTAGTGGATAGAAGGCCAAGCCTGGGGTTAAAGTTCAAATCTGTCCTCAGACACTTGGGTGACCCTAGTAAAGTCATTTAACCCTGTTTGCCTCAGTTTCCTCATCTGTAAAATGAGCTGGAGAAGGAAATGGCAAACCACTCTACTATCTTTGCCAAGAAAACCCTAAATGGGGTAACGAAGAGTTGGGCATGACTTATTTTAAAATTGGGATAATACCTGTCTGATCACATTCACTGGTTCTTTCAGTGTCCTGGGTTGTAGGAGTTAATCCAGGTCTGGTAAACTCAAATTTTTTGAGGGTAGCTAAATGCTCTCTTCTTGTCTCTTCACTCATCATGGCTTCCAATGCCCAGTTAAATATTTTTTTGGGAGGAAGTTTCTATTCCTTTGCACCATAAAGAACAATTTCTTTGGCAGAGGAAATAGAAACAAAATGATAACTGGTTAGTTCTGCCTTCTGTTCTTTGCTCAAGACCATCATCCCAGACACTCTAAGCAACAGGTCTATACTACATACATGCCAGCTCTAGGCACCCAATTATTACTTTACACTGACAGAAAAACAAAACCAGAACACTCTCTTCATGTCCCTATAAAATACTCTTTGTGCCTCCTAACTCCTAGAAGAGAGATAGTCAAGCCTTTGTCATTATTATGAGAAGCTACAAGACATGCACGTTCATTTCAATGGAGTCTCCTGAGCAAGGATTTATTTTTCATTATGTTTATGCTTCCTGTGATGCTAGCTTGTTCAGTTGTCTTCGGCAATTAGCAGCTTCTTGTCAAATCCCAAATACAGAGGCTATTATTTGTGAGGTGAATGCAAACACAAATGAATTGTTAGTCAGTCCTATACATACCTGTCCCTTCAAAAATCTGATCAGGGAGGGAAGACAGAAGCCTTGTCCTATTTTCTCACTTGTTTGTTATTGCCCAATTTGTTCACAATAGAATTCAGCATGCCATTTCCAATAAGATGACCACACTGGCTTGTTGAATTGTATTTGGCAGAAGCTTTTGCCGTAGTCATGTGTGTACAAAACTTTATGTATATGAACTAAAACGTTATTTGTTACTTGGCACAAGGCACAAAAGTCAGCTTTTAAGTCTCCAGCTTTCATTATGAACATTAACATAAAACTATTTCTGAGAGTATATAAAAAGTGGAAATATGTTGCACAAAGATATAGATACAATCTGAGAACAATGGCTTCAAAGTTAACATTTATTTCCTTTTTGTCAAAAAAGGCTGATTAATTTATGCAAATTGCCATTTATTGTATTAATTTATTATAATTTATGTTTAATTGTAATTAATTTGGGCAAAGCTCAAATTAAATAGGCATGTGCATTTTTGTACTGTATCATCAATTTCTACATCACTGAATGATTATTAAAATCTTAACATCTTTCCCCAAATGGAATAGGATTTCAGATGGAAATCAAATATACTTGCGGAAAAATTACATTTGGACTTAGAAATTCTTTACAATGTACTTTAAAAATTAGCAGTCATTTCCTAAGGTCGTGTATTTGAATGGGCTATTTCATTTCACTTTTGCATGTAGAGAAAAGGTCTCTTTTACACCCTAGAAAGGCAAAGAAAAAAATAAAGATGGTGAAAATAATCTCCTCTCTGTTGGAACTAAAAAAGTCATGAAATAAAATCTATTATTTCATTATATTAGGTCAAGAGACAAGAGGAAAACAATACTCAAGTCACAGTATCCTTATATTAATAAGCACCTAGACTTAAAAGGCACGGTGAGTGCAGATATAAACTATCCCAAACAGTCCACATTTAATGATTAGCTAAGAAGCTCTCTCTGCCAGTGAATGGAAGGTTTCAAAAAGAAAGGGAAAAGGAAAAGATAAAGTGTCAAAACACAAAAGGTTGGGGGAGAATGGCAACTGATGTCTTAGATTTCTTTATGATGAAGTCTACACAGAGGCATAGCTTGCAGTTACATTAACATATATCACTAGCTTTGTAATTTTTATATTGAAATGTTTTCCTTAGTTTACTACAAAACCTCTAAATTTGTATGGCTAATACAACCGCAACTTTATTAGCCACATAGGATTTGCCTTAGTTATGCTTGAGTAGAATTTACTAGATGTTCCAAATTGAGTCCAACTGTTAGGTAATAACATTAAAGGCACTGAGTCTTTTTAATCTGTTATGGCTTTTGGGGTTTTAGTAAAACATATTTGGGAAAGAAGAGAACTAGGGTCTTTAATGGTAAAAGAAAAATGGCACGGGGTGTGTTGAAGATGGCTACTTGCCCTGGAAGAAAACCTCATAATTGAGATGACCATCATATCCATTATTGGTGGTCTTCTAACACCTGGGAAGAGACCCTGAAGAGGGACGACTCTGGTGGAGCTGAAAGACCACTTGACTGACAGTGAGAGGAGATGCTGCTCTACACACAGTGGGTACTGACTTTATAAGAATTTGTTAAAGCGAAGTGATTAGACAACTGTTAAAATCTCTCTAATTTCAAAAATGTTATTAATTTAGTAGCAATATTAATTATAGCATACAAAATGTATGTAGGCTCATTTTTATTCAACATATAATAATATTTCCGACATTTTTTACACCATCTTCATTTCTGAATAAATCCCTTCCCATCCTCTACCCAGGAAGCCATTCTTTATAATAACAAATAAAAAGAAGGAGGGGGGGAAAAAGCAGTTCAGCAAATCAAACCACACCCACATAATTCTTAAAAGTTATTTATACATTTTTTTGAAAAATTATTTGACTTTCTAAAAAAAGACACTGTTTACAGGAAACTACAGCAAGTCTTGACAGAATCTTTTTGCTAATAAACACACACTAATTTTTCCTTAAGTTCAGATTGTTATTTCATTGTTTTTCTCAAAGCAATGCATAAGCATACCACATTTGTCATATGAAAATATTTTCCTCTCTTCCTCCAGGTTACAGAACAAATATTAGATGATCATGGCTTCATAAAATCAGAGTTCAAATGTCTAGACAATTTCATCTTTGTTTTCTATCTAATTTACTGCATTTTTCAATGGGTTGGCCTCCTGTGGAAACGATTTAGTGTGAGCAAGCAAGGGTGTCCACTGTTTCTCTCAATGATTTTCTTAAATCATCATCAATTTTTGATGATGGGCAATGAAAATAATATTAAGAGCATAGATTAGAAAAGGATACATAAATAACAATCCAACATGAGGCAAATATGTAATGAACTTAACAAATCCACAAAGGATGAAAAAGGGAAGAAAATGGAATGAAACTCCACTGTTAAAATCAGAAGTTTCAAAAATCCCTGCTTTTTTCCTACATTTTGAGTCCATGTTGACAATGTTTCTAAGTTCCTCAATAAACTTCTTGGTGAGCTATTCACAAATACTGCTAAGAAAAATCAAATGTCCTTTTTTCCTAAGAAGCCTTTCTAATTCCCGTCAATCTAATAAATAGGAGAGTGCGTCAAGTGCCAAAAATATGTGCAATAATTTGAGAGGGGAAATCCATCCTGTTAAAAAAAAATCATACTAACTATGGAAGTGACAGAGGAATCTAATATATGAACTCATAAGGATACATAAACTTTGCACTTATGATAATGTAATAAATGTCTTTCTTCTGCTAAATTAATCTCTCTTCTTTATAATATGGCTAAAGGAGCATTTATCAAGGGCCTACTATGTGCCTGGCATTGTATTATGTACTTTACAGATATTATCTCATTTGACCCTCACAACAACCCTGGGAAGTGGGTGTTATGCCCATTTTATAGTTGAGGAAACAGACAAAAATTAAATGACTTGTCCAGAGTCACATAGCTAGTAAATGTCTGAAGCTGGATTTGAACTCAGTCCTTCCTGACTCCAGGCCCAGTGATCTACCATCTAGCTGCCTCTACAAATCTCATTGAAGGGTGAAGAGTTAAAAACTTGCTTGTATCTAAACTTTAAAAAATGGGGCAACACTGGTATATTCAACTTTCAAAACTTCAGCCTAGCTACAAAAATAGTACTATTCATTTTCCTTAGCGATTAAAAAGCTCAACTGAGCAGCCAAGAAGTGGGGGCAAACAATCCAAGGGGAAGACCAATTTGTTCTTATTAAATTCCCAGGAAAACACTCTAAGATTTCATTTTTTTTCTATGATTTTATGGTTCTGCAAATGGCTACGGTAGGAGTTCAACAATAATACTTCTAAGGATCCATGATTTTCATTGGTTTGGGTTCCTCTCCCCTTCCACTAACACAGGCCATAGTCTCTATCCTGAGAAGACTGGTTTCACAAGCTGCAGTGGCCAAAAAAATGATCAGCTGGCAGCAAAATCACAGCTAAGCAGCCTCTGAAAACACAGGTAGTCAGGCCCATGGAAGATAGATGCATAGGCCCCTGCCAGGCCCATATTTAGAGCTTTTTGATTTTGGTAGACTCTGCCAGACTTTGTCCTCTACTAGTATAACTAGTATAACCTAGTATAGCAAGGGTGGCTTCCATAACATGAAACAGCTTTGGTGTGGGGCTGTTAGAGGATAACTATAGCGTACGTTTCTATGTTCTTCATAAACACGATCCATTTGTATATGCGGAGGGGGCACCTCTTCATGATCTCATTTAATCCTCACAACTATCCTGAGAGTGTAAGTAGTACAAATATTCATTGTTCTCTTTTAAGATAAGGAGAATGTGGCAAAGAGAAGTGGCTTGGTTTAGTTCATGCAGTAATTCAGTGGTAGAAGGAGAATTCAAAGCCCGGTCTTTTAGTCCAGAGCTATTTTAAAGGCTTGTTCAGTCATTTTCCATTCATATTTGACTCTTCGTGATCCCATTTGGGGTTTTCTTGGTAAAGATACTGGAGTAGTTTGCCGTTTCCTTTTTACAATTTTAAAGTAGAGGATTAAATGACTTGCCCAGGGTCACACAGCTAATCAATGTCTGAGGTCTCATTTGAACTCAGGTCTTCCTGACTCCAGGAAGTGCTCTATCCACTATGCTTTCAAAGGCGAGGGAGCGGTTAATACACTTCCTGCTCTTTTTCTCGCTTCCCCAAAGTGGGGGACCTCTTAAGGTTGTAGATGTCTTCAACCTTCTTTTATTCTCTCTCTTACCTCTTTCTTGGTGATTTCATCTACTCCTGTGGATTCAACTACCTACCTTCTGTATGTAGCTGACTCCCAAATCTGTATCTAATACCTTGACTTCTACTCTGAATCTTAGTCTGTATTTCTAACTGTCTGGTGGACATGATAACAATAACTACAACAATAGTGGTAGTAAACATTTACATAATGCTTTACAAACATTATTGCATTTAATTCTTACAACAACTCTAAGAAGTAAGTGATATTATTACCACCATTTTACAGATGAAGAACCTGAGATAAACAGAGGTTAAGAGATTTGCCCAGGGTTATAATGCTAGTAAGTGTCTGAGGCTAGACTTGAACTCAGGTCTTCCTGAATCCAGGCCCATAGCTCTATCCACTTTAGTTCCTTGAGGGCAGGGACTGTCTTTTTGCCCTTTTTTTTTTTTTTGGTATCCCCAGCACAGCATCTGGCTCATAGTAAGTGCTTAATAAATGTTTATTGACTGATTGACTGCACCACCTAGCTGCTATATCTATATCAGTATGCTCCCTAGAACCTCAAACTCAACATGTCCCAAGCTGAATAAATTATTCTCACCTGCCACAAACTGGCCCTTTTTTCCTAAACTCCTGATTTTAAAAGACAGAACCACCAGAACCCCAGTCACCCCAGACCTGAGTCATCTTTAACTCTTCCCTGTCTCATCTCCATACCCATTCATGTGTCAATTACAGCTTCTTCACTTCTGATCCTTTCCATTCCCACTAAAACCACCCTAGTTCAGCTCTTTATTACTCCTTGTCTCGACTCTTCTAATGACCTCCTCACCCAATTGTCCCACTTGTCTCTCACTATCCAATCATCTTTCAGTAGCAGAGAACTTGACTTTCCAAGTACACAGGGTCTAACTGTCATTCTCTAGCACAAATTCACAAAGCTCATTGCTTACGGAGTAAAATACGCCCTCCTGCACTTGGTGTTCAGGGGTCCAACAACTCTGATCCCAAACTAGCAGGCACTGCATGTTCCCCTGACTGCATGGTGCCTGTGCATGCCATCTTCTATGTCTCTAAAGGCAACTCCCTTCCTCTTCAATCTCTGACTTAATCTCTAGGTCAGGTACCTTCTCTTCTTCATGAAGGCTTTCCTTATCATTGATCTTTCCCACTTTGAATTTCTCATACCACTCAGATTTATCAAATGAAATCATGCATGTAAATCACTCTGCAAACCTTATGTCACTATTCAAATATCAGCTATCAGTAGTTTTATTTATCATACAACTACAGCATATAACAGCAGAGATATTTAATAAAATCTAAGGAAGGGAGGAAGAGAGGGGCGCAGAAAGAAGGGGAAAGAAGAGTTTAGGGAAGAGTTCACTGCTGGAATTACCCATTTTCAGAATTATATGCAGAAATCTTACAAAATTTAGGCAAATTAATGGAAAAAAATTTCTTAAATAAAAGGAACAAAAATTTTAGTTCTCAATGCTTAAACTTTGTAAAGTTGCAACCATTTTACAATACCTAAATATTCTGATTCAAATACAATAATAATCAATTTCATATAGCTCATTTCTCTTAGATTTCTTTAAGTTTGATTTTCTTCTATAGTCCTTGTTCATTTGCATTATATGTTAAGATTATAATCCATACATTAACTATTGAATGTAGAGGACTAAGTATCAAGTATTATTATTGATGACTGAGTTTGTGTTAGCAAGGACTCTAAAGGTCATCTAGTCTAAACATCTCATTTTACAGATGAAGAAACTGAGGTTCAGAGAGATTTACCCACTTGTCAAAGGTCAAAGAAGAAAGTATAAGGCAGAAGAATGATTCAAACTCAGGTCTTCTGACTCCAAATCTAACAACTTTCTGCTGCACCCAAAACTCTCCATGCCTCTTTAAAATGCATTGCTTTTATTTTTTTTTAATTTGATAAAGCATCAAGAAATGCAAAATACTTAAGATGGATTATCTTTTTTTTTTTAAATCATGCAATCTTGACTTTTAACAATACCCTTCAAGGTACAATGTTGTCAAAGTCAGTAAGGCTACTATTAAAATGAGGTAATTGGCCTCAGAGATTAAACTTACCACTTGTCAACATTAAGCAAACATAAATATATCAGATAATGAAATATGCATGGATGGTTTTTACGAAAATATCATCACTGTGCCCTGATCCCAAGGCCAGTAGCTGCATGAAGCTTATACCACATAGATGCTGATAAACCGCACAGTTTCAACTTGCATCCTCAAGGGTTTTCAAAACAGCCTGTATTTTACAATGACTCTCTAGAGACCAAAATTGCTTATCATATGAGGCATTTGCCACTTGTCACTGTTCTTTGGAACTTTTTGCAATTAGGACTGCATGCTAAAACCACACTAAGTACCTTAGGCTCCTGGTGAGTAGCCTATGTGTAGATGTGAAGAATAATGGGGCAGATAAAAACTAGCATTTATACAGTACTTTGAGGTTTACAAAGTACTTTATGTATGTTATTTCGGTCGATATGACAACCCTGGTAAGTGCTATTATTAGTCCCCATTTTACAGATGGAAGACTGAGGTAGAGAGAAGTTAAGTAACTTGCCCAGGGTCACACAGTTTATAAGTACCTTCGGTAGAATTACAATTGTTTATTACTTAAATGAGAATAAGACTTGTTTGAGGTATGATTATTTTTAAAAATTCAGACCTTCAATGCTTTTTGCCTTGAGGAATTTGGACAAATAGGCTAAAATATAGAGTGAATGATGGTTTTATTCATTCATTCACTTATTCATCCATTCAACAACTTTACTATACACCTATCCAGAGTACTGGGGTGTAGGTTCCAAAAAAATTCAGTTGAGATGCAAATGGTCTCTTCCCTTACAGAGCTTATTATTTTCTAAGTGGTGGCAAAAGAAATAGATTTAGAATTAGAAGAACGGGGTATTTATATAATGGTTCTGTTATTACTTATGACCTACATGAATCATCTGACTTCTCAGGCTCTTTTCACAGGTATGGAAATTAGCTTAGAGAGGTGATGTGACTTGTCCAAAGTCACACAGACAAGTAGCATAGAACTGATTTGAAACTGGTCTGATTTGGTCAGATCCTCTGACCCCCAACTGCAGGTTCTTTCTATGTATATTATGCTGATGTGTTAAGATGACCTGGGACCCAAATATTCACTGAAACCATATGTTTCAAACTAGTTTGAGAAGGAGAATGTACTATTTACATATGACATCAACTTGCTCAACCAACTTTGATTCAACCACTCATCAACCAAATGTAAAGGTGTGCAGCAGATCAGTAAATAGGGCTGTCCAAAAATCATCTAATCTTTTGGGAACATTTTAAATGAATCCTCTCATCACAAAGAACTAACTGAAAGGGATATCATCACTCTTCTTCGTGGACATTCTGTGAAGTGTAGAATTCAGTATCTGAATACACCGAATGAGACTTTCTCAAAAAGACTGATCTCAAAAAGGGGCAATCTCAGGATAAAGTATATGACAGTCACAAACAATAGCTCTCACAAGGCATACATTATTTTATTCACTAGTCACAGTAAATCTGTAAAGTATGTAATAACAATAAATATAATCTCAATTTTGCAGATGAAGAAAATGAGTCGCAAGGCAGTCATGTATATTATATTCAGGAATCAACACTCTCTCTGAAGAGAAATAGATGCTGCAGATGAACTTCAAGTTAACTGTCAAATGGACATTTTCCATTATCTTAGCATTTTTTTCTAAACTTCACAAATAGTTGCCAAGAAACTTATGGATAACTTGAAGCTCTCAAAGTAAGGCTAGGTGTGTTATTTACAATTTCAGAAGTGTACTCTTTTCATGACTGCTTATGAAGAAAATCCTTTATTCTCTGAGGGTAAAAAGGCAATATAAATTGGCTATAAACCTTTTAGACAGTTTTGCATTAAGTATTCAGACTACAGGATGGTTTCTGATGTAGTTTGTTATCCTTTCAAATATTTCTTCAGTAGGAACTGGGAAAACTCAGTGGGCAATTTGCCTGTAAGCTGTCTAACACAACACTAACCACTCTTACACTATTTCTCTTGGAAAAATACACCCAATAGACATGGGTCACTTGGAAAGACACAGAGTAATGGAGAGCATATAGTTCTCTCATATCTTTCTTTGATTGCCATCTTTGCTTCTGCCTCACACTGTACATAATCTCCCTATGCTGATGTATTTTTCAAGTAATTATTTAGATTTGGAAAAAGAGCCAGATATAGATTCAGAAGTCATGAATTTAAGTCCATTTAAAGGCCATTTGGTGATGCTGGGCCAGTCATGTGAGGGGCCTGTGCCTTAGACACATTTTCTGTAAACCAGGAAGGTTGGGCTATCATCTCTGAGGTTCCTTCCAGGTCTAAATCTTTATAATACTGAGAAAAATAAGAGCAATAAAAACATTAGCATTAGCCAGAAGAATATAATTTGAGCCACCAGACTTATAAATCCAGGCAGTCAACGGTTTACCAGCACCTGACTTACAGATTACCCATAAATACAAACAGTGGAAATCAATTAAGTAATCAATAAATATTTATTAGGTGCCTATTATGTGCCAAACACTAAGAATGCAAATATAAAAGCAGCCAGTCCCTAAAGAGTTGTGCTTATATCTAACAAGGGCTGGAGAAAGTAAATAACATGCTTATAGTTAATAAATTACACATAGACATACATATATATTTATACACACACATAAACACATACAAAGTGATCAGTGGCAGGCTTACAAGTAGGGGTAATCTATTACCTCTTGAAGATGGGAGAACTGAGCTGAGCCCTGAAGTGAGTTCAGGGTTCTAAGAAGTATAAGTGGAGAGGGTGAGCTTAGGGGACAGACTCTGTAAAGGTATGGAGATGGGAGATGATATGTTGGGTATGGGATAGTTTATATGACATGTAGAATACGTGAGAGGAAATACTATGTAATTAGTCTGGAAAGATAGACAAGAGCCAGACCATGAAGGAATGCCTTTAAATGCCAAAGAAAATAGCTTGTATATTATCCTAAAGGGGAAAAAAAAAGGCCTGGTAACTAATTATTGGCTCAGGATTAGTAAGAGTGAAGAATCACAGATAACTCATTTTTTGAACCTCAGTGACTAGAATAGTAACATCTCTGATAGAAATCAGGAGAATAAGTAGTCCTAAAGGGAAAGATGAA
The DNA here is from genome assembly GCF_003287225.1 of Phascolarctos cinereus. Classification (NCBI taxonomy): domain Eukaryota; kingdom Metazoa; phylum Chordata; class Mammalia; order Diprotodontia; family Phascolarctidae; genus Phascolarctos; species Phascolarctos cinereus. Next base: position 227,456,893 of record NW_027555958.1, on the reverse strand, counting down.
TTCTGCTATGTACATGTTGAGTTTGAGATATCTATAGCACATCCAGGTAAAGATGTCCAGCAGGCATTTGGAGAAGCAGGACTGGAGCTCAGAAGAGAATGAAGTGTAGATATTTGTGAGTGTTTGCATAGAGATGATGGTTAAATTAATGGGAGCTGATGAGATGTAGTCATATTTGTGAGAAGGTCAAAAGAGAAAGTATTAAGAAAGAAGAGGGCCCAGGGCAGAGCTCTGGAGTTCACCCACATACAGAGGGCAGGAAAGAGATGATCTAACAAAGTAGACTTAGAAGGATGAGTACGACAGATAGGGAAAGAAGCACTACAGAGCAGTGTTGTATAAACCCAGGAAGACGAGGAGGGTACCCAAAAAAGGGGCAGGTGGGGGCAGCTAGTGGCACAGTGCATAGAGAACTGGCCCTGGAGTCAGGATGACCTGAGTTCAAATTCGGCCTCAGACACACAACACTTACTGGGTATGTGACCCTGGGCAAGTCACTTAACCCCACTGCTTAGCAAAAAATAAAAATTTAAAAATTTAAAAAAATTAGCTGTGTGACCCTGGGCAAGTCACTTAACCTTAATTACCTAAAAAAAGTGGGGGGGAGCAGGTGGTCAAGAATTTCAAACACTGCAGAGAGGTCAAGAAAGATGAGAAAAGACCACTGTATTTACCAGTTAGGAGGTCATTGATAACCTTCAAGAGAGCAGTTTCAGCCACGTGATGTTATACGGAAATTAAATTGTAAGGGGTTGGGAAGGGAGGAAGCAGAGGCAATGCATGTAGATAGTTTTTGTTGTTGTTGTTGTTGCTGTTGTTGTTTTCTGTTGTTCTGTTTTGTTTTAAAGGAATTTGGCAGTAGAAGGGAAAAAAGATATAGGACAGTAGCCTGAAGGGATGATAGTATCAAGTGAAGGTTTCTTAAGGACAAAGGAGATCTAGGCATGTTTGTAGGCATCAAAGAAAGAGCCAGTGAATAAAGAGAGGTTACAAATTAGGGAAAGAAAGGGGAAAGATCAAAAGGGCAAGATCACGTTAAGAATGAAATCAAGGGAATAAGCAGAAGAGTTGCCATTAGCAAGAAAGGCCACCTCACCTTCTGAGGATGGAGCAAAGGAAAAAGATGGTGGATGATGCTAAAATGATTTGATTGTGTACCTGGGGAGGAGAGGGCATTTAAGACAGTGAAATTCATAAGGCCACATCATCTCTTGAGAGGGAGCAGGTACCTTAAGAAGTGAAGGTTTAGGAAACCTGCTGTGTAGAGTGCAATACTGCTCCTTCTTCCTGACACTACTTCAGATAGCCCCCACTGTAACAAACAGAAGATATGTCTGGAGAGTAGGGCAATGTTGTAGCCTTTAGGGGAAACCTCTAAGTTTGGAGGGGGAGGTGGGGAACAGAACAGAAAGAAACAAAAAAACAGAACAGGTTAGAGGAGCTGACCCCAGGAACTGACTCTTTTACAATGTTGTCTAAGTGAAAGTACCTCTACCTAAAAATATTTTCACCATACCCTGCCAGCATCTTTGTACTTCACTTTGCTGAAATGCTCAAAATTCGACACATCAGAAATTCATTTACGTTCACAAAAATCTACTTTAAAAATACAAATACAAGGATCCAGGAGTCAAGTTAACACTGTTAACAGTACAGGTAGGCCACATTATGAATTAAGTAGGTTTCACCTGGCTGGTTTGGGGAATTAATTGTCATTTAAAATGTTGACTCTATAAACTAAGCTCTGAACTGACAACTTAGAAATAAATACAACTCATCTGTAAACTAGTGGCTTCCTATATTAAAAACATTAAATGAAGTCTGACAGAATCACAAGCTACAAATACTGTTCAACTCTTAATGAATCTACATGTAAGATTTTGTAAAAATTCCATTCCAAGAACATGTTAACTAATTAATTAGACTAATCTTTTAAAGCTGAATTCTAATAGACTTATAAGCATGGTTTGTTGGGAAAAAAGCATCCATTGACCTGCGCTGTTAAATTCAGGGTTGTAATCCAAAATCAATTGTGCCTCAGCCAGCTTTCTATCATCAAGGTGTTTTTCTTGGCAAGAGCTCAAATTCAAAATGAAGGGAATCCACTGGGGTGATAATTTGCCATATGAGCACCCACAGTTTGTTAAAATAAAGGTGCTATACTACTCATGAATGCCCTAAAGCCCTTACACAAACAGCCTTACCAGGCAAGATCCTCATTCCTTTTATAAGTGCAAAGTAAGAAAATCTTCCTATGCTTATGTATGTATGTGTTTACACATGCATGCCTGTGCAGATACACATACACACACAACACACACACTTCATCACAAACTGGAGTCAGAGCCTGATCTTCTCAGCAGCACAGATTCCTCTTTTGTACACTGCATGATATATTCAACAACACTGCACCAAACTAATTGAAAGTCACTATGGTGAAGTGAGTCAGAGTTGGGTCTGGAAAACGACTTGCTCTGACACGTACTAATTATGTGAATTTGGGCAAGTTGCTTAACCTAAACTGTACCTCAGTTTCCTCAATTATAAAATAGGGACAACAATACCTGCAATAAATAACTCATTAAATTGTTATCAAATAACATTTGTAAGCCTAAAAGTACTACAAATGAGAATTTGCATATCATACCTAAAAATTTTGCCACTCAAATTATACTTCAAATTACAAAAATTGGTTGGATCTTCAACTTTCAATATAATACCACAGAATCCAAAGCAATAATTAACAAGTGTATTTCTTTTGCAAGGAGGGTCTGACAAAAAAAAACAGATTAATGCTTTCCTACAAGTTCTGAAAATGTACATTTAATGGAATACTATATTTAATTCAACTTTTTTTCCCCCTAAATTCTTTTCAGTAGAAGACTAATGGCAGGTACTTGTGATAAATAATGCACTGAGTCTGTGCAAGGTACTAAGTGTATAAAGAGGTATGTGAAGACGTAGGGAGGAGAGAGCTTACAATTTACTTGGGAAGACAAGACACTAATGACAAAAAGTAAGGAATAAGGAAGATAACTCATATTTGTATATAGTTTCATTGTTTACAAAGTTGTTGTTATTCATCCTTCCTTTTGAAGAGGACCAATGACATTATGGGGTAATGCCTTGACTCAGCCTTGAGCTGGATTTAAGTGAGGCAGAGTTAGTTACACAAAGTTGTCAGCTTCACTCTCTTTTCCATAGCCTTCAAACTCCAGGGGAAAGACAAAAGTCAGGATGACTGGTGATGGTCCAGAATGCAGTGGATAATCTTGGTATCTTCCATATCTGACCAAGCTCTCAGTGCCCCACAGTGCCTGCTTCAGTCACTTTTATGGCCTTTGAACAGATTGTTCTCATCTGCCCATTCTACTGGAGGTAGGGTGTAGACATCCCCCTAAACTCACCAATGGACTTGTCAGTTATCCTCAACTTGGTTTAGACTGTTGGCCAAGATGATTTTACCAGGCTGTAGCCATTGCACATGATGTAATTTCTCAGAGCCAGAGGAGACAGCTGGGTGAAAGGTGAACACCAAAAGTGGATGAGCAGCACTGAAAAAGGTTAGGGCACATGGAGTGTTCAGGGAGGACTAGCACCTCTGGGGTGAGGGTTTGCCAAGCCCTTTTAAGGGCTGCTCATCCACTTTGGTGTCCATCTTTCACCTAATTCTTACTTGTGTTTTATAAAGTACTTCAATAGATGGTACTTCAACTGAACTAATTCAATTCAGAAGAATCAATTCTGAAACATTTACTCTAAATACTCTATGCCAGGATCTGAGGATACAAACACAAAATTAATCAGTTCCTGATATTAAGGAGCTCAGATGCTACAGAGAGGGATAGAACATGTACAAAGAAAGGGAAAGAGAATTTCATAAAAAAGAAACAGAGCAGCAATCCTCATAACAACCTTTTGAGATTTGAAAAGGTGTTAAAACTCACTTCACAAGTCATCCAATGGATTTTTCGATCTCATCTACGTGGGCATTTTCTTCAACAATGTAGATTTTGGCCCATCCTTGCCTGCTCACCCTATGTGACTCTTATTCAAATTCATGTTTTTCTATATTTTAACCCTGGCAAGTTCACCCAGTATAGTATGTGAGGGGATTGATTGATGAAGTATGTAGCCTGCCCATCAGTGGTCATTCACTCTTAGGAAATGACTGGCTAATCTTTTTTTTCTGACTCTGTAGCTCTCTGATAATATCCTTTATGCTACTTGCTGGGTAGTTTTTGGACTAGATGACAGCCTGCATCCCCATGAACCTTCTCCACTGCTCTTTAGATGATCCTCCATTTCAATTTTTTATGAACATAGCATAGCATGTTTCTGAGACATACAACATCACCAACAGCTATACTAGTATTAACAAAATGAGAATTAGTTTAAGCACTACAAAATTTCCCAAAGGCAATCCATCCTGCTTTTCTATTACTGTTCATTTCTGGGCCCAGAAAATTACATATTTGTCCCAAATATATGGACTAATGGAAGAGCTCTATAGATAGTACACCTAATAGTATGTAAAAATCTGTACAATAAACATTCTTTATCCACTTTTTTTCTTCTGTGTATATAGTTAGGATACACTCATTTGCATGATTATGGTTCTCTTTTAGAAGGCTTTGTGACATTCCAGGATTTGATGCAACCAATGCAATACTTCTACAAATGGGAACATCTGGAGAATCTTACCATCTCTAGAGATGGCCCTCCTTCATTGCCTTTCACCTTTGCTGAGCAGGAGAATCAGGGAATTACAGAACTTGAGAGCTGGAAGGGAATTCAGCAGCCATTTAGTCCAATCTTCACTCAAAGAAATTTCCATTATAACACACCTGACAAGTGGTTATCCAGTCACTGTGTAAAGACCTTTAAGAAGGGGGAATTCCAACACCTCTCAAGGCAGCCATTATAATTTCAGATCTTCAAATTCAGAGTGCTTTATAACAAAATACAATGAACTTGTTCTAAGTGAGTGGTAGAAATTGTAAGGAATTAAGAAGCATGAAAAGTTACCATGTCCTAAGTAGACCTAAAAAAGGCTAGTAAGAATATATTTACCAGGTGTCTTGCAAATCTAACAAAAAGGGCTTGAAACTAAAAATGAAGGGCTAGAGACAACTCTGCTTGTACATATTTCAAAGTTATAATAAGGAATGACTTCAAAGAAGGAAGAATAGGAGCTGAGAAACCCAGAAATTCATAGGAGATAAAAATCCAATGAAGAAGCCAGTAATAATACTTATGGCCACAGATGTCTATATACAAATGCTCCAAATTTAGGTAACAAACAAGTAGAACTAGAGGTCACTGCAAGGGAGCAAATTTGGCCTCACAGACATCATGGCTCCTTGGTAAGACGAAACTCATGACTAGATCATAGCTCTGGATGGGTATAACTTATTCAAAATAAACAAAGGGGCAGGGTTTGGTAGCATTATATACTGAGAAGATATACTCATGTGAGGACACCCAGAAGTGAGAGGGAGAAGCATGGAGAAGAATACTTGGACTAAAGTTAAAGGAGAGAGAAACAGAAGTTATTTCTGTCATTGGCATATACTAGAGACCATCTGGAAAAAAAAGAAGAAATGTATGAAGGATTTGGGTACTAGCACAAGCCTAGCACAGATGTATGGTATAGCAGTGATGGGATTACTAATTAACCAGGTATTTTCTGTAGTTCTCTCTCTCTGACAAAAGCATAGCAGCTAATAACTTCTTCCCTTGCTTTAATAATAATTTCATCCTTTATAAGGCAAATGAACCAACAAAAGGAAATTCTATTCTGGATCTAATTCTCATAAAGAGGGAGGATATGGTTGCTGGGATGGAAATGATTGGGTGCCTTGAAGGAAAGTAACCACTCCATCCTAGATTTTATGTTAGAGAAAAGGAAAGCAGGCATAGTCTGACATACATTCTAGATTTTGAGAAAACAGATTTCAATGGGTTCAAAGGAAAGAGAGGTAGGATCCTATGGGAGAAGTCAGAGGAAGAGATGGTAAAAAATGAAATTCTAAATCCACAAAGGGAAATAATTTCCAATGAGAAGGGAAAATGGGATTTGTCTAAAAAGACTGAGGCAGATGCACAAAGGACTGGAAAAAAAAAACCAAGTAAAGTAAGATAAACATAAGAGTATGATATGGTCTTGTAAAAATAGTATGAGAAATACTAAGGCTCAGAATTATTTGAAGCTGGTAAGAGAAGCTGAGTGTCACAAAAAAGGCTTTAAAGCACAGAGAAAAAAAGAAGTTCAGAAAAGGACACATAACAGAGAAAGTTTGATAGCACCTTGTTAAATTTAATATATACTTTAAAACTGTATATAACTGATTCCTATTCTGTATAATGAAATGTTTGTGTTAGTGGATAATTAAGTGCATGATAAAAAAAAAAGAACAATTTTTTAAAAGGAAAATACACAGTCACCTCTACATAGCTACCAAATAATGAAGTCTTCTATAGTAAGGTCATCACTATATCTAATCTCCTCACAGTATGTCTAAATCCCATGTCCATCCCCATCATGGGGCTTTTGGAGGGCCCATTCTTCATCCAAGCAATAAATGACTCAGTAGATTTAAATAAACCCAGTGTATTATCATCAAATACAATCTGCAAACTGTAGAATAAAAGGGGATGATATGGCATAAGAAAAAGAACACTAAACTATGAGTCAGAAGTTCTGCAATGAAAACCAGTAATTTCATTTACTAGCTTTGTGTCTCTAGGTAAGTCCTTTAAATTTAATATATAAACTTTCTCATCACAAGTCACCACACAACTTTTTTTTTTGGGGGAGAAAGGGTGAGGGGTAAGAAAAGCACTATGAAAAATGAAAAGTGCCAAACAAGTTAACTTTCTTATTTTAGTATCATTTTTAATGATAATCAAATAGGTTAATTTGTTCTAATAAGCTTTCACTGTCAAGATTATAACTCCAACATGTAAAAACTTATATCTAGAAATTGTTAAATTGTGAAAGGGATTGCTGATCTCTCCAGACCACCCAGAAACCTATCTGGAAACTCTAGGGATTAAATCTGTTCTTCTTTCAGTGTTCAGAGGTACACATTCCTGGTAGAAGGCTAACATGGCATGGTGAACAGCTGGGAAAATGAAATCCTTTGATCCCAAAATGGAAGTAATTCCTTTTTACAAATTGGAGTAATGACATAGAAGCGAGTGTCACTATCAGTACATGGCAAACGGTATATAACACCAAGTTCAAAATGACCACTGAAGTCACAGGAAATAGGGCAGATGCTGAGGCCACAAACATCTGAGCTGTAGAACAAACTTCCTATTCTAATTAAGTCCTCTGCCATTTGGTACTAAGACATTTGTTTTCTTTTCACTTCATTATTAAACTGAAAAACTGGTACGTGGCCCATGAGAGGAAATGAAGAGTTTATCATTAATCTCTCTCAGTTTCTCTCTTTAGAAATTAGGACATGGAAATAAACTGGTGCACCAAGAGATAACCAGTACATAGCTACAAAACGAGACCAGCATATATTCTGGTGGACAAAAATCAGGAATGAATGACATACTAAGTTTCATGTTCAACAAATGAATGAAAAGTAGTTTAAGGGACTTGATAGTTACAATAAGTAGCATCTGGGAAACCTCAATTTAAAAAAAAACAAAACACCACCATAGTGAGTCTAGAAGCCAAGGGAAAAAATTCCATCAAGCAGACCTACACTCAAAAGTTATTTGTCTTAAAAAAAAAACAAAGAAAGAAAAAGAGTCTCACAAGTTTATTGTAACCATCAAGAGTTATAAAGTAGGCAGGGGCAGAAACTTCTCTAAGTCCAGGAAATATCACTATTTCCTAGGGGGTGAAGGTTAGGTAAACTATGAGTTTTACTACAGTTGGAAAGTCAATACCATGGATGAAAGATACCCCAAGCACTCAAATCCTGTGTCTAACTGCTCAGGCACTTGCCACTGCCCAAGAATTTCTGAACCTTTCAGCTTTCTACCTGGGTGATATTTGGAGGAAAAATTTCACTTTCTTCTGGTTTATTCTGCTTAGCTCAAGTCTTCAGAGTCAACTTTAGCTTTTTATTTTCATTAGGTTTGTTTAAACACATGTTGAAACTGTGGTTGATGGTCTGGTTCCTAGACTGCAGATTTGTGGGTGGTAACATGCCATATTTCTGCAAATAAGAAATTGAAAATTCAAACAATATAACTGAGTGCACTTGGAAGGATTTTGTAAGCTCGACTCCTTACAATCTTTGCACAAGGATCTTTCCTAACCTTCAGGTGATTTGAGAATGTGGTTAATCAGAATACCCCCTCACCTAACTACTGAGGTCAATGTTCTTGAAAAGAGGTGTTAATTAACCTGCCTATAAATGAGTATGAGTCTTAGACCTACCAATGATAATATTTCGTTAGTAATCTTCACAAGTAGATAAAGAAACTTTTAATTATATAAGGCTTAAGGAATGAATTATTCTTTTAAGGAACTAAAATGAAGCACTGAGTTAAGTGAGGACAGCAGGACACCAACATTCAAAAGCAGTCACAATGTGAACTCAAAGAGGGAGGCTGTGCAGAGAGTTGAAAAGAAAGCCTTATGAACAAAATGAAGTATAATTTGAAGGAACTCAGTAACATGCAATAAACTCTGCAACAGTTTCAACTGTGAAATAGTCACAGTTGAAATTCATTTTATGCAGAACTATCCTGGGCAATAAACAATGGTGAATCACACAGACACCAAGTAGGCATTTAACACAATACCTGCAGGCTACAAAATACTTTCCTTACAACTCAGTGGATAAGTAGCATTCCTTAATGACACAGCATAGATGTGAAGTCCATGTGGCAAGACACTTCTTTTCAGTAACACTTGGCATACAATATAAAAATAGCTTAACCAATATCATTAACAGCAGCTGATAGACTAAGCAGTATTTTTGCATGTGAAATGAGAATGATACTTATTTTTGTATTAAGAGATGAAGGGAGAGAGATAATGTATGAGGAAGACTATATTATTGCAATTTTGAAATGATTAAAAGATAAATGACATTCAGTGCAACCAAATCTATAGTACAACAGACTAAAACAAACAAACAAAAAATTCTCAGTGCTCTCCTAAAACTTACATGAAACACAACTAGTAGTGGCTTGCTGAAAACATTATGAAGATTTTTTTAAATTTAAAACTACTTTCCATATGAAATAAATTAAGACTGATGAAAGATCTAGTAACCATTAAAATTCTACATCTAACTACTCAATTCATAAAAAAAGTGAAAATACACAGCATCATTCAATAGCAATTATAGCCACACTTCCTAGCCTAATTCCCATTGAGACCAACATGTATAGTTGGAAGACAGTTGCCAATGATGAATTTAGTTTAGTGTTGCCTGAACTGTTCATGTGAGAATTTAGACCCATGGTAAGAAGTGGGTAAAGAGCCATAGTTCTCAAAGCAGGAACAAACACCTAAACCAAGAGTTAAGAATTAAGAAAGGATCATCCAATGATCCTTTGGTTCAATCCAATAAGCATGCATTAAACACCTACTCTGCACCAGGCATCAGTTATTAAAAATAAGCATGATGTAAAAGGCAGTGAAGAGGTGCCTGGTGGGTGTGAACAGCAAAGAACTGGAGCAAAGAATGTCATGAAAGAAATGAATAATTGAAAAACACGGCATGGTCATATGGCAATGGTGAGGGCTAACTGATAGCCCATATGTTTTGCTGCTCAGATTGTCAGGAGAAAGTAAGGAAAGGTCTGAAAACAGTAGTTGGATCTCTTCTGGCCAGCTTATGAGAGGACACAGACAAGTGTCAAGCACCCTGAACTTCAAATCCTTGTCTATAAAATGAGAGTGTTTGATTAGTTAGCCTGTCTATTATTGTATGTTTGGGCTTGATTGAAGAGACTTGACAGAAATTCCCTCAGTGTTTTTTGCTTTAATTCTAGATTCATGAAACAATATACTGATCTATAATTTGGTCTTCTGAATGCATGTTTCCACCTAGAGGGAGTGCCCTTTTTAGATGACTGGTCTTGATTTTCAGGTTAGGTATATCTCCCACAGAAAATCAACAATTGCTATTCCAGTTTATAAATCAGTGTCTTTTAAGGTTTGGCTGTGGGGACTGAGTAGAAAGAACACCTGCTAAGTGGAAAGAAGGTCTGAGTTTGACCCTTGGCTCTGACATTTAATGCTTGTATGACTTTGGACAAATTATTTAACTTTTCTGGGTCTCAATTTCTTCATCTGTCAAAGGAAGGACCTTGGATTAGATGGTACCTAAGGTTACTGGGTATTTTTGTTTTTGTTTTGTAAAGACTGATAACAGTTGGTGTCTAAATATCCAAAGTTGAGGATATGGCTCTGCACTCAACAGTAATTCCATTAAGGCATAGACTCAACTGAGGAAAGCCTGCAACAATCAGCCAGGGTCTTACCCATTATAGCTAAAATCACAAAAGACAACAATTAGGACCTTGCTGCTTTGGGAGGAGGAGAATATAGGTGAGCATGGGAGTTTACAAACTAGTTTTATATTCTTCTAGTTCAGGGCTAGAAAAGATAGGAGAAAGATAAAGACATATAACAGAAACACGGGAAGGCAGAGGGGTGCTGGAAGTCAAATAAAGATTTAGTGGGTGGTGTAAATTTTTTCTGCAGGCCCTAGTGTAATGACAATGGAAAAACACTACTAGTGTTAGTATGTGTCCTTGAGAGGGAGTGCAGAGTTGGAGTGTATGATAGATACAAAACATTCAAAGTATAATGGGAGCCAGACTTAAAAGGTTTCACTAATGTGCAAACTACAATTAACTACAGGGGAGTCCTAAAGAAATGGAAATACCAATACACTAAGCATATAATTTAAAAATCATATGGCCCTGTCTCCTAACTTGCACTGTTAGGAACTACGTTCTCAGAACATCAGCCTCTCCTGTAATCTTTTATTTGGATCAATTTAACTTTAAAACTTAAGGATTCAAAGATCATCTAGTGTGAAGCATTGTTTTTCCTTTGACAGAACACTCCTTTACAATAATGATGACGGGAAGAAGCAGCATCAACTGCAGCAACAGCAAGACAGTCCGAGTCAGACGGACCCATGTCTGGACAATAAAAGGGCTACCACTGTCCAGTACTCCCCTCTGCCTTTTGCCCCTTCACCAGTCACGCTGGGGAAGGAGGAAGGGAAGGGCAGCAGGAGCTAGTGCAGTGACTCATTAACCCTAGGCCAAAGTAATTAGCACATTCTGCAACACACGTTGGGGGCTTAAAGCTTTATAAGTCACCTGCTACCTGTTCTACCCCAAAAGCTTAACATTTCCCACATCTTGTTTGTCTCTATATTACCCAATCACCTCTCTGTATTAATCAGTCATCACATGCAACCCTCACCTCCTAAACTTTTTCCTTAACCCTACCCTGCCCATGTCTCACTCCAAACCTCAACCAATCCTTCCACTGGGCCCTCTGGAATTCCAATTGTATTGTGAACAAACTTCCTTACATCCTAGACGTCTTTATGTCATGTTCTTTCCATCTGAAAGCTCTCACTGAGGCCCAGTATCCCTCTGAGATATTGCATCCCTGGCCATACCCTCCAGGACCAGCTATGTGTTCTCTAAGAACCTCAACAAGCAATCCTGGAAGGGATGTTGCAATAATTCTTACTCCCTAGTGCCACTTCCAGATTCTTGATTAACAAACTTTCCTTACTCTGAAGTCCACATTATGGTGGCAGTTTTACCCATGAGCCCCCAGGACATTTCTTCTTTCCTTTCTCAAGTTGTTGAGCACTCATTTTACTACCTTCTCACCAACTCCTGCCACCTCTCTACTGGGGGACATCAAAACATTCACACTTATGTTCCCTCAAACTCACTAACCTTCAGATTCCTGTTTCCTTTCCATGAACTACTCCTTCACTCCAACTCAGTCATCTCTAAAGGCATACCAGATCTCACCATTACCCACAAACCTTCTATTTCCTTAATTAGAAATCCTAGGGGCAGCTAGGTGGCACAGTGGATAGAGCACCGGCCCTGAAGTCAGGAGGACCTGAGTTCAAATCCGGCCTCAGACCAAACACTTCACACTTACTAACTGTGTGACCCTGGGCAAGTCACTCAACCTCAACTGCCTTAAAAAAAAATCCTTATCTGATTATAACTGCCCATCATTCCATATTTCTCTATGCCTCAACCCTCCCTAAAACCTATTCTTTACCTTCTTTGAAACCATCAGTCTCTCTACCCCTCAGTACTTTCTCAGGCCATTAGCTCTGTTCTGACTTCACTTTTGTCTTTTCAATTTTGAGCCCACAGTTAGCCATTAAATCTCTATACTGTCCTCTGTTCTCCCTTTGCCCCTCTGTCCTATTGCTGCTCACCTCTTGGAAATTTCAGGCTTGAATTATTTCCATCATTTGCCATATGCTCCTACTCACAGACAGCAGAACAAAGCTGGAGGAAGTCACAGAATCATCCTGACCAGGCACATTATACATTCACAATATCCAACTTAACTGGCCCTCACAAAGTAGTCCTTTTAATCTTCTCTAGCTGATTCTACATCCCACAGAAGCTATTTCGAACCTTCTCATCTTTCCCCAGGTCTCCCCTTTTACCTAACATCTCTCCCAGCTGAGGAACTCATCTCTTTACTGAAAACAGTGAGGCCATTTGATGTGAACTCTCCCTCCTTCCATTTTTTTTTATCATAAAATCCTAAGACAACCCTATTCTCTTCTGAAAATAATGTCCTTATCCTTGCCAAGGCCAACTCGTCTACATGTGTTCTTGATCCCATCCCCACCTGTCTTTTCTTGAAGACTGCAACTTCTCTTTTCTCTCAATTCTTCAATCTTACCCTATCTACTGGTTTACTTACTTCAAACCTACCCAAGTCTCTCTGAAACTTAAAAAAACTTTCACTAAGCCCTACTATCATTTCAAGCTATCTTCCTATGGTTCGTTTCTCAGCAAAACTTGTAGAAAAAGCTATCTATACTCATTGCATTCATTTTCTTTCCTCTCACTCACTCCTTAACTCTTCGTAATCTGTCTTCTGGCCTCACTCAATAAAAACTTTTCTCCAAAGTCACCAATGATCTTTTTTTAAAAATTAAAGTTTATTTTATTTTTCAATTAACAAGTATTTATTTTTCTCCCTTTCTCCCCCTTTTCCTTAAAAAGAAAAAAAAGTCTTTGCAACAAATAGTCAAGTAAAACAAATTCCCATACTGGCCATATTAAAAAGTATGTCTCATTCTGCATATTTAATCTATCATCTCTCTGTCAGAAGATCTATAGCGTTCTTCATCATCAGTTCTCTAGAATTATGATTGATCAATATGTTGATTAGAATTCAACTTTTCTCTTTTTCAAAAAATGTTTTTTGCTACAATATAATATTGTTCTCCTGGCCCAGGTCACTTCACTCTGCACCAGTTCATAAGTGTCCTTCCAGGTCTTCTCTAAAACTGCATCCTTTGTTATTTCTTAATACAATCTTAGTTGCAATGACTTTGTACAAAAACTTTTAAATTTTATGCCCATTTTATGGTTTTTCCTATCCTCTCTAGTCCTTTTTTGATCAAGAACTCTTCCCTTATACATAGGTCTCAAAGATAGTTTCTTACTTCCCCTTATAATTTGTATAAATAATTTTATAGTTAGGTCATGTAACTATTTATTTTGGTACATGGTGAGAAGGTTTGGTCTAAACATAATTTCCGTCAGACTACTTTCCAGTTTTCCCATTGGATTTTTGTCAAACAGTAACTTTTTACCCCAGTAGTTAGAGTTACAAACACTTATCAAACACTAAGTTCCTATATTCATTTGCTTCTTTCTGTATGTCACATCCAGTGGTCTCTTAGTTGTCAGATCTGATGGTTTTTACTCAGTCCTCACCATTCTGAACCAATCTGCTGCATCTGTTACTGCTGACCACATTCTCCTGGATACTTTCTATTACCTGCATTTTCATGACATTACTCTTTCCTGGTCCTTCCCCATCTGTCTGACTTCTCCTTTTCTGAATCTTTCTCATTCATCACCCATTTCATACTCCTTAACTGTGGATGTTCCCCAATGATCTGTCCTAGGCTTTCTTCTCTTCTCTTTCTATACTGTTTCTCTTGCTGAAATCATTAGCAACCAAGGGTTTAATGATCTTCTCTATGCAGATGATTCACAGATCTACATACCCATCTACAGTCTTCTTCCTGCATCACTAAAGGCCTATTGGACATTTCAAATTAGACATCTAAGAAATGTCTCAAAACTCAATTCTTTATCTTTTCCTCCAAACTCTCCTGTCTTCCAAACGTTTCTATTTCTGTTGAGAGGACTGCCACTCTTCTGATCTCCTAAGTCCATAACCTTATTGTTATTTTCAACTCTTCACTCCCCTTGTCCCATATATCTAAGTTAAATCTTGACATTTCTACCTCTACAACTTGCATATCCATTCCCTACTCTATCCACACAACTACCAACTTAGTTCGAGTTCTCATCACTTCTCATTTGTTATTGCAACAATTAATTGGTATCCTGCCTCAAGCTTCTCTCTCCATTCCAGTTCATCCTACACACAACTGTCAAAGTAATTTCTGCTAAGTATAGATGCCTTCAGGATAGAATATAAACTCTTCTGTTTGGCTTTTAAAGTCAACAACTTGGCCCCAACCTATCTTTCTGGTCTCATAGGACATTAGTCTCCTTCTTACCCTCTGCAGTGCAGCCAAATTAGCCTTTCGTTATTTCTCATACGTGACATTCCACATGCCAAACCTAGAGTTGGCCTGGAATGTACTCCCGTCCATACTTCTGCTCTCAGAATCCCTCTCCTCCTTTAAGAGCTCAAGTAGTACCTCCTATGTACGTAAAGAGTTTCCTGATCTGTCTTCTCTTCTAAAACACCTTGTATTTACTAGTTTCCATTTATTTTCTTTATATTTATTGTTTGTATTTTAATATATACTTGTCACCCCAATTAAAATTTAAGCTATCTGAAAGTAGAAATTGTTTCATTCTTTGTATTTGTATTCATAGAGCTTAGCATAGTGCCAATACTTAATTAAATGCTTATTGACTGACTTATAAAGACAAAAATATTTTCAGTGACTTGGGTATTTTTACTGAAAAATAGGTCTAGTGTTAAAAAAAATTATATGAAGTTAAACTTCATGCAACTTAACTATTTAATAAGAACTTCAATTTTAGTGTTAAATACACCTAAGTAATACTGTTTAAACCGCATTCCTATGAAATGCTGGGTCTTGTCAAGTCCGAAATTATAAAACAATTCATTGTCTTATCAGCATGTTCCTATGATAATTAATCTTTCTAAACAGAACAGGAAACTAAATGTTGAAATGAAAATTCTTCCTGTTGTATTAATTTAAAAATTACTTATGCTACTATCAGTTATTTTTCTAAAAGAGAAGAATGGCAAATTCATCCACAATGCCTTCCTAAAACCTGATGTCTCACCAAGGCTCTTGTGTGTGTGTTCCCATAGATCACAATTGCCCTTGGCCTATCTGCCTTAATGGTAGTTGTGAGCAATATTCAGTTTTCTCCTGCAAGAACACTGTGAACAAAGCAATACTCATCATTCCCAAAACATCCACTGAGTTCCAAAATATTTCCTCAGAAAAAAAGGACTTATTGCTTTTTTCCCCCACTAGATTGCTATGCCTGAGTCATTACATTATCTGGAGCTTTAGCAAGGCATGAAATTCCATTTTATATCAATTAGTAATTCCTTAGTAAGGGTGCTATGGGTCTTTGAAAAATATTAGTTGTTATGAATTTATATGCCCCTTTCTTCTTTCAAAATTGTTGCTTTTAAAATAAATACAAATTCCAAGTAGAAGAATCTATTTTAATTATTTAACATTTATTTGAGTGACAGCAGTATATACCAGACACTGCCCTAAATTAATATGAACTATTTCTTTTCAATTTACAGCAGAATTTTCCTCAAGTATGATATCAACAAAAACCCCAATTCAGGAAAGAACAAATATTTCCTCCACTTGAAAATCATCAAGCTATTCCTTATTATAAGAATCTTCTCTTTGTCTCCTATATATATGTAAATGACCATTCTTTTGGCGTTTGTTGGGTTCAGAATAAAAATTAAAATAATAATCCAAGTGTAGAGAATTACAGATCCTTCCTCATTTCAAAATTCATTAAGTCATTTATCACAAAAAAATGATTTGAATACCCATATTTTTATGCAGCTAGGCTCATAATAGAGGCACTATGCCAAACTGGGTTTTACTAGAGCCATTTCCAATTTTCATGTAATTATTCTATGTAATAATTTTAATGGTCTGTTACATGTTAAGCTGGCAAGTTTATGCACTTTCTAACCACCTAATTTAAAATAAGAAAATTGTATTTTAACCTGCTATTTATATTTTGACTGAATCTAAAATGTATTAATAATGGCACATAAAGTCAATAAATGAGCTATTATTTTCTGAATGTGTAAAAAACATATATAGTGATATCAACAGCATTAACTTTTCCTGCCAAATAAAGAAGTAATTAAACATATTTTAACTATAAAATCAGTATTGCTCTAATTTTTTAAAAAACAAAAGATTTACCTTATTATTTTTTGTATCAGACATGTAGTCATATGAATGGTAACTCAATACTTACTGTATAAAATATGAACTATGAAAATGTTTTACAGCTGGTTTTGATCAGCTTCCTTTGTTTAACATTAAGAGTTAACCTCCAAAAGACACAGACAAACTGCATATCCTACAGGTAATGGTAACCAGATGGGATGTTCTCCCTGAAAGCTGTTCTTGGGTCAAAGTCAGGGTAGGAATGGTCTTGGCAAAAATCTGGATTTTTTCAGGTGGCAATTTACATAGATGAACAGGGGGAAAAAAAGGGCTTCAGGCTTTTAAAATAGAGAAAAATGAGATAGTGATCACACACAGCCATTTAATTAAATTCAAAATGACCCCTTTTATTATCAGCCACTTTGTTCTGTCAAAGTGAAGAGGACTTTACCTGCCTGTGGCAGATGAGTTGGAGACTCAATAGCCCCAGGGATCAGTCTTCCTGTTCCTACTGGTAAGCTTTTTTTTTCCTAATTGTAAACAGGAAAAGAGAATAATGGAGTCTTCTAGTTGGTCAGGGCCTCAGAGGTGATGAAAGTCAACCTTAAGCTGAAGTGTGAATCTCTTCTACAGGATTCTTCTCAAGCTATTACCCAGACTAGACCAGCAGACTCTCAGTGGGAAGGAACTCACTATCTTCTAAAACATAAGCTATCCTCTTTAGGACATGGTTCTTAATTGTTCTAGATATTATACTTCAATCACTTCAGTTTAGGATTACATTTTTCTAAACAGCCATATCATACTTTTGAGTTGCTTTCAAGTTCCCTAAAACTCACAAGTCTCACCCCCAACACACACATGTACAGTCCCTCTCCCCCAACATTGTGATTTTTTGGACAGAAATCCCAAAGCCTGTCATTTATGCAGTTGCTTTTCTGAACCTAAGTGTAGGATTATACACTTACCCCATTAAATTTTGTTTTCTTAGATTTGGCTTTTCGTTCCAGCCCCTTGAGATCTTTTATGATTTTGAGCCTACGTATTAAACACCTCTCCTAGCTTCCTGTATTCCACAAATGTGATGAACATGACATCTGTGTCTTCTTCTACATCACTACCTTAAAAATGAAGAGAATAAAGCCAAGAACTTGAATACAGCTGTAGGCAGATGAAGATCATAAAACTTAGAGTTAGAAAAGACCCTAAAGAGCATTTAATCCAACTGTCTCATTTTAAAATGAAGAAGGAATATGAAATACGGAAAGTTTAAGTAGAAGCATACCTTGTTTTATTGTGCTTCACTTTATTATGCTTCACAGATATTGTATTTTTTGTTTGTTTTTTACAAATTGAAGATTTGTGGCAACTCTGTGTCAAGCAAGTCTTTTGTCACCATTTTTTTCCCCAAGAGCATGTGCTCACATCGTGTCTCTGTATCACATTTTGGCAGTTCTTGCAATATTTCAAGCTTTTTCATTATTATTATATATGTCATGGTGATCTGTGATCAGTGATCTTTGATGTTACCATTCTAATTGTTTTGGGGTGCCATGAACCATACCCATGTAAGACGGCAAACTTAATTTATGAATGTTGTGTGTGTTCTGATTGCTTCACCCAATAGCTGTTCCCCATTTATCTCCCTTTCCTCAGACACAACAATATTGAAATGAGACCAATTAATGACTTTACAATGGCCTCTAAGTGTTCAAGTGAAAGGAGGAGTCAATCGAGACAAACTTCATTGTTTTCTTATTTTAAGAAATTGCCACAGCCACCCCAACTTTCAGCAACTACCACCCTGATAAGTCAGCAGCCATGAACATCAAGGCAAGACCCTCCAGCAGCAAAAAGATTATGACTTGCTGAAGGCTCAGATGATGCTTAGTATTTTTTTTAGTAATAAAATTTTTTTTTAGTACAAAAATTTTTGATTAGGGTATGTATACTTTTTTTTAAAAGACTTAAAAATTTTGCATAATTAATGGGCTACAATTTAGTGTAAACATAACTTTTATATGTACTGGGAAACCAAAAAATTCATGTGACTCACTTTATTGCAGTGATCTAGAACCAAACCTGCAAAATCTCCAAGGTATGCCCATAATTTGCCCTAGTATACATGCACAGTAAGCTAGGATTTGAACCCAGATCTACTGCCTGGAGATTCATTAGTTTTTCTACTATATCACTCTTTCCTTAAAGTCTATATCACAGAATTGTTTCATTTTTGCATCTTTGTATCTCCAAGTGTTCATCAGAGTAGATATTTAATAAATCCTCATCAACTGAAGATATAAGATTTTAAAGAGGAAGAAAGCATCACAATTTGCTCCAACTTCACCACAATCTTATGAAACAATCCCCTAAACTTTTTTGGAACTGTAATAAGTTGAATTTGACACCTTATTCTCCAAACCTTATCCTCTCAATACAATCCAACAGCATTTATTAAGGACCAACTGTATGAAAGACATGGACTACTTGCTGACAATACAGAGACAACTCCCTTCCTCCCATGATCCCTATCTTCAGGAAGCTTACATAGGACTGGGGACAGGAGGAGGAGGAGAGAGCAATAAAAACTTAATAGCTGGGGGCGGGGGGGGGGCATGGGAGATGGGTAAAGGCTTCGTATAGGAGATGGCTCATGAGCTGAGACACAAAGAAAGCTATGGACTCTAAGAGATAAGTGAAGAGGAAGCATATTCCAGGATTGAAGGACAGCCAACATAAAGACACAGAGATCGGAGATGGAATATCCAATTCAAGGAATAGCAAGCATGCCAGTTTGGCTGGAACGTTAGAGTATGTAAAAGGTAGTAATGTGAAATAAGCTTAAAAAGGTAGGATAAAGCACTCCCAAAGTGCCTTTAAGACATAAACTGAATTTACCTGCATAAAAATCACAGTTACCTCCTATAATGGAGGGGGAAAACAAAGGGAGAAAGCTCACCACAAAAACAACGAACGAGCTGTGCAGTTTACCTTACCAAGTAATGCGTTACAGTAGATTCAATAAACACCTAATAAATACTCCCCATAATTTCAATTAAATATCATATTCTCAGTGGATGAGTTTCTAAAATACTAAACTGATATAGGAGATGAGAAGAAAGAACAAGAAAAAAGTAGAAGAAAAAAGAGGAAAGGTAGAGAGATAGGATGCACTCCATGGCGTAATACACATAAGCAGAAGATGAACCCCAATGAACACAACACCACTTCCTGAGGGACACCTAGCACTGCCAAAAATCAAAGAGACAGTCTTATCAGAAGCTTTCCATAAGTCTCCTCAGATAAGGGTCAACAATTTTTCCTTCCTCCCTCAAATACATGGGGGCTCAACATATAAAGGTCAGGATCATAGATTTAGAGTTAGAAGGGACCTTAGAAGTGAGAACTAGTCCAACTCCCTCATTTTGCAGAGAGGGAAACTAAGGACCAGAGGTTTGCAAAGGTCATAAAGATATTAAGTGACAAGTCCAGGATTTGAACTCCACTTTTCTCACTCCAAATCTAGTGATCTTTCCACTGTACCTCAAGGACTCCTTTCAGGCAAATGATTTTAATTATTGGTTCCTTAAACAGAAAACCTATAGAAAAATCTGAAGCCATTGTCTTCCTCCCTTAATTAACTCTCTCCCAGTTTTCCTATAACTTGATTCCACCCTTCATGTAGTTATCCATGCTCAGACTGTGAATCATTTACTCAAGATATAGAATAAAACATTATTTTTGGACTTAATCATGATAAGAATTTGTTTTGCTTGACTATTTGCTATAAGGGTTTAATTTTTTTCCTTTTTTAATAGGGGTTTCATGAAAAAGAAAATAAAAGCTTATTAACTGAAAAAATTCTAAATTAAACTATGAATTGTTTATTCACTTTTTCCTATATCACTCACCCATTCTTCATAAAAATAGTTCCTAAATATTCATTCCTCTCCCAGCTCAATATTATCACCTCATGACTAGATAAATCTAACAGCCTCTTTTATGGACTTGATTTGGCATCCTACCACCATCACCACCACCACATACCTATTTAATTCATTTTTTAAACCTCACATTTTAATTGACTCATTTTGAAATGATGAATTATGGGACACATTAGGTTAAAAAAAACCCAGAAGACTTTTATTATGTTAAATAAAAATTTAACTGGCTTTGTATTCATTATTTTTCAATACAATAAAAGTAGTTTTTCATGATAGCCATTATTTTTAAACCCTGAATCAAGCCATTCTTTGCATTTAGGCAGATCCCATCAGCCAATTTGCAGGTGGGCTGGACCATTTGGCCATGGGCCAGTTTTCACACATAAATTATAATATACATGCTTTTTTTTTGCCCTGATTTGAAATGTGTTGGTTGAGGTAAAAGAATGGGTAACTGAATGCATAGTTGTTTATTTTATTTTCTATTAATATAACCTTGATGCCATACTAGATCGGTACACTCTCTCAGGATACTCCCCCTAAAGAGGAAAGCCTCAGAGGAGTCAGCTTTGATTAGGCAGTAGCAGCAGCTGTAGCTAAAAATCTAGTTCCTGCTTTTCCTGGCTCTACTCACTTCTCCCTCTGGTAAACATATTGTCACTTCCACTTCCCTTTTTGTTGATATGTCTACCTGATCTAGGGAAAATGAAGGAGACGTGTAATCGTCCTTCATAGCTAAAATGAAGAAAATGGTTGTTGCTGGAGGAAATGGCAAGTGATGTAGGAATTTGCCTTGAAGGATTAATGAAAGAGAAACAAGGCAAACACTCCTCAAACACACAGAGAAGCCTCTCAAATGCCATCCCCTCTACTAGTCACTGTGTGAAAGACATAGGAGCCAACATCACCAGTGGAAAAGAAAATTACCAAAGGCAGATGTGGAACACAAAGGAGGAAATACCAAAAAGGTACACTGGCAACTGGAATGAGGCCACCATCAACACTTGTCAGTTCTCCAATGGAGTATGTAGCAGCAGGAGTGCTGGTCACTCAAATCTAGGAGTAGAATAGACTCTCTCAGAGAAACTGATCTGAGGTGAGGGAATAAAACTATGAGAAAAGAAAAGGCTTCGTAAAATCTCTTAGTGCTTGCACTATAATACCTGAATTGCCATCCAGTTAAAGGACATACTTTGACAAAACATTACCAAATCACACACATCACTTTTACTTGGATTATTTTAAAAAGTCAAGCACCTGTGATGTGTTATACTCATTAAGAACAAATAATAAATCTTTCTCAAAACATCTAAAACCTGTGAAGGAATTAGGTAAGTATAACTTGGATAAATGCTTTATTTTAACAGTAATAAGTACTTTTTATTACAGTGTTTAATTTTAATAAGCCACTGTATAATAAGCTAATGAAGTAAAACTGTCAGTTAAGAAAACCATAGGTAAATAACATTTTGGCTATGTGGAGACCATTTAGTCCATTGTTGGACTAAAAGGGCTTTAAAGAACAATTAAGAGGAACTAGTCACTGCTCAGAGTAATAGGCCCTTTTACTTGGCATGTTTATGGGAAGATCCAAAAGGGAAGGGCTTGTGACTTAACTGGAGATACCCAAGGGAGGAGACAGGAACACAAGAAAGTACTATGGGAAATCCAAAGAGCCCAACACATTAGGGCCAGGACTGACTCCTCCAAACATGTTAAATTTCATGGTTTTAATTATCATCTCTATGCAAATAATTACCATATCTATATAACTAATCTTAATATCTCTCCAGAGCACCAGTCTCGCATCATCAATTGCCTCTTAGACATTTCAAACAGGATGTCCTATAGCTATCCCAAACACTCAACATGTTCAAAACAGAATGTTTACTTTTCTGCCAAATCCTGCTCTCTTCTCAACTTCCCTATCAGTGTTGAGTGTACCGCTATCCTCCTACTTATCCAAACTCCCAGCTTTGGTATCACCCTTGACATCCATCCCCTTCTCTCCACTCTTCCATCTGCTTCGCTGGTACCTGCTCCTCATCACCTTTTGCATGGACTATTGCAATAGCTGCCTTTAACACTACACACACATATTATATTTTATTTTTTTGATTTAGCAAAAATCTGCCTTCTTTTCTTCTCACCTCCACATTGAGAGCAAAACCCATTACAAACATGTATAGTCAAACCAAACAAAGGTCCACACTGGATGAGATTTTTAAAAAATCCAGACTCAAGGTGGGTAACAGGTTTCATCATTAGTCCTCTAGAATCCTGTCAGATCATTAAGCCTATACAATTAGGCATCTTACATACAAAAGACAGGATGAGGGGGAGTAGCTGACACTTGAACCTCATTTTCACGTGAACTAGTCAAAAGAAGAAGACTACACATACACACACATCTGGATACAGAAGTACATCTCATTCAACAGGAAAATAAGAAGGAAAGAGGAGAAAAGATAAGCATGAATTAGAGAGAGGGTGGATTAACTATAGATTAGTCCTAAGCAAAACAAACTCTATGCAAAGTCATTTCTGGCTCTTTTTGAGGTGGCTTATAATTGTAATCTGAGATGGTGCCCATAAATTGGGGAATGGCTGAAAAAGATGTGATATTCTATTGTGCTCTAAGAAATGATAAAGAAGAAGATTTCAGAGAAACCTGGAAAGGTACATATGAACTGATACAGAGAAAAGTGAACAGAACTAGAAGAACAATTTATATAATGACAAAACAGACAACTATGAGAGCATTAGGAATACCTACTTGTAGATCCCGATTATGGGACGTAATTTCCCCTTCCCCCTCAAGTATATTCCTTTTCCTTTCTCTTTCCATTTGTCTCTTAAGATTATTAAGACATAACAAAAACACTCCCAGGACTCATCTAACTAGACTTCCTATATGAGCCTGGACGATGATGATGATGATAATGATAAGGTTCAGAAGGCAAAATACATATCACAGAATTTAAGCAGTTTATACTTGCTTAGTCCTTTATTTCTATTTCATTTCTATTTCTCTTTTTATATTTCTCTTAACTTCTGTGTTTGAACTTCAAAGCTCTTACATGGTTCTAGTATTTTCATTTGGAACGCTTAAAATTCCTCCATTTCATTAAAGATACTATTTTTTCCTCTACAGAATTATACTCACTTTTTCTGGGTAAATTATTCTTAGCTGTAAGCCTATATCCTTTGTCTTCCAGAATATCATATACCAAATTCACCACTCCTTTACAGTGGTGGCTGCTAAATTGTGTATGATCCTTACTAAAGCTCTTTAAATTCTTTCTTTCTGGCTGCTTTTAGTATATTTTTTCCTTTGATTTGTGAGCTCCGTATTTTGGCTAAAATATTTCTAGGAGTTTTTATTTTGGGGTTTCTTTCACAAAGTGACCAATAGATTCTTTGTATTTCCACTTTGGCTCCTGGTTCTACATCTGGTCTGTTTTCTCTAAATACTTCTTCAAATAGGATGTCTAAGATTCTTTTTGTTGTTGTTGTTATAGAATTCAGGTAGTGCAATGATTCTTACATTTTTTTCTCCCCAAACTGTTTTCAGGTCACTTGTTTTTGCTGTGATGTATATCAAATTTTCTTCTATTTTTTCCTCATCTTTTGATTTTGTTTTAGTATTTCTTCTTGTGTTATAAAATCACTGGATTCTACTTGGTCCATTCCAGTTTTTAGGGAGGTTGTTGCTTCAATAGTTTTCTACCTTTTCTGTCAAGCTATTATTTCCCTTTCCAATCCTTACTTCCATAACTCTCATGTCTTTTCCATTCCTCCCCCCAGCACTCTCATTTCATTGATAAATTTTTAAATAATTCTTTTTAAAAATTCTTATATCATCTCTTCTAGGAATTGTAGTGGAATTTGAGCCCAACCTATTGTTTTTCTTTGAGGGTTTACTTGTAAATGTTTTGCAAGTCATTTTCTTCTTCTGGCTTTGTGTCTTAAGAATCTCTGTCAACCCTACTAGGACCTTTCCTCTGACATTATCTTTTATTTGCACTGTATGTATCTTGTACGTAAGATTTCTTTTTGATGTTGTCTCCTCCATTAGAATGTGAAGTTCTTGAGAGCAGAGACCATATTTTTGCCATTTTTTGTATCCTGAGTGTTTAGCACAGGGCCTGACACATAGTAAGCACTTAATAAAGGCTTGCTGACTATGTCAGTGTAAGTTCTGGTAGATTTTTGCCATAATATAAAAGTGTAAAGTTATTTGTTATCTGTGGACTAGCCTAGTTAAATGTAAAGAGGTTCATCACCAGAAGTCTGCCACCAGGCAGAAGTTTTTATTCAACTGTAATTACTCATGAAGACCATTTATTAAGGTATGAGGGGGACACAGTTTGCATCAGCAAAGGATATATACTTATCTAATAAAAGCAAAGTGCTTTGTGTACCGTAAACAATTAATAAATGTTAAGAGAATGCATATAAGTAGAAGTAAATACAGATGGAGATAATGTGTAAAAGGCATGTTTTCTAGTATTATTAGCCATCATTATACAACTATTATACAAGCCTTAATATTATAAAACTGCACTCAGGCTTTTGGACTGCCCTATACATTTAGATGAAGATTGAAAGGTAGAAATTTGAGGGAAAGAAAAAACAACAACAGTGCCATAAGTACATCATCTGCTGTGTCTCTACAATCTATCAAAAAGGGTACCTCATCTTTCATTATCTGGTCACTCCTATGCATTCTCACTACAACCACCCACAGTTCAAACCCATGTTTCTTTTTGCCTAAAATATTATAACAGCCCCCTACTGGTCTTTCTAAATCCAATCTCTCTCCTCTCCAACTCACCCTCCACACCACTGAGTACTCTGCCTATTGAACATTTATGATCATCAGATATTGTTCAGGATGAGCCCTCAGAAACCACCTAATGCTACCTTCTAATTTTCTGGGTAGGTTTAGTGACTTGCCTATGGTCATACAGGTAGTAGGTATCTGATGCAGTAAGAAATAACAGCTCAAACCATGAATGACTCCCCATTGCCTACAGAATGAAATATAAACTCTTGAATCTTGCACACAAAGCATTCCCACAATCTGGTTCAAACCTGTCTGACCATTCTTATACTATTTCCTGTTGAAATTTCTCTACTCCGGTATAACTGTGCTATTCCCTGTCTCCTTTCTTATTCTGTTCTCTCCCAGCTCCATGATTTTACTCATCTGTTCCTATCCTAGAAATAGATTACACCTTCCCCTCATCTCCAATATCATCTTTTAAAGGCCTTCTGTTCGAGGCTCAATTCAAATACATAACACCATCTTTCCTAACATACTTTCTGTTCCCTTTATGTCCCCCCAGCCCCATCCCCTGATAAAAGAGACATCTTTTAGATTTTTAATAGTATGTTTCATGGATCTCTTTTTTGCATTTATCTCCTCTTGTATCATCATTATTTCTGCAGTTACCTTGAGTTGCAAAGAGCAAATGCCTAGCAAAATTCCTGGAACACAATAGGGGCTTAATAACTGTTTGTTAAATAAATTAGCTATTTCTAAGATGTTACATATAGTGTGTAAAGTCTCCGAATGCCCTGTATACTAATAGCAAGAATATTTCCATCTACTAAAATAAAACAATGCTTACAATGGCAGATTTAGGTTCTAATAAACGAAACAAAAAATGACTCTCCTAGAAATCAGACACAGGAATTAGGCTTAAATGATGTATAAAAATTTACTTTTGTTTAGGCAATTCATGACTTACTCATAACAAAATTGTTGACACAATGGTGAATAGCAACAACTCAGAAATAATTACACTTATACAAAGAATCTATATTTAACAGTTTTGGGGAAAAAACACTCATCTCGATCTGAAACTTTAAAAAAATGCTAAAATGAGAAATTTTTGTGATAGACAAAAAAATAAAATAAAGTTAGCCTGCTGAGTGACTTATCAGAAAAAAATCACATTGGAACTTAGATGTGTAAGAGCTCATGATTATCCTCTGACATTTAATGACTAATAGTTAAATCAGTTACTAGAACATTTTCCAATGTTTTGCATAAACAACAAAAGAGCTTTGAAACTTTAGTTTGGCTAATTAATTCTAGCATATATTATATTGAAAGAATATTAAAAAAGCAAAGATAAGTTCAAATATGCATAAAGATGCCAGTACAGAGTTAGAGACTCAAGGAGATATATAGAAATGGCAGGAATTAAGAGTGGAAAATAGAAGTGAAAGGAAGAGATAAGAGAGGCAATTTTGTTTAAAATCAGTGAAAAGTTAATGAGAATGTTTTAATGTGACTATTTCATTTCTGGATACTATGTAAATAAAGATTAAAGAAGTATTAAAGAAAATTTTAAAAATGGCAATCTTTAATTACTTCATCTTAACAGTTTTAAGTTATTGTACTTAGATGACTGATATTCTCATAAAAGTGATCGTGCTTTTTGCTGAGAGTGTTTCTCAGTTTAAGCTGAGAACATTAGGCTTGAAGGATAGGCCCATGGCTCGAGAGCAGTGAGGGCCCTCAGAGGCCATCTAGTCCAAGCCTGTCAGATTACACAGGGAAGTGAAGTGACTTGCCCAAAGTTCCATGGGAAGCATATATGAAAGGTGGGGTTTAAACTGAAGTCACCTCATTTCAGAGGTATAGTCCCTTGTGCTAAGTATTGTTTCATGCCTGCAAATGCTCTTTCATTCATGTTCTCAAGAGGATGATCAGAACCAAAGCTGGAGAGAAGCTGGAGGTCATCTACACTGAAAGTAGGAGAAGGGCTGTGATATTTCTTGGGTTACATGGCTAATAAGCAATAGTGCTGACATCTGAACACAGGTCCTCTGATTCAAACGATTTCAGAGGAGGAAAAACCCTTAGAAATTTAGTCCAGTGTTCTCACTTTACAGAGAGAGAGCTCTAGTTGTGGTGGTTAGAGAGCTGGCTTGGAGCCACGGAGAGCTGGGTTCAGGTCCCACTTCTGTGTCACACTGTGCAAGACACTTAATCTCTCACATTCTAGGGACTCTCTAAGACTCTAGGTTGCACAGAAAAGTGCTAACCTGCATTGGTAAAGGGAATTTCTTCATCTGAGAGTTCCTGATACCAATGAAATAAAATATCCAGTCCCTATTCCTCTCATTTTAGTGATAAGGAAACTGAGATTCAGAGAAAGTGACTTACAATGGGGCAGCTAGGTGGCACAATGGATAGAGCACTGGTCCTGGAGACAGGAGGACCTGAGTTCAAATTTGGTCTCAGACGCTTGATGCTTACTAGCTGTGTGATCTTGGGCAAGTCACTTAACCCTACTGCCTAGCCAAAAAAAAAAAGAATCAAACAAGTAGTAAGTATGAGAAGCAGGATTCAAACCAAGATCCTCTGCCTCTGGAGCCAGAGTACTTTCTACTGTATCAAGAGACAATTGAATTCCAAATCCCAGAGTATGTGTGACTTCAAGTGACTCAATTAATCTCTTGGGTCCTCACTTTCTTCCTCTTTACAAGGTAGACAAGAGTGTTTCCTCTTATTGGAAGTAAGACAACATGAAAGGATGCTTTCTGTTGTACCTGTCCCTTCTTCACCCCCCACCCTCCCTACATACACCTGGAACATCAGTACAATTTCTGGCCCAGTCCTCATCATCCCCATCTGGGGAAGCAGCTCCTGTAGTAAAAGGAATAGACATCCCCACCCACTACAAACCAATTGCCACCCACAGGACAGGCAGGCCAGACTGGCGAATGTGGCAAGGAACCCTGAAGGAGATACAGGAGGCAGCAAATGTCAGGCAAGTCAGACCTTGACTGCCTCAGGTCTGGATGGAGACAGCCCAGGACCCTGAACCCAAGAGCCCTTAGGAAGAGCAATGCTTTCAGCCCAGCCCCCTCAGCCATTATGTTGGGAAGCAGCCCTGTGGAGATGCAGCCTGGCTACTGCTCCTTCAGGGCTGAAAACCCAGGAAAGAAAGTTCTCCCAACTAAAACCCTTAGCATTTTCAAATGGTTCCACATCAGAAAGTGATATGATTTCATCAGTGGAAATGACCTGAAAAGAGAGCATTAACATTGGCTTTGTTCCTGCCCCTGAAGATCATGAGACCTTTCCAACTGACTTGCAGCTGAAACCTTCCCTATATGTTGTCTCCTCCATTGGAACGGGAACTCATTGAGAGCATGGGATATCTTACTTTTCTATTTGTATCCCCAGTACTTAGAACACTGTTTTGTACATTTTTGTTTTTTTTTTTTTAGGTGTGTTTGACTCTTCATGGACCCCTTTTGGGATTTTCTTGGCAAAGGTATTGGAGTGGTTTGCCATTTCCTTCTCCAGCTCATTTTACAGATGAGGAAACTGAGGCAAACAGGGTTAAGTGACTTTGCCAGGGTCACACAGCTAGTGTCTGAAGTCACATTTGAACTCAGATCTTTCTGACTCCAGGCCTGGGGCTCTATCCACTGCATAACCTAGCCGCCCATTCTGTACATAGGAGGTACTTAATAAAATCTTCATTCATTCATTCACTCTACTTGTTTCAAATTTAGATAATAAAGGCTTTAAGTGAATCTCAGATTTTTAGCACAAATATCTCTATATAACTTTTTTGAGTGGATAAATCCCCCCCCAAAATAATTAAATCCATTGTAAAATCTCTATTAATCTAAAGATAAAAATAACACTTTGGTTCATTTTGACTTCTATATTTTACATTTAACTTTCAACAAATAAAATGTAAGAAACTAGATTTAGCAAGGATTTTTACATATATGTAAACATATATGTATATAGCTAAACCAACTCCAAACACAATCATTTTGAGAAAATGAATGAGGGCAAATAACTTGCTCTACCTTTGAGGTTCCTGGTAAGTAGTTAAGCAACTACAACAAAAGCAATCATTCTTGTACTAGGTTCAATATAATGATCATGTTGTACTATACAAATCCTTTATAACAGCGATGTTTAGAGACAACACTGTTAGCCACTGTACAACCCGACTTTGTTATATCAGACTTCCTACATATACAGTTTTTGGGGGGGGGCTTGATTTAATCTACTTTATGTTCTATCTGAACCATGAATGCACAAACTCTATGCTTTACTGGTTCTGTGTTAAAAGCACCACTGTGAAGTTGCAGTAGTTGCAGTATATTTTACTCTTGGGCTTGATAAAACATAAGACCAATAGCTGCTGCTCTAGTACTTCTAGTCAACTTTTGCACCTGCAATTAAAGAAAAACAAATCTAACAACTTTCACTTACTTTTAGCATGTTCATTTCAAAGGTGTATCTTTCTTTTGTTTTAACTTACCCCCCCAGAGAAGTCAATTGATTTGTAATTGCTACAAAATATTATCTCTATAAATCTTGTTAAATATAAAGAAAACAAAGCAATTTTACATTCTGCTCAACTATGTTCAATAGGACAATGAGCTGGCAATAACTAACTACATGGATAAAAATGTTAAAGGGGCAGAGTTCACATCTGTAGAGGAACAGGATATTTATGCAGATACCTAGTTACTCTTTCATTAAGTATTTGTAGGCCAGATTTTTCTTCCTTTCAGCAGAAAATGTGTATATATCTGAATCCTAAATATAATACAATTTAGGAAGTGAGAGTCCAAAGTTATATTCTGACTTCTCAACTTACTGAAGCTAAGAAGTTGCCATGACAAAATAACATTAATTGATTAAGAAGTAATTATTAGGCACCTACTATGTGCCATACTGATTGATTGTTATTATTGTTCGTCCTTCGTTTTTAAAAAGGACCTATGACATCATGGGATGATGTCCACCTTCAGTGAGTTGGATTTAAGTGAGGCATAGTCATCAGCTTTACTCTCTCTTCAGAGTCATCAAAGTTGGAACAACTAAGGATGACCCAGGATGCAGTGGATGATCTTGGCCTTCCTAAATCAAGGTCTTTCCCAGGCCTCTGTTTGTCTGATAGTCTCTGGATGAGAAACTTTACAAGTTAAAAATCAGCCATCTTAGAGTTATACTTGCTTACTTCTGATTTCTGGAATCAGCCCTATTATTCCAAATGACTATTATTAAAATAGAACTGATTTGGCTAAGCCAGGACCTAGTGTAGAACCTGATACACAGTGAGCTTTTAATAAATGCTTATAGGTTTAATGACTGATTTCAATATGTTGTTACTGACTGGTATCCCCTTATCGCCTACAAAAACAAGTTAATAGAAGATGCAACTACAAGTATGGGGAAGACTACTCAGCACAGTATAGCAGAAAAAGTACTGACTCTAGAATTAGAGGACCTGAATTCAAATCCTCCTTCTGTCTCATACTTAATGTATTAAATCAATAACACAGTAGTCAAGCAAGCCATCCAAGCTCCATAGGCTTTAGCTTTCTCATCTGTAAAATGGGAGGGTTGGACTGAATGACCTCTGAAACCCCTTCAGTCTTTAAACTGATGAGTCTCTGATTCTACAGTGTGATCCCATACATAGAAACTGAATAGGTTTCAGTACTGCTTCCTGAAATACTAGACTGGCTACACTTTTTTTTTTCAAATAAAATCTATGATATGATCTTCATAAAAAAATTAAGGACTTAAATTTTTACTAATATTTTAATTCCCCATTTTAATGAATACAAGAAAAAAAAACAGGTCACAACTTCTATCAACTCTCTGGTTTTCTGCTTTAAATGCATTACAGATTTGTTATATTCCTCTAGATTGGCCTAGTTTTACTTAATCGAAGTTAACCTAGAGTTAGGTCTCAGGGGTGACATCACGTGGAAGACCATAAAAATACGAGGACTTACATGATCCTCGGTCACTATAAAGGACATAAATTTGTTACATTGCAAGGTCACTGTTTTCAAGAATTTGAAGTAACTAGTTTTGACTCATTCCAAAACATTCCGCAAAAGCAAAATGTTACTGCTTGCATGGCAATACATGATTTGGTTATCTCTATAACTCAAGGTCAGAAAAAATGGAGACCTATTCAATTCACTTACAATTATGACTTAAATGAGGAAATGTAAAAGGGCTGGGGTTTTTAACAAGGTGAATTTTTTGTTCTTTGAAAAGATTGTTTTTGTAACAAGAGGCTCCCAAGCCAGTCACATTTTCCACTGCACAACAGAATGAATATAATAAAGTTTAGAACAGAGAATCTCTAAAATACCTTCTAGTTCTAAAATTCTAGTATTCTTTAAGTTTTATTGAATTTGAAAAGCAGGCATGGCAACTGGCCATAGGAGAGATTTTTAAAATTCTGTTAGCACCTGCATTACTACTGTATGTCTTCGATCTGGTGACAGGCTCTCTGCTATAAGAATAATTTTTAAAAATTTTATCCCTTTATTTATTAATAATAAAAATTTAATCATAGAGATCCCAAGAATAGTGAACACTAGGTGTCAGTGTAAGGAATGGAAAACTGTCAAAAACCTGTTGTTTCCAATCAGGTGGATTAGCCAAGAAACCAAAAGCAGCTGTGACCACATTTACTTATAACTGCATAATTCAGTTAACAAGCCAATCTTCCTCTAAAATAATGCTGCTTTAAAAC
The DNA here is from genome assembly GCF_003287225.1 of Phascolarctos cinereus. Lineage (NCBI taxonomy): Eukaryota > Metazoa > Chordata > Mammalia > Diprotodontia > Phascolarctidae > Phascolarctos > Phascolarctos cinereus. The sequence continues at coordinate 227,424,769 of NW_027555958.1, read as the reverse complement.
CATCAAGTGTTTGAAATCAGATAAGGTGATTATTCAAAGCTACAAATCTTCTGTGAATCAGCTATAAGAGGCATAAAGAATAATTTTCTTTAAAGAATGTGTATAATTTCCTTTTGGTATTAAACATAGGCCCATTCCAGAGAAATGCCATCACTTAGCTTAAGTCAGACATAAAAATGAATTATTTTCCCAAATAATGAACTTGGGAAAGGGATAAAGTTAGGTAATGCATTTTAAACTTTTCCCTATAAATAAGAAGTCCTTAAAATGAGACTCAATGTAGAATGGGCAGGTTTTCTTTTACTGAAAATAAGTGTATTTATGTTATCAGTTCTAGAGGGATAAGAAAAAGCAAATGTTAATAAAATGACTTGCTACCCCCAAATCCTACCTGATCTAATATTTGGATGCTATTTCTAATAATAAAATGAAACAAATTTAACTTATATCATTTCTTTAAGGAAAACAAAGGATTTTAGTTAAAGGAGAATTTTTTTCATTCTGTTCCTTTGCCAGGTGAAAATTCCTGAAATCATGTGTCTAGTTCCCAGACTCAAATATAGTGGCTCATTTTCTTTGACTTCTCTGTACCCTATGGCAGTGTTGATCATTCTTTCCTTCTTGATACGTTTGAGACACAGTTGTCTCTTCTGGTTTTCCTCCTAATGATCTGACTGCTCCTTCTCAGTCTCCTTTGCTGGATTCTCATTCAAAACATGGGCTCTTCTCTTCTCCTTCTATATTACTTCACTTGGTGATCTCATTAGCTCCCATGGATTTAATTACCATCTCTATGCTGATGATTCTCAATTCTACCTTTCCTACCTCAATCTCTGCTGACCTTCAATCTCACATCTCCAACTGTTCTTCAGACACCCCAAAGTGGATGTTCACTAGATATCTTAAACTCTTCATTATCTTTCCTTCCCTCTGCTCCCTGGGGCCAACCTTCCCTATAACTGTAGAGAGCAACACCATCCTCCCAGTCCCTCAGGCTTGAAACCTAGAAGTCATCCTGGATTCTTCACTATTTTTCAATCCCCACCCCTACCACATCCAAGCTGTAACTAAGGCCTGTCAATTTCATCTTCACAACATCTCTTGACTATGCTCCTTTCTCTCTTCTGACACTGCCACCACTCTTGTGTAGGTCCTCATCACCACACACCTGGACTATTACAACAGCTTGCTGGTTAAGTCCATCTGCCTCAAGTCTCTCCCCACTCCAATCCATCTTCCATTCGGCCACTAAAGTGATTTTTTTAAAGTACCATGTCTGACCGTGTCAATCTCCTACTCAAAAACCTCCATGGCTCTCTAGGATCAAATACAAAATGGTTCTTTGGTGTTCAAAGCCCTTATTATCTAGTCCATTCCTGCCTTTTTAGTCTTCTTACTCCTTACTCTTTAATATGTACTCTTTGATCCAGTGACACTGGCCTCCTGGCTGTTCCACGAATAAGACATTACATCTCTCTGTTTCAGGCATTCTCTTTAGCTGTCCCTCATGCATGAGATGCTCTACCTCCTCTGCTCTGACCACTGATGTTCTTGGCTTCTTTTAAGTCCCCACTAAAATCCCATCTTCTATAAGAAACCTTTCTCCAAATCTCCTAATTCTAATGCCTTCCCTTGGTTAATTATCTTCTCTTAATTCTATATACAGCTTGCTTTGTGTATATGTTTGCATGTTGTTTATTTCCCTCATTAAATTGTAAGCTCTTTGAGGACAAGGATTGTCTTTTGCCTCCCTTTGTATCCCAGTAATTAGCACAGTGCCTGGCAGAGGAATATATATTTGATTCTAGAGGCAACAGGAAGCCACTAGAGTTTGTTGAGTAGAAAGTGACACGGTCAGGTCTACATTTACAGAAAATTTTACTTTGGCAGTTGTGTGAAGGAGGGACAGAAAGACTTGAGGCAGTGAAACTACTTAAGGGGCTACTGCAATAATCTAGTAAGAGGTGACAATGGCTAGAAATAAAAGGGTAGTTGTGTAAATAGAGCAGAGTATCCAGATGTGAGAGATGTTGTAGAAGTAGTAATTTATTCAATATGTGGAATGAAGGAGAATGGAGTCAAGGATAACACCAAGGTCATAAAGCTGGGAGCTTGGAAGAATGGTGGTACCTTCCTAAAGAACCAGAGAAGTTTGGAAGAGGAGTATGGTTATGGAGAAAAGTAATCAGTTCTGTTTTGGATATTCCAAGTTTGATATACCTGTAGGACAACCAGTTTGAAATACACAATAGGCAACTGGTGATGGAGGACTGAATCATACAAAAAGCGACTGTATCCTACTGAAGCCCAACAGCCACCATCCAAGGAATTCATTCTTATGGAGATGTGACTTAGCAACAACTAATGCAAGTGCTGGGACCGAAGAAAAGAAAATGCCATCAAAAACCTTGGCACTTGCAAATGGTTCAATAGAAGTAACTGATTTATTTTTTATTAATGGAAATAACATTAAAGCTGCATTGTTGTTTATTTTGTTCTGGCAACCTAACAAACATTATGACTTTCCACCTGACGTAACATCTAAAATCTCCCATATATTTTTTGTCCTCCTATTAAAATGAGCTTCATGAGGGTAATAACGGTGTTGCCTTGTATTTGTGTGCTCAATGCTAAAACCAGTGCTTTAAAATGTGCTACATATGCGCTTCATATGAATGTATTATATCTTTGTAAATATTTTTTCATTTATTCTTCATTCACATGTGTCACTGGGGAAACACCAGCAAAGAGATGATAATTAACTCATCACCAAGAGAGAATCCAGAGAAAGAAGAAGGGAAACACTGACATTTAAGCAGAATGATCCAGATGATGAATCAGCATCAAAAGAAGATTGACACACAGTGGTTAAACACTAACCAGAGGAGAACCAGAAAAGTTAGTGGCATGAAAATCCAGAGGAAAAGAATATCCAGGAGGGGATGGTGGTTAATAGAGCCAAACTCAGCAAATGGGTAAATGAGGATGAGGAAGGAAAAAAGAATATAAAGGCAGTGAAGAGATCACTGGTAACTTCGGAAAGAGCAGTTTCCCTTGAGACATGGCAAAAGTCAAAAGGCCAAGGGCTAAGGAGTGAGTCAGAGGAAGGGAAGTAGCAGCAAGGAGATTTTGTTTTTTTCCTGAAAGTTTGGCTAAGAAAGAGAGGTGCACTACAGGAAGACAGTGTAAAGCAATTGTATGGTCTAGTAAAGATATTTTAAGGATGAGGGAACTTCGGGCATGTTTGAATTCAGCAGGGATAGAACGAGTAGTTATGAAGAGGTTGAAAGTTAGGAACCAGGAGACAAATGAAGTTGCAATCAGGGATTGAGGACACATGTACAGGGATTGGTCTTGGGAAGAAGAAAAGTCAGCTATTGTCAAAAACTAGGGGAAAGAAGAGAATACAGGATGATACCAAGGAGTTTTGGATGAAGAGAAGAGGGAGTTCGTGTCAGATGGCCTCGATTTTCTCAGTAGAGTAGGAGGTGAAGTTTTCAGCTGAGATGGGGCAGGGAGTAAAGGTAAGGAAGATTCACTAGAAGACAAGGTTTGGAAAAGCTTTTGCGCAAAGCCAAATAGAGGGTAAATTAGGGAAGAATAAAAGGAATAATTCGCTATAGTGAGGAGCCAACTTGATAATATAAATTTAAAATATACCTGATCAGCATGGTTATGTGACTTCCTCCATCTCTATTCTAAAGCCTCTAAATAGGAGCAGAGGAGGCAGATGGTGGTAATAATTCAGAGCTGAGGTTTAGCCAAACCTCGGATATATGAGCAGGAACAGGAAAATAGGTCGAGGGATTTGAGAGCAGAGGACAGAAGAAGAATAGGTATAGGAGAAGACAGTACTAGGAAAGACAGTCAGTGGAAGAAAAGAATTCCAGAAATGGAGAACTGTCAGGGAGGAGCCAATGAAGACCAGTAGATAGAAGGAGTGTGAGAGAAAGATGTTCAGTATGAAAAAGGGATTCCAGAGGTCACAGCAGAAGGAATGGGTGGAAGTGGAGTGAGACATAGATGGGATTGTTAAGCAGGATTGGGATGAGAAAATAGGAAACTGGGATTAGGGATAGTGTTTTGTTATGTGCTGGTGATTGAGGAATACAAGGATAGGGTGACAAACAAGCGGTCAGAAACTGTTAGTCATAGTGGTAGTAGTGAGTGGTAGATGGAAAATAAAGTTCACTATCTATAAGGAACGTTGTTGATGGAAAAAGGTGGGGATGGAGGCATGTAATCATTCTCACCTGTTTGTCCCACTGGAAGGGGGGAGGGGATCAGTGTTGCTGGACTCCTGGCAAACAGAAGGTCCTGTGCCAGGGCTGGGTCTTGGGAAGGCCATCCTGAGATGCTACTGCCCTAGCCTGCTGCTAATGTTCCTCATCCATGCAGGAGTGGGGCAAGGGCAGCAGGAAGATTGTACTGGTACTGACGGTTCCCTTCTCCCCAGAGGTAGAGGGAATTAAGAGCATTCCATACATATCTTTTATCCCACCCCCATACACCACCTCTCTTCCTTAACCACCTACAGTCACTCATCTACTGTTCCTCATATCAAGTCAGATATTTTCTCATCAATTTATGCCACCTGTTCTTTCAAGTACATCTACACTATGCACTGAATAGTGTTGGGTTTGGACAAGGAAAAGAAAAATCACTGAATCAGTGTATCAAAAACACACTTGTGACAGGAAAAGCAACCAAGTTAAAAAAAAAACTGTCATCAACAAAACACAAATTTCCCAGGACTCACTGAAAGTCATTTAAGAACACAGCTCAAGAAGTTGTATAAACACTGGTATATAAAATTTGTGGGAAAAATGCTTTGTTTCAGTGTTTTGTTCTTGTTTCGCGGGTGTACAAATAATTTCAATCAGAGTACCAAGATGAGAACACATGAGGGTTTTTTATTTTTTTGGATTGGCTTTTCAAGCCCCAGGATTTAACTTAGTTAATAGGGCAATTTAGACAGCTTAAGGTTCTAAGAATGGAGCCAGGATGCTGGGGGTAAGGATATAACATACATACACTAACAATGGACCTCTGTGTGGGGCAGGTTTCATAGCAGGGAAACTTAAAGCCAGGATTAGAATGGGTAAGGAAGTAACAGGGCAATTCAGACAGCTTTAGAGGTCCAAGTTTTCAGCCAGGATGTTGGGAGTAAGGAGTGCGTAGGTGGGGGGAAATGGGTCAGTGATAGAATTGGGCCAGGGTGGAATCCAGAGGCAGGTATGAACTCCTGATGCTATTCAGTGTTTCTGTAACCTGGTTTCTTGTTTCATTGATTAGGATTCTCACCCACCTCATCACATTTCTCAACTTCTCAGACAATTAGCAGGGCTCCTTCTCAGATGAAAACTTAGCCCTTTGAGTCAAAATAAATTAAAATTTCAGATATTTTAGTAGCAGCACTAGGTGATTTAAATACTCACACCAAGAGTGCTAAACCTACCTTATCTCAGCCACATATAAAGATGGTCATACCCTTGATCTTGCCATCACCCACAACTGCACTACCTCCATGTTCAAAAATTCTGAAATCCCCTTATCTGACCATAATCTTGGCTGTCCTCTGCCTCCTCCATACAAAATCCCACTCTTCATCCATACCATGACCTCCCATCACGTGACTCCTCAATTCTGTCCCATGCCATCACCGCAGGCACTAGCCACTTTTTGCTCTTTTCCCCATCTTGACCCATTGGTGAACCAATTCAGCTCTATACTGTTCTCTTTTCTTGAGTCCCTAGTCCCCTTAACATTTTGCTGATTGTATCCTATCAAGCCTCAGACTTGGATCACTTGCACCATCCACAGCCTTTGCTACTATACTTAAGAAACGTTTATTGATTGATTGCCTGAATTATACTTTAATTAAAAAAAACACAAATCTTAAAAGTGATTCTACAATCTATTAAAATAAATTCTTCCAGAAACTATTTCTTTTTTTGAAGAGAGGAGGCAACAGATCTGGATGGGTGATTTCACCTGTAGAAGAACTTTTTAATGAAGACATTTTCTGTAAAAATACAGAGTTCTATTGGTCTTAGAGAGTTTACTGGGGCACTTTCCAGTAGGTATCAGAAGCAGTATTTGAAAGAAGATTGGTCTTGACTCAATAACCACCTCTGTATCTATACTGCATTTCTAGTATCTAATAAACTCCTGCCTTGTTTTCACAGTGTTTTATTTCTAATTTAGACACATCTTAAAGCAAGATAAACAAATTTCCGGTTATAAAATGGCTGGCTATTCTTTTTACAAATATAATATTCAGTCATTCTATTGCCTTATGTTTCCCAGGCCCCGCCATCTCTTTCCAACTCTTTTCATCTTTCTCCATGTCTCCTCTTTTTCAAGCTCCTCCTCACGTTTGCTATTGTCCACTCAATCTTCTCAACACACAAAACCATAAATCAGAAATTTTAGTTGGGCTAAGTTAGGATGTAGGCAAAATTATGAGATATCATAAGCACAAAGAATATATTAGCATTCATTGTGACTACAGTGGTGCAGTCGAAGTCCATATTTCTTTTCTTGTGTGCCTTGGCTCACAGAATCATAGAGCAATAGCCCAGAAAGGGATCTCAGAGATACAGTCCAACCTTCTCATTGGTAGTGCAGATATACTTATTAGAAGCAGTACTTTTCACACAAAGGCTCCAGAGCCTTTCTCAAGTTCAATTTCATTCATTAATTAATTTAATAATAATTTTTAAGGGCTTAGTTTGGCTCAGAACATTGTGCCAGGTGCAGATGCTGGGGATATATGAGATACAGCTAAAACGTAGTCCCTATACTCATGGAACTCATAATGTATTAGCAGATTTTGCAGAAACAGACACAACTACATAATAACTATAAAACAAGTGTAAGATGTTGGTCTACACTTAGTTTCTGCCATACTATTTTCCAGTTTTCACAGCAGTTTTTGTCAAAGAGTGAGTTGTTATCCCAGAAGTTGGAGTATTTGGGTTTATCAAACAGTAGATTACCATAGTCTTTGACTACTGTGTCTTACATATCTAACCTATTCCACTGATCACCACTCTATTCCTTAGCCAGTAATCAAATAGTTTTGATGATTGCTGCTTTTTAATACAGTTTTAGATCTAGTATGTGTGGGTCATCTTCCCTTGCATTTCTTTTCACTAATTCCCTTGACCATTAATTCTTGACCTTTTGTTCTTATAGATTAATTTTGTTATTGTTTTTTCTAGCTCTATAAATGTGGTTGGTTTTTTTTTAAAAATCAAATCTTACACAGATTAGTGATTTTATCAACTGGAGTACTACCTGCATCAATGCAGATCACAGCCCAACCTTTTCAATCTGTGTTACTCTTGTCCACATCCTTCCACAAATCTTTCACAGAGAGATCCCAAAATATTCTGGGATTCCATCAGATCTCTTGACATTGTATAGATACTAATGAAACTCATAGACTATACTTTAGTCATCTCTTTGTTCTCACTAAAAGTCTAACTCATTTCTTTTTCTGGTTATATGTATTAGTGACAATAATCTTTATACCACTTTGTATAGTTCTTTGTTGTTCATATTATGAAGTCAACTTATATCCGCCTGTATTTTTCTGCTGTACTTTGGGTGATCTATCTACTGATTTAATTTGTGTGAGACTGCGGTATACCTGACTTACAGTCAAATAACATCACTAGAGTTACACTGATGTAGAGGGAAAAAAAGAAGTTTTTGTTTCAAGGTCTCTTCCCCTGCCATCTTCTATCACTGCCTTCAGTTTGCTTGCCAAGTAGCACATGCCAATCCCAATTTCTTTCTCCATTACGACCCTGTAATACACATGGACCTTTTAATCTGTTACTCTGACTGTATAGTAAGCCAAGCAAACTGATGACCAAACTTTTTAGAAACATGTCTAAATTAAGAGCAAACAAGTTCTAATTTAGAGACTGGGGAGTGGGTGACAGAGGAAGCAAAGTCAGAGCACACACTCTGAAATATTTATTTTGGCTTACTCCCTGGTTCTTGGTTCTGTGCTGAAGAGTTGTGCTTTCATGACAAGAATCCTTATCTTAAATGACAAGTTACTGTATTATTATTCAACTTATTCAAAGACACTTACATTCTAAATAAAGACTTAAATGATTTTCAGGAGGTGTTGTTTCAAGGCAGGTGTGTTGTTAATTTGTTTTAACTACAAATGTAGTACTCAATTTACCCCACAGTAGGAAGAGACAAAATACTCTAGAGATTTTTCCCAGATGGTTTTTGTGAACTCCTTTATCCCATTCATGTAAATACAGATTGGCTAATATGATAAGAAAAAGAAAACGATAAATGTTGGAGGGGGTGTGGGAAAACTGGAACACTAATGCACTGTTGGTGGAGTTGTGAACTGATCCAACCATTCTGGAGAGTAACTTGGAACTATGCTCAAACAGCCATAAAACGATAAAATTGTGCACACTCTTTGATCCAGCAATACCATTTATTGGTCTGTATTCTAAAAGGATTAAAAAGGGGGAAAGGGAGGGAAGGGCCTATTTGTAAGAAAATATTTATAGCAGCTCTTTTTGTAGTGGCTAAGAACTGGACATTGAGGGGATGCTCATCAATGGGGGAATTGCTAAAGAATCTGTGGTAAATGATTGTGATGAAATTGTGCTATAAGAAATGACAAGCAGGATGATTTCAGAAAAACCTGGAAAGACTTACATGAACTGATGCTAAGTGAAGTGAGCAGAACCAGGAGAACACTGTACACACTAACAGCAATACTGTATAATGAATTGTGAATGACTTAGCTATTCTCAGCAATACAATGACCCAAGACAACCTCAAAGGACTCATGATGAAACATGCTATTTGCCTCCTAAGAAAGAATTGATACTGTCCAAATGCAGGCTTAAGCTTGCTTCTTTCTTCCTTCCTTTCATTCTTTTTATTTTTTTCAAGACAACTGGGGTTAAGTGAGTTGCCCAGGGTCACATAGCTAGTAAGTATCAGGGTCTGGTCTGAGATCAGATTTGAACTCAAGTTCTCTGGACTCTAGGGCCTGTGCTCTATCCACTGTGCCACTTAGCTCCCCCTTTTCATTCTTTTTTTTGTTCAAGTCTTCTTACACAAAATGACTAATATGGAAATGTTTTACATGATTGCACATGTGTAACTTATATCTGCTTACCATCTCAGGGAGAGGGAAGGAAACGGAGAGAGGGATAGAATTTGGAACTCAAAACTTAAAAAAAAATGTTAAGAATTGTTTCAACATGTAATTGGGGAAAAATAAAATATCGAAAAAAAAAGAAGAGAGTGATCAGCTTTGTCAAAGGATACAGAGAGGTCAAGAAGAATGAGCAGAAAGAAAAGGCTACTGGATTTAATTTTCATTTCTATGTAGATGATTCCCAGATTTAGAAATCCAGCCCAATTTCTCTCCTGAGCTTCTAATTCTTCATCACCAACTGCCTTTTAGATGTGTTGAACTAGCTGTTTTTTAGACACCTCAAATTCAATTCATTATCTTTCTTTCCAAAATCTCCCCTCTTCTGAACTTCTCTATTAGTGTTGAGGGCATCATCACTCTTTCAGTCACTCAGGCCTATAATCTTACGTTTTATCCTTCATTCCTCAGTTCCACTTATCCAATAGAGATCTAATTTGTTGATAAATCTTGGCTTTTCTACCTTCACAAAATCTTTAGTATACATCTTCTTTTCTCAACTCACATAGCCACCAATTTAGTACAGGTCCTCAGCATCTTTTCACCTTGATTATTCCCATAGTCTGCTAACTGAAAGAGCTTCAAGTCTCTCTTCAATCCATTTTCCAATCAGCTGCCAAGCCATCTTCCTAAAAAATAACTCTGACCATATCATACACACTCTCTACCCCTTCCCCCTGTCCCCACAACCTATTCAATAAATTCCAGTGTGTTTTTTCCAGGATTAAATAAAAAATCATTTGCTTGGCATTTAAAGCCCTTTACAACTTGGCCCCTTTCTACTTTTCCAATTTTCCAGTGGAGGAGAGGGATAGGTTTAGAATTTAATATAATGCAAAGACAAAAGGTATCAAGAAAAAAAGATTCCTGTGCATTTGTACTTGGAATACTATGATCAGACCTACTATAAACTAGAAATGATTCATAAATGAACATTATATACAATTGGGAGAGGGAGATTCACATGTTAGGAAGACATAATAATAATGATCAGGTTACTTACAATTCAAAAAAATTACATAGGCCAGAGACGGGATCAACATAGAAAATATTTATAATTAGGATAAATAAAAGTCAGCATTCTGTTGTACAACAGGTACTTTAAACTAAAGGAACAAGAACTGTTACGGTTTCAAAACAGAGATTTGAGAAGAGTTTAGATAAATTAATGGATGGTAGAGTTATAACAGGTGAGACATCTATATTTAGGTATAGGTACCTAACCTTTTGAATTTCATAACTTAATAGGCAATAGTGGTTCTTTAACAAAATAGTTACTGTTAGAGACCACCGCCAAATTTTTCATTCTTTAGTTTACATATTAAGCTATATGGATGGTTACACCAAACTTTTCTGAGTGGTTAAGGAAACTTTTTGGGAGGTTTTGTAATGCCCTCGGACTTGATTAAACCAGAAAGAAGTCAACCACAAATATAAGATCTTGAGGGACCTCACCATGGACAAGAATTCTCAATTCAACTTGGACTCTGCTAGACGTGTGTTACCCAGTTTATCTGCCTACCCACATTAACAGCAGCATAGGCTCTGAATGACACTGCCTCATTCCAAAAATTAATACCTGGCTGTGTAATCTCAGGTCTAATCTTCAGTTTCTTCATTTGTAAAATAAAGAGGCAGCTAAATGGTATAGAGCAGAGATTTTCAAACTTATTTGGCCTCTCATCCCCTTTCAAAAAGAAAAAAAAATTACTCAGTGCCCCCTGGGGTTAGGTTAGATTAACTCTTATTTTTATTCAGCACCTCCCCTCAATTGCACCTGAGTCTATGCTGCCCCTAATTGTATCCGAGGCACGAAGATGGGAGTTTAAGTACTGCCTCAGACACTGAGAACATGAGAATAAGAGATTAATAATAAAATGATGGCAACTAATAGATTGCCATTCCTTCCTATCATTGCAATTTGAAGGCAGGCTTATATACATGAATTCAATAACAAATTCAATTACAAAGCCAAATTGTTTATTTCAAAATTACAGAATTTTGAAAAAAACTCAAATATATATATATATATATCTCACATTAAGTAACTTTATGAAAAAATCTAAAAAGCTTAAAACATTCTTTGGTTATTATTAATATTTAGTTAATATTGTCACTGCCCAACCTGGTTTAGGGAAACCCAAAGCAATCATCAGAATATTTATATCACAAAATAAAGTTCATGAACCCTGTTGGGGATCTATAACTTGGATCATAGTAGTCTATGCTATTATTCATCATTTTGTACGAGCTGATGTAACTCTCCAAGGTTTCTTTTATTTCTTGAGATTCAGAAGTCAAGGAGCTTATTCCATCTGTGTTCTGGAAAAATAAGGATCACTGGATGGGGGCATTTTTGTGTTTTTAGTACACAGACAATATGAGGAAGCTAAGGTATAACCTGGCCCTCTTCGGTGACAACAAAAACCAGGTGGTGACAAAAATTACTCTAATATCTGCCCAATCCACTCATGCCCAATACAGATCTGAGATCTACCTCTTCTCTCCACAGGAGTAATAACAGTAAATACAATAGGCGTTAGATACCAACTAGATTACAAGCCCTTGGTAGGTTGGGGATTAGCCCCTAACACATTTTGCTTCTAATGTTTTATATACACTATATAATCCATAAACATTAACTAAACCCCTCACCCAACTCTAGCCAGTCTCCTCCCTTGAGAACTTCTCTGGATAAGCATAACTGCTGAAAAAAACTTTTCCTCCCTATATTTTCTTTTAAACTTGTGACAGAAACATCCTAGGGTTATAGATATGATGGACAGGGTGACAGATATAAGGTACATGAGGGCAATATTGAAAATAATTACGTGGCTACCTATAATTCAACATTTTAAAATATCCACTATTTGTGGCAGAAGTGAGAGGCAGAAATTGTGTCTTACCTCTATATCCTTCTTGACAATGACCTAGAAAATGTGCCAAATTGAATTCTGATTGGGAAAGACATGAAAAGGCAGAGAGAGTCATTTGTCCAGACAAGGATAGTCTGGGAAAACAGAAGGAAAGATCTGAGAACACCTGGGTGAGCACTGGCCAGGAGTGCAGCACAGCAGCAGCAGGCAGAATCAGCCCAATGCTCAGAGACAGTAAAGGGACTGAATACCTGGGCAGAAAGAGATCCCAGGGGACCCCTGTACTAGCACTGGAAGCAAGAATGGGGGCTATCCGGCAGCTCTGTTGCCTATTACCCAGTTCTGTGTCATAGTATAGTGCCAGGGTAGAAAGGCAAGGTCACAGTCCTAAGGAAACAGAGGCCCTATCTGTGTAAAGAGCAAGGAACACATTCCAGAACCACAGCTGGGTGGCTCTGCAGCAAAGAGCAGCATAGGAACTCACTTCTAACCTTTAGTCTCACACATAAGCCTATAGTAGAATAAACCAGGGCAAGAGTCCAAAACCAAGGAGGAGTCAGCAGTTCATTTACTCTGAACCTAAGAAACCCCCCCAAAAGCTAACTGTGATTGTGCCTAGCAGCAGTCTACAGACATTCAACCATACACAAGCCAACAGACTCAAAGAATTTATAGAGTACAGACCAAGAGTGCAGTGAACAGATCTCTTTCTGGATCATACCAATTTGGAAGCACCAAAAACTCAGAGGGTCCCAGACTGAGCTGTGAAAACAGCGAAAGGACATAAAAGATAAAAGCTCAGACCAGACATCCTCCACCCCCAAAGGGAAGCAGAGCCAAACTTGACATAAAGTCCAAAGTCAATAAGAAGACTGCAAAGATGTACCAACCGAAAGGAACATAGAAATAAAAAGCTGATACGGTGAGAAGAAAGCTCAAGACACAAATACAGAAAAAGACAATGACTTGAAAACATCTACAAGCAAAGCCTCAAAGAAAAATTCAGATTAGACACAAGCCTGACAGGAATTCCTAGAAGCTCTAGAGAAAGAGATTTTTAAAAGGAAGGGGGAAAAAAGACTTTATAAATCATGTATGAATGATAGAGGGAAAATTGGGAGAAGAAATGAGACCTAAGAAAGAAAATTAAGCTTGATAAAGGGCATAAAAATATTGAAGTATGTAACCCCTTAAAAATCAGAATTGGCAAAATGGTAAAAGAAGTACAAAACCTCAGTGAAGAAAATAACTTCTAAAATGAGCAAGCATCAAGAAATAGTTAAACAAAATCAAAAGCCTGAAAAATAATAGAAGGAAATGTGACATATCTCATAGGAAAAAGACCTAGAAAACAGATTGCAGAGAGATAATTTAAGAGTAATTGGGGGGCATCTAGGTGGGGCACTGGATAGAGCACAGGTCATGGAGTCAGAAGGGCCTGAGTTTAAATCTGGATTTAGGCACTCACTAGCTATGTGACTCTGGGAAAGTCACTTAATCCCAACTGCCTAAAAAAAACCAAACCAAACCAAACCAAGAAAACCCTCCATCTTTTGATCCAACTCTTCTGGAAAGTAATTTGGAACTGTGCCTAAAGGGCTACAAAACAGTGTGTACCCTTTGATCCACCAATACCAATAGTAGTTCTGTATCTCAAAGAGATCATAAAAATGGGAAAAGGATCCACATGTACAAAAATATTTATAGCAGCTCTTTTTGTGGTAGCCGAGAATTGAGATTTGAGGGGATGCCCATGAATTGGAGAATGGCTGAAAAAGTTGTGACAAATGAATGTAATGGAATACTATTGTGCTATAAGAATAACGATGAGATAGATTTCAGAAAAACCTGTAAAGACTTATATGGACTGATGCTGAGTGAAGTGAATAGCATCAGGAGAACACAGCAACATTGTGTGAGGATCAAATGTGACGGATTTAGCTCTTCTCAGCAATACAATAATCTAAGACAATTCCAACAGACTCATGATGGAACTTTCTCTCCCTCTCTTTTTTTTTTCGCTTTCTCATGGTTGTTCCTTTTGGCTCTGATTCTTCTTTCACAACATGACTCATGTGAAACATGTAGAAAAAAAAAAGGATTGGACTATCCGAAAAGCATGCACATCACACACACACACACACACACACACACACACACACACACACACACACACACAAAAGAACCCATACATCATATTTCAATAAATAATAAAGGAAAACTACCCAGATGTGTTAGAACCAGAGGGCAAAGTAGAAAATGAAAGAATCCAGTGGCCACCTCCTAAGTTAAATCCCAACATGAAACTTTCCAGGAATATTGAGGCCAAAATCCAGCATTCCCAGGTCAAGGATAAAATACTGTAAACAGACAGAAAGATATGATTTAAAAACCATGAAGTCATAGTCAGGATCACACAAAATTTATGAACTACCATTAAAAAGAAATAGAGAGCTAGGAATAAGTATTCCAGAAGACAAAGGAGCTAGGATTACAACCAAGAATAACCTACTTAACAAAACTGAGTATAATCTTACAGGGGAGCAAATGGATATTTAATGAAAGAGAAGACTTTCAATCATTCCTGGTTATAAAACTAGAGCAGAATAGAAAATACAGCATTCAAACACAAGATTCAAGAGAAGCATAGAAATCATGAGACTAAACAAGGTTATACTGTTTATATTCCTACATGAAAAGATGATGTACATAACTCCTCAGAACATTATCATCACTAGAGCTGTTAGAGGCAGCCTGCTTAGACAGAGGCCATATGTGTGATTCTATTATGTTTGTATGATCTCAAAAGAAGAATGGAAGAGGAAGAGGAATGCACTGGGAGACGGGGGAGGGAAGAAGAATAGGGAAAAATTATCTCACATAAATGGGACATAAAAGAAAGCGCTTATGAAGCAGAAGGGAGAATGGGGAGACTGAGCTATACTTGAACCTTGTTCTCATCTGAACTGGTTCAAGGAGGGAAGAACATGCATATAAACACAGCTGGGTATAGAAATTCATATTACTCAAAAGGGAGGTAGAAGGGAAAGGGGCTAAGACAAAGGGGGAGGAGGAGATGAGAGAGGATTTGTAAATTAAGGGAGACAGTGGTCAGAAGCAAAAAAAAGACTCTTGAAGAGAGGATAAGGTCAAGAAGGAATTGTATAATATAAAGTACTATGATACACACATACACATAGTATAATATACTGAATAGGGACATAAAGGAGTATACCTATTTCTCAGCTGTGTATGGCACCTTCAGAAATGATCTAATTTTTCATCACTATGGGGAACTAACTTCACCGCTACAGACTTAAAGTAAAATATCTTCACAAGTTATTGTGAACAAAATATTCATAATGTAGAGAACAAACTTCTGGTTATAGGCTGCTCTGAATTTAGGTAGGCTGGGCTGTTCTTCAGAATATAGTCATTATCAAGTTTAAACTGGTCTTCCTTTGTAAGACCTACTAGAACTTGGACTCTATTGATTCAGGATTTGGGAACCTAGGAACACCTGAAAGAGGACTTTAATAGTAGGGGGAAATACAGAAATAGAAACATAGACAGACAAAAAGCTATCTAGCTAGACATATCATAACTAATATCTACCAATCAATAATAAAAATAATGACTTTCATTTCTATAGTGCCTTTGTTTGTAAATGTTTTATATATACTTAGTAAATCCTTACTTAATCGATTTTTTAAAATTTAATTGAATTTAATGACTTCATTTCAACTTACAACCTTGTGAGGCACATTCTATAGATAATATTATCCCCACTTCACAGATGAGGAAACTGAGGCTAAGGAAGGTTAAGTGACTTATCCATGATCATATAATTAGTAAATGTATCTGAGATGGGATTTGAACCCAAGTCTTTCTTCTAATTCAGCACTCTATTTATCACATCATGCTGCTTCTCAATGAATATCACAACTAAAATGTCCATTATAAACAAATGATTAAATTAGTTTTCTGGTAATGTTTCTTATAAAGCATATGATTCCCATTTTACTTAATTAATGGTTGTTCTTTCTAGCAATGACTATTAGCTACTCAAAACTGTTTTCATTGAGCCAGGGAAATGGATGTCATATTTCTCATTTTTTTCCCCAAGACTAATTTTTAAAATATACTTCTCAAGAGCTGATATGTACGTATCCCCTACTGTGTGATTAAGCTGGACGTGATCAGATAAGGATTAGTACTTACTAGAACAACACAGCACCAGTATGTTCAGCATGGTGAGCTGTCCCTGGAAAGAAAATATAGTATCGAGAATACTAGAGTTTTCTAGTAGAAATAATCACAACTACTAATAATTGCTGACAGGTATAGTACTTTACATATATTTTGTCATTTGATAATGGATTAACCTGAATATACCAAAGCTTCATACACATTTGACTATAAATTTTAGGACACCCAGGTTGCACAGTGTCCCCATAACTAATGTAAAATGATGTGTAGCATTTAAAAGGAAAAAAAAAGAATTACAACTAGGCTTCTACATTATAGGGTTAAACCTTGAGAACTAGAGCAATAGCTTCCCAAATATCAAGAGCTTGCCATCAAAGGTAATCAAACAGGCAACTACTTTTGGAATTCAGAAGCTTAAATCTGGACTTGATCAACTGCTATATTTTCCAGCAAATGAACTCCTACTAGAAAAGTAACATACTTTGACTCCACATTAGTCAGGGAAAAAAGACAGCTCTTAGATTCAACCACGGAATAAATGTGTTAAAACAAAAATACAGCCTAACTCCGATGTGAAAAAAAAAGGAATAAAAGAAAACAGGAATCTAGTTTTCAGATGTGTTCATTCCTACAAGATTTATAATGAGATCATTAGAGGTGAAAGCACTATTGAGATGATTTAATTCTATGCCCTTATTTCAGAGAGGAGTTAACTACTACCCAGCAAATTTTAATGATTTTCTTAAAATCATAGCCAGTAAAGGCTGGTAAAGGCTGAGCTAGAACCCAGGTCTTCTGCCTCCTAGTCCACTGCTTTTTATTTTGTGCTGTTTCTAATAAATGTGTGGGGTTTTTTTTAGTAGCTTAAATTCTTCTTCAAAATTAACATAACAAAACAACCAGATGAAGATGAGAGTATATTTAATGACAAAAAAACGATGTTTCAACAATAAATGTGAAATATTTGCTAATCTATCACAATGTTCAAAGAGACTTCACAGAATATGAAAGCCTGTAATTTAAGTATTCCATTCTATGTCAAAGGTCGAAATAATAAGTCAATGAAATGACTTTCACTTCCATTAAAAGAACTTTTGAGCAAAACTGAGAAGCTAACAAAGCAGCTTGTCTATCCTCAGTTTTATTCTGTGTAAAATACACAAAAAACCCTTAAAATCTATTTCACACTTTAAAGAGGTAACATAAAGTCACCATGATTTAAATTAAAATTAAGTGTTAAATTACTTAATTACCACATTTAGTTGGGATAATCTAATTATGCAACTCTTAAAAGTCTTGAGATTAAGGGAAAAAAATGGAAAAGGCATTTGATTTAGATAGAGTCCAAGAACCTAGATTCAAATTTTAGCTCTGATGCTATGATACCTTAGACAAGTCACTTAATCTCTTCAGGCTTTCTTTAGTTTCCTTATTTGTAAAGTAGAGGTTGAATTAGGCCTCTAAGATAACTTCCAGCTCTAAATCTACTACATAATTATATGTGTGTTTATTTCATTTATCCACATAAATGCTATAACTTCTTCGAATAGCAATCTAACATCCTAGAAATACACTCTAAGTGGAAAGAAGCAGTGGGACTTGGGTTCCTCTTATTTACTGTGTGACCTTGGTCAACTCATTTAAGCCTATCTGGGCTTCAATTTCCTTTTCTGTAAGATGAGATTGAACTAAAGGGTATCTAAAAGATGTGTTATAGTTGTAAATCCTATGATTCTATGTAAAATACTTTTTAAAATATTGTAATACAGTGAGAGACAGTTGATTTCATCATTGTGGCTCCTCCTTCTACCAATGAAGATATATTTTTCTTCCTTCCTTCCTTCCTTCCTTCCTTCCTTCCTTCCTTCCTTCCTTCCTTCCTTCCTTCCTTCCTTCCTTCCTTCCTTCCTTCCTCCCTTCCTTCCTTCCCATCTATTTACTTGCACACAATATAATAGCACCTATCTTTCAGGGATGTGAGGATTTTTAAAAATATAACTATGGGTATTTATTACACCATTCAGTACAGCCCCTTCCATATTTCTTAGTAAATTTTGACTTGACTTTAAATGATTTGAGATTAGGTCTTTAGAAGCTACTCTTTTTTATTTTTTCAATTACAAATCATTTATTAAGCCCTTACTGTGTATCCGGCACTGTACTAAGGCATTAAAAAAAGAAAAAGGCAAAAACAGTCCCTGCTCTCAAATGTGCACTGCACATGTTTTTTTTTTTAATTAATTAATTTATATTTAGTTTTCAACATTCACTTCCATAAGATTTTGAGTTCTAAATTTTCTCTCCCTCCCTCCCCTTCCCTTACCCCAAGACAGCATGCAATCTGATACACACACACACACACACACACACACACACACACACACACACACACATATTCATAGTAAACGTATTTTCACATTAGTCATGTTGTAAAGAAGAATTAGAACCAATAGGAGGAACCACAAGAAAGAAGAAATAAAACAAAACAACAAAAGAAAAGGAGAGCAAATAGTCTCCTTCCATAAGCATTCAGATTCCATGGTTCTTTTTCTAGATGTGGATAGCATTTTCCATCATGAGTCTTTTGGAGTTGTCTTATATCATTGCATTGCTGAGAAGAGCTAAGTCTATCAAAGTTAGTCATTGCACAGTGTTGCTGTTACTGTGTACAACATTCTCCTGGTTCTGCTTACTTCACTCAGCATCAGACCATACAAGTCTTTCCAGATTTTTCTGAAGTCAACCTGTTCATTACTTCTTACAGCACAACAGTATTCCATTACATTCATGTATCACAACTTGTTCAGCCATTCCCCAATTGATGGGCATCCTCTCAATTTCCAATTCTCTGCCACTACAAAAAGAGCTGGTATACTTTTGTATATGTGGGTCCTTTTCCTATTTGTATGATCTCTTTGGCATACAGCCAGAGAAGTGCTATTGCTGGGTCAAAGGGTATGCATGGTTTTACAGCCTTCTGGGCATAGTTCCAAGTTGCTCTACAGAATGGTTGAATAAGTATACAAGTTCACCAACAGTACATTACTATCTTAATTTTCCCACATCCCCTCCAACATTGTCATTTTCCTTTTCTCTTGTATTAGCCAATCTAATAGGTGTAGGGTATAGTTCAGAGATATTTTAATTTGCATTTCTCTAATCAACAGTGATTTAGAGCATTTTTTCATATGACTGTTGATGGTTTTAATTTCTTCATCTGAAAACTACCTATTCACATCCTTTGACCAGTTATCAATCAAAGAAGGATGTGAGGATTAAAGAGATATCTGTAAAGCATTTAGCACAGTGCCTGGCATATAGTAGATGCTTCCTCTTCCTAATTAATGCTCCCTCTATTGTGAAATCCAGAGTCCTTTCATCAGTCCTTACCTTTCTTGACCACTGCAGAGTATGACACTATTGACTACTTTTTCATATTGGCTATCCTCTCCTTGTAGAGTTTTTGTAACACTTCTCTCTCCTGGTCTTCTTTATAACTGTCTGATGGGTCTCTCTCAGTCTCCTTTACTGAATCATCATCCAGAAAAGCCTGATAATCATAAGTGTCCCCCAGCCTGGCCCATATTCTTTCTTTGTGATCTCATCAGGTTCTGTGAGTTTACTCTGTCTGTGCAGATGATTTCCAAATCTACTTATCCAGTCTTCATATTTCTTTAGAGTTCAAGTTCAACCAATCACCTGCTTGAAATTTCCATGTGAATGTGCTATAGGTATCTCAAACTCAACATATCTAAAACAGAACTCATCATTTTCCCCTCAAAAATCCATCCTTCTTCCTAACTTCTCTAATACTTTCGAAGGTACTACTATCTTTCTGGTCACCCAGATTCCCAACTTATGGGAAGCCATCTTCAACTCTTTTTTCTTCCTCATTCCCATATCCATTCAGTGGCCTATTAATTCTACCTCTGTAATATCTATCATTTCCCTCCTTTACTTTACACTCACAGAACCACAACCTTAGTTCAGGCTGGCACCTGAAATACTGCAATAGTCTCTCCTGTCTCAAATCTCTCTCATTTCCAATGTATCCTCTACACAGCTACCAAACTGATATTCCTAAAGCACAATTCTCCATTACTGACTCTTGCTCAAAAACCTTTAGTGGTTCCTTTTTACCTCAATGATAAAAATCAAAGATAGGGTCCTTAGTCAACTCCAGGCAAACTTTCCTTATTTATCATGCCTAACAAATTCCTTGGCCAGTATATTACCTGTCTGTTAGATTGTAAGCTCTTTGAGGGCAGCGACATTTTTTTTGTATCCTTAGCATTTAGCACAGTGCTTGGCACATAGTAGGTACTTAATAAATGTTTACTGATTGACTATCCTAATGAGATAAGGAGACCCTCACCAACTACTTCCCCAAGAAGACTTGATGATTCTATAGCATAAAGCTATTATGAGTCCAACTATGCTTTGACAAGGGACTTTCTAGGAAAAAAAATTTACCTATAGAGAAAATTTGTGTTTGTGTGTGTGTGTGTGTGTGTGTGTGTGTGTGTGTGTGTGCACATGTGCGTAGGCATGCATGTGCCCAAGTACATGCCAGATATAGAGAAAAGGCTGGAAAGAAGAACTGTAAAATACGATTCTTCTTGGTGGAAGGAACTGGAAAGTTCAAATGCCAAATTTAAAGAATCTATAGCCTAGACAGTGGAGGTATCTTGATGAAGGTCATGTAGGCAGTAAATAGCAAAGCTCATATTTGAATTCAAGTCCAAATCTATTTCTCTTTTCACTACACTATGCTTGGATAATAATTAATCCTATTTTCATATTGTAATTAATGTTTGTCTTTCATAGCTCTTCCTGAAACAGTGGTCAAGGTCCTATTCACAGGCTGGCAAAAAAAAAAATCCCCAAATAAAACAGTATAAAGACATGAAGATCATCCAAGTAAATACATGTTCTAAGGTGACTGCCAGGTCGGAGGATAAAAATTTTCAAACAATAGTCAGTTTGTTAAGAATACTGAAAATTTGGTTCACATAAACTTCAACTTAAAAAAAAAATCAAAGGGGAAGTGTTTCTTGTATTTCCATCAGCTTACTTGATCAATAACAATAAGGTCATCATAGCTTGATTACATACATTTTTAAAAAGGTCAGGGAACCAACCTAACCTTGAAGTCTGTGAGACTAATCGGAATTTTTAACTTAATCTTTATGATGTGGTTCAGATCAAACCTTAATGACTCTAAGACCAAAACTGTTCATAGGAATTGTGGAAAAAAATAACTTCCTATCTGATAATAAAGGCCATTAATATGTAATTGAAATTTTACAAAACTATAAATTTTAAAATATTTTAATATTTTATTTTAATATTATAACATATAATATTATAAAATATTTTTAATATTTTTAAATCACAGCTTAAAGAAAAATAACTTGAGCTATTATTTTTCTGAATGATAAACTGAACTAAAGTTTACTTGATTTTTTAAAGAAGTAATTTAAATAAAAAATGACAGTTCATACTGATAGAGCCCTTACGGATTTACCAGGTGCTTGTCTCACAACAACCCTGAGTAAGTAGTAAAGATATCATTATCACTGTTTTACAGATGAGGAAATCGAGATTCAGAGAGGTTGTGACATATCTCTGACCACACAGATAATAAATGTCAGAGTTGGATCACAGAAAATCATGGGAACGCAGATTGAGAACTTGAAAGTTCCTCAAAGGCCATCTAGTACAGCCCTCCTATTTTATATAAATTTATATTTTATAATAATTTATATTTTGTATTTTATAGATTAGGGAATTGAAGCTCAGAGAATAAAAGTGATTTTGCTCAAGGTTACAAAGCTGACAAGGGAGGGATTTAAACCCCAGGCCTAGGTACCCAGAGACAGCAACCTTCCCACTATCACATATTGCCTTTAAACTCAGGTATTCTGATCTCAAGTTCAGCACCAAGAAAGGAGACCTTTGCCCTGCTCTGCGCACAGTTCAGATTCTTATGTGTCTGTCTACTGCATGTCTGTCCTCTCTCCCACATGTCCCCATCTTCTCCTGTCTGTGCCCAACACCTCTTCTTCCTCCTCTTGGTTCCAGCTAGGCTCCCACATGGCTGGCTAGACCCCCACATGGCTGGCTCCCCTTTCATCCATCCTTTCCCCAAGTCCATGGGCAAACTCACACTATGTAATGACTTTATGGAGAGGTCAAAGGACTGGTCCATTTATGCAAGATCTGTCTGTAGATGTTAAGTGACTTGCCTAGGGTCATACAGTTCAGTAAGTGTCTGAGATTGGAACTGAACTCATATCTTCCTGACTCTGTCCCCTGTACCACCTGCTGCCTCTAGCCATTACAGCTTCATTTGCTTCAGCATCTTCTTCTCTGAAAATGTAAATACCTTGGGAGAGGTTAAACCTAAGTGGTAATTATTTTAATTAGATTACAAAAATGCTTTCTTTTTTCTTAGCACTCAGCTGAAGAAAGCTACTTTTGGTGAACAGAGCTAACACAGTAAAAATAGAAGGGGAAAGAAGTATTCATGGAGAGCCATATGTGGTGAGTGAAATAACATTCTATATTGGGTCATTCTGTACAAGGCAATATATATTCTTACCAAATTAATCAACTGGGTATGAACAATATCTTCTACTAAGACTGCTGTTTCATGAAGTGGCCTTCTAGCATCTCCTAAAGAAAACCTAGAAACAAACAAGTAAACAACTATTAAAATAAAATAAACACAAAGGAATTTGAAAAATAGAGTTTTGCTTTGCTTTGGGGTGGGAGGATTGGAAACCAGTCAACATTACAGCACATGAGGCAATTTAACAAATTTAACATTTAGTATTATGTACAAGGTATTAGACAGTTTTCATTCATCCTAAACTTAATTTACACATTCTAAAATGGCATACTGTTCTTCCTTGAAGACATCAACCTGTATAAGCTGAGTAGTTCCAGTTATTTATGTTGTTAGTATTTCTTTGGAAAAGGTGCTAACTACAGTCCAATCCAACAAGCAGTATCTCCTTATGTGAAAGGCATTAAGGACACAAACACACACAAAAAAACCCCCAACAGCTCTTGTTCATTCTACAGGGAGACAGTGGAGGAGGCATAAAATGCAAACATATAAGTATATAAATGAGTAAAGGTGGAAGGAATGATCACTAACAATTAAGACTGATCATAGTAAGTAGACCAGGCATTAACCCTTAACGGAAGGAAGGCAGACTGGAGGAAGGAAGCATTTAAAGGTATGGGGATAATATGGGCAAAGGCAAAAGCCGTTTAACTCACACCAAAATGTGGATATCATCAGCAAAATGCACACAGGAAGCAGGCCTCAGAACCTGTCTTTGACTTATGTGGGTTGGGTGACTCTGGACAACTCACCTAACTTCTCAGTGGCCCAGATAACTCAAAAAGAATAGAAACTGTAGAAAAGGTCGTATAGATACTTGTGGGGAGCAACTACTAGTAATTGTCTGTTCTTTATACATACTAATAGAATACAAACTCTTGAAGCCAGAGAACTTATACTTAATCTATATTTAAAAATCTTTTCTCTTCTAGCATATGGTATAGTGCTTTGTACACAGTAAGAAATAATATTTACTGAACGAATGAAAGAATGAATATATGTTGACCATTTGTTAATTTATTAAGTTGTTGGTAATTTAGTTTTTGTTCTGCCATGATTTCTCCCACACTATTTCTGCCAATTTCTTCCCCACACATGTAAAGCTAGATACCGGCAAAATAAAAATGAAAACTGCTATACCTAGCCACAGTTGTGTCTTTTTTTTTTTTCAGTGCAAATGTGTTCAGCATTTTTAAGCTACAGAAAGTATTTGAATCGTTCCTTTTCCACTAATCACTGAAACGTAGACCTAGTTACACTAGTCTTGAAAGTAATATAGCTGACGAGCTGATCCACTGATAGCCATGTCTTTCTCTGGTGCCTGTGGCATATCTACCACCATAGTGGACATCTGAGATGTTTGTCCAATGGATTCTTCCTTTGGCTGGCATCTTTCCCTGCTTCTCTTCTCAGTCTGATAATACTCTTTCACTATTTCCTTTGTCTTTCTCCACCACTATCCCAGTCTGCTTTCTTGAACTGGCCCACAGCCTGTACTTCTTCTACCTGCATTCTTGATGCTCTATCATACTTCCCCTAATTTTAGACATAGAAGGAAGGGCTGTGATTCTGGTGGCAGTGGTGGATGGCAAATAACTGAAGCCAGAGAAGGAAAAGTAGACTCTGGATACATAACCAGCAAAAGCACTGTGATCATTCTTAACTCTTAAATCCTCATCCTCTGCTCTGGGGAGCATCATCTCAAGTCAACCACTTGCCAAATGTCTTAATGACCATTTCTTTTAGCCTAACACTCTGATACTGCTTCTCACTTACTGAGTGGATGACAGATGCTTAAAAACCTGAGACCATTTATAAGGTAAGATGAGACTCCTTTCTTTTACTTGCAGGCTTGTATTTAGAAATAGAATCCCACATGTTGAATGAAATCATGGGTTTGTGTTCCAATAGTCTATAAGAACTTAGGACTAACCAGTTCAGCATTTTTGTGAAGGAAACTGCTACATCACACTATGGGTTTAAATTAGACTTGCATGCATGTGAGCGTGTATGTGTGTGTGTATGACTACATGGGTGCCAAAATATGGACACAAATTGGAAGATGACCTTTAAATAAATACCTGTTAAATTAGAGAAACATGCTTTTAAGAGAATTTCATATTATTGCAAAAATTGTATATATATATGTAAGTTATACTAGAAGGAAGACGTATTTAATGGATACTTTCCATGTACCAAACCAAAATATTTTAAGTAATAAGCAAAACCTGCACTTAAAAAAACTGATATCCACATTTTAGACATTCCCAAACTCTGACTATACTTTAATACAACTGTTTTCAATTTTAGACTAAATATAAGTGCTATAATTAGGCAACTTTGTGAAATGTGTTCCTATTCTTCCATTCATTCCCAACCCTCAAAAGGAGCAGGTCAATCCCAGGGATAAAGGGCATATTGGGGTTGGGTCCTGGTCAAGGGTAAAATACTCATGCAAAGACCAATCAAAAGTCTATCCACATCTAGAAAAAATAAAATTCCTCAGCCTAACACTGAAAGCCCTCCTCAGCCTGCTGCTACTCTACCATTGCAGCTTTATCATGCAATCCCATTCCATCTATTCTAAGCTTCAGCCAAATGGAACTTGGCCCTACCTTCCCTCCCTGCAAAACAGGTCTTCTACTGTCCAATTTCCATGCCTCTGCATGGACACTGGCCTCTAAGCACAGAATATCCTTACCCCAGTTCTCATATCTGCTTACTGAAATTCTACTCATCAAGGCCCAACTCAAACGCCACCTCCTTCAAAACATTTTCCTTGGTCTCCTGAGTAAGTAATGCTTTCTACTCCCCTTGGATCCACAAAGGAGACTTGGTTCTCTTCTGTAATTATCACACATAATTTTGTATGACAGTTGTATGTGTCTTATCCCACTAATAGACTGTGAACTCCATGAGGGGAGGGGTCCTGGCTTATTAAATATTTCGATCTCTTCTACCAACTAATCTAGGACTATGTATATATTAGGTACTTATTAAATAATTGCTAAAGTTCATTTTCAGGACAGTATAGGGCTATGTCTGCTTATGATTTCAGAATTTAGTGACGAATACCCCTGTTTACACTAAAACAAAAAATCAAAATGGAATGGAATGTTTGGGCTAGCACTTGAACCAAACTTCTAGGTATTATATAAGGTGGGTGAAATGGGAATGGGTGGGCAGAGGTAAAGAGTAAATTGTTACATGATAGAAAAAAATAATGAAAAGTTCAGCTATAAGTCAACAACACTTTTTTTCCCTAAAGAGTGAACATAACTTACACAAGGAGAACAAAAGAAAGGATTTGTTGTAAAGGCTATATTCAGTGTAAGACATTTATTTGTAATGAGTTAAATAAAGCACTCAGTACCAACCATCTGCTAGAAATGATTTTGCTACACAGAACACGTCTTGTAAATATGTAGCTTACTTTATGCAGTCTCAAAAGTTGCATGCAAATCAAGTTTTTACAAATCAAATCCTATTTGCAAAATGAAACCATAATGCTCTATTGAAATGCCACTCCAATATCTCATTGTGGTATGTAGGTAACACTCAGTTCTTAAAGGCTATGCTATGCCAGCAGAGCACAAATTTGCGATAGGACAGAGGACAAAGTCAAAAAGGCTTCGTATCAACCTACTTGTTGGTTTCTCAAGGATCAAATAAGCTGAGTCTGTGGAAGCTCAATACTAGAGAACTGGGCAGCAGGTGATGGAACTTTGTTGGCCACAGCATTTCACAAAGATTATTCAACTAACCTATATAGAAGTTTCAATCTGCTTAGGTGGATGATGAATCAAAGAGAACAAAACATTCATAAATATTTTAAAGTCAGATAAAAGAATCTGAAAACAGCCTTAGAGATCATTGCCCTCATTTTTCAGAAAAGGAAACTAAAGGTCAAAAGATGGCTTGCTCAAGGTCACTCAGGTATCAGTACGTTGAGTTTAAAGACAAATCCCTCCCTTAAATACTCTAGTCATCTACTGCCCTGTGTTATAGCAGCTTTTATGTCTTATATATGGTCTTTTTTTTTCTCGTGACTCTAGGAAATTATATCACCCGTCATTTAGTGAGCTCTAGAATTAGTTTCCATAAGACTTCAGCCTTCTCTGGCCTCCCCTTCATCCCAATGGAAAGTGACTTTTTTCCTGAAAATTTTGTAGAGCACTTTGTCCTCATCAATCCCTGCCTTGTATCATACTTAGCTGTATATATCTCATATCCACCTTCTCCCACTAGACTTGTAAGCTTTTTGAAGGCCAAGATTTTGCCATTTTTCACTTTTCTTATCCCTATCACCTAGCATAATTTAGATCCTTAATAATTATTTGTTCAATTGAATTGTCCTTTCTTTATTCCCTCTTCCTTGGGGACTCTTCTAAGACCTGAAATTATATATACATATACCGTGGAACTGACTTACGATGTAAATAAACGTTACATGGTGCTTCCAACTGCTTCAAAGAAGACCAGCTGCAGATGAAAATGGCCTTAGTGGATCCTACCATTTGTTAAGATGCATAACCAGGAAGAAATAGCTGGTGAACTTGGAATATTTCATCAGAACTGATATGGAGTATTTGGAAATGCACACTTTTTTTTTTATTATGAAGTTGCCATCTTGAGTTCTGCCATCAAAACTAATGAACTAACTATTCTCTTTGGCCAATGCTTGCTCTAGTACCAGTGCTAGAGTAAGAAAAGCCTAAAGAGGGTGATCAACAGTGTCAAAATGTACAGAGAAGTCAAGGAGAACGAGATTGAGAAAAAGGCCTTTGGGTATGGCAATTAAGAGATCACTGACTGCTCTGGAGAGAGTAATCTCAGTGAAATAATAAGGTCTGAAGTCACAATGTAAGGGGTTAAGAAAAGGATGAGAAGAGAGAAACTGGAAGTACCTATTACAAATGACGTTTGTTTTGTTTGGTTTTGTTTTTGGTGAGGCAATCTAGGTTAAGTGACTTGCTTACATACAGCTAGTAAGTGTCAAGTGTCTGAGGGCACATTTGAACTCAGGTCCTCCTGACTCCAAGGCTGGAGCTCTATGCATTGCACCTCCTAGCTGCCCCTGATGGCTTTTTAAAAGTCTGGTAACAAAGGACAGAAAATAACATAGAACAACAGTTAGTGGGGATGATAGGATTAAGTGAAGGTTTTTGCGAATGGGGAAAACATGGGACTGTTTATAAGGAGTAGGAAAGGAGCCACTAGACAAGGAGAGATTAAAAATAATGATAGAATGGGGATGACAAAAGAGTCAATTTGTTGGAGAAGATGGGATGGAATGGGATTGCTTGAGTAGGCAGAAGGGTTACAGTTTGAAAGAAATAAAATCATCACATGAGACAGGGACGAAAGAAGATAGAATGGCAGGGGTATATGAGTCATAAGAGTTGACGAAGAAAAGGGAGATGAGGAAGCTCATGGTGAATGGCCTCAATTTTTTTGGTAAAATATGAGGCAATTTTTTCAACCGAAAGAGTAAGGGCAAGGGGAGTCAGGGGAAGTTTGAAGAGAGATGAAAAGAAGATATCATGGAGATATCGTGAAGAGTGGGATTGTTAGTTGATAAGGGAAATATAATAAGGTTGTTTAGTAGCAGTGAGGTGAAGTTGTGTGCTATAAATTTGTAGTGCACCTAATTAGAATGGGTGCATGATTTTTTCCACCTTCATTCAGCAACACATGTATATGAGGTAAGGCAGAAGATAGTGGGAGTGGTCCAAGGCTGAGGCTTGGCAGGATACAACTGGAAATATGTTTAGGGGACTAGAAACTTAAGAGAAGAGGGCAGTGGAGAGTTGAACTGCTTTACCAAGGAGTCAAGACAGGGAAAAAAAGGTGAGTGGCTTGTTCAGGGGAATTGGTCTCAGAGAAACCTGAGGGATTGGGGGACTGAAGGTGATCTTGTAGATGAAAACTAGGGTTTGGCAAGGGAAGGCAGAGGATATGACCACTTGTGCCCAACAGCAAAAGGAAAGTTTGGCTGGAAAAATTAATGACACATACAGCACACAGAAATGATGTAATGTATCGTAAAGTGTGTGTAAAGGGAAGTAGAAGTAGTAGCAGATAAAAAGGCTTGGCAAACAAGTTGGAGCCAGGTTGCAAGGAGCTTTAAAACTGATGAGCTTATATTTGTTCCTAGTGATAATAGAGAACGACTGGAATTAGTTGATCAGGGGAATAACAGGAGCAGACATGGATTCGAGCAATATCACTTAGACATGTAGAAGACAGATCAGAAGCAGGGAGACTATTGCAAAGATCCAGGTGAGAGGTGATAAGGGACTAGAGTAGAATGGATGTAGTGTAGATGGAAAGGATGGGAGAGATATTACTTATTAATAGGTAAATCTCTGTAAGAAGAAATGAATGGTAGATCTGCATTAGTCTGTAGTGAATTGATCACATGGTTGAAATCACAATAAGTCTGGACCAAAGGAAAAAGTCCTTTGATTCTATTCTATGACAGTAATTATCTATCAGTCCCCAGATTTTTCAACTACTCTGATTTGAGGCATGAACATGAGGGTAGCTACTTATTTTAATTGTAAATGTTGTAGCTAATATGAAATTAAGAGAAAAGATAAATGAATAGGAAAGTAGATAGCCCAAGAGAAAATTAGTACAAAATGAGATAGGAGAGTTAATCAATTTTATTCACTTATAGGTCTACATAAGAGACAGCATGGTAGAGCGAGGAGAGAGCTGGCCTTGAAGCCAGGAGGTCCTGGGTTCAAGTTGTACCTCTGATACATACTGGCTGTGTAACCTTAAGAAAGTCACTTTGAATGCTCTCTAAGGACATACATTGCAAAGAATGTGCTCATATGCATTAGTAGGTGTGTCCTCATCCAGCAGTTCCCCATAATGATGAAATCACAGGTCTAGTCCCTATACCAAGTCATGTGTACATATAAGAGCATTTTCCAAGTAAACATTCCATAGCCCCATAAAGACAAAAAAGAATGGAAATGTTTCCTTAAGTGTTAGCATCATGTTTTGTGCTGTTGCTATTAGACATGTTTAATAGAACACACTACAGTTCTCTAATAACCCATTTTCAAAATGTGAAGGCCTTGATTAAGGATAATGGGGAAAGATGTGATTTATTTTTTAATCACAGGAATTCCAAGGGAGAGAAATAAAGGTTGACTGCTTGGTGATAATTTGCAATGGGCAGAATCAACAACCAATTCCACACCAGCCCCCAGAACATAAGTTCCCCAAGCAGATCTTTCCCATGGGGCATCCAGGAACCAAACAGAAAAGTAAGGACAAAGAGACATTTCTTTAGTTCCATGTGTGTGTCTTTTTGGATGTTTTAGTTGCTTCCAACATTTCAGTACTTACTGCTGGCTACAAACTCTAATGTGGTTAAATTATTCTGGATGCTGTGGTTAAATAATTGGTGTGGTCTTGGTTGCTAGTTACTTTTTTTTTTATTACCTCTGGCTTTTCAGTCTTTTTCCTACCTCAGGTAATTGACATTACTTTGGAATGGACAGTATATGACTATCACTTGGTATAAGGCCCTGGATGACTTTTCCTTCTAAAAGAAACAGCTTTTCTTTTTCCCCTGCCCACATATTTGACTGGATATTTATATGGTAACTATCACTATAGTTCCAAGATATTTCTCATAATTATAGTTAGAGTGAATACTAGGCTTGAGGCCTAATATGCACTCTAGTCATCCACTCTGGCACTAGACAGCACATGCAAACACAGACATCATACTGTTTATGTCATCATGATCCAATATTTGACCAGCCCAAATTACCCACTGCGTTTAGGGGAGAAAAAATACTGGAGAAGTTTGGTTATGTTTGGCTGCTTAGGGCAATGAAATGGTCATAAACACATGTAAATTATCACTACTCTTGAATTTACACTACTTTCAACTACACACAACCATATGATTTTACCTGCTTCATGCAAAAAGGAAAGAGTGACCTCATTAAATGAATATGTGTGACTGATAAGTTTGACAAAGAACAAGTTAAGAAGGGATCATCACAGATATCATAAGGACAGCAAATGCAAACTTCTTCAGAATAGAGCAGTGACAATTTATCCTTGCTCACTTGGTTTTTAAAAACCTTTTTCTTTTCTCCCCTATCCTACAAAGTATCACCATGACAATTTATTAATCATTTATCTTATATAGAATTCTACTTTATATACTTAAGGTAATATAAATTGGATAAGCTAAATTATCTAATGACGGAACTTTCAATCTAGTGGACATTTTCTTTTAAAATGGTTTCTTAAAAGGAAAAAAAAAAGAAATTTTGTCTTGACACTTTGGAAGGATTTTCAGAATACATCCCTGAGGTTAACAGGAGACATCAAGAGATAATCATAAAACCAAGGTTATGAATTCAATACTAGTAATACTTTATATGTTGGCAAAGTATTTTACAGACATATGATTTTATTCTCACAATAGCCCTGCTTTGTTGAAAAGTAGAGATATTATTATTTCCATTTCACAGATGAAGAAACTGATGCTTGAAGAGGATAACTGACTTGCCCATGGTCAGATAGGTAATAAGTATCTGAGACAGAATTAAAAAGTATATCTTCCCACTTCAACTCCAGGATTCTATCCACTACACAAGGATGCCTCCCATAGATTTATAAAGCGATATTCAACTCATCAAATGGTAATGCAGCAAAAAACCAAAACAAAACAAAGCCCTAAATAAATAATTGACTTATCACAAATCTTAATTCTTGGTGTTTCCATATTGTTAATAAAATATGTTAACTGCTTACGTAAAAATGGCAGGGTACTGAGATGCTATGAGGTTGGGAAAGCAGAGACCGACAGGAGGCCATCTGCAATATAGGAAAATTTTCTCCACAGCTCTCACATTCAAAAGGACAACTGGGGAAGGGAAGCAAATGACTGAATGACTGATTCATTGGGAGTATTTAGGAAGACGAGGAAATACAAAGGTTGCAGAGAAGGTAACTCAATCACTGTGATAAGTGTTGGAGCAGTAATTGCTTTGGGGTATCAGCGCTTGAAGTAAGCTGAACATTATTAGGTGCAAGATTCAATTAGTGAAATGGGAGGTAAAAGTGAGCATTGGCATTCTTTCCCTGTATAATCATCAAAGTGTGTGTGTATATTCAAATATGTTTGTCTGACCTGGGATACACGGTTTGGTTGCACTGTGAATGATAATACGGGAAGCATTCAATTTTCATTGAGATCAGATTTTTATCTACTACTGCTTATTTGGTATCACATCAGCTAAGCTTGTTTGCCGTCCAGGTCCTCCAAGAAGAATGCCTGGAGGTGGGAGCACTGAGCTATCTTACAGTTACACAAGCAAAACAATGAAAACATCTTCCTCTTCTCTTCTCAGTTTTAATTACAGAGGCAAAGATAGCTGAGTTGAGAAACATTCAGCTGAGCTTTCCCAACATTCCCCTCCAAAACAATCTTAAAATACGGCCCCAAATTGAAATCTGGAGTGGCAGAACCAACAAAAAATCAGAGTAAGACATTTTTCCAGCCCAAGACAACTTATGAGGTTAGAAAGAGAGATCTGTGGCATGTGGGTGGACTGACCCAAAGCTCACTGGATCCAACACCCATGGTGGGACCAGGAGGTGGCGACAGAAGCAACAACAGCTTTGCAAGCTCTCAAAACACAGATGGTAAGGGGACCTGGCTACTAGTCTGAAAGAGATTACAGGGTACCACTGTGCTAGCACTGGACCAGTCCAGATGCTGTTTGGCAACTCAACTGCCTGTACCTATACTTTTGGGTCATACTTCAAGGGTTGGGAGGAGGACTATTGGTCAAGATGGAGCAGAGGCCCTGAGGAGGAATATCCCTTTTGATTCCAAGGAATCAGGGACTCTGGCAACAGTATCTATTGCAACCCCAAGGGATCAGGGGCCCTTCCTGGATAAGGAAGCACAGAACACAGACAAAAAGTACAGGGTTTACATCTCTCCCCAAATCACATCACCTTGGAAGCACCAAAAACTTTCAAATGCCCAGAAGTAGCTCTAAAAATAGCAATGCAAAAAAGCCTGAACCTAGAAACAGTACCCTTACCACCACAATACCGGGAATAGAACTCAACTTTAATATACAGTTCAAAATCAAGAAATAGGCTGGAAAAATGAGGAAACAACATCAAAAAAGAACCTGATCATAAAAAAAGCTACTACAGTGACAAGGGAAGTTCAAGACACAAACTCAGAAGAAAATGATGAAGTCAAAAGAGCAACAAACAAAGCCTCAAAAGAAAAAAAAAGTGAATTGAACACAATCCCAACAATAATTCCTAGAAGAGCTAAAAATACATCTCAAAATCAAGTAAGAGTGGTAGAGGAAAATTTAGGTAAAGAAATGAAAGCAAAAGAAGAAAATCGTGGAAAGACAATTAACAGCTTGGTAAAAGAGGCAGTAGAAAACAACACCTTAAAAAACAAAATTGGCCAAATGGTACAAAACCAAGACATACAACACCTCACTGATGAAAATAATTCCTTAAGAAGCAGAATTGGCCAAACAGAAAAAGAGGTACAAAAACTCATTGAAGAAAATAATTCCTTAAAAATTAGAATTGAACAAGTGGGAGTTGATGACTATATGAGACCTCAAGAATAAAATAAAATCAAAAGAATGAAAAAATACAAGTAAATGTGATTCATCAGAAAAAAAACTGATCTGAAAAAAATAGACTGAGGAGAGATAATTTAATTACTGAACTATGTGAAAGCCAGGATCAAAGAAAGAGTCTAGACATCATATTTCAAGAAATAGGTAAGGAAAACTGCCTTGTTATCTCAGAACCATAGAATAAAATAGAAATTGAAGGAATCCACAAATCAAAACAAAATAAAAATTCCTTGAATTATCACCAATTTCAGAGCTCTAAGGTCAAAATATTTCAATTAGCCAGAAAGAAACCATTCAAATTCTGGGAAGCCCCCATTTAGGATCACACAAGAGTTACTGTGATCCTCCATATTAAAGGAGTGGAGGGTTTGGAATATGATATTCCGGAAAGCAAAAGAGCTGGTGTTAAAACTCAAAAAAACTGAGTATAATCCTTCAGGGGAAAAATATACACAATGAAATAGAGGGCTTTAAAGTATTCCTGATAAAAATACCAGTGTTGAATAGAAAATTTGACTTTCAAATGCAAACCTCAAGAAAAGCATAAAAAGGTAAACAAGAAAGCGAAATCATAAAAATCTCAATATAAGTTATATTTTTACCTTTCTTATAAGAACTAAGGGCAGTTAGAAGGATTCTACATAGAAATGGTATATGGAAGTGAGTCAATAATATTCAGTTAATGAAAAAAAATGGATAGGTGAGATAGAGGGATGCCCTGGGAGAAGGGGAAAGGGAGAGAAAGAATGGGGGAAATTATCTCACATTGCAGAGGTGTGCAAGGAAGAGCTTTTACAGTGGAGGGTTCAAAGGGGGAAAATATATGTGTACACACACACACACACACCCCATTGGTAATAGAAATCTATCTATCTTACCCAATAGGAAAACAGAAAGGGAAGGTGATAAGAGAAATGGAGGGTAGATAAAAGAAGACAGTGGTCAGAAGCAAAACAGACTTTAGAGGAGGGACAGGATAAAAAAAGAGAGAGAAAGATAAAAAGAGGAAAATAGGATGGAAGGAAATGCAGAGTTAGTAATCATAAGTATAAATGTGAATGGGATGAACTCACCCATAAAACAGAAACAGCAGAATGATTAGAAACCAGAATCCAACAATATGTTGTTTACAAGAAACACACTTGAAACAAAGAGATATATACATGGTTAAAACAAAGAACTGGAGCAGAATCTATTGTGCTTCACCTGAACTAAAAATGGCAGGGGCAATAATCATGATCTCAGATAGAGCAAAAGCAAAAATAGACCTAATTAAAAAGGATAAGCAGGGAAACTACATCTTGTTAAAAGGAACCACAGAAAATAAACTAAAATCAATACCAAACACATATGTACCAAATGGTATAGCATCCAAATTCTTAGAGGAAAAGTTAAATGAATTACAGGAGGAAATATACAGTAAAACTACACTAGTGGGGGACCACAACTTTCCTCATTTAGAGCTAGATAAATCTAATAATTAAATAAGAAGTCAAGGAGAAGAATAGAATGTTAGCAGTGTTAGCTATGATAGCCCTCTGGAGAAAACTGAATGGGAACAGAAAGGAATATACCTTTTTTTCTCAGCTGTACATGGCACACAAAATTTGACCATGTATTAGGGCATAAATACCTCACAACCAAATACAGGGAAGCAAAAATATTAAATGCACCCTTTTCAGACCATAATGCAATAAAAATTACATTTAATAAACAGTCATAGAAGCACAGATTAAAAATTAATTGGAAACCAAATAATCTAATTCTAAAATCTAATCTAAATCTAAAGACACAGATGCTAAAGAACTAATTGCTTCAGCTATAGTATCTAATCTTGAAATCTGTGGCTCAGCAAGACCAAAAGATGCAGGTGTTTTAGCTGTTATTCAAATCCAGTGACATATAACAACAACATATTCCCTCAAAGCCCAACCCATCGTTCATATGGTGAGGAGTGAGAGAAGGGAAGGGAAGGACTCTATATGAACCACAGAGAAAGAATAGAAGGATAAGAGAACAATAAGAACAATATCCCTGCTGTCCTAAAGATGCTTTCAGTGAGCACATGGAAGACAAGCTTCACAACCTGGACCCAACCTTTCTTTCCAACTTTCCCTTCCCACACTTTATGGTATAGCCAAGTCACCTGCTTAATGATCCTAACATATGACACTCCAGCTCCAATATCCTTGTCTTTTGCTGCATACCTCCTCAGTACTCAACTGACTCACAGAATTCTTTATTTACCTTATTTACTTCAAGACTTACCCTAAGTATACTCCACTTCCCCCAAAGGCTAGTGCCCTCCTCCCTGAATTACAATGTATTTATTTTGCATTTATCCTCCTCCTCAACTCTGACTTCAGAGTTTGTGCTAGTCATTGTTCTCTTGGTTACCCCAATTTGGGTTCTCTTGGTCCCTGCATGTGCTGCTTCTCTCCTTATAGCCTGGGTTTTTTCTCTAGACAAAGAACATTACCCTTTTTGCCAGTCAGTCTGGTCTTTAGTTGGAGACTATTTACTCGAGTCTCATGAATGATCTAAGATCTTGCTTCTTTGTCCTGTGAATCATGGCTATGCACTCTATTCTTTTTCACTGTCTCCTTTTGGCTGGGTATTTAACAAAATGTTCTAACAAATAATATTAGTAACCTGGCACTACTAAGAGGATAGTTAATATGCATATAATCTGAAACATTTGCCAAAAAGCCTCCCAAAACTTATTTCTGCATTTTGAAGGGAGGCAAAGTAAAGACTGTATAAAATGTGACAAATCAGACTTGTAGAACAGAAGCTACATTCCTTCCCTTAATCAGTGAAAGGGCATTACCTTAGTCAAACTGAGTCCTGTTAAAGACCTTAGCTTGAAGAGGCAGCTAGGTGGCGTAGTGAATAGAGTACCAGCATTGAAGTCAGGAGAACTTGAGTTCAAATCCAGTCTCAGACCAAACACCTGACACTTATGAGCTGTGTGACTCTGGGCAAGTCACTTAACCCCAACTGCCTTAAAAAAAAAAGACCTTAGCTTGAAAAGGCCAAGGTCCTCATCACATCCTGGGCCATCTTCAGTTGTCCTGATTTATGGCTGGTGACTTTGTAGAGACCTACCTCATTTAAATCTGATTCACTTGCATGTCATGGCATCACCTCCCTCTACCTGATATCATGGTTTTCTTTAAGAATTAAGGATAAACAGCAAGCAAGCAATGAGAATAAAAAAATTTTCCCACTGACTTCCATTAGGAAATAGGAGATGAATCCCAATGGATGACAAGCAACCAAAGACAAAATGAATTTTTGGGCAAAAGGTTTTAAAATTATTCATCTGATGACATACATATACTAAAAGCAATTATTTGATGCAAAATCTAACACCTACCTAGTAGTATACAATGTACTTTTCCTTATAACTTTGTAATCTGATTTCACCAGCTCTATCTAGGCTTCTCTTCCACTATCACACAACCTCTCTGGATTATAAAAATTTTGCTCAAGATTAGGAAGCCCCCCTGACTTCATGTCTCCTCCGTCTATCATTATGTTACTCCCTCTCTTTTTAACCTATGGACTCTTCAGAGTCAATCTACAAAGATAAAACATGGCCAATCAGTACAGACATATAACTAACCCATGATGTACCATAATCTGAAAAGTCTTAACATTCAACACATTTGACTAGACAGAAAGACAAACAGATAGAACATTGAGTGCTATGTGCCAGGCACTGTGCTAAACAGTGGGAATACATAGAATTGTGAGGGTAAAGTATGAGTGGCATGGTGTAAAGATGTTATGGAGGCCTAGTTCCTGGCAGAGCTGAGAGTTTCAGGGGGCAAAGTCTAAGGTTGTGGCTGGGGGAAGGAAGAGTAAAGGCAGCAGAATGAGGACCTGGTCAGGGAGTAAAATGAGTTAGCCCTCCATTTTACCAACATTGGAAAGGTTGAAATTTGGCATGCCATGATCAAGTTTATTTATACTTGTGGTAACAATTTGTTTTGAAGAGTGGGAGCAGAAGGGGGAATCTAGATCTGTGATTTTATTGGTATAGGGTAGATAAACTCCCTTTACTGATGCAGATGAGCAACTGTGCTGTAATTTCCAATCTTAGAGAGTTTCTTGGGAGTACTGAGAAGTTGAGTGACTTCCCAGGTTCAGATATTCAATATGTGTCAAAGGCAAGAATTGAACCTAAGTCTTCCGGAGTTTAAGGTTGAATTTTTAGTAACTATACAACACTGAATTCTAATCACAAAATTACTGGGAAACATCTTCATTCAACTACTAATTAATTTGCTTTTAACACAACTAAATAATAAAGTGCAATTTTTCAAATATATAATTTATAGCGGCATTTTTTCATGTTCCAGTTTTTGCATGTGTGATGCACTGAGTTTAAGCACCCAATTTTTAAGATATTAAAAATGCCAAACTAGGGGTAGGCTATATAAAAACAGGGAATGACATTACAGTTATTCTGAATTATGATGTTAATAGATTTCTTGGGCCACATAATATTAAAATGTCTCTTCCCTCATAGAAAGTGCAAATTCTTTCCAGAAAAAAAAAAGGAAGTCACAGATTCCTCTCAAGAATTAATGTCATTCCAGATACTTAAACTACTATTGCTACTGAACTTCTAGGAGAGATAAAAGGAAATCAAGAAAAAAAATGAAGTAATATAATTTGTCATCCTTTAGCACATACCTCAGATTGCCTAACATGGCCCCAAAATATCATCACTGAGCTAAAATGAAGCATTCTTATACCAAATTTATAATTTAATTTATATCTACTTGAAATACCTTTTAAGAAAAACCAACTGGTATTAATATAGTACTATTATTTCTGTACTCTTACCATATAAATGGATTTCTAGGATACAAGTTTAACAAATAAACTTGTAAATTTTAAAATAATGGCAAACTATACAAAGTTGTTATAATTCCCATTAAGCAATTCAAACATTAATTTTACAAAGAGTCATGCTTGCCAAAAGAAAAACATATAATCCAATCCAGTCATACAACATAATATATTCCATTTGCTCCTTAACAAAAGGCTTCAGTTTGATTCAGGAAGTATACAAGACAATTGCCTTTCTAGAATATGCAGACTGGACAGCGATCAGTCATTTTCATTCTGAGTAAAATAAGGAAAAATTTATTTCCAGTCTCAACAATTTTCCTAAGGAACAAAGGAATTATCAAGACCAGAAGAAAAGTATTTTCAGTTTGTTCTCCAAAGAATATGATGAAAAAATGATGAGAAATGAGGAGGATGTCAAAATACATCATTATATAACATAATTTTTAAAAGGAATATACACCCTGTATTTATTAGACTACTCTTGAAAGATGCTGGGGTTGTACTTTGGATTACATTTTATGAATTCTGAATTTTAGTATTTAAAAGTATTAATTTTTGTAGAAGTTTAAAGAAATCTCATTTAAAAAAACTAATAAGCCACTAATTTACAAGGTACTGTGCAAAGATAAGACATTGCCCTTTCCTCTAGAAGCTTACAAAAATCATTGATGCAAAAAGTCATTTCAACAGGCAAACATACACTTATGCAGACAAGCACATCATATCTGCCTAAACAAGATATATTTATTTATAAGATATAAATGTTTACCATATATGTAGATATGATATAATATAAGCACATATTTAAATAGCTTTATTAATAGGCACCTGCTTACCAACAGAGAACTCCATCTGGGAGGGAAAAAAAAAACCAAAACCAAAAAATACCAAATTTCTTTTCTAAGAATGGTACATAATATTCACAAGACTGGTGAAGACAAAGATCCAGAATGGCTGACCTAGACCACAGCTCCACCAACAGCACATTAATATATCTATTTTCCTATAGCCCTTCCAGCATACCATTTATCATTTTTGTCAAATTTTCCAATCTAATGGGTATGTAGTACCTCCAAGTTGTTTCTATTTCTCCAACTACTAGTGATTTAGAACACTTTTTTCCTTGTGGCTTTTGATAATTTGCATTTCTTCGCCTGAAAACTTTTATTCCCACTTATCAAGTGGGAAACACTCTTATAAATTTGAATCAGCTTCCTTTACATCTTAGAAATGAGATTTTTATCAGAGAATCTTGTTGCAAGATTTATATCCCAATTTCTTGTTGCACTTTTAATTTTAACAACATTGATTTTGTTTGTACAAAACAATTCTAATTTTATGTAGCCAAAATTGTCCATTTTATTTCTTATAAAACTCTCTTATCTATTGTTTAGTAATGGACACTTCTCCATCCACAGATTTGATATGTATTTTCTGTCATGCTCCTGTAATCTGCTTATACTATCACCATTTAAGTCTAAATCATATGCCCATTTGGAGCTTGTCTTGAGAAATGTTGGTCTATATACCTAGTTGCTACCAGACTGCATCCTACTTTTCCCAACAGTTTTTATTAAATAGTGAGTTCTTGCTCCAAAAGCTGGGACTATTAGATTATCAAATACGGGGCTCACTGAGCTTGTTTGCTTCTAATCTGCTTCTTTGATCAACCTCTCTATTTCTCACCTGGTACCAAATTGTTGTGATGACTAAGGATCTATAAAATAGTTAGAGATCTGGTATAGCTAATCTCCTTTCCTTCTTGTTGTTTTTTTCATTTATTCCCTTGATATTCTTGATCTTTTGTTTCTCTAGATTATTATTTTTTTCTAACTCTATAAAATAATTCTTTGGTAATTTGATTGATATGGCATTGAATAAGTACATTAATTTAGCTAGCATTGTCATTTTTTATTTTATTATCTCAGCCTACTCAAGAGCAATTTCTCCAATTATTTACATTTGTCTTCATTTGGACAGAGTATTTTATAATTGTGTTTACATATTTCCTGTGTGTGTCTTAGCAAGTAGACTTGGAAGCATTTAATACTACCTGTAATTATTTTAAATGGAATTTGTCTATCTCACACATTATTTAGAATAAAGTTATTTAATTTCTAATTAATTTTTAATATGTGTTCCAAAGGTCATTTATTGAATGTAGGTTTTGCTGCTTTTCTAAATTTGCTTGTTAGATTTTTATGCTCTAATACATAAGGTGCTATGTGTAACTGAGTATAGGTATAATCCTTTATAATTCCAAACAGTCTCTAGAGAGCAATCATATTTTAATTTTCTAAAATTGTATTCAGGTCCTTCATTTCTTTTTTTTTTCTTTTTAATTATATTTATCTAAATCAGAGAGAGATGAATTGGGGTCCCCCTCTACTATAGTTTTATTCTCTATTTCTCCATGTCATTCATTTGTTTTTAAGAATTAAAATGTTATGTTACTTTGTTGCATGTATTTAGTATTGATATTAATTTACTGTCTATGGGATTTTTCAGAAATATGTAGTCTTAATTAGGTACATTTTTTATTGTTGTTTTGTCTGCGATCATGATTGCTACCCCTGCCTTTTTTATTTCAGCTGAAGCATAATAGATTCTGCTCCAGGCCCTTTCTGCTTCAACTATGTTTCTTGTTAACAACATATTGTTGGATTTTAGTTTCTAATCCATTTTGCTATCCTCTTCTATTTCACGAGTGAGTTCATCCCATTAATATTCACATCTATAATCACTAATTGTGTATTTCCCTCTATCCTATTCTTTTATGCTTTTCCTTCTCTGTTTCCTTTTCTGCTCTTTAAAGTTTGTTTGCTTTTAATGAATATCTTCCTTAATCTACAAACCCTTTTATTCTTTCCCCTTTCCTTTAACTCTTTTCTCTCCTGTTTCCCTACTGAATGAAATGTATCTCTGTATCCAACTGTGTATTTGTATGCACACGTGTGTGTGTGTGTGTGTGTGTGTGTGTGTGATGTCTAACCTCACCCCTACCCCACTGCTCCCTGTATTCTTCCTTTCTTTGACAAATACTAATAAGAGTGAGGTTCAGGTTCACCCCCCATTTTCTCTTTGTCAAATAAACTCCTACTTGTGTATCCCACATATGCGAGATTATTTTGCTCATCCTTCCTTTCCCTTCCCCCTCTTACTGCATTCCTCTTTTCTTCTCTCTTTCCATTCTTCTTTTAAGATCAACTAAACATAGCAGAATCCTTCTCAGGCCTTCTAATTAGACTCTTTCTATGACCTCTCATCATAGTGTTCTGAGGGGATACATGTACCATAGAACCACACAAGAATGTAAGCAGAAATTTAACCTTTTTTACTCCCTTACAATTGCTCACTCATATTTACGTTTTTATGCTTCTCTTGACTCCTTTGTTTGTATGTCAAATTTTCTATTCAGCTGTGGTTTTTTTTCACGTAGAATAATTAAAAGTCCTCTATTTCACTAAAGATATATGTTTTCACTTTTAGGGGAAAAGAGTTCTTTGTTCTGCCCTTCAGCTCTCTAATCAGAGGCACAATGGGTACAGATGAGGTGTGAAAACCAAAGCTGATGAAATCTCAAGGTTGATGAGTTCCCTAGCTTTGCAGTTTCCCGGGAGACTTTGTTTATAGGCTTCGTAGAAATCTCAGTTGTGCTGTCCAATTTGGGAAATAATTATATTAACTGATATCAATGTAAAAACCTAGAAACAAAACAATTACAGAAATATTTCTGGATAGAAATGACTGAAAAGTTTTTTTTTTAATCTGATTGTGTTATATGCTTTATAATCTAAAAATTATACCCAAAGTAATATCAATCATTTGGGAATGGTATATCTTTACTGAGTATGCAATTAATCCTTAATCTTCAGTGGAGGACACCTAGTACATGAAGTAAGCTCAAATTCACTACAAATATTAATAGCCTGAGGGTGTGAAGAAGTTAAGAGCAAAGTCTGAGAAAATTTCTGCCTTGTTTCTAAACTTTCCAGGAAATAGAAGGCTAAAGCATGAACACACCACTTTAAAACCACAACTCACTTCCCACAAGGTCTTCTAAGTTTCTATTCTACCTTCACACATGGAACCTACCAGGGACTTTGAAATACAGAGTAATAAAGTAAGGATTATGGATCCAGCACTCTGCTGTAAGACTAAAGAGATAAAGTGAGGATTTTCTTGATTCCACCATGTCCTCTCTTCACTGAGGGTACAAGATTATAGGATTAGAAATGCATTCTAACTCATCTTGATTGCCAAAATGCACTGGTATGGATGAATGGCAAACTAGGATCACAGAATGCCTGCCTTGGGGATATCCCTGGTGAAT
This sequence comes from Phascolarctos cinereus, assembly GCF_003287225.1. Lineage (NCBI taxonomy): Eukaryota > Metazoa > Chordata > Mammalia > Diprotodontia > Phascolarctidae > Phascolarctos > Phascolarctos cinereus. Next base: position 227,381,976 of record NW_027555958.1, on the reverse strand, counting down.
GAAAGGCAATCCATAATACTAATTCTTCTCATTTCTAACATTTGCCCCCAAAACTTTTATTTATTTTTTTATTTTTTTGGCGAGACAATTGAGGTTAAGTGACTTGCCCCAAGTCACACAGCTACTAAGTGTTACGTGGCTGAGGCCGGATTTGAATTTAGGCCCTCCTGGCTCCAGCCAGAGACAGTGCTCAACCTACCTGCACCACCCCCAAAACTTTTAAAGAGTATAACGTTATATTTGCCTGTCAAAATGTATTTTGCACAATGAGTCAACCAATAACAATATTTGACATGGTACAAATTAAACATATTGGTTTCAAATTGAAATTGTGCTCATAATGAGCTATTCAATAGTTCTTCAAATTCACAGGATTTGATTCTACTTTACATATATGTTCTCTGTAGCTTTAAGAGGGTTAAGGGAGATGTGGGAAAGGAGGGGATGACAGAGCGTAGTAGGGAGAAATTAAAGAAAGAAAAATAGAAGAGAGTGGAATCAATAGCTTTCTACCACCATACTGGTCTGCTCCACCTCTAAATATGCTTCCTCACCTGAGCCCTGTGGCCACCCTGATGATGATTCAATAATTAGTGGGTCCTCACCTGGAATGGCCATATCATGAGAAGGTCCAGCTACATTTTACACTCTCCAGTTCTAGCTCACCCTCCACTCTGTTCCACTACCTACCATACTGGTCTGGCTCACATTCATAGTTGCTGCCAAGCCCTTCCTCTAAAGAAAGTCCCCTCCCAACTTTCCCCCTCTCTTTTATGTTTCATCTTCCTCCACTAAAATAAACTCCTTCCCATCTCCCGTGTATCCACAGAGCTTAACACAGGATCTAATACACAGTAGGCACTTAATCGCTTTATCTTTCCATCTAGCTATCTTTCATTATGTTTGCAAGATATTCTTTAATTTTGTTAAAGGAAATTACTAAGGCAAAAATATTTCCTTGCTTCTTTCATATGGGTGCCATTTTGTTTTCCAAACAGACAATTTTGTAATATGTTAAAATATGACATCACACAATAATATAGATTCCAAAGAAATGGGACAACACAAATGAGGAACAAGTTACAACAGTAACGGTGTTTGTTGCATCAAAACACTTTATAGTGGACATTATAAAGATAACGTACAAGATAGAAATCCTAGTTTAATCTATTATAAATAACTCACTTTTTTTAACAATCACAAATACATATTTATACTTAAAAACCCTCCCATATTTTCCCCTTGAAAGGCTGTATTTAAGAACAATTTGGCAGAATCTTTGGAACAAGAAAAAAAGATTTCATAAAATATTGTTGTTTTAAAACTACTCTAGTTTTGATCTAATTGCTAAAAAAAACAAAAGCATGGACTTTGGAAGGGTACCACATCCACATTTATTAATTTTGTTTGGATTACTTTATCCAAAAATCTCTCCAACAGAAATGTTCTGCATTTACATTGAATCATCATCTGGCTTATTAAAACATCAAGAATAAGAAGGAGGTTCTCATGCCCTTATTCTTCTATCCCCCTCCCCTTTTAAATTAATTTTTGTAAAAAGGAAAAGAGCACTAATTAAACTTCAGGGAAACTGTAAGGAAAAAAAATTCACATCAGAAGGAGTTTCCTTTTATCAACCAAGGAAGAATATAAAGTTAAAGTTTAAATCACAGTGATATCCTCTAATTCATGTACTAATGGATGTTGTTTATCTGTGTTTTACAAAATTCTGCCACGTTGTACCTCTGGCTTGAATTTTGTGCCTCATATAGGAAGTGGTAGGGAAATTCAGGGGTTAAAAGTTTTTCCTTTAGCTCTGCATGAACATGCTTTGTGATCTGGAGTAAATACCTTAACCATAACCAATTACTTTAGTTACCTCATCAGTAAAGGAGGGTAGCAAATGAGGCCTGATGAAAAAGTTGGCACATAAAAATGAAAATACTAAATAAATACAGTTCTATGGTCATTCTAGAGCCTAATGACGAATATGATAAACACATACCAGACACACATATATTTTTACTGTCTTATAAAGTATCCTTTCCTCTGGGACCACATAGGGTTCTGATATAAATAATATTTTATGTCCTCATAGCACCTCTTCCCTCTTTAGCAAGCTAAAGAGATACACGACAGGATCACATCCACATAATTTTTCCCTGTAACCCCACATATTCTGCATGGTTTTAATGAATAAAACAAGTAATTTCCTTTAACAAAATTAAAGAATATCTTGCAAACGTAATGAAAGATAGCTAGATAGAAAGATAAAGCAATTAAGTGCCTATTGTGTATTTAATTAATTAAAAAAAAAAGAATTTTAAAAAAATACTACTATGTGCTCAGATCTGTAATGGATAACCTGAAAGGTATTAAAGATGAGGTCCTTGCCCTATCTCAGTGAGGTATACGATTTGGTTGGAGTGGCATAAAAAAAAATAACAATGCCTCTACTCAGTCCCTCTAACTGACAAGCACACAGAAAAGTCATTCCTGTAATTTAAAAAGTAAACTGATTTACCAAAACAGTATACCAAAAAACAAATAACTGAACACCACACACATGCCACTAGAAAGTAATTTCCTTGAATGAAAGGACTGGTTTTAATTTTATCTCTATATTCCTGACATTTTCCTCTGTGTCTTGTATGTAATAGGTGCTTAATGATTTGTTTAGTGAATGAATAAAATGAATAAATTGTTTGAGATGCTCAGCACTTTCAAAGCCAAGGTACCTACCTGATATATGAAAACACTTATGATTCCTACCAAGGGCCTGTTGTATTCATTTTTATGCATTTAACTGTATTCATTTTTATGCATAAAGAACAAGCATCTCAAAGTATTAAGCACTCTCACATTTCTCCTTTGGAAGAACAGTATATTACTCAAAAAAAATACTGTCACCATTTCATGAATCAGCGCAAAAACAAAATGATGCACATGTTAAAAGTACTTGTCATGTTGAAATTAAATTGAATGTTTCTATTCATGGTGCAGCCACTGAACAAGTCTCTTGTTCTCTTCCTTTCTCTTCTTAATCAGGAGCCAGATGTGCTTTGGCTGAACAGAGTGGTAACAGGCCGAAGGAAACAGAAACATTCTCAATTTCTCTTGTTGCCACAGAAGATGTCAGATGAGAGCTTCCTGAGTGAAGCAAACTAGTAGTTAATTAGGTTGGCTCCATCACTATGCCCAGTCACAGTAAAGGCTTCTGAATGTTCCATACTGGCATAAGGGAATGAATGATCTGAGTAATGCCAGTTAAGGCTAACTTACCCTCAAATGTATGGCATGACACCAGGAAGTTCCTTTGGGTCTATGTCAATTTCTTCCTTTTTTCCAGGGGGAAGAAGGGTTGGGAAGCTTCATTTCAAGGTTTAAACAGAAACATGTGGAGAATTTTTCCCCTTTTCTCCCTCACCCCTTCCTTAAAATGAAGAATGAAATATATACATATCTATATATCTATATTTCTCTCTTATCTATAATACATGGATGTATGTATATATGTATATGTAAATGCATATATACATATACACACATATAGTTAGATGGCTTCTATATAAAATTAATTCAGTTATTTCTTCTTGTAGTATACTTAATTCTGGAATGTTGTCTTTGATCACGGACAGGGCTTGAAAGGAAATTATAGGCCATTCAAATAACCCCTTCATTTTACAGAGAAGAAAACTGAGGCCCCAAATGGTTAAATTACTTGTTCAAGGTCACACAAGTAGTAAGTAGCAGAGGCAGGATTCAAATGCAGGTCTACAAATCCAGAATTCTTTCCAGTCTACCAAATAATTCTGGTTACAACAGTGCCCAGGGATTTTCAGGTATAATACAAAAGTATTATAATATTTTTGGCATCCAGCATGAGTAACACCCAGAACTGAGTCCCAAGACATAAAACAAGGGAATGGAAGTGAGGGAAAAATGAGGAGCAGTCCAGGACCATGTCACTCTGAGAAAACTAGGAACATTATGAAGGAGAAATTGGTCATGATGGGATTGTTACACCCTTGCTTGAGTGTATGAGTCATCTTTAGAGTGAGATGAGGGAGGCAAGTTCAGCTTCTTATGGGTTAAGGCCACCCAAAGGCCACCCAAAGCTTGCAGAAAGAGAAATGAGACAAACATTAGAGAAACAGGATCTGAACAGTAACTGGCCCGATGGGACACTTTAGTTCTTCAAGGAGAAGTTATAAGTGAGGTGAACTGAGAAACAGAAAAGGATTTACACTTTCTAAATTTGTAATCTACCAACCGGACTGAAGAAAAGCAACATGTATGTTGGACGAGAAGAAGCAACTGCCCAGGGAACAGGTCTCAATTTGTAGTACCTCATGAACCATTACTGTCTATGTCCCCTGGAAGGATAATCATACCCACCTACAGCTCCAGTACTGGGGCTTATCTCCACAAATAACTTCACTGACTGGATTTAGCAGACATCTGGCCAAACTCTTTGGGGCCTAATAGGCCAGACCTGCCATGATTATTTTGTTTGTTTGCTTCATCCTTGGGAATAATTCTCTCATCTTCAATCTCACCAGAGACCAGCCTGAAGATTCAATTCAATATTATTCTGTTCTGTGGGACTATGGATCATTCTGAAGATAAACAACTCAGAAAGGGAACTAAGACACAAACCATTGGCACTTAAAGCCCTCCACAATCTGGATCCCATGTGCTTTTCCAGTCCTATTTCATACTATACCCCTTTCCAAGCTCAACATTCCAACCAAATTGGACTACTAGGTGTTTGCCAACTTGAGAGTCCATTTTTGCGTCTGTTTAAATGCATATCATTTCAACGGTTAGAATTCACTTCCTCGTTACTTCTACGTCTCTGAAACCTTATCTTCAGATAAGGAAAAGGGAAAAGATAGGTTGCATGCTCCTAACACATAAGATAAATGCATTTTCTAATACTGAATCATGCTTTTCATTATATGGATGTGAAAATATATTTGTAAAAATAAGTATATCATAAGTTCAAAAGTTTCTTTATATTCTTCCAGACCATCCTTGGATAGTGTGACTCCTGATTTCCATTGTTTGAAGGCATTTCTCCTTTATTGTTCAAGGTATGAAAATGCTAATAAGGAGATAGGAATCTGCCTCGCATGGAGAGATGAGTGAAATCATTACTAGCGTAGCAGCTGGAGCCACATCCATATCATCTAGTGTCACTGAGATTTTCAGACCCTGTGCTGCTTCCTAGGGTCAAAACTGTATCTTTCTGGTGGCACAGGTAAGAAATCAGCAGGGACAACTGCTGATACAGGAAAATGGTAAGATGAAGATCTATCAGTTTGGGGCAGAGGCAGGTTCCACATTAGGACAATTATATCATCCCTGGAGAAATACCAGGAGCAAGTCTTGAGAGTCAGGGATTCTGGAAGATAAAGCAACTAAGGATAGCCCAACTAACCACCATCTCCTAGAAAGTGAAACCCATACCTGGAAAAATCTAATATTATCCAAACTCAATGTTAAATGTAGTTGTTATAAACATCATTATTTTCTCTGCAAGAGCCAACATTTTTATGGTATTCATTTAAAATTAAAAAACAAAAAATCTATTCCGAATTTGTTCCAAGCCTTGTTCTGGTGTGAAACTTTCTCAGATATGAAGAGCTGTCCTCTTTTCAACAACAATTTATCACTTGTTGGCTGTCTAAAACTGTGTACTTTTCTAGAAAGAGAAATCCCAGCCTTTTAGGAACTTACAATCTAGTTGAGAAGACATGACATACATAAATATATCAACTATATAGGAATTACAAAGTTGGAAGGGGCCTGAGAGACCATATAATGCAACTCATATATGAAAAAGAATTCCTTCTACAACATTCTTGAAAAGTAGTCATGCAACCTTGACATGGAAATCCCCTGAGACGTGAATCTGATTATTAATTAGTTTTTCCCCTTTAATCAATCCTATCCTAAATTTGCTTCTTTACAATTTTTACCATTCCTCTTAATTCTGACCCCTACAGTCAAAAAGAACAAATTAATCCCTCTTGCAGGTGAGTGTAACTTCAAGAAATCAATCAACAAGCATTTAAGACCCTGCCAGGAAACATGCTGGGCCCAGAGGATACAAAGACAAAAATAAATCACTCCCTGCCCTCAAGGAACTTATACCACATGAAGAAAGCTATCATAACCCCCCTTCTCTTCTTCAAACTAAAAATCTCCAGTTAGTTCATTCCACTAATGGCCATACAACATTCATTTGAGACCCTTTACAATAATGGGGGCCCTCCTCCAGAAGCCCTCCAACTTACCAGTGCACTTTACCTATTTCCTCCAGTCCTTTTCATTCCACACTATTTACTGAACCTTTTCTAGTCTTTCCTCTGTAAAGACTCATTTTTTTCATTTTTTTTACATCCAAAGGCAATCTAAGGATAAATAAAACACAAGTGGGAAACTGAATTCCAAGAATCATTGAATTATTGTTTCATGTGATAATTAGTTAATACCCCAATTAATTAGATTAAGATTCTCTGGAAAAAAAGAAGAAAAGTATGAAATAACCACTGGAGATCATTTATAATACAATAATTATTTCAAATTAATTAACAGAGCTTGAGAGAGAGCCTAGGAAATTATGGTTTTCTGCAACATCAGTCACCAAGCATTTATTAAGCACATATTAGCTACAATGCTAAATGTTGAGAATACAAAGAAAAACAAAAGTTAGCTCCTACTGTCAAGGAGCTCACAATCCAATGGAAGGGGACAACAAGCAAACAACTACTTGCAAACAAGATATACACAGGACAAATTGGAGATAATTAACAGAGGGAAGGCAGTAAGGATTAAGGGGGACCAGGAAAGGTTTCCAATAGAAAATGAGAGTTTTGGCTAGGTCTTGGAGAAACTCAGGTAAGTCAGGAATCAGGGATGTGTAGGGATAGAATTCCAGGCATGAGGAACAGCAAGTGAAAATACCTGAAGGGAGGGAAGATAGAATATCTTGTGAGAGGAACAGCAAGGAGGCACAGGGTCTCTGGAGTACATGAGGAAGGGAGGAAGGTATAAGAAGACTAAAAAGGTAAAAGGGGTCAGGTTATGAAGGGCTTTAAATGCCAAGAGAAGGTTTTTGTAGTTGAGGTGATAGAGACCACTGGAATTTACTGAATAAGGGTGTGACATGGTCAAACCTGCCCTTTAGGACCGTCAAAGTTAAGGATGGACTGGAGTGGGGAGAAAATTGAGACAGAGAGACCAACCAGAAAGCTCACATATGAGGTGATGAGGGCCTGTATTGAGGGTGGTGGCAGTGTCAGAGGAAATAAAGGAGCATATATGAGAAATGTTAAAAGAAAATCATAGAGCTTGGTCACAGTTTGGATATGCAGAGAGATAGTGAAGAGTTGAGGATGACACCTAAGTTGCAAGCCTAGGTGATGGGGAACATGGGGGTACCCTCAACAGTAAAAGAAAAGAAAAGAAGTGGGGAAGACTTGGAGGGGATGGGGAGTAGCATTTTGCACATATTGAGTTTAAGATGTCTATGGGACATCTTAATGTTCAAAAATGTCTAATGTCCAAATACACTGATGAAGTTGTGAGTCTGGAGTTAGGGCTGAATAAGTCAGTAGATCATGAATCATCAGCATAGAAAAGATAATAGATTCTATAGGAACTGATGAGATCACTAAGTGAAACGATACAGAGAGAGAGAGAAGAGGGTTCATGGTTAGCGGTAGAGATCTGGATGAAGATTGAGCAAAGAAGACTGAGAAGTGGTCAGACAGGTAGGAGAACCAGGAGAGAGAGACATCACTAAAACCTAAAGAGATAAATCTCAAGGAAAAAAGGCTGACCAACATTGTCAAAGGCAGTAGAGAAGTGAAGAAGTATAAGGATTGAGAAAAAGTCATTAGATCTAGCAATTAAGAGATCAATGGTAATTTTGGGGAGAACAGTTTCAATTGAATGTTGAATTCAGAAGTTAAACTATAAAGAGTTAAGAAGAGAATGGGAGGAAAGCAAGTGAAGGCATTAATGGTGAATGGTCTTCTCAAGAAGTTTAGCCACAAAAGGGAAAAGACATGAGAAGAAAGCTTTCAGGGATGGACAGATCAAATGAGTTTGTTGAGGATGAGGGGGACATCTGCATGTTTATAGGCAGTAAGAAGTGGCTAGTAGACAGGGAAAGATTGAGGATAAGTGAGAGAATGGGAATGACAGAGAGGGCAATCTGCTGGAGAAGAAGAGATGAGATGGGATCACTTTTACATGCAGAGGAGTTTGTCTTAACAAGGAGAAGAGCCATCTCTTCATTGAGACAGGAGTGAAGGAGGAGATGGTGGTAGAAGGTATCTGAGTAATTTAAAATGAGGAGGAGGGAATAAAGGACAATCTAGGCAAATGGCCGCAATATTTTCAGTGAAATTGGAAGCAAGGTTCTGAGCTGATAATGTGTAGGAGGAGTGCCATACAAGTTTTACAGAGGGATGAAAAAGTTTGGGAGCATGGCTGGGTGGGTGAGATAGTGAAGCATTTAGAGAGGCATAAAAGGACTGCCTTGCTGCAGTGAGAGACCAAATGAGATTATGCAACAAATCTGTTGTGGACTCAATCATTATAGCTTGGTGATTCCTGGAAAGGGAAAATGCTTGCCATGTGTAACTAATTTAGCTTGTACACAAGTCTTAATATCAGTTTTAGATGGACAAGATCATAGTTCAGGAAAGTACTCGATTGCCTTAAACAGTTGAAACTAAACAATGATGGCACTATTATTCCCATAATCTCTACAGCCTCTTTTCTGGCACAGATATTTTTTTTTCTTTCTGTATGAATGATGTTGGGTTTGGAAACTGGGATGAAAAATATTAAGGACTACTGACCCTAAACTACTCTAAATGAATAAGTATTAGCCTGTTTTTTAAATATTTCCAGTAAAGGAGGTGCCACAATTGTATTACTGTTTATATTAAAAGTTTCCATTTTCAATTGTTTGTATCTCATCCATAAAAAAATATTTGGAGTAGAAGATTGGCATAAAATTTTGGCCAAATTTTCAAAGAAGGTCAAACCTCATTTTTCAGATTTTGAATTCATAAGGTTTTGCATTTCTCTGAATTCGAGATTTGCCCATTTCAATGTCACCTGAGTGCACAGATTTGTATTTGGGGGATATTTCCAAAACAAGAGTAACTGAAAACTTATATCCAGATCATTCTGCCTATGAAGAAGTAAATATATATTTTTAAAAATCTGATTTACAAGGTGGCCCATTTAAACCAATTTCCATTTAATAATGTGGCTGTGTGCAGGGCTTGTTTTAAATGGGCCACCCGGTGTGAAGCTTAAGTCTTAGACAAAAAATGTCTTCCCTTAAGGATTTTTAAAAACCAAAAGCACTGTAAGTTTAGTGGTTATTTTTAAAGTTTTAGATGGTTTCTTTGGACTCCTTTAGATCTGAAAAAAAAAGATACACATTTAAAAAATGAAATGTTACAACCGCACATCTATAATGAGAACCAGTGCCAGTGGATATTTTTAAAGCAAATTAAAATGTGCTTTTTTTTAGACTTAAGCAAACAGCTGCTTCACACACACTGCACAGTAACTACTTTTCAGCAAAAAAATTTACCAGGAATTTACTAATGAAGATTTATCTTATATACTGGTATTTGATAATTAAAGGTTCCTCAGTAATAATATTAGAGATAAAGTCTGATACATTAGTTAAAGGACTTTGAATATGCTTGTACATTATCAGATGACTAGATTACAGAAACAAAAGATAGAAAATAACTGGTACCCTAGGAAAAGCAAAGTGATGAGGAATTAGAAGACAGGTATTACCTTATTATTCTATAATATATTTTATTCATTTGTTTGAAATTCTTTTGCAAATTCAGTATTAGTAATATACCAATGCCTCCAGAGATTTAGGTACATCCTATTAGGAATTTCAAAGTAAAAATCAAGGTTTATTAAAACTAGTAACTTGTTCTACAACTTGATTCTCATTTCAGTATATTACTTAAAATATGTTGCCCTTTCTTTTAAAGAGTAACAATTTACATTGTTATAAAACAGTACATAAATGCTGTAAATTATACATGTTACCAAATCTAAGTCCTTAGATTCTAATCATCATGATTTTAGAGAAATCCTGTTTTAAACCTTATATGATTAATAAGCTGCATAATTTGGTCCTAGCTGAGACAATAAAAGGGAAATCCAGAAGGGTGATGAAATTCAGCAAAAAAAATCTACTTTTTACTTTATGTTTCCTAGGCCTCAGGTCATACCATGAAAAAAAAATATACAAAAGAAGGCTTGGGCCTCCTAATCCAGCTGTTAAACACCATTGCCTCAATTTCACTGGCCCTTGTCGTTCATCCTTTCTTTCCTGTTTAAATATTTTATTAAATAAAAGTAGGAAGGAAACAAGGCTACAAAATATTGCCCAATTATTTCACATCCCTCCTCTCACAGAAATCCAGTTGTCAGCCAGTACCTTTCAAATAAAATTACTTTGTATTTTCTTTGCATATGATTTGTATTTACTTACATGTATACATGTACTCCCAATAGCATGTAAGCATACATATTAGGGGCTTAATGAATGCTTATTGATTGATTTGTACAGCAGTCAGAATATTCAAAGGGCAAGGGAAGGATTCAATGCAGGATTATGTAATTATCTGCCCATATCACTTCAAGGGCTTGAACCTTCCTCTCTTCTACCTATGAAAAAAAAATGTAAAACTATGTAGAGGGCAAAAAAAAAAAGTCATTCATTTGTAATTATAAAAAGGACTATTCTGAACACTAGCCTGAAAATCAGCAACAAGCATATTTTCAAATAAGGAAATGTAGAATTAAATAACACAGAAATGTTGTGATGATAACAAGTCACACTCCTACAGCACCTTTAATATTTACAAAGCACTTTCCTCACAATGACCACATAGAGAAGGTAATGTTAGTAGTATTAACCCCCATTTTTACAGATAAGGAAATAGATTTTAGGTTAGATTAAATGATTTGCCCAAAGTCACAGTGATACTAAGTGTCAGGACTGGGATTCAAATGCAGTTCTCTTAAAATTAGGAAGACTTGGATTGAAATTTTGTCCCTGCTACTTAACTAGGTAGCAATTCATTTTAAGCCTGAACTAAACTTCCTCATCTACAATGATGTCAATAATGCCTATTTCATGAAATTTTTGTAAGAATCAAGTGAGATAATGTATATAAAGCACCTTGTAACTTGCAAGCATTACATTTTGCTGCTATTCCATTGTTTCAGTTGTGTCCAACTCTTCATGACCCCATTTGGGGTTTTCTGGGGTTTTTTTGTTTGTCTTTTTAAAAATTTTCACATTAGTCATGATGTAAAGAAGAATTAGAACTAATGGGAGGAACCATGAGAAAGACGAAACAAAATAAAACAAAACAACAAAGGAAAAGAAGAGCAAATAGTATGTTTCCATCTGCATTCAGACTCCTAAGTGCTTTCTCTGGACATGGATAGCATTTTCCATCATGAGTCTTTTGGAGTTGTCTGAGATCCTTGATTGCTGAGACCAGCTAAGTCAATCAAAGTCAGTCATCAAACAATGTGGCACTTACTGTGTACAATGTTCTCCTGTTTCTGCTCATTTCACTGTGCATCAATTCATATAGGTCTTTTCAGGTTTTCTGAAGTCTGCCTGCTCGTCATTTCTTAAGTATTCCATCACATTCATATACCTCAACTTGTTCAGCCACTCCCAAATTGATGGACATCCGTCAATTTCCAATTCTTTGCCACCACAATAAGAGCTGCTATAAATGTTTTTGTATATGTGGGTTATTTTCCAGTTTTTATGATTTCTTTGCAATAAAACCTAAAAGTGGTATCTCTAGGTCAAAAGACACGCACAGTTTTGTAGCCTTTTGCACATAGTTCTAAATTGCTCTCCAGGATAGTTGGATAAGTTCACAACTCTACCAATAATACCTTTTTCCAATTTTCTACATTTTTCCAATATTTATCACTGTCCTGTTTTGTCATGCTAGCCAATCTGATAGGTATAAGGTGGTACCTCAGAGTTGTTTTGATTTGCATTTGTCTAATCAATAGCGATTTAGAGCATTTTTTCTATGACTATAAATAGCTTTAATTTCTTCCTCTGAAAACTGCCTGTTCATATCCTTTGACCATTAATCAATTGCGGAATGATTTGTATTCTTATAAATTCAACTCAGTTCTCTATGTATTTTAGAAATGAGGCCTTTATCTGAGACACTGGCTGTAAAAACTGTTTCCCAGCTTTCTGCTTCCCTCCTAATCTTAGTTACATTGACTTTGTGCAAAATCTTTTCAATTTAATGTAATCAAAATTATCCATTTTGCATTTCATAATATTCTCCATCTCTTGTTTGGTTATAAATCCTTTCCTTCTACATAGATCTGACAGGTAAACTATTCCTTGCTCTCCTAGTTTGCTTATAGTATCAGCCTTTATATCTAAATTGTGTACCCATTTTGACTTTACCTTGGTATAGGGTGTCAGATGTTGGTCTATGCCTAGTTTCTGCCATACCATTTTCCAGTTTTCACAACAGTTTTTGTTAAATACTGAGTTCTTATCCCACAAGCCAGAGTTTTTTGATTTATAAAATAGTAGATTACCATAATCATTGACTATTGTGTTTTGCATGCTTAATCTATTCCACTGATCTACCATTCTATTTCTTAGGCAAAACCAAAAAGTTTTGATGATTGCTGCTTTATAATACAATTTAAGATCTGGTCTTCCACTTTCCCTTGTATTTCTTTTCATTAATTCCCTTGATATTCTGGACCTTTTGTTCTTCCACATGAATTTTGTTATTATTTTTTCTAGCTGTATAAGATAAAGTTTTGGTAGTTTGGTTGGTATGGCACTGAATAAGTAAATTAGTTTAGGTAGAATTGTCATTTTTATTATATTAGCTCAGCCTACCAATGAGCAACTGATGTTTTTCCAATTATTTACATCTGACTATACACATATACATATATACACACATACGTGTGTGTGTGTGTGTGTGTGTGTGTGTGTGTGTGTGTGTGTGTACACATATCTCTCCCTATTGGACTACAACCAAGGATCAACTATCCAGCAAAATTCACCATCATCTTTCAAGGGAGGAGATGGAAATTCAGTGAAACAGGGAACTTCCTAACCTTCCTGATGAAAAGACCAGAGCTCAATAAAAAATTTGATCTTCAAATACAAGACTCAAGAGAGGCATTAAAAGTAAATGACTATTTTACCTTCTGGTTCTAGGACCTCAGGGCAGTTTTCCTTGATGATTTCCTGAAAGATACTGTCCAGGCTCTTTTTTTTTATCATGGTTATCAAGTAGACCAATAATTTTTAAATTGTCTCTCCTGGATCTTATTTACCAGATCAGTTGTTTTACCAATGTTTTACGTTTCCTTCTATTTTTTTTTCCATTCTTTTGTTTCTGTTTGACTGATTCTTGATATCTCATAAAGTCATTAGCTTCTACTTCCCAATTCTAATTTTTAATGCATTGTTTTCTTCCATTAGATTTTGTACCTCCTTTTCCATTTGGCCCATTTTACCTTTTAAGGAGTTATCTTCAGTGAGTTTTTGTGCCTCCTTTTCCAGTTGGCCAATTCTATTTTTTAAGTTGTTTTCTTCTGTGTACTTTTTTCCATTTGGCCAATTGTATTTTTTAAGGACTTGTTTTCTACAGTCAATTTTTGTCCTTCCTTTTCCAAGTTATTGACTTTCTCTTGCATACCTCTCATTTCTTTCCCCAATATTTCTTCTACCTCTCTTATATGACTTTCAAAATCCTTCTTGAGTTCTTCCAAGAAGGCTTTTTGGGCTTGAGACTAGTTCATATCCCCTCTGAGGTTTCAGATGTGGGTATATTGACAATGTTGTCCTCTTCGGAATTTGTGCCTTGATCTTCCCTGTCTCCATAAAAAAAATCTATGGTCATTGTCCATTTCTACTTTTTTGCTCATAGCATTTGCCTATTTATTGGCTTTTAAAATTGAGCTCTCTTGCTAGAGTGTAGGGGGCACTAACCCAAGCCTCTTTTACTGGGAGCCCAGGAGCTGGTCACTGGCTTTGTGTGCTGGGGCTGTAGGAGTCTGGCAGCTTGCCTTAGCTGGCAGCTGGAAGATGTAGGAGTCTGGCAGCTGGAAGATGTAGGAGTCTGGCAGCTTACCTGGTGCTGAGCTGGGGTGAGCAACACTGGAGTTCTCCGGTGGAGGTGAGGAGTCTGCCCCCTGTAGGACACCTGCTCACCTGGGCTTTTTTAAGGCACTTGAATGTTTGGCTGATGGAAGATGTCTGCCAGCCTGGAGCTGTGCCTCTTGAAATTGTGCTGAAACACCAGGGAGATTTTGGCTGCTGGAGAACACTGGCCCATGTGGTGATTTCCCAAGCTGATGTCTACTGGTTCCCCTGCCTGTGGTAAGGCACTCGAGGCAGGGCCGGGGGGGAGGGGTTGGAGAGTCCTGGTGTTGGCACTTGCCTGCTACACCACCCTGGAGCTTAGGATCTCCCCCTGGTTTGTTGAGGTGGGGCCTGCCGGGACACCTCTCACCATGTACTGGTCCCCCTCCCCTAGAGCAAGAGGGGCCTTTGCCATTAATCCCCCAACCCTCCTGGGCTAAAAGATCACTGCACTCCATCTTTCTGCTGGCTCAGCTGTTCTAGGGGTTTTTGTGGGGCAATATTTTCTGGGCTTTCAAAGGTCAATAAGGGAGGGTGAGAGCAATTTACTTCTTACTCTACCATCTTGGCTTCATTTGAGGTTTTCTTGACAAAGACACTGGAGTGGTTTGCCATTTCCTTCTCCAGCTCATTTTACAGATGGAGAAACCGAGGCAAAGAGGGTTAAGTGACTACCCCAAGGTCACAAGCTATTAAGTTTCTGAGGCCAGATTTGAACTCAGGAAGATGAGTCTTCCTATCTGCAGGTGCAGCATTCTATCCACTGTGCCACCTAGGCTTCCCTCAAGCATTATATAAATGTCAATTATAATTATATGGAACAGCACTGTTGCCTACGGAACACAGTGCCAAAGGAGGTTGACTACAGCAGGAACTCTTTCTTTTCATCAGAATTCTTGTTATTTGGGGTGATCAAAGTCTTTTATGGACATTATTGATAATTGTTAACACTGCTACTTGTAAAAGTAGGGGATAAAGTCATCATCATTTTATAAATAATGACAGAGAGATTGATAACCACTTTCAGGACAGGTAAGTGGGAGAATTAGTTAAAGAAAAAATAACAAAAGCACAGGGTTTTTTTAAAAACCTATCTATAGAAATTTTTGGGAAAAAAATCATAGCTAAAACTAAATCCTGTGATAAATGGGGAAGCTATAGCACAGTTTACAAAAGTAGAAGATTCTGTGATATGTATTTTTTACTTGAAAAGATGGGAAGCTACAGCAGCAGTAGCATTTTGCAAACGTTTTAGAAAATTGGATTCTATAGTCCAAAATGGTATGAGAGTTAGTCTACTCAATTATTCCATGAAGAATGAACATGATATGGTGACATCTGTTTGTTGGTGATGGCAAAAGAGAAAACAGAAAAAGAAAAGAGTATTTAATCTATATTGGAGTGTGAAAGTTTAGGGATTAAAAAGGTCAAAGGCAAGAGGTAAATCATATGCAGGAAAATTTACTAAAAACGTGTTGACAAGTCCAAGATTCATCCACTTCAGAGGTTTCATGATTTACAGATAAATGGTAGACTATATTGTTTTAATTTTATGTTTCATGATTGAGAAAGGACAAAAAGTAGATGGCAGTGGAGGTAGTAATAGTCAAAAGAAGCCTAAAGTGGTTTCTGCTCATCCTTTTTGAAACTCACACCTCCTTATTACTGAGACACCTCCTTCTTTCAGATCAGAGAAGGTAGGAGGTAGACAATGGAGAGCTATTCTTAGATCCTCCACTTAACAGGAACACAGGGCAGCTCTCTTATTTCTTACCAGCTTCATTCAGTCGCAGGGCACCCTTCCTTCCTCTCCAATGCCTCCAATAATTACTTCTTTTTATGTGTTTTCTTATCCCATTAGATTGTGAGTTCCTTGAAGGCAGAGACTTCCTTTTGTATTTCTCCCTATCTCCAGGGCTTGGCACAGCACCTGGTATATAGTAGGCACTTAATAAATATTTACTAACAGGCTGTGTTTCAAAAATTTTAGGAACATGAATCTAATCTATACTGCTACCTACTAGAAGACAAATTATCATACTAAATAATCACTTTTTTATTATAAAAAATAAGTATAAACAAAGGAAGGAAAGTTGCTGCTAAAATATAAGGAAGTCTTTCTTTACAATACTTTTTTATTTGCATAATGTTCACACTTTGCTCTTCCACATGTTACAGATCTTACCAGGTGGAAAGAGAGAATCTTCTCCTCTGCCCTTCCTCACACTCTTTTTTACTCTCCTCTCTTTTTACAGGTCAATAAACATTAATTTTACTAATTTTTGCATCACAGTACTAGAAAATTTTTGAATGGGAAGGAATCTCAGAGACAAAATGGTCCAAAAAAATACATGAAAAAGGAATCCCTCTACAATGCATCCCATAAGTGGGCATCCAGCCGTTACTTGAAGACCTCCACTGAGACAGAACATTAGTTTTTAAGGATGACCATTTCAATTTTGGGTATTGTTACAAAGCTTTTCCTTACATTAAGCCAAAGACCTAGCTTTCAATGGCTTCTGTCCATTCAAATTATTTCTTCCCTCTGGGTCAAGCAGGAGAAATCTTGTCCTTTTTTCCATGCAACAGCTCAGCAAATCCTCAAAGAAAGCTATCATGTACCCCTAAATCTTCTCTTCTCCAAGCTAAACATTTCCCAGTTTCCTTAACTTATCCTCTTAGCTGGATCTCTAAGCCCTTGAGTACCCTGGCTGCTCTTTCCTAGACACCTCTAGTTTCTTCCTAAAATGAAGAATCAAGAACTAAACACAATGGTCCCAGTATGCACTGAGTAGAGCATCGCTTCCCTCCTCCTGGACACAATGTAACCCAATGTGTCCTAAGATCCTATTAGCCTTTTTGATCATCAAAAAAAACTACTGATTCATATGAACTTGAAGTTTACTTAAATACCTGCTATTTTACAACTGTCTAACTACATTTCTCTCTTTCCACCCATCTTACACTTGTGAAATTGATTTTTTGAACCCAATTTTACATCTTTACATTTATTTCTATTCACTATTTTTTTTAAGGCAACTGGGGTTAAAGTGACTTGCCCAGGGTCACACAGCTAGTAAGTGTCCAGTGTTTGGTTTGAGGCCAGATTTGAACTCAGGTCCTCCTGATTTCAGGGCCTTTGCTCTATCCACTGTGCCACCTAGTTGCCCCTCTATTCAATTTTATCTTATTAGACTTGGCCCATTGTTCCAGCATATTTCTGATTCTTAACTGTCATCTAATGTGTAAGTTAGTCTTCCTACTTTGAATCATCAGCAAATTTTATAAGCATACCATTGAAACTTTTATCTAAATCAATAATAAAACAGCAAAGGACCAAAAAGAATAATTTTACATTCTCTAAATTTCTAAACATGCTCTTAAAAGGATTTATGAATTTTGTCTAATAGTTTAATGATTTTCTATAGTCATGTCTTTGTCTTCTTTTTGAGTCTCTCCTGTCCTTCCCTCAGAACCTGTACTATGGTTTCAAAAAGATTATTAATAGCACCTAACAGAAATTTTTGTGACATCAAATCTAAAGAAATAGTAAGTCTTTTTTGGGTAATCCTCCTATGTAATCAGGAGACTGCTTTGTATGCTCAGGAAATTCTCATGAGTTTTCTTAATGAAAAAGTCACTAAAAAAAGATTTGCCATAAATATCTTGTGAGCTATGACAAAGTACCTTATAAAATATAACCATTCATAAAGAGTCAAACCTCTGGAATTAAAACACCAATACTTTCTATTAAAAGGTGCTTAGTCACAGTTCACTAAATTTTTACAACAAATCATTTATTCTGTAATTTCATTGGCTTCTGAAGTTAGCAAAAGTCAAGAAAACTTCCTGCATATGTATGAATGACTTGTGTATGAAAACCACAGATTGCAAAGTCCATTTTTATAGTGTAAAAGGTTTTCACCCCATAGCAAAGGGTCCCACCCAAGTTTTCCATATGAAATTCCCTTTTCTTCAAGGTCTTCTATTTGGAGTCCCATGGGACAATGGAACTCCAAATGACCTCTGAGTGCATACTTGCAGCAATGATAATCCTACTTAAATCAACCTAAAAGATATGAAACAGTATCTGCTTCTTCAATTCATTCTCCAAATAGGAACATGGTAGATAAAGATAGGAAAGGGTCCCAAGCAGAAGTCAGGAGTTAATTAATATGGGTGAAATCAAGAAAGAAGCAGCTTTGAGGCAGAAAACAAAGTAACTACATGTTTCTCTGACACATTGGAAATAGGTGAAGGAAATTAGCACACAGTGTGGTTGATTTTTAAATGTTAAACTTTTAACTTTAAAAAGGAATAGGTTGCAAAAACTGCATGTCATGCTATTTAACACAAAGAACTTGAATGGAATGCATTCTCTCCTCACCTATTCTATCTTCCTTCCATGTATTTCTTAGGTGACATCTCCAATATGAAACTTTTCTTGACCTCCTCAACTGTTAATGCTTGATACATCTTGAAAGCATTTAGTATCATTTCATATATACCTTATATTTAGTTATCTGTGTACATGCCATATTCATCCAGTATACTAAAGCTCTTTGAGAGCAGGAATCGTTGTTATTGTTGTTTCTGTATCCCCAGTACTAGTAGATGCTTAAAAATGTTTAAAATGTTTTACCTAGCTCAGAGGACTACTGTGAAGAAAAGAATTTGTGAATCTTAAATGGTATATAAATGTGATGATATTATTGTTTTATTATTATTACCTGGGATACACAAAAAAGGGACAATGCTACAAATGGAGTCATCAATGTATGTTCTCAAAGTTGATTTCCAAACCAGCTATTTGGAAACTGGAAAATATATTTTCATAGAAATACAACCATGAAATGATGGTTAGTTGGCCAGATTGAAAATTCACACTTATAGTTTTACATATCACTTTCCTTACACTAACTTTGTGAAGTGACTTAGCCTACAGATGGCTATTTAAGCTATAATGCAGGGAAATGCATCTACAATTAAAAATAGTGAAAAAATTATTCCAAATATATAATTTTAGCTACATTATGGGAATAATAATAATAACAACAACAACAACAGTAGTCAATATTTATGTAGTGCTTACTACGTTCCTGGCACTGTGCTAAACCCTTTATGTTTATTATCTCATTTGATCATCATAACAACTTTCAGAGGCAGGTGGTCTTATTATACCCATTTTACAGTTGTAAAAACTGAAGCAAACAGGGATTAAGTGACTTGTCCAGGGTCACACAGCTAGTAAGTGCCTAAGGCTGGATCTCGACTCAGTTCTTCCTAGAACATTGTTCTCAATCTGAATTGTTAGCTCTAAGGCCCTCAAAATTCCCTTATAGAGAGAGGATAGAATTGTTTGGCATTTACCTTAATTTATATGTCTACATTTATATGCTGTGTCAAAGTATATGACTTGATTGGGAATATGAGCTTTCACCATGTTAATCTACTGATTAAGCTAATATTTGGCAACATTAACCACAATTGCAATTACCCTAATTTTGAAGTAAAAATAATGCTGTTGTTGCTACTACCATTTTGTATCCAATTTTGCTTAGCATTGGAATACCATTATTTTATGGAGGTTTTAATTATTCATACTTTATGCAGTGTGCCCTGGGACCTCTTAGCAAAGCACACAAGTTTTAAAAAATCTAATAAATATATAAAATAAATACTATTTCCTGGTTTCTGGCTCAACATATAGACCAACTATGAAGCTTTCCCAAAAACCTCTTCTAGTAACAGGCTTCTTTCTGAGCTTCTCCTAAAGAATGCTAATTGTCTGAAAAATGACAAATCAATTTTAGTTCCCTAAAAACTGCATCACCTCTGAGGTACACCAAATAACATAGTTCTTAGAAACCCAGATTTTATTAATATGTGAAGCTCAAATGGCGAATTTTTCCTCCTCCTCTAGAGACATACTTTAAGATTAATAGGTTAAAAAAACCCCTTAAGATATATGATTTTTAGGAAGTGCTTTGTAAACTTGCAATTATAATATTGTATCATTACATATATATATATATATACACACATATGTGTATGTACACACACATACACTGAAAAATTCAATGAATTATTGTGAGAATCAAATGAGGCAATTATTATAAAGCACTTTGAAAATCTTCATATGCTATGTAAGCTGGCAAAGAGGAATCCTGCTAAAGTGGGAAAAAAGCTCTGTTTAGAGAATTAAAGCTGTCTTTGACCCTTGAAAGCTTTGTGACCACAGATAAGTCATTTAATTTCTCTGACCTTCAGTTTCCTCTTCAACATAACGAGGATAATATCTGACATACATACCTTAAAGTCTCAAATAAAGTAATACATAAAAAGTACTTTGCATACCTGAAAGTACTATATAATCATCATTTATTATTAATATGCAACCTATATAAGGTCAGCAATCATTTTAACCCTCCTTGAGTCAGTCCTTTCATTCACATGCCTGAGCAAATAAGCTTACGTATGTGTAAACTCTAGCTTAATCTAAGAAATCGTCTTGCAGAACTCTAGTCAAAACTCTTAACTTAACCCAGGCCCTTAGTTTGAATTTTATTTTTGATCTAACGTATGTTAGATCAATGCCTGTGCATTTTTAAATTCAACCACCAAGAGCCTGAGTGAGTAGACTGGGCATGTCACACAGAAGAGCTGCTCCTCACTTCAAGGAAGGGCCTTTCAGACAAATAAAAACATTTGTTTCAGGTGTCTCTTTACATGAGGTGCTGCTGCCAATAGCAGGAAAATGACTTTCCTGGATACTTGCCAGTGTTATCAAGGGCCACTGTCAAGTTAAGTCAACAAGCATCTATCAATAATGTACCTATAATGTGCCAGGCAGTATGTGAAAAACTGGGAATATGATGATAAAAACAGGCCCTGCCCTCAAGGAGCTCTCAATCTAATGGAGGAAGACAACATGCAAACAATTATGTACCAACAAGTTATATACCGGATAAACTGGAGGTTATCTCAGATGAAAGGTACTGAGATTAAGGAAGATTGGGAAAGGTTTTTGGTTTGTTTTTTTTTTTTAAATAGAAGCTGAGACTTGTAAGGAAGCCAAGGAAGCTAGGAGAAGGACATGAAGAGGGAGAATATCTCAGGCATGGGAGACAGCCAGTTTAAATGTTCAGAATTGGGAGATGAAGTGTTTTGTGTGTGTCACTGGATCACAGAGAACATGTAGGAGAGTGAACTATAAAAAGACAGTAAGGTAAAAGGGAGGGTGCCAGGGTATGAGGGGCATTAAAGTTGAAAGGGAACCACTAGAATTTATTGAGTAGGTTAGGATTTTATATTTGATCCTGGAGGCAACAGGGAAGCATTGAAGTTTACTGAATAAGGTCAGACCTGCTCTTTAGTAACATCAGCTTGTCAGGTGAATTAAGGATAATCAGAATGGGAGAGACTGGAGACAGTGAAACTAATTAGAAGGCTGCTGGCACAGTCCACACATGAGAGGATGAGGACCCATATCAAGGTGATTGAAGTGGAAGAAAAGAGAAGGGGGAATATGAGAAAGGTTAGCAAAGGTAAAATCAACAGTACTTGACCAATAATTGGATACAAAGGGGTGCGAGTGCCAATGCAAGCCAGACCAGAAGGGAAGCAGAAAGCTGGGAAACAATTTTTACAGCCAGTGTCTCTTTTAAAAGTCTCATTTCTAAAATATATAGAGAACTGCGTCAAATTTATAAGAATACAAGTCATTCCCCAATTAATAAATGGCTAAAGGATATGAACAGGTAGTTTTCGGAGGAAGAAATTAAAGCTGTCTATAGTCATATTAAAAAATGCTCTAAATCACTATTGATTAGAGAAATTCAAATCAAAACAACTCTGAGGTACCACATTATACCTATCAGATTGGTTAATATGACAAAACAGGAAAATGACAAATGTTGGGGAAGATGTGGGAAAATTGGGACACTAAATACATTGCTAGTGGAGTTCTGAACTGATTCAACCAACCTGGAGAGCAACTTGGAACTATGCCCAAAAGGCTATAAAAACTATACCCTTTGATCCAGCAATACCACTATTAGGTCTGTATCCCAAAGAGATCATAAAAAAGGGGAAAAGACCCACAAGTACAAAAATATTTATAGCAACTCTTTTTGTGATCACCAAGAATTGGAAATTGAGGGGATGCCCATCAATTGGGGAATGGCTGAACAAGTTGTGGTATACGTATGTAATGGAATATTGTTGTGCAATAAGAAATGATGAGAAGGCAGAGTCCACAAAAACCTGGAAAGACTTACACGAACTGAGGCTGAGTGAAGTCAGCAGAACCAGAAGAACATTGTACACAGTAACAGCCATATTGTGTGGTAACTGACTTTGATAGACTTAGAAGGGTCTAAGACAATTCCAAAGACTTGTGATGTAAAATGCTATCCACATCCAGAAAAAGAACTATGGAGTCTGAAGGCAGACTGAAGCATACTATTTTCTCTCTCTCTTTTTTTTTTGTTTTACCTTTCTCGTGGTTTTCCCTTTTTGTTCTGATTCTTCTTTCATAACATAACTCATGTGGAAACATGTTTAATATGATTGTACATGTATAGCCTATATCAGATTGCATGCCATCTTGAGGAGGGGAGAGGGGAAAGATGAGGAAAAATGTACAACTCAAAATCTTATAAAAATGAATGTTGAAACTAAAAATAAATAAATTAATACATTTTTAAGAAGAGAGGGAGGTGGATACAAGTGAGGAATAGAGAATAGCACTGAGTTTGTGAGCCTGGGTGACTGAGAGGATGGTGGTGCCCTTGACAGCAACAGGTAAGTTTGGAAAGGAGGAGGATCTGGAGAGAAATATAACAACTTCAGTGTTAGATATGTTGAGTTTGAGTTTGAGTTGTCTACAGGATATCCAATTTGAAATGTCCAATAGGCAGATGGAAATGTGAGATTGGAGGTTAAGAAAAAGGTTAGGGCTGGATAAATAGAGCTGAGAATAATCTGCACAGAAATGATAATAGAATCTATGGCAGCCGATGAGATAACCAAGCAAAATGGCATAGAAAGAGAGAGAGGAGAAAGGGCCCAGGGTGGAGTCTTGGGGGACACCCACAGTTACTGGGAGTGACCTGGATGAAGATCTAACAAAGGAGACTGAGGAGTGGTGTGATGAGTAGGAGGAGAACTAGGAGACAGCAGTGCCACTAATACATACAGAGAAAAGAGTATAAAGGAGAAGATGGTGAATGATAGTAACAATGGATACAGAGAGATCAAGAAGGATACGGATTGAGAAAAGGTCATTAGATTTGGCAATGGAGATCAATGGCAACTTTGAAGTTTCACTTAAATGATGAGGTCAGAAGCCAGACTGTAAAGACAGTACGGGAAAAAAGGCAATGTAGGCATTAACTGTACACAGTCTTCTTCAGAAGCTCAGTAACCAGGACAGGGCCTTAGAAGACAGCTGTGATTAGCAGGCATGACCTGAAGGAAAATCCAGCAAAGGAGATTGAACAGGAGTGGTTAGAAGCCTTTCCAAAGCTATGAGAACGTCCGGAGCTTATCCTTCACTGAAATGGCCTTTGAGAGGTTTTGGGAGGAAAGATAATAAGTTCTGTTATAGAAATGTTGAGTTTAAGATGGCTACAAGATATCCAGTTTGAGACGTCCAACAGGCAATAAACAAGAACCCCACTGGTGCTCTTGTTGCTGATCTGGATGATGCTCTATGTGAGATCATAAGGCAATGCTTAGCTCTTATCTTAAGGATTCCTGAAGGTCTAGACCTGAAAAGGTCTGCTCTGTCACCCTCATTCTCCAAGTCAGTAAGCAATGGAGAAAGAAAACTACCTAATGTGGTTTGCTCATTGCTCTGTGGGCCAAGGGCCAACCAGATCAAGGGATCTAGTGGGGTGATCCTGAGAATTTGTCCTCGTAAAGAGACTTTCCAAGTCCTGAGTTGGGCTGTGGGATGAGACCGCAAATACAGAGAGGCTTCATTCTCAAAACACCATGACTATGCCTGTGTGAACAATAAACCAACTGTATTTTTTTAAAGCATCATTTGTCTATTGGTTGAAACTAGGCTCCAAAAGAGCTTAAGGAAGCTAATAACATTGATTGATGTGCTATTTCACTTCGTGTATGTATTTTAATAAAGCAAATTTGATGCAAATTTAATCTAAGAAAAGTCACTAAATCATTTGTGCCCTTTGAGACAGAGATCTCACTGCTGCCAAAATAATAAAAGCAGGTCACATTTAGAAAGAAAGGTACAAAAAATGGTCTCATGTAGGAAAATATTCATAGCATCACTTTCTTGTGGTACCAAAAAGGTACATATTAAAAAATTTAAAGTCCATTAGTTGAGAAATAGAGGAAGAAATTGTAGGTGTATGAATATGTGATGTAGTATTATGCCGTAAGAAATACAAATACAAAGAAACAAGAAAAACATGGGTAGTTTTGTATAAACTCATAAAGGGTAAAATAAGCAGAATAAGGGAAACATTTTACATAGTGACAACAATAAAGAACAAATCCCAAAACTTTGTACTTGTAATAACTAGTCTTGCTCACAAAGAGATGAGGAAATACAGCTTTCTCCTTCCATTTTAGAGGTGAGGGACTCAGTAAGTGGTACGCTGCATATTCTAACAAACATGGTGGCTGTGGCTGTTGGTTGTATAGTTTTGCTTATTACAAGGGAAGTTTCACTAGGTAGAATAGAGGTGGTGGCCTATTTGTGTTGTTAAAAAAAAGACATCAATGAAACTTTTAAAAGAATGATTATCAGAAAAAATATTTAAGTTTTTAGTTGTTTGGAAGTGAAGAGACTGAACATAAGAATACAAAATAGTACATCCTTAGAGTTATTTTGTTTTGTATTTCTCTTATTAGCCATTTGGATCACTCTTTCACATGGTTCTTAATAGTTGCTAATCCTTCTTTTGGGAACTCTATTCATATCCTTTGATGACATATGAACTGGGGAATGGTTTTTAGTTTTTAGTCTTATATATATACAGATGTGTATGTGTGTATGTATGTATGTGTATGTATGTATGTATGTATGTATGTATGTATGTATGTATATACGTATGTATGTATGCATATCTGGGGCAGCCAGGTGGGGCAGTGGACAGAATGCTGAGCCTGGAGTCAGGAAGACCCATCTTCCTGAGTTCAAATTTGTCTCAGACACTTACTAGCTGTACTACCCTAGGCAAGTCACTTAACTCTGTTTGGCTCAGTTTCCACATCTGCAAAATGAGCTGGAAAAGGAAA
This sequence comes from Phascolarctos cinereus, assembly GCF_003287225.1. Lineage (NCBI taxonomy): Eukaryota > Metazoa > Chordata > Mammalia > Diprotodontia > Phascolarctidae > Phascolarctos > Phascolarctos cinereus. Next base: position 227,356,466 of record NW_027555958.1, on the reverse strand, counting down.
TGGCAAACCATTCCAATATCTTTGCCAAGAAAACCTCAAATGGGGTCACAAAGAGTCAAATGACTGAACAACATTTATTAACTACCTATTAATCTTGGACATCAGATCCTTATCAGAGATCTGAATACAAAGATTTTTTCCCAGACTACTGCTTCCTTTTTTATGCTAACTATAATAATTCTGTTAATAAAAAAAGCCTTTTTGCTTTTGATTAATTGCAATTTTGATCAATTTCATGTGATTAAAAACTATATATTTTTATCTATTCTATGTTTAGTTAAGAATTCAACCCCTAACCATAGCTATGAAAGCTGTATAGTATGATTTTCATCTAATACTTTATTTATATGATCTTTAATATTCAAGACATGTATCTATTTTGTTTACTGAGGCATATGCCATAATATTGTGATCTAAAGCTAACTGTTGCCAGACTGGCTTATAATCTCTTAGCAATTTCTGTCAAATGGGGGCTCTTTCCTTAGTAATTCTTATTTTGGAATTTATCAGAAACAGTGTTACTAAAATCAATTACTTTTATTCTTCCTTGTTTAAGCCTTCTTATTAGTGTTCTTTTGTATTTTTTTAAGGAAACAGTTTTGATGATTTCAACTTTATTATATAGTTTGAGGTCTAGAAGTATCTTTTTTTTTACTAATTTTTCATCATTTCTATGATAGTCTAATTTTTTTTTGTTCTTTTAAATAATTTTTATTATTATTTTGTCTAGCTCTATAAAGCACCCCCTTGGAAGTTTGGTATATATATATACATATATATATATATATATATATATATATATATATATATATATATATATATATATATATATATATATATGTATGCCAATGAATATATAACTTAATGTCACTAATATTATTATGAATGGAACTTCCTTTTCTGTTATGCCCTTCTCAGTTTTGTTATTACTATAAGGAAATACTGTTGATTTTTTTTGTGGGTTTTATATCCTGTTACTTTAACAAAGTCATTAATTGTTTCAATTAGTTCCTTTGCTCATTTCCTAGGATTTTCCCAGATAAATCATCATATCATTAGCACATAGAAATAGTTGTCTCCTCTTAGCCTATCTTTATACTTTAAAAATCCCTTCCACACCAAGTGATGCAGTGGGGCAGAGAGGATAAAATAGGAGAAGAAAATATAATATAGGTATAGGATTTAAAGAAATTTAAACTACCTTTAATTGAGATTATTTCCTGTCAATAAGGAGCTCCCTGAGAGCTGGCATGATCAGTTACGTGATCTCCTTGATGAGGAACCTTTACAATTCTGATCAACCAGAAGAACCAAAAATGACTTCTAGTGTGATAGAATATTCTGATAGAGCAGTTAACCAACTCAAATACCTAGAGGGCTAAAGAATTACTACAAGGAGACCAAAAATCAATATTGTTATTTTGAAATATTTTTAGCCTCCACAAAATGCAGATAATGGGTTTCAACTGGATGGCTTTATATTACTGATGCTTTATGAGTGTGTTTGCTAGGAAAAAGCTTTTAAAATTAATCTTTACACAAAAGTACCTTCTAATTTCTGGCTACACATTCTTCTTGAGTACCCACAGCTGCTTATTAATGTTAGTAAGTATATAATATCTTTTTCCACAACACGGGCTTGAGAAAGTGGATTTTCTGTACTTGTTGCTTTGAAATATCAATCCCAAAACAAGATGAACTGAACTAGGTCTAGGGCTGAAACTTTTCATTGCATCAATTAGACTTCCAATCTCTCTGAAAGCCACAAAATGTCACCTCTGAAAAGCTCAGTGTTAATATATAAGAAAATATAACTTTTAAAGACTAAGTATTATATTTCTTGGACAAAAACATATTGATATTTATTAAATATATATAATGTAATGGATAAAATGAAAATTCATTTTAAAGCATTCCTGAATCCGTAGCAGCTTTCTATTATCGTGTCTTTCCTTGCTCAATGAATATCAAGGTTAGGCAGCACTGTCATGCAGCAATGTATGAAAGTTTTTGTTGTCACAAAAGGATCCTCATACTCTAATAGCTGGGAAACTTCTGATCTAATAAAAAAAAAAGCAAATGGCTTGAAAGAATGCAGAGAAATCATTTATGCCTCAAAGAGAAACAATCTGAATAATGCTACTCCAAAAAATACTAAAGCTACTTTCTTACACAATGGTCAAGAAGAAATTCAAGAGAAACAGGGATAATTATCACTTGTCCACTTTCAACATTATCACTTAACCACTTTCTAGGGGCTTCATTAAATTGTCATTTTAAGGGCTTCACAATCTTTGGACAGGAGATGAAAGTCCAGAACCATACACAAAGGCTTCACAGCTTGGCAGAACCTGTCAAAGCTTGTGCATGGCTTTTGAGAGTCTGGTGACATCACCTGAATTAACTAAATGAATAAAGGCCAATATTTAAAAAAAAAGCTAGCAGAAACTGATAAGTACAAAGTATTAAAAACAGGAATTTTAAAAGATTATAATCCACTTAGATGATCTCTGGAGAAGCACATATTTCACATATGGGAAGATGGGTGCAAATAAAGACATAGAAAAGAATACCAGACAGGAAGTAAGGAGATATAGACTCTAGTTAAGATTCTACCCTCTAAATCTGTGTGTTTCTGTGTAAGTTACTTCAGTTTTCTGGGCATCTGTGTACCAAAATCTTCTGTGTTGCATATGCTACATGAAAGTGGTAAAGAAATTACTGTCAAGGCTCTTTCCATTTCTGAAGGTCTATAATTTTAAGTCAGAAATGTAAATGCATTTTAGGAGTCCAAGATTAGGACCCTATACAAGCCTTGTGAGCCATGGTAGTAGAAAAAAATTTTCACTATTGGCTTTCTCAAGCATTCCACCTGACTTACCACGTGATTGAAGTCAGGTATAAACTGGAACTATCTCCTTTTTTTTTTTTTAACAGTTTTATAGGACTTACTTCAATCCTATACAAAACCACTGAACCCAACCCCAATATATACGTTATCTAATAATAACTTCTGAGTAATCAAACACAAATATTAATGTTACATGTCAGTTCTGATAAAATAATCCATTAAAACTAACTTGTTACACACAAGCCAAAACCACAAATAGTACTATTACATTTCAGTGTTTTTTTTAAAAAAGTTAACCCTGAAAATAAGAACTGATTTAAGGAACAGGATCATAAATTGAACTAGAATAAATGAATAAGCTACTCAGATAAGAAACTATTCACCAGTCACAGAAATTAAATAGTTTAAAGCAATAAACTCTTTTGGAGACACATTGCTTTTTAAAAACCATTTCATTTGCATTAAAATATCACACTGAAATGTTTACACACACTACAAAGGGATTTTTAAATTTACACAAAAGAGGAGTAAATGAGTTTAACTTGGCATAGTGCGGAGAAAGTTGGCTTTGTAGTCAAGAAAATCTGTATTCAAGATCTGGCTCTGTTTCTTACAAAATGTGTGACACCTGGAAGTCTCAGGTTCTCCACATCTCTAAGATTATAAGTTACAGGTGAGTTTCTGATCTATAATGGAGGAGGAAGTTTCCACACTCTGAATTTCCAGAGTTTCATGACAATGAAATAAGTCAGGTCACAGAATAACAGGATCATAGATTAAGGGGTAGTAGAAATTTAAGATATAAACTAATACGACTCCCTCATATCCTCAACTATAAAATGAGCAAAGTGGACTAAATTATCTCAAAAAGTCCTAGTTCTCGAGGTCTATGGTCCTAATACTTTTAATGCCCTATTAGACCTTAGCATTTGATTCTGAAGATCAAATAAGATTATGTAGGTCAAAGAGCTTCTTAACACTTTAAATCATTATAAAAATGTCAAGTATATTATTATGATGATGTCAACGAAAATTAGATTATGAGGACAGGGTCTATTACATCATTTTCTTTGTAACACCATCATTCAATGCAATGACTACGATATTTTTTGGGGGAGGCAGGCATCTGTGACTTCATTATCAAAATAAGGAACTTCTAGTGTGGAAATGCTCTCTGGCAATGCAGTTAATAAACTTTTCATGCTGCGCCTGGATCTATTAACCAATTAATCAGTGAAACATATTTATTTTTCAAAGTAATTTTTATTGATGTTTTCTGTTTCTTACATTATTATAGCACCCCATTCTCTCCCTCTCCGAGCCATCCTAGATGACAAACAGTGATTTTTGGTTTATTTTAGAAAGAAACAAAAAGCATAATTTGATATGTTAAGAAAGTCCAATAAAAAACATTCATTAAGTGGCTACTCTGTTCCAATAACCAACTAGGTGCTGAGCACACAAAGACAAAAAATGAATTGCTCCTTGTCCTTAAGGATTCTACATTCTATCAGTGGAGTGGATAACGTGTAAATAAATAATTACATACAAAACGAATACTGGTGATTTTGGGGAGACACATTATCAGCTAGGGAGCCATATAAAAGCACCAAATAAGCAACACAGATTGGGTTGAGCTTTGAAGGAAACTAGGGATTAAAATAGGCAGAGGTAAAGGTGAAGTGTCATTCAAAGGAATATGAAGAAGGCCAGTATAGTTAGACTGAGAGTGAATAAAGTGGAATAATATAAAGAAAGTTGGAAAGATAAGTGAAAGCAATTTGTAGAAGGCTTTAAATGTCACAAAAGTGCTGATATTTGATCATCGAGGAAATTCTACTAGAGCTTAATCAGGTAACAAGTTAGTGACAAAATCAGATCAATGTTTTAGGAATATCAGTTTAGTGTTTGTGTGGAGGAGAAACTGAAAGGGGGAGAACCTTGAAATAGGATGATCAATTAGGAGGCCATTACCAATAATCCACAAGAAAGGCTTTGAGGACTTCGATTGGGGTGATGGCCATATGAAAAAAAAAAGAGAGGGACAGATATGAGAGATAATGTGAAGGCATATTCAGTAAGATTTGGCATCTGATTGGATATGTGAGGTGAGAGAAAGTAAGGATTCTGACCACAAGGCTGGAAACCCAGATAACTGCAAAGATCATGGTGTCCTTGACAGGAAAATTTGGAAGAGCAATGGTTTTAGAGGAAAAAATGAGTTCTATTTTGCACATGTTGAGGTAGAGATGGTAGGAAAATAAATAAATACATTATTTCTTGCTAGTGAATGAGCTTCAGTGGCCTGGGAATAATAGTACTAACACTGTAGCTCATCACTTTCAATTTTTACATAAATGCTTATTTCCCTAACACATTTTTTTTCTAGGATCAGTCTGGTTTATTTTAACCTCCTAGCTAATTGGCATGATTAAGATAGACCATCACTTATTTTCTTCCCACAAGCTTTTAAATAGGCTTTTAAATGACAAGAGTGTTGCTAGCGATGTAGTGATTTTGGCAAATAATTCCTAGGCTTCAAGGCCTAACAGACATCTCTCTAACACTAACAAAAAGGAACTTTTAGTATTAAGTCACCTTTTGAACTAAATCATTGCATTAAAAAAGTATTATAGGGGCAGCTAGGTGGTACAGTGGATAGAGCACCGGCTCTGATGCTAGGAGAACCTGAGTTCAAATCCAGACTCAGACCCAACACCTGACACTTACTAGCTGTGTCACCCTGGGCAAGTCACTCAACCCCAACTGCCTAAAAAACAAACCAACAAACAAAACTGTATTCTACGTTAACCATTAAGAACATAGTAAAGGACATGATAGAATGGAATGACTTATAAACAAATTATTCAATAAGCACTATATTAAATACATAAAAATATTAAATTCATATGCTTAAATAATCTGACCAATCACATAATGCGAACAATATAAGGAATACAGATAAGGAATAATATCAAAAGTAAAGGGCAGATGAAATAAATTCTAGTTAATACCATTTAGCAACACTATAGATTAATGTCTGGTTATCACAATACTGTTTTAGTCAAAATAAATGCTATAAACATCATATTCAGACTGACAAATATATATAAACTCAGCCAGAAGATGTCATTGATATAAATTCTTCCATGCGTGTTAATGAAAAAGAATATGCTAAATAACTCACAGATGTGGACTACAGTAAAATGCTATCCTGAAATTATTCCTCATACTATTTTCATATGTTTTACATTACAAAGTGGGAATGGTTATCATTTCCACTTAATAGAAGAATAAAATACCACCACAATCTGCACATTCAATTAATAAAAATGGTTTCTGAAATCACAAACTAATAGTTTTAAAATTTTATTGTAAATAATAACATGTAGCTTGCTATTAACAAACAAATCAAACAAATATGAGCACTACCACCATGATTATAGTTTAAAACTGTAAGCAACCTAAAGCATGAACTAATTAATTAGTCTAATAAAGAAAACAGTAAATCTGAGTAATTCCTACTTAACGTTATTGATGGTGATCAGACGACTGAATATTGTTGAGTTTTATCTCCTAAAAGCAACCCCATAGCCAATGGAGGTTCAGATTTTCTGGCTCACCAAACTTAATGACAGAAACTTCAGCACACTTTGGGTGCAAAAATTTTTAAAACTTGACCCACAGCAAGAGATGACAGACCACAAAACAGTCCCTCAACCCCAGACTTCCTGCTCCATATCCCTGCAGCAGAAGACCCCAAGGGACAAAATTTTTAATGCAGAAGGAGCCAACAGACAGTAATCAGGGAATAAACAACTCCACTCCCAATTCCTTCCCCAACAGGGAGTCACAGCAAAAGGATTATTGTCGCTCCCCGGATGGCCCTGTTCTTTTGACTTTCCCTGGATTTCAAAAGAATGACCCCTCTACAGCTGGTTCTACATTCTACTATCCCACACTCTGATGCCCCTAGTATATCCCTCCTCAAGGCTGCCCCTCCCACTTCTTCTATTGGTGAGTTCCTCCTGAAGCCTCCATTTTATGGAGAGGCCCAAGGCAGTCTGCTTTCATTCTCATTCCAGCCCTGTTACAGACTTTCTCTGGAGCTCAAAACAATGCCCCTGTACCAGGTACCTTCACCCTCTCACCATTAGAATGTAAGCTCCTTGTGGATAGGGAATGTTTTTTGTCTGTTTTTGGTTTTTGGCATATCTTTACATCCCCAACACTTACCACAGTGCCTGGCACATAGTAAGGACTTAATACATGCTTTCCTTCTTTCTTTCATCCAATTTAGAACTAGTAAGGCCTGGAGAGATCATCATATTCTAAGAGGTAAAGGGACTTGCCTAAAGTCACACAAGTGGTAGAGGAATCAGAGTAGGCATTCTAACCTAGGTCTTCTGATGTAAATTCAATGCCTTTCCCATTATTCCCAGCGGTCACTTTCCTGGAAAATTTTTTTATAGGGCAAATACTTAGGATCTTAATACTGGTTTTTATGCATGTATACCTTTAAATTAGATTATCCATAAGTGTGTAGAATGTGAGAATTCAAATCAGGAAGTCTCAAAAAATTACTACCTGTGTGAACATGTGCAAGTCACTTTACATATTTGTGCTTCATAGAGTTGTCATGTGATCAATGAGATAATATTTGTTAAAGGTGGGAACAATGGGAAAGGCATTAAATTTACAACAGAAGACCTCTTTTTTCTTTTAGAGTTTTGTTTTATTTCTTCTTTCTCAGGGTTCCTCCTATTAGTTCTAATTCTTCTATACATCATGACTAATATGAAAATATGCTTAATATGAATGTATAAGTAGAGCCTATATTAGACCATGCCATCTTTGGGGAGGGGAAAGGAGAAGGAGGGAGAGAAAATTTAAAACTCAAAATCTTATGGAAGTTGAATGTTAAAAACTAAAAATAAATAAATTATTGTTTTTTAAAAAAGGAAAAAAAAGTAATATTCAAGGCACAAGCTCAAAAGAGAACAACTCCAATTTGAAACACAAACCCATGAAAAGAAAATGGCTCTAAAAGCAATGCGTCAGAGAAAAATACAGTTGAATTTTGAAAAGAAATTCAAATCAAATTCCTGGAAGAGATGAAATAAAAGTTTTTAAATGGTTTTATTTATCAATGAAATGAGAGCATTTGAGGGGGAAAATGGCAAACAAATGAAAGGAATGTAAGAAAAAACTGGAAAGGAAATTAATAGCTTTGCACAAGAGCTATAAAACCTTGCCGAAGAACAACCTTCTTGAAAATTGGAATGGACCAAATAGAACCCAATGATTCAATGAGACAACTAGAAATATTAAAACAAAGTAAAAAGACTGAAAAAAAATAATGTATTTAATAGCAAAAACAAGTGAACTGGAAAGCAGATTCAAGAGAAAAATTTAAGCATCAGTGGACTATCTGGAGACCATCATCAAATAAAAGAGCTAGCACATTATATTTCAAGAAATAATAAAATAAAACTATCCAGATCTCTTAGAACCAGAGGAGAAAGTTAATAAAGAAAGAATCCATTGCTTGTCTCCTGAAAGAAATCCCAAAATGAAAATTTTCAAGAACATTGTAGGTAAAAGCCAAAACTTCCAGTCAAAGAAAAAAAAATGGTAAGCAAGCCAAAAAGAAAGAATTCAACCTAGCCTTCCCAAATCTTAAATTGTATTATAAAGCAGCAATCATCAAAGCTTTTTGGTATTGCCTAAGAAATAGAGTGGTAGAGCAGTGGGAATAGGTTACATATGCAAGACATGAGAGTCGATGACTATAGTAATCTACTATTTGACAAATCCAAAGACTTCAGCTTCTGGGATAAGAACTCACTATTTAACAAAAACTGATGGGAAAACTGGAAAATGGTATGGCAGAAACTAGGCATAGACCAACATATTATACCTATACCAAGATAAAGTCAAAATGGGTACAGGATTTAGATATAAAGCTGATAATATAAGCAAACTAGGAGAGCACGGAATACTTTACCTGTCAGATCTATGGAGAAGGAAATAACTTACGACCAAACAGGAGACAGAGAACATTATTAAATGCAATACAAATAATTTTGATTACATTAATTGAAAAGTTTTTGCACAAACAAAGCCAATGCATCCAAGATTAGGAGGGAAGCAGAAAATTGGGAAAGAATTTTTACAGCCAGTGTCTCTGATAAAGGCCTCATTTCTACAATATATAGAGAACTGAGTCAATTTTATAAGAATACAAGTCATTCCCCAATTGATAAATGGTCAACAGATAGGAACAGGCAGTTTTCAGAGGAAGAAATTAAAGCTATCTATAGTCATATGAAAAAATGTTCTAAATCACTATTGATTAGAGAAATACAAATCAAAACCACTCCAAGGTACCACCTCACACCTATAAGATTAGCTAATATGACAAAACAGGACAATGACGAATGTTGGGAGATGTGGGAAAACTGGAACACTAACGCATTGTTGGTGGAGTTGTGAACTGATCCACACATTCCAGAGAGCAATTTGGAACTACGCCCAAAGGGCTACAAAATTGTGCATATCCTTTGACCCAGCAATACCACTTCTAGGTCTGTATCCCAAAGAGATCATAAAAAAGGGAGAAGGACCCACATGTACAAAAATATTTATGGTAGCTCTTACTGTGGTGGCAAAGAATTGGAAATTAAGAAGATGTCCATCAATTAGGGCAAGTTGTGGTATATGAATATGATGCAATATTACTGTGTTATAGAAAATGATGAGCAGGCAGACTTCAGAAAAACCTGGAAAGACTTATAAAAACTGATGCTGAGTTAAGTTAGCAGAACCAGAACGTTGTACACAGTAACAGCCACATTGTATGATGACTTTCATAGACTTGGCTCTTCTCAGCAATGCAAGGATCTAAGACAACTCCAAAAGGCTCATGATAGAAAATGCTGTCCACATCCAGAAAAAGAATTATGATGTCTGAATACAGATGGAAGCATACTATTTGCCCTCCTTTTCCTTTGTTTTTTGTTTTATTGCTTCATTCTCATGGCTCCTTCCATTGGTTCTAATTCTTTTTTACAACATGAGTAATATGAAAATGTTTAATATGAATGTATACATGTAGAGACTTTATCAGATTGCATGCCATCTTGGACTGGGGGGGGTGGGGCAGAAAATTCAAAATTCAAAAGCCTATAGAAGTGAATGAGGAAAACTAAAAATATATTTTTTTAACTTTTTGGTGAGGCAATTAGGGTTAAGTGACTTGCCCAGGGTCATATAAGCTAGTAAGTGTCAAGTGTCTGAGGCTGAATTTGAACTCAGGACCTCCTGATTCCAAGGCCAGAGCGCTATCCACTGTAATACCTAGCTGCCCCAAATAAATTAATTTAAAAAAATAAAATAAAATAAGGAATTCTTTCAAAGGCTAAAAAAAAAAATTCAAGGAAGTACAGTCAAAATCACCCACGATTTCACAGCCACCACTACAAAGAAGCAGACAGCTTGGATGATGATATTCCAGAAGGCAAGAGAAATATAGATTTACAGCTAAGACCAACTTACCCAGCAAAACTGAGTGAAATGCTATTGCAGAAAAAAGTGCACCTTTAATGAAAAAGAGGATATCCAAGCATTCTGGATGAAAAGACCAGAGTTATGTAGAAACTTTGGTGTTCAAAAACAGTAGTTAGAAACATAAAAATGTAAAGATAAATGATCATAAGGGACTAAACAAATATAAAGTTTCCATTTTTTAAAATTATTTTTTTTAATTTTCAGTTCCAGTTTTCTATCTCCCTTCACCTCTACTGCTTTCCCCCCTGCCATTGAGAAGGCAAAAACATAACACACATTGTACCTATGAAATCAAACAAAACATATTTCCACATTAGACATGATCTGGAAAAAAAGCAAGAAAAATACAGAAAGAGAAAAAGTATATGCTTCAATCTGCATTCTACACCTATCAATTCTCTATCTGGAGGTAGATAGCATTTTTCATTCTGAGTTCTTAGGAAATGTGGGGCTTATTGTATTGATCAGAGTTACTAAGCCTTTTACAAATGATTATCTTTACAATAATACTGTTGCTGTATTTATTGTTCTCCTGGTTCTGCTCACTTCACTTTGCATCACTTCATATAAGTCTTCCCAGGTTTTAATGAAACTATCCCCTTCATCATTTCTTATAGCACAACAGTATTCCATAAATGTTCATATACCATAACTTGTTCAATTATTCCCCAAATGATGATGGTATCCCCTAAGTTTCCAATTCTTTGCTACCAACAGAGTTTCTACAAGTATTTTTGAATATATGAGTTCTTTTATTTTTTTCTTTGATCTCTTTGGGGTAGAGATATACGAATGATATTGCGGGGCTTAATCCCATTGATGAATTAAGGGGATATCTGCCACAAGCACATGAAGACTTCCCCAGTGGAATGGGTGGATGAGAAGAAGCAGAAATTGTTTCAACAGCCAGAAAGGTGGAATTGTAGAGCACTTAGAGCTTGGTCAGGCACTGAAGACACTAGGGTCATTCACTACATTCTGGTCTATCTATCTTAACTTTTGTCTTGCCCCTGAATGCCACTGACTCAGGAAGACAGAGTGAGGCTGACTACTTTGTGCAACTCTGCCTCATTTAAATCTAACTCATGTGCAAGTCAAGACATCACTCCTTACATTGTGATGTCATTGGTCCTCTTCAAAAATGAAGGATGAATAACAATAGTATTGCTGGGTTGAAAGGTATGCAGTTTTACAGTACTTTTGGCCTAAGTCCATATTGCTCTCCATAATGGTTGGGCTACTTCACAACTTCACCAACAGTGCATCACTGTACCTATTTTTCCATATCCACTCCAGCATTTGTCCTTTTCTGATACCTTAGCTAATCTGATAGATGTGAGATGGTGCCTTAGAGTAGAATCCTCAAGACTTAGCAAGTAATTTGCTAGGAAGAGTAAGAGGAATAGAGGATAATTCAGGTTGTGTTATTGGAAGAATGGTTATGCTTTTGAGAAGAAATAGATTAGGAAGAGGGGTAGTTTCGGGGGGATATGGGTTCTCTTTTGGACAAGTTGAGTTTAACACATGGGATACCCACTTGGAAATGTGTAATGAGATGTGGGTAATGTGAGACTATAGCTCAGGAGCAAGACAAGAACTAAATATTGTGATCTCAGAGTCATCTGTATAGAGATGATGATCAAACTCATGAGACTTGAGATCACCAAAAGACTGAGGGTACATACAGAGAAAAGAAAACCCTAGACTAAGCTTCAGGGCTTAGACCAATTTAGGTGTAGAGCTTGTAAAAGATACTAATGTAAAGTAAGCCTTACTTTTGTGCTGCTCTTATCTGAATTCCCCTTTAAATCCTACACACAATCTAACACATCAGAGACCTTAAATTCTTTTGACATTGGGTGGGAAATCATTTAGCACTTGAGCTATCTATCTGTTATGCATCATTCTGGTTGCATTAACAGCCAAATTCCTTTCCTGATGAAAAGGTGCTCTTTTTTTTAACTGTAATATGAAGTCACTGTCGACTTGCACCTATCATGCATCCTTTGGATCACATACTATCATGAGGTGTGGAGTTTTTGGTTTTGGGTTTTTTGGATACTCAGGTGTTCTATGATTTGTAACAAGGTAGTAAGTAGCAGAAATTGAATAAAAAGACAGTGGTTTTGCACAATACATCTTGCGAATTTTTTACCATTTGGCAGACAAGGGTATAAAAAATATTAAATATAGAGATCATAATCATTACTTACTAGAAGGGAAGATATTAGAACCTAGGTCTTTTGAGCTGTATTGCATATTTCTTTAAACTATACTACATTAGCTCTCTATAGTTAAAAAAAGAGATGCCCAACACTTGAAATTTACTGAGTAAGTCATTTTATTTATACCATAGCTTGTTTGTATTTCTTTTTTTCTTGATTCACATTGAATCCTTTTGACTTATACGAGCAACTAGTTAGGAATTAGTCTGTTATTTAAATAAAGTTGTTTGTTTTTTTTATAGAAAAAGCTTGAAACTAGAACATGAATTAAATTTCTGTCTTCTCTCAGAGAAGTACCTGAGGAAAGTTCTGTTTGTCAAGAGATTATTTTTAAATTACCATTGGATCTTTACTGAAGAAAGTCAAGGATCCTGAATGCTATGGATATGCCAGAGAAGAATAAGGTGTTAATGGTAGAGGTACAGCGGAGGGTCAACATCCATAGAAATTCAAACTATGGAGAAGAGTGGGAGAGGAGGAAGAATACCAGAGGGAGGCTTTTTAAGCCCCCTAAACCTGTCTGCTGATCCATCATATAGATGCAAGACATGAAAATATAATAAAGTATAGGAAGAAAGTCCCCAGTAAATGTTAACTCTGTTTAATGTACCTATATAATATGATTTAAAATTTAAAGACTGGCTGTGGAGAATTAAGGTTTAAGAAATTCAGCCTATTAACAAACTCAATCAGACATTTGTTCTTTTCATCGTTTCTATCAGCTACCCTTGTCTCTGGAAATACAGAAATAAAATGGCTCACAGGCACCATCTCAAGTACATGAGAGTAAAGTTCCAGCCCCATGCAATGAATAATACATTTGAAATGTCAGCTATAAGTTGAATCAGACTCTCCCTGATTCCTTTTTTCTCCCTTCAAACCCAAAGTGAATTATAATGCTTAAAGAGAAAAGATTTGGAAACACCTTGTATTGCAGTATAGCATTGTCTTATATGCTAAGCAGAAAAACCAATGTAGTATCACCTGCCTCCATCACAGATTTGGCTTTTTTGATAGATAAAGGGAAAACAGGAAGTCATGTTGCTATCATTCTACAAAATAGGTCCACAGAATATGTTTCATGGTTGCTTGGGACACCAATTGATAGAGGGCTTGGGAATCCCACAACCCAGTTAAGAATGACTCTTACAGATATAAAAGCACACAAAGACCAGGAGGTATGCTATTTGTGACTCTAAATATTTTTCAATAAACATTGATAAGATACAAAAAGTATGTGTGTGTGTGTGTGTGTGTGTGTGTGTGTGTGTGTGCGGGTGTGGGTGGGTGGGCACACGCGCCCACGTACGTGCATGTATGTATGTAAAACCTGTCATTCATTACTTTGCTATTGATTTTTGGCTTATCACAAAATCATCCATTTAGAAAAGCATTTGCTATTAAATGGTAGAAAAAGCTTACAGGAGAGTCTAATAACACTTCTTTAAAGTGAACAGTGAAAAAACAGTGTGTTGGGGTTCTATGTTTTCACATTCTACAAGGCTTTGTCTCATAAAGTACCCTTTGTTCTGCAGTATTTATTCAGAAATGACTGAACTCATTTACCACATTTGGAGGCCATGTTTCTTTCTGTTGTTAACATTTTCCTTGTTAATTTATCTGCTTATGCTGAAGGGAGTTTTCTTCTTCCTGAGATCTTTGTAATTTCTGTCTTTCCTTCTCATTTCTCCTTATTTACTTTCTTACTCTGTCCCCTCTCAAAGTGATTTCCTTAGGCTCAAAACATCTCAGCTTTTTCCTATGCTGGGCAATTCATAGTTCACCAGCTGAGATGAACTCTCTGCCCCAAATGATTTTTGAATAGTCAGAACTGGTCCAGCTGGATGTTGGGCTCTTTCCCTCAGGCCTAATAAAAGGGCTGTCTACTCTGGCATCAGCAGTTCAAAGCTTTGCTATGGGGATACTATGGGATTGAGCTGACTGGAATTTAGACCTTTGCAGCACTGGTGCTACAGGATTGTGGCCCCCAGCAGGCTTTTGTTCCTAAAAAGCTGCCACCTACATTTTAGTTATGTGTCACTGCCCAAGCAAACTTCCACAGCCTGGAGCTGGGGTCTCTATAGCTTTAGAAAGAGGAAAGGGGGGCTGGGGTATGGGGTTGGCCTTTTGTTGCAGATCACTAGATCTGCTAGTCACTGCAGTTAGTATAGGAGTTGGCAGAGAAGTACTAAGTAAGCTCAAGGTCAGTCAGTTCATAGTTTTTGGTTTGTTTGGTTTTTTTAACCTCCTTTTGGATTCTGGGTGTCCTAGACAATGGAGACAGTGGAAGCTGCTTTATGTTTAGCTCATTATTTCCATTTTGAAAAGGTTTCAGAGGTTGTGGGGATCAGAGAAAATATCTAGTCTCCATCTTACTGCTCATATGACCTGGAAGTCTGGGTGCCACATTTTAATGAACATTATTGAACTGGAATGCATCAAAAAGAGGACAGCCAGAACAGTGAGCAGCCTTGAAATCATTCTATAAGAGATTTGGCTAAAGGACATGGAGATATTTAGATGTGACAAGATATGATTTACGGAGGACATGATAACCATCTCCTTGAAGGGGTACCCATATGGAAAAGGAATCAGACCTTTTTCTGCTTGGCACAAGAGAGAACTAAGAACAACTGGTAAATGTTGCAGAAAGGCTGATTTCAGGTAAATGAAAAGAAACTCTCCTGTCAGAGCTATCTAAAGGTATAACACTACACCTGAGAAGGCAACAGGTTTCCCTCCTCCAAAGACATCACAAGCAAAGCTTGATCAATTGATGAAAATACTCTATAATCAATTCTTACATGGATATGGTTTGGACTACAAGGACTCTGTAATCCTTTCCCACTCCATGATTCTTTTATAAAATCATATAAATTGTAGTACAAAACAGATAACATTATCAGAAGAGGAAGTAAAAGTCATATTGTCATTTTCTAATAAGACTACTGCCAATGAACCATGATTTTCAGTTGTATGTGATTTATAACACTCAAAGTGAAATATTTATCTAGAGACACAGGACAAGAAATTACTAATTTAGGAACAGCCTTTAGATGGCATTTGGGCTCTCTTTCCTTTCATACTTTCATCCTTCACAGTCCTTAGTGGCAAGAGGTATGTCGGAAAGGAAATCTCCTATTTGTAATCCCCAAGGGGCTTCTTGGCACATTTTACATCAATCCACACATTCTGAGGATTATTAACATTTCCAAGTTTAAGAAGAGGAAATAAATTTGATCCAGTCCAAATATAACTTTCAAATGACACCTCTATCCCTTAAATGGAAGACGACTTAAGGGTATTTAGAATTGGGGTTTGGCTATGGATGCTTAAACCTACCAAAATATTAAATCATTGTATTGTACAGAAGTCCAATGTGGATCTTGAAATAAAGATATAAATAATAATACACATTTCTGTGGCACTTTAAGGTTTATGAAGCAATTTCCTTGCAAAATCCCCATGAGGTAGGAAGTATAAGTTATTATCTCTAGTTAACAGAAGAGAAACTGAGGCTTAGATAACTTAAATGATTTGTCCAGGGTTGGACAGGTAATAAGAACTTTAGACTTAGAGTCAGAGGACATGGATTCAAGTTAAACTCTGACACTTGGTACTCATGTAACCTTGGGCAAGTCATTTAGCCTCTCTAGGACTCAACTTTCTTACGTGTAAAAAAAAAATAGGGAGTAAGATTAAGTCTTCCTGGTCACCTTCAAATCATTTTTTTTGTACTCAGTTCCTCCTAATTCCTCCCCCACTGGAACTTGGAATTTGACCCCAGCCCTTGTAGATCAGTCTCTGAAGGACACAGATGATTGATAAGATGTCCCTAACCCTCAGGGAATATGCTCCATTATCTTAAGTGGGACTCCATCCCATTAACAGATTTTACTTCTGTTTAAAGTGTAAACAGAATCCAGTCTAGGAGAGTTTTTGCCCCAAGAAAATAAGACCCAGTCCTTGGAACCCTCCATTAAAATTTAAGGTGACCCAGCTCATAAAGAAGTAAACCAATCAGAGTAATCTGGGTAGAGATGGATTCTCCTGTTCAGAATGCTAGATGTGGAAGAATCTCATGATCCAGTCATGTTCTCAGCAAGAGAAGATGAAGACTCCTAACCTACTTCCTCATTAAATGTCCACCAATCAGAGTTGATTTGTCTTGTAAGGGGCATTCCCTTTCAAAAAAAAAATTTATGACATTCAGTGCCTCCACCAGGGGTCTTTGGTTAGTGAAAGAAACCACTGACTTATCAATTTGTTGATTGTTAGCTAGCCTAATTAATAAACTGATCATTAATTACTCAGAAACTTGGTCTCTCAAGTTTTTCATTCATAATGGTACTAAGTACAATCCATGCTCAGGGTCTTTTGTAATTTTTTGTCTGCTTTTTAAAAGTTAAATAAAACATACAGATTTTTTTTATCAAACTAACTTTTTTAATATTAGTCAGGGAAACAGTTTCACAAATAATTATGAAAGGAATCAAATTATTTTTCTGGATTTTCTTCTTTCTTCATACATAAATTTAGAATATTATAATTATATCCTCTATGAATGCTGATTATCTATAAGTCTGGCACTGGTATAAAAGAAAAAATTCTGGCTGTCATTAGCTGCAACAATTTTCTTTAGTCAGGGTTTCACTTCACTGGCATTTATGTTTTCTTTGAAAAGTTTGATTCCAGAAGTGCTACATTCTAGTCTATTAGCAGTGATTTCAATATAGCACAGACAAATCCAAAGCAATAAAATTCATAAATTTTCAGAATCACAATTTCAAACTAGGCATAATAAAGGAAGCTTATGGAGATGGTTAAAAAAAAAATCCAATGACCTACATGATGAGATTCAAAGATTCAAATAGTCAGTGGTCAGTGAGAAGCCCAGTATCTCACATACCATTTAAAGCCACCTACAGGGGCCTCTATCCCTCCACCCTGGGGTGAACAGTGGAATAGATAATGCCCTAAACTCCCTGGTCACCTCATTTCCCCACCCACAGAAGGCTTTACTCTATAAGAATCCCTAGCCACTGCTGGTTAGGGGGCATCTTCCTTAACAGACGGCAGCCCCCTTAGTGGGCGTCCCCCTTACTTGAGTGTCTTCCTTAAGTGGAGAGCATTCGTCTTGGACCCATCTCTCTTAAGTCCCCTCTTCCTTGGGGGGCTGCACCCCCTCTCCCAGGTGGAGTCCCTGAAGCCGCATCTTCCTTCAGGGGCAAAGGAGTGGGTTGTGTTGTGTTAACACCAATAAATGCATTTCCTTGATTTGAAGACAGCCTGAGCTAATTCTTTCTAGACAACCTTGCATCCCAACATTTTGGTATTTCATTGACCAGTCTACTAGAATATTCTTGTCTCCTAAAGTACATTTAAGTGGTACTTGAGATAGACATATAATGAGTTTCTCACTGTCTACTCTATTTGAATCTCATCATTTCCCCAATTAAGAAGTAGACACCCAAATTCATCTGGGAAAAAGTGAAAGGGTCATGCTTTCCTCATAACTAGGAACACATTTCTTCCTTACTTCTGTCTCTCTATCTCTGAATGATGCCTTTACTGATCCCCAGCTGTTAGTATCCTCCTTTCTAAACTACTTTGTACTTAACTGCTTTCAATATTAGGGCAATGGGAAAGGATTAAGTATTTATATAGCACCTCATTTCTGCCAGGTACAATGCTTAGTTCTTTTTACAAATATTATCTCACTTGATCCACGCAACAACCTTGCAAGGTAGATGCTAATATTGTCCACATTTTATAATTTAAGAAACTGAAGCAAGCAGAGGTTAAGTTACTTGCTTAGGGTCACCCAGATAATAAGTGTCTGAGGGCAAACTTAAATTCAGTTGTTCCAGACTCAAGGCCTGCACTCTAACCACTGAAAAATATAATACTTGATATGTATATTGTATGTACTTATAAATGTGCTTATTCTCTCCCACATTACAATATAAACTATTTAGGATTAGTGATTGTTTAATTCTTTATACCTGTATGGGGGGGGGGCAGGTTTGAGCCAAGATGGAGGAATAAAAGTAGTGACTTGCTCGAGCTCTCCCCCAAACCCCTCCAAATACCTGTAAAAAATGGCTCTAAACAAATTCTAGAGCAGCAGAACTCACAAAAAGACAGAGTGAAACAAATTTTCAGCCCAGCACAACCTGGATGGTTGATTGGAAAGGTCTATCATGCAGGCTCTGAGAGGAATGCAGCTCGGCACAGGTGTGCAGGCAAAACAGGCCTCAGGGAAGCTGGAACAGGCCTCAGAGGACTGAATCACAGGCAGCTATCATGGTTTCCAGACTTCTCAACCCACAAACACCAAAGACAACTTAGAAGGTCAGTAGAAAAAGTCTGTGACAGCAATGAGAGAGAAGCTTGGTCCCAGCCCCAGTCCCAGCATGGTCCCAGGGTGGTAGCTGCTTCCAGAGCTCTCAAGCCCACAGACTAAGGGGGAATCAAGTGACTGATCAGAGGGGGATTTTAGGGATCTCTTTGCTGGTGCGGAGGCAGGATTCTCTTGCTTTGCCTGTGCCTGGATCTGGGGCACAGTTCTGGGTAGTGATCCTAGGGTGAGAAGGTGGACCTTGTAGTGGCAGTGAAGAGCGAATCCTCCTCACAGTTAAACACCTCACCCCTGATCATACCACCTTGGAAGAACTGAAAACTTACAAGTCCCTAGAAGTATCTCTGAAAACAGCTGCACAAAACCCCTGAAGCTTGGGACAATACATTCTCCACTGGCAGCAGACCCCTACAAAGAGTTTAAAATTCAAGTAACTGGTTGGGATCATGAGCAAACTGCACAAAAAAAGTCAGACCACAGAATCTTTCTTTGGTGACAAAGAAGATCAAAACATACAACCTGAAGAAGACAATAAAGTCAAAGTTCCTATATCCAAACAAAGCCTCCAAGATAATATGAATCAGTCCTGGGCCATGGAAGAGCTCAAAAAGGATTTTGAGAAGCAAGTAAGAGAAGTAGAGGAAAAACTGGGAAGAGAAATGAGAGTGATGCAAGAAAATCATGAAAAACAAGTCAACAGCTTGCTAAAGGAGACCCAAAAAAATACTGAAGAAAATAACACCTTAAAAAAATAGCCTAAGGGGCAGCTAGGTGGCACAGTGGATAGAGCACCAGCCCTGGAGTCAAGTGGACCTGAGTTCAAATATGGCCTCAGACACTGAACACTTAATACCTGTGTGACCTTGGGCAAGTCACTTAACCCCACTGACTAGCCAAAAAACAAGGGAAAAAAATAGCCTAACCCCAAATGGCAAAAGAGGTCCAAAAAGCCAATGAGGAGAAGAATGCCTTAAAAAGCAGAATTGGCCAAATGGAAAAGGAAGTCCAAAAGCTCACTGAAGAAAATACTTCATTAAAAGTTAGAAGGTAGCAATTGGAAGCTAGTGACTTTATGAAAAATCAAGACACTGTAAAACAAAACCAAAAGAATGAAAAAATAGAAGACAATGTGAAATATACTTGTATCCCCAGGCCTACTACAGTATTTGGTACATACCAAGTGCTTAATGAATATATGTCGGCTGATTGAGCAAGAATGTTTTGGGTCACAGGTCCAGGGGGAAAAAAAGTTTATGTTAGTTGGGTTTTTTTTTTTATTATGGATTTGTTGTTGTTTTTGCTGCTGTGTGTTTGATTTGTTGCTTAAAAAGATTCCAGTAACTGGAAGGTTACTGCACATTTGTTCATTTATTTCACTTGTTGAATAATTACAATGAATAATTCTCAGATAAAATGACAGACATTTAAGATTGAAGTATAAACGAGATCTAGGCCTAGAATTTCAATCTTCTGTTCTGTCCATTATTATATTACCTTTGAGAATTCTACCATTAAATTTACAAGATTGGTCCAGCTGTGAACAAGTTGTCTTTATATACTCTTAACATACATAATTTCCACATTTTCCCAAGGATGAATTTTTTTATCATTAGAATAATGATAAAAAAAGATGAGAAATAAAAATACAGATGACTATGTTCTCACTAGCCAAGTTACACCGCAAGTTAAAAGAAACCAACTATATCTATCTGTTTTGCTAAAGGTAACTCAAAAGGCATTTCTAAAGCATAAACAGAAGAGTGTGAGCACATCAATTCCATGGACCCACAATTAAAACAGCTTCCAAAGCCCTACCTTCTCCATTATGTCTAGTCCTCAGCCTCACTAAATGAGATGGGGATTTTTCCCTAACCCCACCCTGTCTAAACATGCAAGGTACATGAATCACACTGTACCACACAAAATTTACTCATAAAGTTGCTTGTAAATAATGTATTTTATTTAATTCCTGAATTTGTCCACCGCTGGAAAAATGTACATGAGTACAGCTTATGGCAAGTTTCTGGAGGGCAGGGACTGAATCACAGTTCATCGTAATATTTACAAAACTCATAATCATCATGTTTTTCAGTACTGGAAAGGACATTGGTAATTACCTAGTCCAACCCCACATTTCACAGATGAGGAAACAGACCCAGAAAAATTAAATGTATTACCCAATCTGGAATTGTATGTAATCACCATTTTGTAGCTTATCAAAAGAAATTCAGTTCCCTCTGGGAAATAAATTTTCTAAAGAACCATAGAGATTTAAGATTCTTTACTTTCTATAAAAGTAAATTAATTGGTAAGAGTTTTTACTGAACAAAGCTACTGCTAAGTGATGCCTAAGAGTAATTTCTAATGAACTACATCCTATTATTGCTTGGCAAGTCATTTAAATAGCATGTACAAGTTCAACTTAGCCATAAGACCAGAACAAAAATTTACACAGGTCACAATATACGTACAATGGGAACTATCTATATTATGGATGCCTCCTCCCACCCCCAACATAGAGCAAAAAAGTGAAATAGATGGTCCTTAAATCATCAATAGCAACACTTTCATAACAAAAATAGTCGAGTTTCCAAAAATATGACAGCTGTTGATTAAACTAGTTTATTCTGAGTTTATAACATGCCATGTGTCTATTTTCAGGTGGATGACTTAAATATTTATATTTTTAATATTTATTGATATTTAAAGCTTTCTCCAGTAGAAAAGTTTTTTTTTTCTTTGTCTGGTTTTGTTTTTGTTTTTTTTGGTGAGGCAACTGGGATTAAGTGACTTGCCCAAAGTCACACAGCTACTGAGTGCTCTGTGTCTGAGGCTGGATATGAACTCAGGTCCTCCTGACTCCAAGGCCGGTGCTCTATTCACTGCACCACAAAGCTGCCCCAAAAGTTATTTTTAGTACCATAAAAAGTATACCTTGAAAACCAAGAGCAGGCATCAGATGTAACAGTAATACACTAGAACAGGGATTCTTAACCTTTTTGTGGATCATGGACTCTTTTGGCAGTCTGTGCATTTTAGAATGCATAAAATAAAATATATAGGATTACAAAGGGAACAAATTATATTGAAATATAACAATCAAAATATGTTTTAAAATAAGCTCACCAACCCCAGGTTAAGAACCTCTGGATAATCAGGATTTAGGGCCTGGAATGACATTAGTGGCATGTGACGCCCAAGAACATCTTTGGGAAAAAGTCAATGCTGCTTCATTTTAGAATAAAAATAAAAGCCTAAAAAGTCTTATAACAGGAACCCAATTAAATAATCTCAATCAATTAAACCATCAAAAAGCATTTACCTACAATGTGCCAGATACTGGCTGGTTGCTGGAGATAAAGAGACGAAAAGGAAATAGCACCTGGCTTTATTTATGGAACTTATTTTCTACCACTGATGTCAACTTGAATTTATTTTTTAACTGAAATCTTCAGTTTAATTTTATCAGTAATTTTAAGCTTGAGAGAAATGTCATTTTTGCTTGCCAGTACAATTTAAAAGTATTGAAATGCCATGTTAAAGAAACATGTTTAGGTAGTCATTTATGTTTTTAAAAGCTCATACAAAACATGTTCAGAATTGTTATTTCTTACATGTTTTGAGATGAAATGACCATATTAAAACAAGACTATAATAACAGTAGAGATAAAAAAGAAACAGTAATTAAATTTGTGTAGATTTTAATGATGAATGTATTACAGGCCCAAGTAGAAAACTATGCTCAGGTGAAAAGTACCACATAAGGCCATTCAAAATCATGAGGGCTATTATCTCTAATTTGATGTACACCAAGTAAATAAACTTTATTTTGGAAGGAGTTAACATGTCTTTCAAAGTCATTGAAGTAAATCTCTTAAAGTCTTTTGGGTAAACCTTTTTATTTATTGTGAATAATTCAAGTTAAAAGCTAAGTTGATATTCTGCATTGTTAATAGCTCCTTTCCAAAATATGCTTTTCAAATTGTCCTGAATAGGTTAATCGCTGCATCTCAGTGGGATATATTTAGTCATTTACAAATAGACATTGAGGTAAATAACTCCTTCTTTCCCATTATTCTGTATTGTAATTGTGTTTCTTCTCCTTAAAAAAACTATCCTATGCATATTAATGCAAGTACAAGTTTTGTAGATACTAATTTTATGATGGATCTGGAGAAGACTGAAGTAAGTAGGACAATGAAAATGCAGACTTTTCCAAGGAAAGTATAAATGGGATCTAAGGGAGGAGGTAACCAACCTGGGAGGGAAATAAGTATGACCTTGACTAAAAAGAAAAGGGCAATAAAGGACTATTAGGAAAAGGTTTAAGAATGATGTGAACAATAATGAATTAGAATAATACAAAGTGCTGAAGTAAGCAGCCAATATAGTATGGCAATGGGAAAAAAAAAGCTAGAGAATCACGAAAGAGATAGCTAGTGACAATAATAACTTACATTAATAGTGTTTTATGGTTTCCAAAGTACTTTTTTCCATACCAACTCAAGGTAGTAGTGTTAAGCCTGTTTTATAGAGGAAAAATTTGAGATTCAAAGAACTTAAGCGACTTGCCCAAGATCCCACAATAGTAAATAATAGAACAGTTAGAATGCAAACCCAGACCTTGCCTTTAAGTTTAGTACTCTTAGGATTACACTGTTATCTCTCAAAAGCATCTTGTTCAAATTGACCTAGTCTAGGAGGTCTAGAGCCAAGGTCATGGTTTTAAAATGAAGGAAGGTGAACAAATAACTTGGAGTTCAATTTCCTACAGAGATAATTCAAGTTGGAAATGAGGAACTGAGTTTGGAAGTAGAGTTAACAAAGGTATCCTAATTCAGGGCTTCTTAAAGTTTTTCCACTTCAGACCCCCTTTTAGCACTTGTTAAACCATGGGTCGTGACCCTTGATGGAGTTCGTATGGGATCATGAGCTATACAGTTTAAGACGGGGGGGGGGGGGGGGGGGGGGGGGGGCGCGTGACACACCCCTTATATCAAGCAGAAGAGCTGACTAAAGCAGGTACTTCTGCTCTGATTAATCTTCTCTAAAATATGGGAATTTAGAGCTGGAAGGGACCTTAGGAGGGATGCTATCTAGGCCACACCCAGATTTTACAGATAGAGAAGCTGAGACTCTAGAGTTCAATGACTTGTCCAACATCACATAGCAAGTAAATGTCCACGTGGGAACCAGATCTCTGGGCACTCAGAGTCAAGTGCTCTTTCCATTACACTTCAGATTAAATTAGTCATAGTTTAAATTTCAAAGTCTAAAGATGAGAAACCTCTTGATCCTTCGAGTAGCAGCAATAAGAATACCTGGTGGATGCCAAAAAGAGTATTGAGTTTGAGAGTATTGGGGGATGTTTCATCGTAGGCATAGCTACCTGAAAATGGGCATATTTCTATTTATAGAACACACATGCAATTAAGAACCTACTCTATTAATCTCATAACATAGTAAGAATTAAATTATAATCATTTCCCTTTCCCTTATAGGAAAAAAAACCATATTTTGGTTGCTCTAGATTACGAATAATATACTAGAAATATATGCAAATTAGCACAACAAAAATAGGTGTCACAATTATACTCCCTCTGTGAAGTGGAATTTAAGATTCTTGAAGGCAAAAACATTTATATCCTTGCCACCTGAAGCACAATGTTTCATAAATGTCTGTTGAGTTAACTTACTGAAAATGACCAGCAGGGGAGGTCATATGGTCAATACTTACATGAGATCATTACCTAACTGCAGTAAAATTTAAAATACTGCTCATTTTGCATACTTAACTTGCTTCCCCTGTGTCTGGGGCAAGCAGGACCAAAGAAACCCACATCCTAAGCCACAGGATAGAGCCACCTGATCCAGCCCTTATCACAGGATAACAAAATGCTTTCTATTCACTAATGTCATGCAGATACCCTCAACATTTGTATAGTGTTTTTTAACTAACAAAACTGCTGCATCCTTCCTGAGTTTTCTAGGTTAGTCAGAATGTTCAATGCAAACATTTCTTAAGTTAATCTGTGAACCACATTTAAAGAGACAGTTTCTTCAATAAAACCAAGTTCATATTTTTCCCATTTTCCTTGCTTCCCTTTCAATTTCAATAGTCCAGATTGGGTGTATTTTTTAAAAATTTTGGTGATCTTTGTTTTAAGACACATTTAAATTAATTCCAATCCTCTAGCATTCGTTTGTTAACCTAGAGAACTGCACACAGGCATTTTTTTTTAAAGTGCTAAAGAAAAAGATACTTCAGGACCTGACTTCATGATAATAATCATAAACAAATGTGTGAGAAAAGTATTTTTGTTTTGTTTTACATTAAAAAAAAATCCTGGCAATTTCCTTTTAAAAAGTATTTTGGAATGATTCACAAGTCTTATTTCTAATCAGCTGAATTTCTGGCATTACTGAATAACTGCTAAAGACAGTTTGCCAAATTTCTTGATAAAAAAAATCTCATGATTTATTAATACCACAGTTTTCCATGGTTCTTGTGAAAAAGAATGTGGCATGATGATAATCTAGTTAAAGCCCAGCTACATGTGTAAGGAACTGAACAGACAACATCAGTTGATCTAGACTGATCTAATCACAATCATTAACATCCAAAAAGAATGCAACTGGTAATACTTTACTACGAAAAAGGCAGTAATCTAGCCCAAATTTGACATTTTTTAAATCACTAAAAAATTTAACTTTATCAGTTTTTACAATTTCTAGTAGGTTGTATTTCCAACATTTTGAATAACTCCAATAAAAAGTTTAGATATTGTTTGATAGACCTTCAGACTGAATATAAGCATTATTATTTTATCTTCTTAAAATTCAGATTTTTAAAGAAAATTAAATGGTTTTAAAACCTGTTTTTGAAAAAGCAGAAAATCTCTGAGTCTTATCCTTTTACCTTATAATTATATGGATGTTTTGTTCTAGAAAATGGGTATCATTTTAAATTGTGCATCTAAAAACTGCAAATTTTAAATCTAGTCAGAGAAATTATTTAAAATCTTAACTTCTATTCTGGTGAGTTGCACCCAGCTCCATACCCCTGACCTTCATTTCTCAAACCCCATATACTCTGTCCTATTATCAAACCAACAAATATTTATTTAGTTAACTACTACTAGTGGGGAGAATGTAATAGTTAGGAAGACCTGGATTATGATCCAAACTTGTGGTGTAATCCTAGTGAACACTTCTATGCCTCCCATTCCTGATCTGCAAAATGAAAGAGTACATCTTGATGATCTCTAACATATATTCCATCTCTAAATCTAAGAGACTATCATCCTTATGCCAGATTAGGAAGTGGGAAGATATAATTTCAAATCTGGTATCTAACACTTAACTACTGGTGTGAATCAAAGCAAGTCACTGAACCTGCTTATGCCTCAGGGAAATCACTTCACCTACTAAATCATAGAATAGAGGACAGAAACCAGCATTTATTAAGCATTTGCTATGTGCCAGTGGTAAACGTTTTACAACTATGATCTTATTTGATCCTCACAACAACCCTGGGAGGTATGTACTATTATTGTCCACATTTTACAGTTAAGGAAACTGAAACAGGCAGAGGTGAAGTGACTTGTCCTGAGTCACAGAGCTAGTAAGAATATGAAGCCAAATTTAACTCAGGTCTTCCTGACTTCAGGCCCAGCACTCTACCCAATGAACCATCTAGATGGGTTTCTGAGTGGAGGGAATTCTGTACACAGTTCTAATGACAGATAATTCCCGTATTCCCACCCAAAATGGAAAGGGTATGTCATAAAACTTTATTAAAAAAATAATTTATGTTCCTAAAGTCTGCCTACAATTTTCCCCCAAAACTTCAGAAAGATATTCCAAGTCATAACGCCTATCAGAACTAATATCACTAATTTTTAAATAACGGGAAACAATTGGAAAAGTATAAAGTACCATGAAAATGCAAGATAATATGAGCAAATTTAATAACAATTTACATAGTATGTGTTAACAAATCATAAAAATCATAGAAAACAGAATGTCAAGTTATGAAACTTGGGCAAATAAATACATCTTATTTAAAAGCAGTGCCAGAACATGAACCCACATTCTGTATTGCTAGGGTACATTTCGAAGTAAACCTTAATCCTTCTCTCCCTCTGAGGCCCTCAAGGTCCTTAGTCACACTCTGCACCAATCCTTAATGGTTCTGGAGTCAGAGGACCATAGGGAATGGGTTCAAATTCTATCTCTGAGACTTATTATTTTGTGTGACATCAGGCAAGTCACAAAGGCTCCCTGGGCCTCAGTTCCTTAATCTATAAAATGTAGAAATTGGATATGATAGCCTCTAAGACCCCTTCCAGTTAAAGATCTCCAATGATCATATGACCATATGAATATGCAGAGTACAAAGAGACAGAGGAAGACATATAAACTAATGTAAAGTAAGCTAAGAAAAGCAAGGAAAACAATATAGATAAACTATAATACAACTAGAATGAAGAATAGCAACAACTAAAAAAAGAACCTGTACTCTGTGTAATTATAATGATCAAACTAGACCACAAAGAAGGGCTACATGTATGTACATCCTACATTTTTCTGGAGAAGTGAAGAACCATAAATGTGGATCATGACATATACCAGCAAATGTGACTCATGGAATGCTTTGTTTTGCTGAACTGTACTTTCCCCCCTCTTTTAAAAAAAGCTCTCTGGATAGGGTCAGGGGTGGCAAATGGAAAACGAAAACAATATTTTTAAAACCAGTTATTAAATATTTGAAAATTAAATTGTAATAGCTTCCTATTTTTTCCCCTATTTCTTTTCTTCCTGCACTGTAATGACAGAATGATTTCCCTGAAGAGTTATCCAGTGCTGAAAGGATCTACGGGTTCTTTGGGGTAGATACTGCCTCCACTAACTCACACAGTCAATCTCTAGGACTCAGTAGGCAATCTCTTTCACTTAGTCTCACAGTCTTTATTCCATAAATTTGGAACCAGAAGGGACTTGAAAGGCCATCTACTCCCACCCATTAATTTTATAGGTGAAGACCTAAGGCAAGCAGCAAGAAAGGAAAAAATTCAAGTACCAAGGAATCACAATCAGGATCACACAAGATTGAACAAGTACAACTAAAAAGAAGAGAAGAATTTGAAATATTATATTCTAGAAGGTGCAGGAGCTAAGCTTACAATCAAGAATAACCTTCCCAGCAAAACCAAATAATGCCACACAGGGAAAAAAAGGGGGGTGGGCGGTGAACTTTACTAAAATACAGGACTTCAAAGCATTCCTGATGAAAAGATCAGAGCTGGGTAGAAAATTTAACATACAAAGAAAGAAAGAGAAATATAAAAAAAGTAAATGGGAATGAGAAAATACAAGGGAACAAACAAGGTTAAACTGTATGGGGAGATGATACATGTAAACCCTCAGAACTTAATCTTATCAGATGTGTCTTAGAGTGAGTCTAATTAGGGAGACAGTGGGAATGTGATTCTGTTGTGTTTGGAAAATTTGAAAAGAAAAATGGAATGGGTGGGGAAGAATGCACAGGAAGAAGATGGAAGACAGAGGAAGAATAGGGGAAATTATCTCACATAAGTGAAGTGTACAAAAAGAAATTTATACAACAAAGAGGTGACAGCATGGGACGGGTGGGGAGGAAATTTGAAAATCACTCTCATCTGAACTGGTTAAAAGAGGAAAGAATACAGAATTCAGTACAAAAGGACACTTTACCAAACAAAGAAATAGGAATGAAAAGGTTTAAGGAAAAAAAGGAAGTGCAGATTAAAGGAGGCAACAGTCAGAAGCAAAAGAGACTCATAAAGAGAAAGTAGGGAAAAGAAAAGACAAGGATGATTATAAAAGAAGAGGACATAAGAAATATATATACTCATCATAACTGTAAATATGAATGGAGTAAAAACTCATTCATAAAATGGAATAGTACAGTAGAATGGATTAGGAACCATCCAACAATATGTTGTTTAAAAGAAACACATATAACAGAAAGATACACACAGAATTAAAATAAGGGACTAGAACAGAATCTATTATGCTTCAGCTTAATTAAAAAAGGCAGGTATAGTAATTATGATCTCAAACAAAACCCAACAAAAATATAACTAATTAAAAGCTACAAATAGGAAAACTATATTTTGCTGAAAGGTCCCATAGGCACTCAATATTAACAAATAGGCACCAAATTGTTAAAGGAAAAAATAAATGAGTTTGAAAAAGGAAAGAGTAAAACTGTAATAGTAATGGAACTCAATTTACTCCACTTGGACCTAGATAAATAGAACCAAAAAAATAAACAATGAAGAAGTTAAGGAACTGAATAGAATTTCAGAAAACTTAGACATGGAGGCTCAAGAGAACACTAAATTGGAATAGAATGTAGTATACCCATTTTTTTCTAAGCTATACATGGCATAGTAACAAAAACTGCCAATGCATTTGGCACAAAATCTCATAATAAATGGAAGAAAGCAGAAATATAAAACTCATCTTTTAGTCACCATAATGTAAAAAAATTACATTCAATAAAAGGCCTTTGAAAGAAAGAATAAAAATTAATTGGAAACCAAATTAGCTAATCCTAAACAATGTGTAAATCAAGGAAGAAATTATAAAAACAATCAATGATTTCATTAAAGATAACAACAATAAGACAACATAAGAAAATTTGTGGGATGTAGCCAAAGCAATATTTAGGAGGAAATTTATATCTAACTTCTTCATCAATAAAAAGGAGAAAGAACAGTCAATGAATTAGGCATGCAATTAAAAAAAAAACCCTAAAAAAACAAAAAAATTAAAACCCTCAAACAAACACCAAAATGGAAACACTAAAAATTAAAGAAAAAAATAACAAAACCAAAAGTAAAACTTTTTGAATTAATAAATAAAACTAGAAGCTGTTTTTGGGGAGAAAAACAAGCCATTTGCTAATCTGATTTAGAAAAAAATACCAAATTATCAGTATAAAAAATTTAAAAGGTGAATTCACAACTAATGAATACCAAAAATAATTATTAAGAACTACTTTACCTACTATATGCCAACAAAACTGACAATATAAACTGAATAAATGAATATTTTAAAAAATACAAATTGCCCAGATTAATAGAGGGAAGAAATAGAATACTTAAATAACTTCATATTACAAAAAGAAACTGAACAAGGTAAAAATGAACTTCCTAAGAAAAAAATCCACAGGACCAAATAGATTCACATGTGAACTCTACCAAACGTTTAAAGAATAATTCAAATACCATATGAACTATTTGAAAAAAGAATTAAAGGGATCCTGCCAAATTCCTCCTGACACAAATATGATCTTTATGCTAAAACTAGAGACAGTCAAAACTGAAACAGAAAACTAGAGAATTTGAATGCATAAATTTTCAAGGACACAAGAGAACTATGTCACAAAGATCATACACAACAATCAGTCTGAATTTATACTAATAATATAGGGCTGTTTAAATATTAGAAAAACTGTAAGTATAAATGACCATATCATAACAAAAACAATAAAAATCATGATTATTTTAATAGATATAGAAAAGGCTTTAGACAAAACGCAACACCCATTCCTCTAAAAACAATAAAAAGCATAAGAATAAGTAGAACTTTCCTTACAAATATAAATAGTACTTAACTAAAATCAATAGCAAGCATTTATGATATGAATAAGCTAGAAGGGATAAGGGATAAAGCAAATCCATTACTACTATATTTTTCAATATTTTCAATATTTTTCAATTCAATATTTTTATTTATTTTGCTAAGTATTTCTCAAATGCATTTAAAATTCTTTAATTCATTTTTTTTAATTTTGATTTCCAAATTCTATTCCTCCCTCTAGCACTTTTCCCACCTATTGAGAAGGCAAGCAAGCAATATGATAGCAAACATACATGCGATGAAATCATGCAAAATATCTTTCCATGTTAGCCATGTTGCAAAAGAAACCTCCTTCAAAAAATAAAAGAAAAAGAAAGTGAAAAAAGAATGTTTCAATCTGCACACTATGCACATTTTATTAATCACTCCTTCAACTTATAGGACTTTCATTTTGGTATTTAATTGTGATTTTTAATTTGTTCTTTTTCTAAATTTTTTTGAGTTTCATGCTTAATTAACTGAACTGCTCTTTCTTTCTTTTGTTGATGGACACTTTTAAAAAGGATATAAACTTTCCCTTGAGTACTGTTTTAGCTGCATCTGATAAATTTGGGTATGTGGTCTCATTGTTACTCTCTTTAATGATGTTATTGGTTATTGCTAGGATTTGTTCTTTAACCCACTCATTCTTGAAGATTAGATTATGTAATCTCCAACTAATCTTTAATCTATGCTTCAATACTCCTTTGTTGATTGCAGTTTGAATTATATTTTATTACCTGAAAAGGCTGTATTTAATATTTCTATTTTCCTGCATTTGGCTGTAAGTTTTTATGTCCTAAATACAAGATTAATTTTTGTGAAGGTGCCATGTACAGCTGAGGAAAAAGTATACTCCTTTCTGTTCCCATTAAATTTCTCCAAAGGTATATCATATCTAACTTTTCTAAGATTCTATTCATCTCCTTAACTTCTTTCTTATTTTTTTAATGGTTAGATTTCTCTAGCACCGAGAGAGGAAAGTTGAAGTCTCTCACTAATATAGTTTATTATTTTCTCCTATAGTTAATTTAACTTTTCCTTTAAAAATATGAATGCTCAAAAAAATTAAATTGTATGCTCTACCATTTGAAGCATATAAGTTTAGTATGACATTACTTCACTGTCTATGGTTCCTTTTATCAAGATGTAGTTTCCCTGTTCATATAATTTTACTTCATGTGAAGCACAATAGCTCTGCTCTTCTGCAAATGCATCAAAATCATGCTTTAATACTATCTGTTAAAATATGAAACACCATAAAAGGCAAACCATTTTATATTACTCTCTAAAGAAGTATGGTACCTTCTCCAAAGTCATTTCATAGTTCTTTCAATTTTAACATCAAATTAAATATATTATTATTCATTTTTCAAAATTAAAGCAATTGCATATTTATTTTCTCTAGTTCATATTTTACCACATACACAGACTATGTAGTGGTAACCTCTCTGGAGACCATCTCAGAAACAATATCATCACTAAATCAGTTTTCTTGTTTTAATCTGGAGCCTGTCAACTCCTTTCTGAACCACTTCTCAGTGGTTCACACACAGCTTTAGGGAAAAAAATAATCTTACCGCATGTCATATCCAAAGAGCTTTGTCTTGATCAAAGCCATGGACAGATCAAATGCATTTTCCTTCTTCTCTCCCTTCCTCTCTCTGTCTCTTTCCCTTCCTCTCTCTTTGTCTCTGTCTCTCTCTCTGTCTCTCTGTCTCTCTCTCTCTCTCTCTCTCTCTCTCTCTCTCTCTTTCTCTCCTTCCCTCCCTCCCTTATCTCATCATATCTCTTTTCCTGTTAGTTATCCTCTCTTATTTTCAAATGTTCTAATGGAGAATGAAAGGAAAGAGGAGTAAATGGAATTCTTTCTCCTAAAGCAGGTACATTTATTTTTAAAAATATAAATCCTTTATATTTCCAAGTCACACAGTCTTCAGCCATCACTTGGAGAAAGTTTTAGTGTCAGCTGTTCCATCGTCCTGGATTTTAAGCTACCTCCCTCACCCCCCAACACAAAACATACCCTCCAGAATATAGATCAGAAATGTTAAATTCACTGTTCCTAGAACGAGATTAAAATGCACTTAGGAAATGTTAAATAAGATAAATAAAATTACAATCCACCACTGATAATGTTAATTTTGAGTTTTTCTAAGTTAACACACGGCCACAGGGATCCATTTCTATTTGAGTTTGATACCACTGAAATAGAGCACATCAAAGCTAGGAACTAGCTTGTGATTTTATTGTCATAGGGAAATCCCAGATGAGGAAACTCCCCTCTATCAAAGCAGATCAGCCATCTCTACAACTTATCATCTCAGAAAGCTGCTTATAACACAATCTTTAAGATACACAGTATATATCACAGGTCTGACTTAAATACAAAGCTTTCTAGCTTTCTGTTCACTATACCACAATATCTCTTACCACAACAAATGACTATCAAATCATCAATAACCACCCAGGTTATCGGTTTCACTCATGAGTCCATATTTTGATAATCTTTCCTCATTTGTGTATAAACTTTAACAGGATCACACATTTAAGGCCTATAAGTGACAGAAATATGCAACAGGGAAATCAGAGAAGGAAAGGTATATTTAGTACCAAGCAAAACAAATTCTAACTAAGAACATAAATGGTGTGTGTGTGTGTGTCTGTATGTGTGTGTGTTTGTAGTAAATAGAACTAGGACAACTTATACAATGACAGCAATATGATAAAGACAAATGATTCTGAAAGAATTCTAAATACTAATCAGCATAATGACTAATTTCAGAGAATTAATGATAAAATATCATTATATCACCTAAAATATGAATTCTATGATATGAAATATCAACTCCTGACAGAGAGTTGAAGGATTCAGAGTACAGGGTAAGACATGCTTTTTTGAACGGAAGTAAAATGCAAATTTGTTTTGCTTGACTTTAGATGTTTGTAAAAATAATTTTACTTTTTTTTCTCAATTGAGGGATGGAATTGGTGGGGGGAGGAAGAAGGCAGATTTTTATTGATTAAAAAAATTTAAATAAATTTTAAAAATAAAATCATTTTCTCCCAATGAACCAAATTTAATTAAGAATAATTCATAATCAATAAATAAAAAGTATATCTTATATAATAAAGAATATTATAATAATAAATGAAAAGGATCTTATATCTGACATGTCTTTCATTTATTTATAAGAGAGTATAGATGTGATCCAAGATAGAATGTTATTTGTAAAAGATTGTTTGTTCCTTATCAATACCATAATCAAGGATAATATACTTTATTCATATATACATGATACTCATAAAAAATTATGTATAGATGGGAAGGTAGGCACATGGGTCACTTACTACTTGTCGATATTGTCTCAGGCACTTTTTTTTTCACTATTAATACAAGCTAACTTTTTTCCCATACCTTTGTTATCTTCCTCTCTTTTAGATACCTTATGAACCAATTCCCTCAATACCTTTACAATTTTGCTGATTCAAGCAAAGATCTCATCTATTTGTATTTTAGCGTACGTCTTCTCTATTCATTTCTATTTCTATTTCACTTTCTTTTTCTTTCTCTTTGTGACATTTTTGTCTGCCATCTAAGCACATTTAGAACAACGGTGTTAAAGTCAGAATATGGTGGCTCTACTATACTTGATGCTGAAAATAGTTTGTTATAAAAAAAACCTTTGTATATCTTTTCCATTTTTCTTCTGTTTGTTGTCCTCGTTACATTTGAGTCCTTATTTGCCCTTGGGATGGGCCTGTTTAAATGGATCGTTTGGCAAGTTTTCTTTAATTTGGCTTTAGTTCCAAGCTTCTCACTACTTTATCAGGCAATACTGCTTATATCATCTATTATCTTTCTTCACATGGTCTTACAAATGAGTTTATAGTCTAAATCAGTGTTGTTTTGGAGACTACCTCTATCTCTGGTAAGTAAGTTAAATATTTGCTGACTAAGATATTCTTAGAGATTTATTTAAGGCAATTTTGGCTTCCTTGTTTTAGCAAATGATTTACATTGGTTAATCTTTTGTATAAAATTAATATAATCAGTGTCCATCATATTTCTTTAGTCCATTATCCATTTTCACCATCAATTACTTCTTTCAAGACAGCTGTTTCAATAGTATGCTATATCTTTTTCTCATTCTTATTTTTTCTTTTAACTATGTACTAATTCTGATCCTTGACCTGACTAGTTAGTGGTCTTACAGTAAAATCAACAACAGGCAGCAATTTCAAGAATGACTCCCTCATTTATAACAAGACTCTTCCTGTCCATTAAAATATAATCATAGAATCCAGCACTACCTTTGAAAGTCCCCAATTTTTCCACCTTGAACTTATAGGCTCCAAGTAATACATTGAAATAGATGGGAAACCCCTCCAAATCTCTCCCAAAACTCTTCTTACTGGTCTTAATCAGGTCTAGAATAGCTATTCCTCTCTTTTATCTTCTCCATTAAAGAATTAAATAATCATTATGTCAATGCAAAAACATCAATTTGTAATTAAATTTATGTAAGTATTTTATATGCTTTGGTAGATTAATTCCCAGGTATTTTATGCAGTGCATAGTTTTGAATGGCATTTCCCTTTCTATTAGTGTCTCTTGGGTTTTGATAGTATAAAGAAATGCTGCTGATTTTTGTGGGTTTGTCACCTTGCTGAAAATACTAGTTATCTCAGCATCTTTGCTGATTCTCTAGAATTTTCTAAGGAAATTCATCATGCCATTTCCTCTTTACCTATAATTTCTTTTGTTCATTTGTTTTTGCTTACTATTGCTAGCATTTCAAGAACTCTATCAAATAATAGTGGGTAGAGTAGGCATCCTTGTTTTTCTGTTGTATTTATGGGGAAACTTCTAGTGTATCCCTACTGCATATAATGTTTGCTTTTTTAAAAGGCCTTACGTGCTTAAACTTTGTAGGTTTTATCATGAGTTTTATACTTTGCCAAAGGCTTTTTCAGAATTAAATATTTATTTAATATTATTATTTAGAAGATAATTATGTGATTTCAGATTTTTTTCATTTTTAATGATTATGTTGACTGTTTTCCAAACAATCAATCATCCTTGAATTGCTTATATAAATACAATTTGGTCACAATGAATGCTGTTTTTGGATATATCACCATAGTCTATTTGACAGTATTTAAAATTTTTAATTGACATTCTTTAACAAAATTAGTTTTATACTTGTATACATTATCCTTTGCTGGTTCAGCAACATGGACTAATAAAAGGATGCTCGTAGTGCTTTCTTAATTTCTGGGAATACATTTTGTACTACTGATACTAATTCTTCTTTTAAAGTACCTATGGCAATACAACTAAAGTCAATTTACAATTTTAATACTATACACACCAAGCTATGAAATGGATGCTTTACAATGTTCAATAGAATAATAATCATTAAATTCACTTGGTGAAACAAAAGATTTAATATTAAGGAAAAAAATTTTTAAGTATAGATTAAAGGGAAATAGTACCTCTAGACTTCAAACTACACTATATAAAGTTATTAAAACCACTTGGTAATGGGTAAAAAACAGAAAAGAAGATTAATGGAACAGACTAGACAACAGAGAAAAAGAAAAAATAGAACTCAATAACCCACTGTTGATAAATGGGAAAGCATAAATTGCTTACGAAAGAACTCCCTATTTGATAAAAATT
Source organism: Phascolarctos cinereus (assembly GCF_003287225.1). NCBI lineage: Eukaryota > Metazoa > Chordata > Mammalia > Diprotodontia > Phascolarctidae > Phascolarctos > Phascolarctos cinereus. The sequence goes on along the minus strand of NW_027555958.1, from coordinate 227,320,104 downwards.
GCTAAGAAAAGAAGAAAACAGTTTGGTAGAAATTAGGCTTAAATAAACACTTTGAATCATATTCCATAATAGGTTGTAATTGTATTTTGTGGTTTGTCCTTCATTCTTGAAGAGGGCCATGACATCAGGGAAATGATGACATGACTTGCAATTGAATTGGATTTGAGTGAGGGAGTGATGTGAAAAGTCAACAGGCCTCACTTTCTTCTCCAGAGCCATCTGGGTTTAGTGACCAGATATAGATCAGGACGACTGGAGATAGCCCAGCATACAGTGAGAAACCTTGGCCTTTTTAAGCTAAGGTCTTTTCAGATTCTCACCTTCAGTGAGGCAACACCCATTAAGTGAATAGGCCTCTTTAAGAAGTGAGTCAAAGGATGGCCCCTTTAATTAAAAAAAAAAATCAAACTGGGAGGGGAAGACTCTCAGGGCTGCTGCTCAAAATTTTGATGACCTAAACCTACCTAGTTAACTTGGGGTTTACTGGCTAGATTTCTTTCACAAAGACCATGCCTTAAGCCTAATTTCACTCTGGATCTCATTGATTGGATAACAACAGGTCCCTGCCCAAGCACTACTTAATGGTTATTTTTTAGGCCTTCTTGGCTCAGTGAATGTAATAAGTGACCTTGATATTAAAGAGCATACAATATTTAAAATTAGAAGAAATCATACACTTTTTGTTTCCTTGGATAGGAGATGTATATTTAAAGAAATAAGGGATAGAAGCAATCACAAAAGATAGAATAGACAACTTTGGTTACATGAAACATAAAAGCTTCCGCACAAACAAAATTAATGCACTTAGGATAAGAAGGGTAATGGTTACATGAGAAAAAAATTATAGCATTTTTTTTTCAGATATGGATTTGGTATCTTAGATACATAAACAATTTCAGGTCACAACCAAGAAAGTGGAGAACTAGAGGCTTTTTCACCTCACCCTGGCGAGGCTACACAATCCAACCCACAGGCCTGGAAAAGAATCCAACTGTGCCGCTCTCTCTTCCCCTTACTATCTGGTGTGGAATATCAAAAAGCAGAAGCCTGGCAAGCTTCTGAAGTATAGGAGTGTTCTTTACTGTAACTAATCAGCCAGAGAACAGAAAAACAGTGGGAACTAGGGCAGGATGCCAGCATGTATAAGGATCTACCAGCCCTAAAACAAATGTGATTGGTACCTAGCTGGGGCCAGTTCTGTACCCCTAGAAGTCATATATGGCAGAGACTAAGGCTAGTAAAACATGAATTACTAAGTAGGGGAAGGAGTATGGAAAGATACTAGGCCTATCCCCAGGGTAAACCACCATAAAAGGGTAGAAGTCAGAAAGCAAATGATAAAGGTTACAAGGTATCCCAAAAGTCTTAATGTGGTTTTAAGCTATTGAAGCTTTTAAGCTATTAAAGCTTAAGATTCTACTAAGGATTTTGGGACATCTTGCATAAGCAAAAAAAGACTGAAATCATCAAAGATCTCAGGAAGAAGAAAACTTAAAGATCTTGAATACAAGTAGATAAATAAACAGATTCGACTAACAGAAGAGATGGTCTCCATGTCATGTAAATGATTTTAGAGATTTATGAATAAATTTTAGAAGACAGGAAAATAAGTCAGCACTTGAAGAGGCAAAGGACCCTGTGGATTCCAAAGAGAGCATGGGATCATGTCAAGATGTTCTTGAATGATTTAAAAATGAAATAAGAACTGGGAAAGCTGAGTTGGCTTCTATAGCAGAAATAATCAGCAGAATAGAAAAACTTCAACATGTGGTGTCAAACCTAACCAGAGAAACAAAAGATAACAACGGATCGGGAATTCTGCTACACAGAACAGAAAGATAATATGGAAGAAGAGATGCAAAACACAATAAACATAAAGAAAACATGATCTCAAACAAACATGTTGATTTCAAAGACAAGCTGCTGCATACATAACAACAACTTAAGGATGACAGATGTCCCAGAAGAATACAAGTCAAAAAGAAAGGACATATAATAAAGATATAGATAAATAGAAAATCAAAAACTATTCATCAGTAAGAACACTCTCAAAGGACATCAATAAACAGTCCTTAAAGGAAGAAATACAAACTAGCAAGAACCATATGAAAGAATGCTCTAAATCATTAATGAGAGAAATGCAAATTAAAACAATACTAAGATTTTTCCACATACTCCACAAATTGGCAAAAATCACAAAAGGTGTGAATGGTCAGTATTAGAGGAGTTATGGGAAGACGTGAATGCTAGCACATTGCTGGAGGAACTGTTAATAAGCACAACCATTTTCAAGGTAGTTTTTTTTAAGTATTTTTCATTAGTATTGCAATACATGATGACCAAATATCCAATAAAATAATGTTTGTTACTGCCTTTGTTTACTTAACAAAAGTTCATTTCTTTGTCCTTCTAAGTAGAACCTGTGATTTATTCCTTCATTTAGTATTCCTTCTTCTGGTTGGGCCAAACTGTCAAAACTTATATGATGCAACTCCTCCAGAAGAATATCCATTTGGTCACTAACACAAGATTCTCATATTTAAAGGAGCAATAACCAGTTAATAAATGGCCTAAAAATGTTGATTCTTAGCAACCTCTCCTCTCTTTTCCAGGACTCTGCCACTGTCACTGAAGGAGTAGAAAAGAACACAAATGATGAAGGTTCTTATTACTTATTACTACTAGATTATTTAAAAATATTTCTCGAGAATGATAGAGCCAAGATGGTGAATTAGTGGCACTCAGATGAACTCTCTCCACATTCTCTACCAAACAAGTTTAAAATAATGCCTCAAACCAAAATTTGGAGCAGCAGAACCAACAAAAGATAATAGTGAGTTATTTTCCTGACCTAAGAAACTTTAGGAGGTTGACAGGAGAATTTTGTGACATCAGAGTGAAAGCCTGTCCAAAGCCCACACACAGAGTGGCAGCAACAGCAGCTTCAAAAATTCTTATCCCAGAGATAGTAAAAGGGTCAGAAAACTGGTCAGAAAAAGGTTTCTGGGGACCCTTTGCTGGGACTGATTGACAGCTCTATTACAGATGCTCAACTGAAGCACCAGGGTGAAAGAAGAGCACTGGTTGTCAATCACAAGGGAGTAAGCATCCAGGTCACAGTTCCAAAGTAGAGAGAGAGCTAGGGATTGGGCTACAGGGGACCAGGTGTCCTTCCTGGTAAAGACCAGAAAGCAGACCAGGACAGCAGTGACCTCATCTATCCCAGGATCACATTGCCTTGGAAACACCCAAAACTTGCAGATTCCCCAGAACTAGCTCTGAAAACAAAAGCACAAAAAAGCCTGAAGCTTGGCACAGTGCCTCCCCAGACCGAGGTGAGCAAGGCCCAACTTTAAAATAAAGTTTAATCTCAAGAAATAGACTGACAAATTGAACAAACAACAACAACAACAACAACAACAACAATTTGATTACAAATAGCTACTATGGTAGCAAGGAAGACTAAGACATAAACTCAGAAGAAGACGACAATATGAAAACAGCTCCAAATAAAGTATCAAAGAAAAATGCTAATTGTAAATAAGCCCAACAAGAATTTCTGTAAAAGTTTAAAAAAGGTAAGAGTTGTAGAGGAAAAACTGGGGAAAAAATGAGAGTGATGTAAGAAAAATATGAAAAAATTTGCAGTTTAGTGAAAGGCGCGCACACACACACACACAAACACACACACAAATAATACCCAAAAGAGCCACACAAAATTGGCTTAAAGGTAAAAGAGACACAAAAATTCACTGAAAAGAACTCCTTAAAAAGCCCAATTGACCAAATGGAAAAAGAGGAACAAAAGCTCACTGAAGAAAATAATTCCTTAAAAATTAGAATTGGGCAAGTGGAAGCTAATGACTCCATGAGACATTAAGAAACAATAAAACAAAGTCAAAAGAATTTTTAAAACTAGGGGAAACAGTCAACTATTTCATTTGAAAAACAAACTGACCTAGAAAACAGATGGAGGAGAGATAACTTACGAATTGTTGGACTGCCAGAAAGCCATAATAAAAAAAAAAACCTAGACATTATATTTAAATAAATTATCAAGAAAAACAGCTTCAATATCTTAGAACCAGAAGGTAAAAAGAAATGCAAAGAATCCACTGATCACCTCCTGAAAGAAATCCTAAAATTAAAACTGGCAGGAATATTATCGCTAAATTCCAAAGCTCCTAGAGAAAATATTTCAAGCAGCCAGAAACAAACAATTCAAATATTGTGGAGCCACAGTGAAGATCACACAAGATGTTGTGGCTTCCACAGTAAAGGAGCAAAAAAAGTTTTGAATATGATATTCAGGAGAGCAAAGAAGCCAGGATTACAAACAAGAATGACCTACCCAGCAAAACTGGTATTATCTTTCAGGGAGGAAAATGGATACTTAATGAAATAGAGAAATTTCAAGATTTGCTGATGAAAAGACCAAAGCTAAATGGAAAATCTGATAAATGCAGCATAAAAAGGTAAACAGGAAAAGAAAAAAAAACATTATTCGATAAGGTTAAACTGTTTTACATCCCTACATGAGAAGACAATACCTGTAAATCTCGAGACCTGTATCTTCATTACATTTACAAGTGATATACATAGACAGAGGATGTGGGTATAAGTTGACTGTAATGGGATAACAAAAAATCTAATTAAGAGGTGAAAAGTGGAGTCAAGAGGACCTGAGTTCAAATCCAGTCTCAGACCAGACACTTGACATTTACTAGTTGTGTGACCCTGGGCAAGTCACTTAATTGCCACACAATTGCCACACACACACACACACTAGGTGAAAAGGGATTGCACCGGGAGAAAAGGAAAAGAGGAGGCAGAAAAGGGTAAATTACATAACATGAAGAGGCACAAAAGACCTATTACAGTAGAGGGAAAGAAGGGAGGAAGATGAACATTATTTGAATTTTACTCTCATCAGATTTGGCTCAAAGAGGGAATAACATACTCAGGTATAGAAATCTAACTTACCCTATAGCACGTAGGAGGGGAAAGGGTAAAGAAAAGGGAGGGGGTGGACAGAAAAGAGGGAAAAAGTAGTATGGGAAAAGGGAAAGAAAACGGCAGGGGCTGAATGAAGGGAGGGCAGATTGAGGAAGGCAGTAGTCAGAAACAAAATACTAGTGAGGAGTGAAAGGGAGAAAGGAGAGGAAAAAAGCATAAATGGGGGTGGAGGGAACAGGATGGAGAGAAAGACACAGTTAGTAATCATAACAGTGAATGTGAAAGGGATAAACTCTCCCATAAAAAAGAAAGTGGATAGCAGAGTGCATTAAAAATTGTAAACCTACAATATGTTGTTTATAAGAAACACATTTGAAACAGAGGAATGCAGAGACTAAAGGTAAAAGGCTGGAGGAGAATATATTATGCTTCAGCTGAAGTAAAAACAAGCAGAGGTAGCAATTCTGATCTCAGACAAAGCAAAAGCAAAAGTAGATCTAATTAAAAGAGATAAGGAAGGGAACTACATCCTGCTAAAAGGTACCATAGACAATGAAGTAGCATCATGACTAGACATTTTTGCACCAAGTGGCATGGCATCCACATTCTCAGAGGAGAAGTTAAAGGAGTTACAAGAAGAAAAAGACAGCAAAACTATACTAGTAGGGGACCTCAACCTCTCCCTCTCAGAACTAAATAAATCTAATCACAAAATAAACAAGAAAGAAGTTAAGGAGGTGAATGGAATTTTAGAAAAGTTAGATATGGCAGACCTCTGGAGAAAACTGAATGGGGATAAAAAAAGAATATAGCTTTTTCTTAGTAGTATATGGCATCTATACAAAAACTGACCACGTAGTAGGGCATAAAAACCTCACAATCCAATGCAGAAAGGCAGAAATATTAAACACATCCTTTTCAGATCATGATGCAATAAAAATTACATGTAATAAAGGGCCATAGAAAGACAGACTAAAAATTAATTAGAAACTAAATAATTTATTCCTAAAGAATGAGTGGGTCAAATAACAAATTATAGAAACACTCAATAACTTCATTCAAGAGAATGACAATAATGAGACAACATACCAAGCTTATGAGATGCAGCCAAAGCGGTTCTTAGAAAAAAAATTATATCTCTGAACACTTACATGAATAAAACAAAGAAAAAAGAGATCGATGAGTTGGGAATGCAACTAAAAAAGTTAGAAAGAGAACAAATTAAAAATCACCAATTACACACCAAATTAGAAATTCTGAAAACCAAAGGAGAGATTAATAAAATTGAAATTAAGAAAAATATTGAACTAATACATAAAACTAAGAGCTGGCTTTATAAAAACAACAATAAAATAGATAAATATTTGGTTAATTTGATTTAAAAAAAAAAGAAGACATCCAAATTACCAGTATCAAGAATGAAAAGGGCTAATTCACCACCAATCGAGAAGAAATTAAAACAATAATTAGAAGATATTGTGCTCAATTGTATGCCAATAAATTAAACAATCTAAATGAAATGAATGAATATTTACAAAAATATAAATTGCTCAGATTAATGGAGGAGGAAATAAAATACTTAAATAATCTCATTTCAGAAAAAGAAATTGAAAAAACCATCAATGAAGTCCCTAAGAAAAAATCTCCAGGACCAAATGGGGATTTATAGGCAAATTCTATCAAACATTTAAAGAACAATTAATTCCAATATTCTATAAACTATTTGGGAAAATAGGGGAAGAAAAAGTCCTACCAAATTCTTTTTATGACACAAATATGGTATGGATACCTAAATCGGAGAGAGTCAAAACAGAGAAAGAAAATTATAGACCAATTTACATAATGAATACAGATGCAAAAATTTTAAATAAAATATTAGTAAAGATATTACAGCAACTTATCATGAGGATAATACACTATGACCAGGTAGGGTTTATACTAGGAATGCAGGTCTGGTTGAATATTAGGAAAACTATCAGCATAACTGACCATATCAACAACAAAGCTAACTGAAATCATATGGTTATCTCAATAGAGGCAGAAAAAGCTTTTGACCAAACACAATACCCCATTCCTATTAAAAACACTAAAGAACATAGGAATAAATGGAGTCTTTCTTAAAATGATAAGTAGCATCTGTCTAAAAATATCACCAAGCATTATAAAAATGGGGATAAGCTAGAAGCATTTCCAATAGGATTGGGGGTTAAACAAGGTGTCCATTATCACCACTGTTACTCAATATTGTACTAGAAATGTTAGCTTTAGCAATAAGAAAGGAAAAAGGAATTGAAGGAATTAGAGTAGGCAAAGAAGAAACAAAGCTATCACTCTTCGCAGATGATATAATAATATACTTAGAGAATCCTAGAGAATCAAGTAAAAAACTACCTGAAATAAGAAACAGCTTTAGCAAATTCGCAGGATGTAAAATAAAACCACATAAATCATTGGCAATTCGATATATTACTAACAAAGCCCAACAGCAAGAGATAGAAAAATTCCATTTAAAGTTATTGTATATTGTGGAAACACAATCAGGATAACACAAGATTTAGCAGCTTCTACATTAAGGGATCAGAGGGCTTGGAATATGATATTCCAGAAGTCAAAGGAGTTAGAATTAAAACCAAGAATCACCTACCCAGCAAAACTGAGTATAATCTGTCAGGGGAAAAAATGAAAATTCAATGAAATAGGGGACTTTCAAGCATTCTTGATGAAAAGACCACAGCTGAATAGAAAATCTGACTTTCAAATACAAGACTCAAGAGAACCGTGAAAAGGTAAACAGGAAAGAGAAATCATAAGGGACTTATTAAAGTTGAACTGTTTATATCCCTACATGGAAAGATGATATTTGTAACACATGAGACTATTCTCAGTGCTAAGGCATTTGGAGGGAATACACACACACACACACACACACACACACACACACACACACACCCCAGAGGTCACATGGTGAGTTGGATATGAAGGGACGATATCTACAAAATAAAATTAAAGGGTGAGAGAGGACTATACTAGGAGAAGTAGAAAAGGGAGAGGTAGAATGGGGTAAATTACCTCACATAAAAGAGGCAAGAAAAAGCTTTTACAGTGGAGGGGAACAAAGGGGTAGTGAGAAGGAATGAATGAATCTTATTCTCATCAGGTCTGACTTAAGGAGGGAATAACATACACACTCAAATGGGTATAGAAATCTAACCCTACAGGAAAAGAGGGGGGGAAGGGGATAAGAAAAAAGGGGATAATAAAAGGGAGGGCCAATTGGGGGAGGGGGTAATCAGAAGCAAACACTCTTGAAGAGGGACAGGGTCAATGGAGAGAATTGAATAAACAGGGGATAGGATAGGATGGAGGGAAATATAGTTAGTCTTTCACAACATAACTATTATGGAGGTGTTTTGCATGACTACACATGTATAACCTATATCAAATTGCTTGCCTTCTCAATGAGGTTGGTTGGGGAGGGAGGAAAGGAGAGAATTTGGAACTCAAATGTTAAAAAACTGTTTTTACAAGCAACTAGGAAATAAGATATACAGGCAAAGGGGTACAGAAATCTATCCTGCCCTATAGGAAAATAGAAGGGGAAGGGGATAACACAATGGGGGGGGCAATGACAGAAGGGAGGGCAGATTGGGGGAAGGAGTAATTAGAAGGCAAGTCATCTTGGGGTGGGGGAAGGAAGGGATGGGGAGAAAATCTGGAACTCAAAATCTTGTGGAAGTGAATGCTGAAAACTAAAAACTAATTAATTAGTTAATTAATTAAGTTACTGTAGACATCATACAATATTTGGGAGTCTACCTGTCAAGAGAAACCCAGAACTATATGAACACAATAACAAAAGACTTTTCACATAAATAAATTCAGATCTAAATACTTGGAAAAATATCAGTTGCTTATCGGTAGGCTAAGCTAATGCAATAAAAGTGACAATTCTACCTAAATTACTTGACAAAAAATTATTTTATAGATCTAGGAAAAATAACAATAAAATTCATCTGGAAGAACTGCAGGTCCAGAATATCAAGAGAATTAATGAAAATAAATGCAAGGGAAAGTGGCCTAGCTGTACCAGACCTTAAATTGTATTGTATTATACAGCAGCAATCATCAAAAATACTTGGTACCGGCTAAGAAATAGAGTGGTGGATTAGTGGAACAGGTTAAGTACACAAGACTCAGTAGTGAATGACTATAGTAATCTACTCTTTGATATATCCAAAGACTTCAGCTTCTGGGATATTTAACAAAAACTTCTGGGAAAATGGAAAATAGTACGGCAGAAAGTAGGCACAGATCACCATCTAATACCTTATATCAAGATAAAGTCAAAATGGGTATATGATTCAGATATTGAGGCTGATATTACAAGCAAACTGGGAGAGAAAGGAATAGTTTACCTATCAGATTTATGGAGAACAGAAGATTTCACGACCAAACAGGAGATAAAGAACATTATGAAACCAAAATGGATAACTCTGATCACATTAAATTGAAAAGTTTTTGCACAAACAAAGCCAATGCAACCAAGATTAGAAGTGAAGCAGAAAGCTAAGAAACAACTTTTACAACCAGTGTCTCTGATAAAGGCTTCATTTCTAAAATATATAGAAAACTGAGTCAAATTTATAAGAATACAAGTCATTCTCCAACTGATAAATGGTCAAAGGATAGGAACAGGCAGTTTTCAGAGGAAGAAATTAAAGCTATCTATAGTCATATGAAAATGTGCTCTAAATCACTATTGATTAGACAAAGGTAAATCAAACAGCTCTGAGGAACCACATCACACCTATTAGACTGACTAATGACAAAAAAAGGAAAATGATAAATGTTGGAGAAGATGTGGGAAAATTGGAACACTAATGCACTGTTGGTGGAGTTTTCAACTGACCTAACCATTCTGGATAGCAATCTGGAACTATGTCCAAAGGGCTATAAAACTGCATATTCTTTGAACCAGAAATATCACTTCTAGGTCTGTATCCCAAAGAGATCATAAAAATGGGAAGAGAACCCACATGTACAAAAAATATTTATAGCAGCTTTTGTCATGGTGGTCAAGAATTGGAAATTGAGGTGATGTCCATCAACTGGGGAATGGCTGAACAAGTTGTGGTATATGAATGTAATGGAATATTATTGTTCTATAGGAAAATGATGAACAGGAGACTTCAGAAAAACCTGGAAAGATTTACATGAACTGATGCTGAGTGAAGTGAGTAGAAACAAGAAAACATCATACATAGTAACAGTCACACCGTTCAATGACTAACTGTGATTAGATTTAGCTCTTCTCAGCAATGCAAGGATCTGAGACAACTCCAAAAGACTCATGAAGGAAAACGCTATCCACATCCAGAAAAAGAACCTTGGAGTCTGAATGCATATTTAAGCATACTACTTGCTCTCTTTTTTTTGTTTGTTTCTTCTTTCTCATAGTTCCTCCCATTGGTTCTTATTCTTCTTTACAACATGACTGATGAGAAAATATGCTTAATATGAATGTATATGTAGAGTCTATATCAGATTGCATGCCATCTTGGGGGTGGGGGGAGAAAATTTGGGACTCAAAATTTTATGGAAGTAAATGTTGAAAACTAAAACTTAATTGATTGATTAATTAAAAAATAAAGAAAATGGATACTTGATGAAATAGAGGACTTTCAAGAATTGCTGATGAAAAGACCAGATCTAAATGGAAAATTTGATAAACACGAGACTCAAGAGAAGCATAAAAGGCAAACGTGAAAGAGTAATCATAAAGGATTCAATAAAAGTAAATTGTTTACAATCCTCTAGGGGAAGGTGATACATGTAACTCCTAAGAACTTTGTCATTATCACAATGATTAAAAGGCATTTATATAGACAGAGATGGGATGTCATTTGATTATGTTGGAATGACCTAAAAAAATCAAGGAGGTGAGAAAGAGAGAAGCACTCAGAGAAGTGGGAGGTTGAATGAGGAAAATTTTCTCATATAAAATAGATACTCAAGGTACAGCTTTTACACTAGAGGAGAAAATGGGGGGGAGGGGTCGATGTGTCACAGCCAGTGTTTGAACTTCACTCTCACTGGAACTGGTTCAAAGAGGAAAGAGTACACACATGTGCACACACACACATACATATATAAATATATATATATACACATAAAACATGCATACATATACATATTCAATTATGCATAGAAATGTAACTTATCCAATAGGGATTTAAGTTGGGAAGAGGATAAGAGAAAGGGAAAAGATGATAAAACTGATGGCAGATTAAGGGAGGCAGTAGTTAGAAGCAAAATAGATTTTTGAGGTGGGACAGGATAAAAAGAGATAGAGAAGAAGAAAAAAAACAAGAAAGGGGGATGGAGAAAAATACACAATAAGTAATCTTAACTATGAATGTGAATAGGATGAGCTCACCCATAAAATGAAAGTAGATAGCAGAATGACTTGGAAACCAGAATCCAACAATATGTTGTTTATAAGAGACACACTTCAAAGAGAAAACACACACAGAAGGTTAAAATAAAGGGCTGGAGTAGAATCTAATATGCTACAGCTGAAGATAAAATAGTAAAGGCAGCAATCGTGATCTCAGACATAGCAAAAGCAAAAACAGGCCTAATTAAAAGTGGTAATCAGTGAAACTACATTTTGCTATGAGGTACCATAGGTAATGAAATAATAAAAATTTTTATAGCAAGTTTCTCTGATAAAGGCTTCATTTCTCAAATATATACTGAGTACAGAACTGCATCAAATTTATAAAAATAAGAGGCATTCCATAATTGATTAACAGCCAAAGGATATAAACAGGCAATTTTCAGAAAAAGAAATCAAAGCTATCTATAGTCATATGAAAAAATGTTCTGAAATCATTGGTGATTAGAGAAAGGCAAATTAAAACAACTCTGAGGTATACCTCACATATATCAGAAATGACAAATGATGGTGAGAATGAAGGAAAAAATAGGGACACTAAAGAACAGCAGTAAACTGTTCCAACCATTCTGGAGAACAATTTGGAATCAGGCCCAAAGACACATAAAACTGTGCATATCCTTTGACCCATCAATGCCGCTACTAAGTATATATCCCAAAGAGACCAAAGGAAAAGGAAAAGGACCTAAACATGGCAATAACTACATGAACTGATGCAAAATAAAGTAAGAAGAACCAAGAAATCATTGTGCAGAATAACAGCAATGTTGTAATGATCATCAACTATGAAAGACTTGGCTACTCTGATCCATACACTGATCCAAGACAATTCCAAAGGACTCATGATGAAAAGCAGCTATCCACCTTGAGAGAGAAAACTGATGAATTATGAAGCAAATCGAAGTATAGTTTTCTCACTTTCTTTATTTGTCTTGCTTCTTTTAAAAAAATATGGCTAATATCGGGACAGCTAGGTGGCTGGGAAAGAGCACTGATCCTGGAGTCAGGATGACCTGAGTTCAAATCCAGCCTTAGACACTTGACACTTACTAGCTGTGTGACCCTGGGCAAGTCACTTAACCCCACTGCCTACCCCCTAAAAATATGACTAATATGGACGGATAATTTTCATGGTTTTAGATGTATAATTGATATTACATTGCTTCATTTCTCAGTGGGTAGGAGAGGGGTGGGAGAGAGGTTGAGAATCTGGAAATCAAACATTAAAAAGTAAAAAAATGCTTAAAATAATAAAATTTTGAAGGATAGAAAAATATCCTCATGCTATTTTCTTTTTTTTTTTAATGTTATTTTCCAAGTGTTTAAAACAGTTTACTACCAGTTTGGCAAATTTTGTCTTTCTTATTCATATTAGATTAAGTTTACTTCCTATATAATTTTTCTATAAAAGATATAATTATTTTCTATATGTTGTTGTTGTTGTCGTTTCAGTCACATTTCAGGCATGTCCAACTCTCTGTGACCCCATTTGGGGTTTTTTTTGGCATATATACTGGAGTGGTTTGCCATTTCCTTCTCCAGTTCATTTTACAGATGAGGAAACTGAGGCAAACAGGGTTAAGTGGCTTGCCAAGGGTCACATAGCTATTAAGTGTCTGAGACTACATTTAAACTCCATGCCCAGTGCTTTATCCACTGTGCCACCAACTGCCCATTTTTTATATAGACTAAGTTTATTTTCCTCCTCATTTTGCTCAGGTCAGCCATATCTTCATTCCTTTCTAGGCTACAATCCTGACTCTTTTGACTTCCTCTACTTTCCTCACAACCATCTTTCAGCTTACTTTTATGTGTTATCTTTCTCTATTACAATGTAAGAGGGCACAGACTGTCCTCTTTCTTTTTTTATTAATATTCCAGGACCTTACCACAGTACCTGGATCATAAAAAGCAATTAAAAATACTTGCGACTTGACTTCTACAATGGGGGTCTATTTTCTTCTAAAGGCCAGTACCATAAGGAGCCTGAAAAATTATTACAATTCTTTTTCTATTATTAAACTCAATATTTTTTGGTTCAGAAATTATTAATACAAATCCTTTCATCTTTATCTTTTCAAAGCCAAGTTTTTACATCAGAGACAATGCAACTAAGCTTGTTTCCTCCCTTAGAAGGAATGTATGTGTTATCCTTATATAGGTAAATAAACTCAGATTTTTTTTCTAGTTCTGTAATTTCAACAATGTAATAACATGAATGATTAGGTCATCCCAAAGTGTCTAAGAAACACCTCCAGAATTCTGGAGTGTATTATCTCAGGCTCAGCAAATGATAGTCTTTGGTAATGTCTAGACTCAGTTGTTACTGTTGTACTTTATCTTTTGGCTTATAAAATTCAGCAGATTAAAATCTGTGCTGAGCAAATTGCCTAAGTCAGGCACATTTCTATTACTCCCTAAAATATGACATTAAAAACTTTTCAGACTACAATTCTTTACCTTCAAAATTAGAAAATTTAGAATTTCTTTGGCATCTTAGACTCTGTCAAGGGATCCTAGTCATTCAATTCCATTAAACAATAGTTAATTACTTCACAAGTCCCTGGCTCTTGTTTTTATTGTTTCTCCTTTGTTCTCAGAGGACCAAGACATCAGGGAGGTGATGTCAAGAAATGCAGGTGAATTGGATTTAAGTGATGGAGGGCTGTGCAAAGTCACAGCCTCATTTTCTCCTCTGGAGCCATCTGGGTCCAGTGGCCAGATATAGATTAGGATGCCTGGAGATGGCCTTAGATGTAGTGGGAGACCTTGGCCTTTATAAGCTAAGGTCTTTCCCAGGTCTCAGTTTTTCTGAGGCACCAGACCCTTGCACTATGTTAATACGATGCACAAGAACACAGAAGGAATTCACTAATACCATCAATTGCTTAAAGGCATTTATCCAGATCTCTTAGAGATTATTTTGGGGATATGACATCTTACCTCTCATCTCTCTGCACAGGCTGTAGCTTATGCCTAAAATGCCTTGTTTCCTTCCTTTTATGTAGGAGAATTACCAGCTTTCTTCATAGTTTAGTTCTGGTACCATCTTCTATATGAGGACCAGCTTTGACCTACCCAGTTGCTAGGATTTGCTATACCCTATAACCACAAAATTACTTCGAATTCTGTACGTGTTATCGTATAAACATATTTGTTTACATAGTCAGTTTTCCCATTTGAATGTAAGTTCCTTAAAGGTAAGAGTTGTTTTGTTTTTCTTTTTTAACTCTAGCACTAAAATAGCAAAGGCACTCAATCAAGCTTGCTGAATCAATGGCAATTTCCACAGAAGCAGCAAATTAACCAATTATGATCAGAGGGTATTATTTTTGACACATTTCATCACACACAAAAGACAGCCCTTTAGATATCCAGGGCTTATTAGGAATAGGGCAAGGGAAGTAGAGTCAGGGATCTATCCAGATCATTATTCCCATAAATATAATTTCATCCAAATTGGGACAGACTTGGAACGGTTTTGGCCTTGGATCTAAGATGATCTTCTGGCTCAGAAAAGAGTGTTCTAAATATTAAGCATCTCTTGCCTTGCAACCAAGTCACGCCATATACTTTGTCATGCTTTGGTTATCTGGTCTGTTGAATAATGAGGCTATAAGATACACCAGGGTAAGGCTAAATTAGAAAGGACCAAAGTTTGTATTTTGGGGGGGGGGAGGGGAATTGTTTGCTTTTTAAAGGAAGGGGTGGGAGAATAGAGATCTCCTTCAACAGCAAGGGGAAAGATGGCTATCAATTAGTAGTGTAACATGAAGAGCAAAGAAGATTCCACATATGAAAAGGGGAAAAAGTTCAAGATAAGGAGAACGGTAGAGCTACCAAGTAAGAGAAGGGGGGCATCTCAAGAACAAAGAGAGCCTATCACGAAGGTTACAGCCCCCAAACCAGAGAGTTTTCAGGCTACCACAGCATTTATTGGAAATAATAACATTTTAAAACATAAAGCATGTGCAAGGATTTAGGAGTCCATGCAACACAATAGTGCTATGGGTCAAAACACTATTTTGAAGAGGTCCTTCTGGTACTTCCAATAATAACAGGAAGGAAAAGACAAACCTGGATTAGAACAAATTCCATACTAATGTCTCCATATTGATGTCCCAACTCATTTAAGTTTATACTCGTAAATCAAAGATAAGCATTACCTAGGTCTTTAAAATATTTATTATGACTCTTTCATAGCCCTTTAATTTCTCAGTACTCCAGGCAAGGATTTCAGATGAAAATTCCATAATAGTAAAACTGCATGAGTAGAAGGAATTTCCTAAACAGGGATTTCTCTCCACTGACACAATCACAGGTATGCCCACCTCATCCCCAAAGAGACAAAAGTATATCTCTTGCCCTATCTCCAAAGGAGAGGAAGAGGGAGTGGGGAAAAAACAGGAAGGAAGGAAAGGGAATGAGAGGAGGAGGGAGACAAATTCTTGGCTCATTTCTTACACTGGCTTTATATGAGATAACATTAGTTTCCTTCAAGAATCAATTTAAATGCAATCTTCTAAAGGAGGCTTTTCTTTTTTTCCTCTAGCTGTTAGTGTCTTTTTATTCAAGATTTCATTGCTTCTGCCTTCTATGTCTTCCATATACCTATGTGTACACACATAGTCTCTTTTAGAATTTAAGCATCTTGAGGGCAGATACTGATTTACTTAACATAGTGCCTAGTATATTATATGTGCTTGCTAATTGATGGATTCTGGATAGAGATCTGACAGCAGCTCGATAGCCAAGAGGTACAGCAGAAAGTGCACTGGGCAGAATCTGGACTATGACTCAATTCTCCTACCTCTCCATCTACTGCCCATTCCTTTCTACCATTCCTTCTTCCTTACCATGACTTCTAGTCCACCCACCCCTCAATTTATTTCCCTCAGCCATCACTCCAGCACTTTCCTACCCTCCTTCTTTCCTTATCTCAATCCCTTTGGTGAACCAGTTCAATTCCATATGCTCCTATATACTCTTGTCCCTTGCTCCCTTTTCCTATCACTAAGCATGCCTTGCCAAGTCTGACCTTGGATTACTCCCACCATCCAATGCCTGTGTTCCTATTCACATGCTGCTGAATGGAACTTGGGAAAATTAGGAAATCAATCAATCATTCAATATTTATTAAGTACCTACTATGTGTCTCAGGCACAATATTAAGCATCTGGGATACAAAGAGAGGCAAAAGATAGTCCTTGACCTCAAGAAACTTAGGAGCTTGTGGGTATATAGTTTGTCCCTCATTCTTGAAGAGGACCATGACATCAGGGAGATGATGACATGACTTGCAATTGACTTTGATTTGAGTGAAGGAGGGATGTACAAAGTCAACAGATTCACCTTCTCCTCCACAGCCATTTGGGTCCAGTGGCCAGATGTCAATCAGGATGACAAGATGGCTCAGGATGCAGTGGGAGACCTTGGCCCTTTTAAGCTAAGGTCTTTTCAGGTTCTCACTTTGAGTGAGGCAATGTCCATTCAGTAAATAGGCCTCTTTAAGAAGTGAGTCAAGGGATGATGGCCCCTTTAATAATTAAAAAAAAAATCAAACTGGGAGGGGAAGACCCTCAGGGCTGTGGGCCAAAAGTTACTACTTGCATTTACTCTGAGCCAGGAGGGCCCCCAAAATAACCATTAAGTGATTCTTGGACAGGGACCTACTGTTGTCCAATTCATGAAATCCAGAGTGAATTGAGTTTAAGGCTTGGTCTTTGAGAAAGAAATCTAGCCAATTAACCCCAAGTTAACTAGGTAATTTTTTGGCCGTCAAAATTTGCCCTCTTTTGGGCAGAATACCTTCAGGTAAGGGCAGAGGCTGGAACTTTGCACAACCCTCTCTCACTCAAATCAAAGTCAATTGCAAGTCATGTCATCATCTCCCTGATGTCACGGTCCTCTTCAAGAATGAAGGACAAACCACAACCTGTGAGCAGTCCAAGCTGTCTGAAAGGTGACTCAGCTGGCCAGTTCTAGTTGTTCAGCTCAGCTCATCCTCTCCTCTTCTCTCTTCTCTTTTCCTCTTCCTCCTCTCCTCTCCTTCTCTGCCCTTTGAGGGTGTTCTGCCCAAAGGAGGGTAAAATTTGATGGCCAAAAGCTACTCAGTTAACTTGGGGTTTACTGGCTAGATTTCTTTAAGAGCTTATAGTCTAATGGGGAAAACAACATGCAAACAAATATATAAAAAGGAAGCTAAATACAAGATAAATAGGAAATAATTAACAGAGGGAAGACACTGGAATTAAAACTGTTGGGGAAGTCTTCCTATAGAAGTTGGAATTTTAATTGGGACTTAAAGGAAGCCAGGAAGGTCAGTAGGCTGAGCAGAGGAGGAAATGTGTTCTAGGCATGTAGAACAGTCAGAGAAAATGTTCAAGAGTTGAGAGATGGAGTACATTTTTCACAGATTGGCCAGGAGACCAGTGTCACTGCATAAAAGAGTATATATTTGGGAGTAAGGTATAAGAATACTGGAAAGATAGGAGGGGGCTAAGTTATGAAGGCTCTGAATACCAACCAGAACATTTTGTATTTGTATATGGCTCCTGGGAACAATAGCGAACAACTGGAGTTTACTGAGTAGTGAGGTGACATTATCTGATCTGCATTTTAGGAAAATCAGTTTAGTGGCTGGATGGAGGATGGATTAGAGTGGCGAGAGACTTGAGGCAAGCAGACCCACCAGCAGGCTATTGCAATAATCCAGGTGTGAGGCGATGAAGGCCCGCACTAGAGTGGTGGCAGTGTCAGAGGAGAGAAGGGGCATTATTGGAGAGATGTTGCAAAGATGAAATTGTCAGGCTTTGGCAACAGACTGGATATCAGAGTTGAGAGATAGTGAGGGCCCCAGGATGATTCCTAATTTGTGAGCATGACAGGATGTTGCTGCCCTCTACAATAGGGAAAATGTATGGGGGATAAGGGGAGTTTAGGGGGAAAGACAATGAGTTTTGTTTTGGAGATACTGATTTTAAGATATCTACTGGATATCCAGTTTGAGATGTCTGAAAGGTAATTGAAGGTATGAGATTAGAGGTCAGTGAAGAGATTGAGGCAGGACAGACAGATTTGGGAATCTTCAGCAAATCTATGGAAGCTGAGACCACCAAGTAAAGTAGTATAGAGAGAAAAGAGAAGGAGTCTCAGGACAGAACCTGGAGGGACACATAAGGTTAGAGGGTATAAACTGGAGGAGGATCCAGCCAAGGAGACAGAAAAGGAGTGTTCAAATAGGTAGGAAGAGAACCAGAAGAAAATGGTATCCTAAAAACCTTGAGAGGAGAGAGTATAAAGGAGGAGAGTGTGACCAAGTGTCAAAGGCCACAGAGAGGTCAAGGAGAATGAGGATTGAGAAAAGGCCATTGTTGGATTTGGCAACTAAGGGTTCATTAATTACTTTGGAGAGAGCAGTTTTAGTGGAATGATAAGGTTGGAAACTGGCTTGTAAGGGGTTAAAAAGAGAGTGACAAGAGAGAAAATGGAGGCATCTATTGTAGGTGGACTTTTCAAGGAGTTTAGCTACAAACAGCAGAAGAGATATAGTTGAGACATGTTTGTAGGCAGTAGGTAATGAGCCAGTAGATAGAGTGAGACTAAAAATAAGTAAAAGAAGGGGGATAACAGAGGGGGTAATCTATTGGAGGAGACAGAAAGGGATGGAATGAAACCACACTGACTACATCCATTGCAAATTCATGCTACATAATCTCAGCAGGCTCCTCATTGTGGCAAGACAATCATTTTACACCTCCCTAAACAATTCACTACACCAATCTCTGTAGCAGCTTTCCCAAACATTATCATGTTTCCTTAAGCTTCCCATGAAACAATCCTCCCCAACCCCCAAAAGGACCTTGCCTCTAAAAAATATAACTGAAAAAAATGAGGTCACTTGAAGAAAGCTTCCTCCTCACTTCACTTCACTCAGATAATTTCCACTACTATGTCTTCTTTTATACTTTCCAGACATAAAGAGGTGGTTCATCTCCTTGCCACAGCAGACTCTTCTACATTTTACATGTAGAATGGTACCATTCCATCCCAACCTCTCCAGCAGATTGACCCCTCTATCATCCCCATTCTCTCTTCAATCTTTCTTTGTCTACTGGATGCTTCCTCACTGCCTACAAATACATATGTCTCCTACGTCATTAAAAATCCCTCACAAGCATTCCCAATATCTAACATGTTATATTTCTCTTTCCTTTTGTGGCAAAATTCCTTGAAAAATCCATCTATAATCAGTACCTCCACTTTCTGTTCCTTCATTCTCTTCTAAACTCTCTACAATCTATCTTCCAACATTATAATTCCACTGAAATGACTTTCTTCAAAACTATCAAAGATTGCTTAATTACAAAATCCAAAGGGATTTTCTCAATCCTCAGCCTTCTGTTGATCTTTCTGTAGCTTCTGACATTGTCAAACACCCTCTTCTCCTTGACATTTTCTCCTCTCTAGGTTTTTGTCACACTGCTCTCTGCTGGTTCTCCTCCTACCTGTCTGACTGATCCTCTGATTCCTTTGCTAGATCTTTACCCAAGTTGTATCTCCTAAAAGCAAGTTGTCCCAACGCTCAGTTCTGGACCATTTTCACTGATCCCTCTATGCTATCTTACTTGGTGATCTCATCTGTTCTCACAGGTTCAGTTATCATCTGTTTGTAAATGATTCTTAGATCTGTTAGCCAGCTCTCATCTCTCTCCTGACTTCTAGTCTTACATCTCCAACTGCCTATTAAACATGTGGAACTGGATGTCCCATAAACATCTTAAACTCAACATGCCCAAAACTGAACTCATTGTCTTTCCCTCCCCTGTTCTGACCCTCTTCAATATTGTTAAGGTCACCACCATCTCAGTTATCCAGGTTTGCAAACTCAGTGTCATTCTTGACTCATCCCTCCTTCTCACCTCACAAATACAATGTTTCTAGGTCCTATTGTTTCTGCTTTTGCAATACCTCTTTGTATATGTTCCCTTTCCTCATCAACTCACAACTGTACTATTGCAATAATCTTCTGGTTGCTCTAGTTCATCCACCAGTCAGCTACTAAACTGATTTTTCTAAAGCACAGGTCTGATTCCTCTAACCTCCATCAATAAATTCTAGTAGCTCCCTATTACCTTCAATATCAAATACAAAATTCCTTCTCTGGATTTTAAGACCTTTTAAACCTGACTCCCTCCTACTTTTCCAGTCTTCTTGCTGTTTCTTTCACAAGATGCTTCATAGCTTATGGCTCAGTGCACTTTCACTAGCTATCCTATAGTATTCTTCCTCAGCATCTTTCCCCCTTAGCTTTCCACAAGTCTCAGCTCAAATTTTAGCTTCTACAAGAGGTTATTTCTAAACTCCCCTCAATCTCAATCTCTCTCTCTCTCTCTCTCTCTCTCTCTCTCTCTCTCTCTCTCTCTCTCTCTCTCTCTCTCTCTCTCTCTCTCTCTCTCTCTCTCTCTCTCTCTCTCTCTCTCTCTCTCTCTCTCTCTCTCTCTCTCTCTCTCTCTCTCTCTCTCTCTCTCTCACACACACACACACACACACACACACACACACACACACACACACACACACACACACACACACACTCTCTCTCTCTCTCTCTCTCTACATACGTAGATGTTTGGATTTTGTCTCCCCCACATGAATTGAAGCTCCTTGATGGCAAGAATTGTTTTTCCCTTTCTTTTCATCCCCAGTACTTAGAACAGTGCCTAGTATCTTGCTAACTGATTGACTGACTCTATGCAAAATAAGCTAAAACTAAAAACGGTTCTTTCTACATCAATTTTCCTTCAGAAGCAAATGTGTTTCTAATTATCATGGATGGAGGTAAAGACAAATTTGAAATTCTGAGATATGCTACTGCAAAATGTAAATTTTAAAATATATGCCAAAATGTCTCACCATTTTTCCCTCTAAATTCGTATATTTCTCAAAAATCGCTGAACTAATTTTTGTCAAACATTCACAAATATTTCTGGGTTATGACCAATCAAAAGAAAGTCTAGTCCAATGATTTGATTTATGGGACAGTCAAAGGAGAAAAGAAATAGGGTTTTAGAATAGTATTTTAATTTAAGTTACTACATTTGCTACCGTATAAGATGTATCCATCTTAACTCATTTAACATAAACATTTTTCACATTTCAAATAAAGATATTTATATATGAAGCCATGAGTGAAAGTAAATAAGGTAATTGTCCAGGAATGGAGACCCCTGAGGTAACATGCATTACTGACAGTTAAGAAAAGTGTTGGAGATGCATCAGCATTAAAAAGGATGATCAAATTGGCTTTCTGGATGACTGAACAGAAAACAGAAAAACTTGATATACAGATTAGCAAAATTATCTGCACTAATGCAAACTAGGAGGAAAGAGAACATTTGTAGGGATAAGCTAAATGACAAGCAACTTTTTGTTGGGACCAGGATAAAAGCCTTGTTTATGGTAGACATACTAAACTTAGATATCATAGCATGACATGTTCTTCTGACTTAAAATTGAATTTCCATGACCAACATATTCCTACTTTTCTTAAAAAGTCATAAGGTTGCACTAAGTTTGTCTCATATATTTTCTTTTGGTCATTTAAGGCACAGAAACTCAGCATAACCATTCACTACGGGAAATAATGTAGTATAAGAAAGATTCAACTTGGATTCTGATCTACTTAGCTGAGGTAATAAAAGACCAAAATGGATTTCACAATAAATTACCTTTCATAAGACCATAGGATTTAGAGATATTCCAGACATTAAGATTATCTAGTCATATTTCCATGCATGAACTCAGAAGAAGACTTCATGGTAGGCAATGGGATTTTTTTAATGTCTGATCAAATGCTTATTTCAAAATAAATCTAAAATTAAAAGACCAAAAGTTTAAGTACTATGTATAGAGGTTGGATGTAAAGATTTTCCATTAAAATGAATGAGCACAACACACGCGGATTCTGCAAGCACAGCAAAACCTGAAACTAAAAATATTGTTTTAGCTGGTGAAAACAACTTTTTTCAAATATGTTAGTGAATTATGATGACTTTCCTAACTGCCTGAAATACAGACTTACTAAAGAATTGAAACTGAAAAAACACCTAGCAAGACCGGTTTAAAATGAGAAAAGGAGAATCAAAAACCAATGTGAATACAATAGGAAATAAGTAAAGGAAATAAAATTAGCAAGACTGCTCAGAAAAGCAAATAAAATATAATGTGTTAAGAGATATTACTTTCATTATAAAAAAGAGGGAAATAGGATGGGGGGTGGAGAAAAGATAGAGGGAAAAAATAAATTTTTTTAAAATTTTTTTTTTTATGTTAAGCTACAAGTCAGCTTTTTTTTTTTTTAAAAGGCAACTGGGGTTAAGAGACTTGCCCAGGGTCACATAGCTAGTAAGTGTCAAGTGTTTGGTCTGAGGCCACATTTGAACTCACGTCCTGACTTCAGGGTTGGTGCTCTATTCACTGCACCACCTAGCTGCCTCAAAAAAATAAATTAAAACAAAAGCTCACCTATCAGAGCCCAGGATGGTTCCTGGCAGTATGTCCAAGTTTCCTGTGGGAAGGAGATGGGTAAGTTGACCTGATTAAAGATGGTATGCTTTGGACTTGGGACAGAAAGACTAAAGACCTGGAATCCTGGTGCTATTATGGGTCTGAGCATCAACTTCCTTTGGAAGGTGAAAAAAAAAATGCTTCATTAATCAATTAATACATTTCCTTATTTCTGAAAGAAGAACAACACTAGGTGCTACTGTGGTGCCTAGAAACCTCTGAAACAAAGATAAATCATGGTATTTAGACAGATATACTACACATTCCATGCATAAGCCACATCGTAGATTCATGGTCAGTCTAGTTCAGAGCAACATTAAACATTCTTGTTAGGTCTAGAGTGATACCAGGAATATAGTGAATTTCTGAGTACAGGAAAATATAAGGAAGTCCTAGAAATTTAAATCTACAAGAATGGTCATAAATGTGGTACTATTTGGCACCTGGGATGAAAGAGGTAAACCTGATTTTTAAATCCCTATCCTAGTACCACCTCTGAACTAATAATCTCTGGGAAACTCCAGCACTATATTCTGGGCCTGGCATACCTAATATGCGGAAGGCTGGTTCCAGATATCATTATAGTCTCCATTTGATTTAGAAATTTTTATAAAGCCTAATTAAGTAAAATGATGAAAAGTATGACTTAAAGAATGTTTCACCAATACAGAAGTATCAATTACTGATTTGTTTGCTATTCATATATGTCTTAAAAATGTAAGCTAACATGATAATTTTTCATATAAGAACACAGAAGATGAAAAAAGGAGTCAGAATAATGCAAAGAATTTCAAAGTTAAAAGTCTACATCAACAGAAATAGCCTTTTGCTAGTCATTCAGATTTGAAACTTTGGTGTCATTTTTGATTCATCCTCCTCCTTAACACCCTCTATATAAATTCCTCCTAGAGATCTATTTGATCTGACCATTTTTTTCCCATTTCCACTGCCATGTGCACAACCTCAACTCTCATCCCATTACGCCTAGACTACTAGAACAATTTCCTACCTATTCTTCCTAACTCACAGATCCTTTTTCTTCAATCTGTGCTAAACAGAGCCACCACAGTAATATTACTAAAACATTGATTCTATCTCCAAAAAGTCTTATTGCTTACCACTGCCTCTAAGATAAAAGCAAATGCTTTATTTTGCCATTCAGGGCTCTTTAAAATTTGATCCCAACCTTCACATTTATCTTCAAGTACAATCTAAAGATCCACTATTAGGGACCTATGGCAAAAAATAATGTTGCCAGGCTAGGCTGTCATTCCAAAGCCACGGTTTAATGATGAAAAATTTTTGGTTTCCCTAGGCATTGGCTAAAGCATTCACTAGAGGGGAATAAGAACCTTCAGTTTGAGGGGATCCTAGGGGAGTTGTTCCATCACATTTTAATTCATAAGTTAGAGAATTAGACTAATTATATGCTATATATTTCCACTTAATTCTCATATTAAGGGAGCCCTAAGATATAAAACTTTTAAATCAGTCACCCTATCTCATACCAAGGAATCAATTATATTAAAGTTCAATGTCTTGACAATGAAACCAAGAATCTTACTTTTCAGGGTTTTTAAAAAAAATTATTATGAAGCTTTGCCAGCACAGTAATATATTTCTTTTAACTCTGAAAATATCTCTAGATCAGTTAGCCTTTGAGCCACATATCTTCACCCTCCACTCTGCCCACCCACCCCCAATTTAATTCTCAAATTGTTAGGAATATCCCTATATTTAGGTATCTATGCCACTTCTGCTTTATATAATCTAATACAATATATATCCTACATGATAATGACTTTAATGTCTTTGCTACATATTAACTAACTTATGAGGGGCAACATGGCTCATAAGATAAAGAGCTAATCTTGTAATAGGGATAACTTCAAATTTTCATGGGGCTTCAATCCCATGCCTTTGATGCACAGTCCATATGATTCAGGACAAGTTACTGAACCTCTCAATGAACCAGGGATCTTATTGTTGTTGCTCAGTCGTTTTCAGTTGTGTCTGACTCTTCATGACCCCATTTGGAGTTTTCTTGGCAAAGATACAAAGATACTGGTTTGTCATTTCCCTCTCTAGCTCATTTTATGGATGAGGAACTGAGGCAAACAGGGTTAAGGGACTTGCCTGCGGTCACACAGCTAGTAAATGTCTGAGACCAGACTTAAACTCAGGAAGAGGAGTCTTCCTGACTCCAGGACCAGTACTCTATCCACAATGCCACCTAGTTACTAAGACTTTAAATTGCGTAACAGTTGCCAGTCTATATAGATTGTATAGTAGGGGAAGGTTCCCCACTGGGACATCTATAAATCAGTGAAAGCAAAGACCCAGACAAATTTAAATCTTATCCTTAACTTAATGCTAGCATTATTCAATGTGTTATCCTAGTATTATATAACTAATTGATCCAAAATAGTTACTGAGCTACCCAGAATTGCAGCTTGTACAGCATTTAATTTAAGTAAAGGGATTAAACCTCGCACAGACTGAGAAAAGGAAAACACTAAGACTCTTATTAGAATGCTGTATTCAAGTGGGGTCACTATATTAGAGAAAAGATATAGAAAAAGAAGAGCAAGATCACAATTGAAAAAGACCAAAAGACAAAAAAGGGTACAAATTAAGAAGGGTTAGAATAAATATTGAAAACCTCATCACAGAATAGCTTTTCTAAGTAACTAGGTTCTTAGCTACAATTTAACATAAAGAAGAGCTAAGAGGTGACTGAATTATTCTATTTATGTACACTAAAGACTAATATTCTTTGATATAAAACACATATGAGAAATAATAAGGCTAAATTAGACCAGGAGAAATTTCAACTAACTCTAAGGGAGGAATTAACATTACTGATATAATGAGGTCCTAAGGAAAGTTGTAGAGTCTCTACTCCTTTGTTTGGCATGATTTAAGTTTTCAGCAACCTGGAAGGATTGGGCAAGATTATTTATTAAAGGTTCCCTCACCCCCCACTCCAATTGTAAATCTATACATCTACATTTTGTGTGGGAAGAAACTGTTTCTAAAATTTGGCAGAGATTAAATCAAATCCTTTCAGAGTCAGTCCTAGTACTAAATCTGATGTTATTAATTGCCTCATAACATGATAAATTATAAGGCTAAAAGATTAAAGTTAATTCAATTAATTTGCGAAGCATTTTCTATGTATTAGATGATATAGCCATGAAGATGTACAAACAATTGTCTCTACCCATAAGAAACTTAGAGGCTACTAGTTAGCTAGAAAGGAATTTTGAAATTACCTCATCCATCCTTGTTACAATAGGGCCTCAAATAAATTACAGTCCTATAAAAGAGAGTGTTCCTATAACTGTAATAAGTGTATAATCAAGGTTGCCATTTAACGAAGTAGCATAGAAATATCCAAGAAACATCTTACCAAAGTGTACCCAGAGATCCTCTCCATTAAGAGCCTACAGCAAAGAAGGTAAAGTTAGAAACAGTGCCAAAACTGTTGGCACAATGCATTTCACTACTCCTGGATCTTAAAAATATGAATGATTATAAAATGAATTACAGCAAAGCAAAGAATGGCAAGTTAATTCATGTGTTGTCTAAAAAGGGCCTATGAATTAAGGCACGTAGACAGTTAAATTTTCTGAAAATCCTAGCCAGAATCATTTCAGTTTGTTCTCAAATAAAACTGATTTACTGGCTACCTCATTTTGACCTATTGTGATAAGGCCCATATTTTGACTTGTGACATAAGTTTACTCTAAATTTCAGTAATCCCAGAGGGGAGGGAGAGAGGGTCCCAGACCCTCTGATACTGAGAGGTTTAGTGACTTGAAACTAAGTCTTCTTGATTCTAAACTCAGCTCTCTATCACCTCTCATAATATCATTAGATAACTACATAATATCTGTCCTAGGCCCTCTTCTCTTCTGTCATACTATTTCACTTAGTGATCCTATCAGCTTCTTACCATAACTATGCTGATGTTTCTCAAGTCTACTTATCTAGCCCTATCTTCTTAGCTGACCTCCAGTCTCACATCTCCAACTGCCTCTGTAATCTCAAACTGCATATCCTAAAGACATCTTAAACTCAACATGTCCAAAACAGAAATCATTGTATTTACCCCAAACATTCCCCACTTCCAAAGTTCCCTATTACCTTAGAGGGCAACACTATCCTCCCAGTCCCTCAGGCTCACAAGCTAAGAATCATCCTGGATCCCTCACTATCTCTCAACTCCCACATCCAGTCTGTTGGCAAAGCCTGACAATTTCACTTTTGCAATACCTCTCAAATACACTGTTTTCTCTCCTCTGACACTGCCACCACTCTAGTGCAGGCCCTCATCACCTCACAGATGGATTACTGCAATAGCCTGCTGGTGGGTCTAACTACCTCGTCTCTCCCCACTTCAATCCATCTTCCATCCATCCAATACAGTGATTTTCCTAAAGCACATGTCCAATTATGCCATTCCCTTATTCGATAAACTCCAGTGCTCTCTGTCACCTTTAGGATTAAATATAATAAAGCCCTCTGTGCAAAGCCCTCCATAACCTGCCCCTGTCCTACCTTCCAATCTTCTAAAAGTCTTACTCCCAGTCTTCTACACCCCCACGTACTCTTTGATCCAGTGACACTGGCCTTCTTGCTGCCTTTCTAGTAAGAAACTCAATCTCCCAACTTCATGCATTTTCGACTAGCTATCACGCGTGCCTAGAATTCTCTCCCTCCTCATCTCTGTGTCCTGGATTACTTCAAGTCTCAGCTAAAATCTCATTTTCTACACATAGCCTTTCATGATCTCTTAATTATGGCACCTTCCTTCTGTTGATTATTTATTTCCATTTTATCCCGTGTATAGCTTGTTGTACACAGACTCTTCCAATCTGCCTGAGAAATTATCTTGTATTTAGTTACCATATTTGCTTATCTACACTGATGTCATCTTCCCACAATAGAATATAAATTCCCTGACAGTAGGCAGTGTTTAATTTTTCTTTATTTTCTTGGTATTAGCACAGTGCCTAGGCACTTAAAGTATGGGTTGGATGAATGAGTAACAAGCAATAAATGAAAGATATCATTAATATGGTGCTAAAGGAACAAATTTATTTAAATTATAACAGACCAAACCATGACTACAGTTTGAATAAAACCCAAATCAAACTAGTGTGGAGTTTCAAAAAAGGTCAGTGGGTCAGTTCCATCCCTGCTAACTATAATTCTGTATTTCTTCTGCCTGTTGTGGCTAAACTCCTTGAAAAGGCCATCTACAATAGGTGCCTCTACTTCCTCTCTTCTCATTCTCTTAACTCCTTAAAATCCCACTTCCAAACTTATCATTCCACTAAAACTACCGTCTCTAAAGTTGTCAGATCCGAAGATCTTTTCTCAATCTTCACTATTCCCTACTTCTCTGCAGCCTTTGATGTGTTGTTGATCACCCTCTTCTCCTTGATTCTCTCTTCTTTTTAGTTTTCAGAAAATCGCTCTCTTTTGGTCCTTCTACCTACCAGACTGCTCCTTCTTAGTCTCCTTTACTGGACTCTTCATCCAGATCATGTCCTCTAATTATAGATGTCTCACAGGTTCCACCCAGGGCCTTCTTCTCTTCTCCTGCTATATACTACTTGTTGATCTCATCAGCTACCTTGATGCTGATGATTCTCAAATCTATCTGCTCTGCTCTAAACACTATACTGACCTCCAATCTCACAACCCCAACTGCCTTTCAGACATCTTGAATCAAATGTCCCATAAAATCTTAAACTATACATGTCTAAAAAAAATACTCATATGCTCTTTTGTCTCCTCTGACACTGCCACCACTCTAGTATAGACCCTCATCAACTCACTCCTGGACTACTGTAAAAGCCAGCCTGTGGGTCTGCCTGCCTCAAGTCTCTCTCCAATCTACCTTCCATTTGCCCACCAAAGTGATTTTCCTAAAGTACAGGTCTGACTATGTCACCTACCACCCCGGATCCATTCAATAAACTCTAGTGACTCCCTGATGCTTCTAGGATCAAATACAAAATGCTTTGTTTGGTATTCAAAGCCCTTCATAACCTGGTCCTGTCCTGCCTTTCCCTGATATGTACTCTTTGATGCAGTGACACTAGAGTCCTGGCCATTCCATAAACAAGACATTCTATCACTCAGCTCCAGGAATCTTCTCTGGCTATCCCCTATGCTTAAAATGCTCTCCCTTCTGACCACTGACTCTGACTACTCTGACTAATGACCTTTCTCGCTTCCTTTAAACTAAATCCCATCTTCTACAGGAAGCCTTATCTCATAGACTACAAAACAGCTAAATTCATCTTCTTCAGAATGTGTCACAAGCTTTTCCACTTTTATCAATTCTTTATATTCCAGGACAGACTCCCCCACCCCAATTCAAATAATTGAGCTATCAATATCCTACCAAAATTCAGTTAAAAAAATAACTTCCTCTTGACTCCTAACAACTGGAGAATTCTCCCTCCACTGAACTTTCATAACACTTTGTTTTATGTAATTACTCTGCAACTTTTGAACTGTAGTTTAAGTTTATCAAGTCTTATTTTCTTCTATTAAGTAAAGAGCTCCTTAGGGGCATAGACAATATCTAATTTATCCATGTGTCTCCCTAAGAAATTAAAACAGTATCTTGCTGATAAAAATAGATGATGTTTTTGGTTACCTCATGAAAATTTTTAAGGGTGATACTCAGCACCTAAAAGGAAATTTTAAAATATAGTAACTGAATGAGTAACATGAATGGTCATCAATGTAATGATGAAGGTTGCATTCTCAATTACGATTCCTGTAACAACGACTTTTCCTTTGGAAATCTGTGATAAGATGCAACTGAATATTAAGGTCATACATTTCTGAATAATTCAGAATTAAACAACTGTATATTGGCAAATCGATCAATCTATAAGGATTTATTAAAGACCTACAATGTACTAATCACTATATTAGGCATTAGGGATACAAAGGCAAAAGTAAAATGATCCCTTCCCTCAAAGATCTCATCTTCCAATGAGGGAGGCAAAATGTCCCAAGTATAGGTCTAAGCATAGCTCATAAAAGCAGAATCAAGGTAACTCTGAGGGGAAAGACATTAACAGTAGTAGGTACAGGTAAGACTTGGATTCCAAGAGGCAGAGGTGAGAAGAAAGTGCATTCCTGGAATGAGAGGGCAGCAGTGCAAAGGCATGGAAATGGGGGAAATGTTAAGTGGGGAACAGAAAGAATGTCACTTTGGCTAGGATACAGCACTGGTGGAGGGAAGTAAAAGGTGTAAGTCTGGAAAGGTGAAATGCAACCAGGTTATGAAAAGCTTTCCAGTGTAGAGGTGGTTACATTTGATCTTAGAAGTCATAGAGAGCCACCGGAGTTTACTGAATAAATAAGAAGCTGATGTGGTCAGATCTGTGCTTTAGTAAAATCATTTTGGCAGCCTCATATAGGATAGGTTTGAGTAGAAAGAGTCTTAAGGCAGAAAAAAATAGAAGGCTACTGCTAGAGTCCATGCAAATGATGACAAGGCTCTGAACTAGGGTGGTAACCATGGAAATAGAGAGAAGTGGAAGGATGAGATGTGCTGTGGAGGTAGGAACCACAAGGTAAGGAAACTAACTGGATATGTGGGATGAGTGAGTGAGGTCACAAACTTGGGGAGGTAGAAGCATAGTGGTTTCCTAGATAGAAATAGGTAAATTTGGAAGAGAAGTAAGATTGGAGTGAAAGAAAGCAAGTTCTGTTTTAACTGTATTGAGCTCAAAATGCTATTAGGTTTGAATACCCAATAGTCACTTGGTGATATGAAACTGGAGCTCAGAAAAAAGAACAGGACCAGATTTATAGATCTAAAACTTATCTACACAGAACTAATAAAACATTCTGATGTTTAACAATAAAGACTCTATGGGCAAATTCCTTAAGGTATTCTTTAAGAGTTTTCTTAGAAAAACAGTGGTTGATATCTATTACCAAAATAGGAATACTCTTAATCAACATTTCTTTATCTTTAAGTTTATATTTATACTTTATGATAGAAATATTCTTATTTACTTTAAATAATGTATACCCTATATTTTTAGAATGATAATTTTCTGGGCATATGTAAAAATTAAATACAGCAATCCTTCTAATTACATTAAGTACAAACTCAGCTACAAAACTATTATGCATTAGCAGTATAACATCACAACTACAAAAATGGTTTAAGGAGAGTGATATTTAAGCAAAATATTTTTTGATAAATCTTATTATGCCATAGTCTCTCCAGTCTATAACCCAATGAATGAATGGTTAAATTTAAAGAGCATTTATTAAGTGCTTACTGGCCAAACATTGAAATGCAATAGATACAAATATAAAGATAAATGCAAATATAAGCAAGCAAGATAGAATACTAATAGGGGAAGATGACACATAAAAGGTAACTATCACTGCAAAAAGGTGAAAGAATAACTTGGAATTGACCAAGAAGTGGCATGGTAGTTCTAGTTCTAAGCAAAATAATGTAAATGCTCACTTATAAGAACTCAAGACCTCAAGGACGGAGTCTGAGTTCCAGACTCACGTGGGTAGCACGGTTTGGAAATGACTTTGGGTATTGTTGACTAGAACTAGATGACTATTTTTGGTCAAAATTTCTGAACTAAGCCCTAAAATCTTGGTAACAGGAATGAGCAGATAGGGACATAGAAAAGAATGTTTCACAGGAAAGGTCAAGGAAAGATTAAAAAAAAAAAACGCATTCTAAGATATAAAGTCAAGACAAGGCATTTGAGTTATCATCACCTGGGTCCAGAAATTATGGACCCTGTTTACTATAACACGTGTAAGAAAACAAATACTTCTGGGTTACAAAGAACACAATTTTCTGGAATTAAAAATATGTACTTTTAACAAAAATATTATTAAAAAGTATTTTTTATTAGTCCTTGACTCCCCTTATCCAAACACACACAACTTAATGTTCCCATCAAACAGGCTGCTTACTTTACATTAACTACAATCCTGGTTCTTCCAAAATAGTTATGAATAATATAATTAAATAACTCTAAATAGCTATTTGATAGGAGGAGCAAAATACATTATGAAGCAGACTACATTAAAAAGTGGAGGTGGTCTTTTCTCCTTCAGCTTGCCTTCATTTCTAGTTCATGTGCCATGCTGCCAAGAAAAGAATGTAGTATATATTCTGTACATATTTAAACATAAGGACATTTTTAAAAATATATGTAAATTATATGGAACATAGAAAAGTTTTTTTAATTAAAAAAGCAAATAACGATTCAAATGATTCAAAAACGATTATTCTTAGCCAAAAATTACCTATAGTAAACCATAAAAGTTGAATAAAGGTATAAGAATATTAAATTCCCCAAAAGAAAGCCAGTCTCTCTCTCTCTTTATATATGTGTGCAATATATATGTATGTTATGCATACACACATGTTAATGTGACTTGTTTCCCCAAGTTAATGTTTCAAAATTAAAAAGAATAAAGCATGTGCACTGCTACTTTACATTGCATACAAGAATTGGTTTGTTTGTGAATTTTAAGTTGGATGGTTTAGTAGAAAAGTCTAGAAAATCAGAAAACAAAACCCCAGAACAATAGAACTACAAAGATGACAAGGTTACATTGATGGAACAGACCAGATAAGAGAGAATCAGGAGGAAAAATGGAACTCAATAATCCAGATATTGATAAACCCCCAAATTTAAATTAACTAGGAAAGAACTCTCTATTTGACAAGAATTGCTAAGAAAACTGGAAAGTGGTCTGGTAGAAATCAGTTTTAGATAGATATTTTACAAACCATAATACCATAATGAACTGCAAATAATTATGTGACCTAATTATTGAAGATCATACTAGAGACAGATCTAATACAATCTTTTTAAGGGAAAAATACACAAAGATGTTGTAGTATATTGTTTTCTTTCAGTATAAATTAATATTTAGTGTTAGAACACAAGCAGCAGTATGTGTGAGAGAGGAAGAGAGAAAGGAGACAGAGATATAGATGTAGATAAAAGAGACTGAGAGAGAGAAGCAAATGATATAAATTTCAGTTATGGTTGGGACATGAATTCTTAATCAAAGGATAGAAGCAATATAGAAGAAAGATTAAATCAATAATTTTTATTACATGAAATTGAAAAGCCTTTGCAAAAATAAAATTGATTTATCTAGGATAAAAAAGATAACATTAAATTGGGGAAAATGTTTTATCAAATATCAAATATGTGAGTAGGAATTGTTTCATTCTTTGTACTTTTATTTTCAGTACCTACCATTTTTCATAGTGCGTAGTTGTGTTTAACAAATACTCACTCATTGATCATGAGTTTGATATTCAAAATATAAAGACATCTATCAAATATATAAGATCAAAACAATTCACAAAGAGTTAAGTGATGAAAGCAACAAACAGTTCTCAAAGGAATGATTGCAAACTATTAGAAACACATGAAAGAATTCTCAAAGACACTAATCATAAGAAAAATTCAAATCAAAAAGCAATCCTCAAATTTACCTCATACTCATAAACTGGCAAAAATGACCAAAATAAAGATGGAATAATCAAGCTGATGGGATGTAGAAAGAAAGGTAAACTGATGATGGAGCTCTGCATCAGCACAATCACTCTGGAAAGCAATCTAGCATTATGCGAATAAAGTGGCTAACCTGCCTATACTCTTTAACCCAAAGGATACTATAGTAATCATATTCTACAAAGATAACATTGATAAAAAGAAAGGCTCCAGATACACCAAATATTTGTAGCAATACTTTTTCCAAAACACGTTTTTATTGATACCTTTGGTTTATTTTTTTTAACATCACTAGTTTCTCCCAGGATTTTCGTCCTCCTCTATTTCCAAGAAACCCATCCCATATAAAATAAAAATAGTATTTTGAAAGTTGATCAAAAAAGGAAAGGAAGAAATTAGTATAAGTAACCAACGCATTTTAAAAATCTGGAAAAAAATGTGCAATAAGCACTTGTGGGCATTCTACCTTTGGAAATGGACTGGGTGAGAGTGTTTTCTCGTACCCATCATTTCTTTCTTGTTCTTTATAATTCTGCAATATTAACTTTTGATTATTTCTGCAGATCTTCTTTTGGCTTGACATTCTTATAGTCATTTCATATATCTTTTTGTCTCTGCCTGTTTCACTTTGCATCAATTCATGTAGAACTTTCCAGTATTTTCCATACTTACCACATTTGTAATTCTTACAGCACAATAGTATTTGTATTATGTAAATTCTGTATGCAGTACTTTCATGGTGACAAAGAACTACAAACAAAGTAGATGCCCATCTGCTGAGGAAAGGTGAAACAAATTGTGGTACACTAATGTAATGGAATTCAACATAAGAAATGATGAACATGATAAATATAGAGAAGCATGGAAAGACCAGAATGAAATAGTACAAAATAAAATGAACAAAAGCAAGAAAACAATATATATAATCACTACATCAGTGCAAATGAAAAGAAAGCCATAAAATAATAAAAATTAATGCTGTGAAGTTATAAAGAACAAGCTCAGTACCAAAGAGATAGGAAAAGATACCTTGCCCAGTTCTTCTGAAGGAGAAGGAGTGGGGAGAATGGAGGTTCCACAAACGTGGAATATTGGCTCTAACATGAGATTGTTTCAACGTATTGGATTGTTCAGTTGGCTTTTTCTCACTTCTTAATAAAGAACACCATTATTTCTGAAATCATTAGGGAAAAAAACTCATCACATATGATAGTAAAATTCATTCTCACAGTACCTGATTTGGATGCAGCATACATTTTGAAATGATTTGCTGCTGCTTCAGGACAGCAATCGATACGTGCTGAAGTGCATTTTTCCCAAGGACTTTGAAAAGCTAGTGTGTAAGTTCTATGTTCAATTCATAAAAAAATATTTTCAGAAAAAATATGCACAGCCCTATGGGTGGAGTGTAAATGAAAAATAAAACAAGGACATAGGAAAATATCATGTTCATACCCTGAAAAGATGGACAGAAAAGTCAATAGTTGGAGATTCTACACATCCATTTTCAGTAAATGACATATGCTGCTTGTGTTCCAACACCAAGCAATAAATTTAGACTGAGAGAAAAAAATATGCCACAACATCTTTTGTGTGCCCTTCTCTTAAAAATAAATTTTATAAAACAAAATCATATTGAAAATTAAAATTTAATGATAAATTAATGTCATTATTATCTCTAACTCCGCAATCTAATAAACATACTAAAAAACTTACTCAGCACATATCCTTGTATCTAATTACAGCACTCTAATTATCCAAAGAAGATAGGTATTATAGGATTATTTATCTCCATTTTACAGAAAAAAAGAAGACTCAAAAGTGTTAATAATTTTAAGATTATAAAGTCACTAAGTATCTAGGCATGATTTGAACATAGATCTTCCTTGGCTCAAATCTAGCACTCTTTTTTGTACATAGTCTCCTGTTTAGGCATGATACCACCAGGTAACTAGATAAGGGCATTCAGAAGGTTATTTTGCCAATAAGAGATGCTGAGCTGAGGCCAGGTCTTCAAAATATCTACCTTCTGTAGCTGTCTTAATAATAATATCGACATTAATGGTCAATTATTATCTTATTGGATAGATATAGACAGAAATATTATGTTATTGGATACACACACACACACACACACACACACACACACACACACACACACACACACTTTCTACCCAATCACTGTATCAATAAAAACCACTCTCCCTGTTACCCTTTTGTTTTTTTTCTACTACTCCAGGGCACTTCTTATTTGATTGGAGAGTTAGGTAGTCAATTAACAAGCATTTAACAAGTACCTAATATGTGACAAGCACTGTGCTAATGGTAGGTAATGAAAAAGAGTCAAATACAGTCTCATCCATATTAATTTACAAGAGGTCCAATTGGAATGAAACTCTCACAAATGCAGAAATACCAAACATATTTTCATTACCATAATGTATTACAAATTATATTCAATAAAAGGTCTTTGAAGAAAGAATTAAGTTGAGATTCTCCAATGGATAAATGGGCAAGGGATATGAACAAATAGTTCTCAAAAGAAGAACTGTAAGGTATATCCAACCACAGAAAAGAATGCTCCAAATTACTAACATGAGAAAGACAAAATAAAATCATCCTGAGGTTTTACTTTATACCCTTTAAACTGGCAAAAATGACAAAAGATGAAAATATTCAATGTTGGAGGAGGACTTAATAGGATGATGGCTACACTGATGTTTTATTAATTTGACAAAATCTAAAATGCTTTGAGTTTTAATTTTTTAGAAAAATAAACAGGTAAACCATTTTTTGTTGATTTAATGAAGAAAAACTTATTTTTGATCAGAACCTCCAGTTCATCCTGTAAATATCTTGTTTGTACAACTTGTTTGGATTATTATCTCCCCCATTAGAATGTGAGGGCCTTGAGCAGAAAAACTGTTTTTTAAGTTCATGTTTATCTCCAATGATAACTTAGCACACTAACTGTTACACAGTAAGTACTTAATAAATACTTACTAATTGATTAATAATATCTGATAAGCCCAAAGACCTCAACTACTAGAATGAGGACATAGTATTCAATAAAAATTATTGAGAAACAGTTTTGCCACAGTGTGGCAGAAAATATGTAGAGACTAACATGTCATACCATCTAACAACAACAACAATAAGAAGTCAATAAACATTTATTTATTAAATGCCTTATATATATACTAAGCACTGGGCTAATCCAAATATAAAAAAAAAGACAGTCCCTGCCCTCAGGAAGGTTATAATCTAATGGTGGAAGGACAATGCCCAAAATGAAGGTAAATAGCAGGAGGACAAGTATAGGAGGGAGATCAGCCCCGGGGCATCATATATGAGCCAAAGAAGCAATAGCGAGCATTTATATAGTACTGCAGATGTAGCACTTTAAGGTTTGCAAAGCACTTTAAATTCATTTCTTCATTTGATCCTTGAACAGCACTATGAAGTAGAGGCTATTATTATCCTCATTTTTAAAATGAGCTAATTTGGAATTCAAATTTTTAAAAAATAAATGTTAAAAATTGTTTTTACATGTAATTGGAAAAAACAAAATGTACATACACGTATATATATGTATATATATATATATGTGTGTGTATGTATATATATATATATATATATGTATATATATATAATTTTTTTTAATTAGCTACCTGAGGCTGAGAGAAACTGAAACTTGCCCAGAGTCACATAGGTGGGAAGCATCTAAGACAAGATTCACACTAAGGATTTCCTGTCTCCATGTTAAACACTGTATTCATTGAGCCACTTAGCTATCTAAATAAAGACATAAGCACCAAACAGACACGTGACAGATTTTTTAAAAGTCATATCATAAACAAATTAAAAGAGCAAAGAAGAAATTACCTTTTATAGCTATGGCTAGGAGAAAAATTCTTGATGAAACAAGGGATAGGAGAGGATTACAGAAGATTAAATAGTCACTTTTGATTGTATGACTTTTTAAAGTTTTATATTAAAAATGCAACTAAAATTACAAAGGCAATAACTTAATAGAAACAAAAATCACTTCAGCCATGTTTCTCTGATAATGGTATAATTCCCAAGATACATGAGGAATTGATTCAAATTATTTTTTTTAAAAGCCAGTTTCCAAGACACATATGATAAAAAAAAATATGAAAATGTACCTTCTAAAGGGAAAAAAATCTAAGCAATCATCAGCCACATGATAAAAATCTCTAAATCCCTACTCATTAGAAGAATGCAAATGAAAAGCAATTTTGAGGTTCCACCCCACACTCATTATATTGGCAGATATAACAAAACAAAACAGACAAATGTTGGCAGGCCTGAGGGAAAACAGAAACAGTAATACAATTTTGGTGGAGCTGTGAAATGGGCCAGACATTCTGTAAAGTCATTTGGAACTACGCCCAAAATATAACTAAATGGTTCATATTCTTTGATCTAGTGATAGCAACTACCAGGCATGTACCCCAAAGAGCCCCAAACACTGAAAGTACCACATATGGCAGAATATTTTTAAGTTTTACTAGAGCAAACTGGAATATCCCAAACATTGGAAAATATCTGAAATTATTATGGTATGTAAATAAAATAGAAATGAGGAAAAGTGATATTTCGGAGAAATTTGTGATAATTCCTGTGAACTGATACAGAATGAAGTAAGCAGAACCAAAGAACAATTTATACAATAATTAGGAAAAAAAAGAACACTTTGGAAAAACTTACTAATTCAAATCAAATGATTAACCACAATTCCAGAGGGGCACGATGCAGCACAGTAACCTCCTGAAACACATGATGGATCTCAGGTACAAAATAAGACATAAATTTCTGGCCACAGACTATGGGAATTTTTTTTTTTGCTTTACTGTGCATGTTTATTTGTTTATTGGTTTGTTTTCAGTTTTGTGTGGAGATTGAGGAGGGAAAGGGAAGCAAGTGAAAAAATTGCAAAAAAAAAGAAAACAAAAAGAAAA
Organism: Phascolarctos cinereus; assembly: GCF_003287225.1. Classification (NCBI taxonomy): domain Eukaryota; kingdom Metazoa; phylum Chordata; class Mammalia; order Diprotodontia; family Phascolarctidae; genus Phascolarctos; species Phascolarctos cinereus. The sequence continues at coordinate 227,281,579 of NW_027555958.1, read as the reverse complement.
AAAGAGGGTTATTGAAGCATTTAACAAAAACATGGAAGAAAATACTGACAAGCAGCATAGCTTTGAAGGTGATATGTTGAATCTGCTATACACTTAAAAGGAAAAGCAAGCTGGACATAAGAGGTTTGCAATATCATGTAAAATCTTTTATATGGAAATGTTCATTTTATTTGATGTACATTAAGTTCAGAATAAAGAAGCAAACAAGGTAGCACAGTGGATAAAGTGCTGGGCTCGGAGTCAGGAAGTCCTGAGTTCAAATCCAGCCCCAGACACCAGCTGGGCAAGTCACTTTACCTCTGTCTACCTTGATTCCTCAACTGCAAAATGAAGGTAACAATAGCATCTACCTCACAGGGTTGTTGTGAGGATCAAATGAGATAACATTTGTGAAAGGCTCAGAAAAGTGCCTGGAACATAACAGGTACTATGTAAATGCTTATTTCCTTCCCTTCCCTTCCCACACACTACTGCTAAGAAATGTCTAAGATAAGAAAAAATAAAGAAAAGCTGACTGAGAAATCTATGAAGCAACACACAACTAAGGATGGCTGCTGCATTATGAGAGAATGTTATTCTTCTCAGAGCCATATTTCAAGAACAGAAGCTCACAGAAACATAGAAACAGAGACGTAGAGATGGAAATGACATTAGGGGTCATGCAGTTCAACCTCATTTACAGATGAGAAACTGAGGGCCAGGGAAGTTAAGTGGCTTATTTAAGGTCACACAGGTCATCAAAACTAAACATGATCAGACTTAAGTTTCTAGTACTCCTGCCCCAGAAACTTTTAGCAGTAAATTTTTAAGGAGTGGCTGGATCCAAATAGGTGCATTCTTCCTTCAGCCCAGCTCAGCAGAGCTATCCTTAGTTCCAGAACCAAATAACAATTAAAATAACATTTGATGCCATTTGCATCATTCCTGAACTAGCTGCAAACTAAGAACAGGATTCCTATAAAAAAGTTATTATTTTTCTGAAGTAAAATGAAAATTTATTACTATTAATCTCATTTTTTCACATTTCTCCTCACTTCTCCAATCCAATCTACCCTACTTACAAACAGCTACCAAATTAATATTCCTAAAAACAGCTTTGATCATTTTATTCCCTTGTTCAATAAAATCCAATGGCTCCTTAGTACCTCTAGAATGAAATACAAATTCATTGTGCTTAGAGCATTTAAAGACCTTCATACCTAAAAAGACAGACAGACAGATAGACGGACAGACATATCTGAACCTAAGTTTGAAAACTGCCTTACATAATCACTAGCTGTGTGGACCTGGGCAAGTTACTTAACCTATTTGCCTCAGTTCCCTCCTCAGTAAAATATAGATAATAACAGCACCTGCACCCAGAGCTGTTCAGACTCACAGAGATAAGAGTTTCATTATCTCAATATAGTTCCATATCCCATTGGAATCAAAAGTCAAATCTTTATCCCTTCTTTTGTACCTACTGACAAGGTTATTTCCTTTATAGAGGTCCTGGAAGGCAGCCACAGTTTCTTTTTATCTCTCTACTAGTGAATAGTAATTGTAACAGTAATTCAACTAGTAAACAGTAATTGTAAATAGAGAGATAAAGACAAACAGTGGCTGTTTACTAGTATACTAATAAATAGAAGAAGGGAGCTAGGTTGTTCAGTGGATAGAATGTTGGGCCTGTAGTCAGGAAGACCCGAGTTCAAATGCAACTTCAGACACTCACAAGCTATGAGACCCTAGGAGAGTCATTTAATCTCTGTTTGCTTTTATCCACTGGAGGAGAAAATGGCAAACCACTCCAGTATCTTTGCCAAGAAAAGCCCATACACTGTCACAAAAAATAGGACACAACACTACTGAAAAAAAAATGTACATGTCTAATAAATGCACGTTGATTATGCTCAAAAGTAAAGGCATCCTCTTTCACATCAGACAACAGTAATCAATAGCACATAAAGGATGAAAGGTAGAAGACCACCTACCCAAGATAATTAGACCCCAAGAAGTAAATAAGTCTTCAGGTATGGGCTGGTAAGTCAACAAGCATTATTAAGCTCCTAGTACATATAAGATACTATGCTAAGAACTGGAGATCAAAGAATAGCAAAAACATTGTTCCTGCCCTCAAGGAGCTCACATTCTAGTATTACTAGTATCTTAGTATTACCACCTCCAATCTCTAAACTATTTGAGTACTTCAGTAATATCCAGTTCTATTTACATCTGTTGCCACGTACGTCTTTGCTGGTGAGTGCACTCTTCAAACTAAGGCAGCCTGCACTGGTGTTCAAGGAACGTAATTTTGCTCCTAGTTATACACTTTTTCTAAATATTCAGGAGACTCATTATTACGGATGATTAGATATTTTCAATAATATCCAAGTCCTAATTTGAGGTGAATGGCATGTTCCTTAGTGCACACTTACCAATAACACATAATCACTCTAATTTCTGTCTAAGTATATCTTTTTCATATTTTAGGTCAAAAGTCTATAAATCCTACAAAGAAGTATAAGGAAAAATTGCTTTGAAAAAAGAATGTTCTTCAACTGTAGTTGGCCTTCACCTCAATGGATTCAATCTAACCAGACATTTTAAACAGTATTTTAATATAGATAATTTCTAAATGGGTACAACAGTAGAAAAGGCTTAGAAACAATTGTCCACTACTGTGCTATAATTCTATGGCTGAGCAGACTTTCAAAACATTGTGAAAGCTGTCTTTTTTTTCTGATGGGGAAATATTTATATAAAATTGAAACAACAATTTTATGGCAGGAGGGTACTTGAAACTCTTTGAAATTCAGCTTATTTCCATATAAAATTAACATCAATAATCAATGTCATTATTATAATTTAGTCATTATCCATTTTGCTACGTAGGCATTAAGGAGAATACAAGGGGTGTGTGTGTGTGTGTGTGTGTGTGTGTGTGTGTGTGTGCGTGCATAAATTTAATTTCACAAATACCAAAATTAGGTGGCTACTTTCTGAAAGGTCACAGACCATAAAATTTTAGATCTGGAAGGGATGTAGGAAATCAACTAGTTCAACTACTTTATTTTACAAAACAAGAAACTGAGGGTCTAAGAGGGTAAATGACTTGTTCAGAGTCATACAACCCATGTTAAAGTTGCCATGACTATAATGCTGACACCAAGTCAAGCTCTCCTATAACACTATACTCCCCTTCAATTACTTTGTATACACAAGACATTTAAGTTTATATATGCAATCAATATTGAGTCTATGTTTTCATAAACCATAATGAACATAAAATAAGCAAGTTGATGAAAGAAAAGAAAGATAATCCCTTAGCATGAGGCTTAGCAGAATTTTTGATCGGATTTTTGATTATAGGTGTCTAGCTAGTCTCACCTGAAAATACTCATCTGTCTATGTGATCTAAATTTCACCTTTTAGCAGAAAATTTAGCTTGAAGAGGTGACATACAGATAAATCTAAAATGATTGCACATTTTTAGCTCAAGCTCTTGCTTAAGCAACAAAACTGATTGGTTCAAATCCATCCAAATTTTTTGTTTAAAACTGCTGTGTTGTCTCAGTGAAATTCCCTCATAAGTTAAATTGGTTCCCTAAGTAGACCACTGGTGAGAAAAGATGTGCTATAGTTCTTTCCAAAAATAATATTGTGTGAAAAGGAGGCTGTATTATTCTCTGAATAAAGAAGCAAGTCAAAATTTTCATTGTTCTGGGGGCAGCTACGTGGCTTAGTTGATAAGAGCACTGGCCCTGAAGTCAGGAGCACCTGAGCTCAAATCTGACCTCAGACCAAAAACTTGAAACTTACTAGCTGTGTGACCTTGGGCAAGTCACTTCCCCAATTGCCTAAAAAAAAAACCAAACTTTTCATTTTTCTCTCAACTTGCATTTATGTTGTCATCTAGAACATTTATTTCCCATAAGATTGTTGATAGTTTTATTTTTTCTTTGTAGATCTGCTTTTTTATAGCCTTCAACCTATTAGATAATGGTTCTTATTCTTATACATTTGATCAGTTATCTTTGTATCTTGGATATCAGACTTTTATAACAGTAACTTACTAAAAAGATTTCCCAATTGACTGTTTCTCTTCTCATTTCATATACATTAATTTGCATAAAATTAATCAAAACTGTCCATTTTACCTTCTGTGATCTGTTCCATCTTTCTCTGGGCAAAAACTCTGCCCCAATCTAGAGCTGTAAAGGATATCTCCTTCTTTATTTTGATTAAGAAATGAACTTTTCCGTCTAGGTTATGTATCTATTTGAAGCTTATTGTGGCACATGTTGTAAGAGGCTGTTCTATACATAATTTCTGCCAGATCAATTTTTAGTTTTTCCAGAAGTTTTCATCAGATAATGAGACTTTACCCCAGAATTTGGGGTCTTCAGGTTTAATGAACTCTATGCTATTTTGTGTACGCTCTTCTGGATTTTGTGTATCTAATCTGTTTCACTGTTAAGCTTTTATGTTTTCTTTACAAGTAACAAATAATTTCGATGATTGTAGTTTGAGATCTAGAATCTTTACATCATCTTATTCCCACCTTTTTTCATTATTTCCCCTGAGATTCTTGACTTTTTATTCCTTCAGATGAATTTTATTATTTTTTTTCAAGCTCTATAAAGTATTCCTTTGGTGGTTGACGACAATGAATAGGCAAATGATCAAAAAAAGAGCCTAGACATCATCTTTCAAGAAATTATCAAGGAAAACTGCCCTGATATATTTGAACTAGAGGGCAAAATAGAAATTGAAAGAATCCACAGATCTCCTCCTGAAAGAGATCCCCAAAGGAAAACTCCTAGGAATATTGTAGCCAAATGCCAGAGTTCCCAGGTCAAGGAGAAAATATTACAAGCTGCCAGAAGGAAACAGTTCAAGTACTGTGGAAACACAATCAGGATAACACAAGATTTAGCAGCTTCTACATTAAAGGACCGCAGGGCATGGAGTATAATATTCTGGAGGGCAAAGGAGATAGGATTACAACCAAGAATCACCTACTCAGCAAAACTGAGTATAATCCTTCAGGGGAAAAAACGGTCATTCAGTGAAATAGAGGACTTTCAAGCATTCTTGATGAAAAGACCAGAGCTGAATAGAAAATTTGACTTTCAGATATAGGACTCAAGTGGAACATGAAGAGGTAAACAGGAAAGAGAAATCATAAGAGACTTATTAAGATTGAACTGTTTTCATTCCTGCATGGAAAGATGATATTTATAACTCATGAGACCTTTGTCAGTATTAGGGTAGTTGGAGGAAAAAAAAATTATATGTATGTATATGTAGATAGATAGAGGGCACAGGGTGAGTTGAAGATTAAGGGGTCATATCTGGAGAATAAAATTAAGGGATGAGGGAGGATTATACTTGGAGAAGAAGAAAGGGAGAGGTAGAATGGGGTAAATTATCTCACAATAAGAAACAGAAAGAAAAGTCTCTTATAGTGGAGGGGAGACGGGGGAAGGTGAGAAAGAATGAGTGAATCTTATTCTCATAGGATTTGGCTTAAGGAGGCAATAACATACACATTCAATTGGGTATGGAAATCTGTCTTACCCTACAGGAAAATAGGGGGAGAAGGGGACAAGAGAGCAGGGGGATGATAGAGAGGAGGGCAGATTGGGAAAGGGAGTAATCAGAAGTAAATACTTCTGAGGAGGGACAGGGTCAAAAGAAAGAATAGAATAAATGGGAGGGCAGGATAGGATTAAGGGAAATAGAGTTAGTTTTTCACAACATGTCTACTATGAATGTGTTTTGCATAACTGCACATATACAACCTATATTGAGTTGCTTGCCTTTTCAATGAGGGTGGGTGGAGAGGGAGGAAGAGAGAAAATGTGAAACCTAAAGTTTTAAAAACATATGTTTAAAAAAAATGTTTTCATATGCTACTGGGAAATAAGAAATACAGGAAATAGGGTACAGAAGTCTATCCTGCCCTACAGGAAAATAGAAGGGGAAGGGGATAAGAGAAGGGGAGAGAGATAGAAGAGAGGACAGACTAGGGGAAGGGGTATTCAGAATGCATGCCATCTTGGGGTGGGGGGAGGGGGGAGAAATTTGGAACTCAAAAACTTGTGGAAGTGAATGTTGAAAACTAAAAATAAATAAATTTATATTTACAATGAATAGGCAAATTGATTTAGGAAGTATTGCCTTTTTAAAAAAATATTGGCATGGTGCAAGCAAGAATAAATAACACCAATGATTTCGTTCTATTTCTGTAAAGTGTTTTGTAGTTGTGTGTTCTAATAGGTAGACTCTCAAATATTTTAGAAAGGCTGTTTTGAACACAATTTCCCTATCTCCTCCTACTGGGTTTTGTTGGTAATGTCTATAAGGAGTGATAATTTATGTAGCTTTATTTTATATCCCTTAACTGTATTGTAGTTTTCCTTCCTAAAATTATTAATTTTAGTTGAATTTCTAGACTTCTCTAAATAAATACATATAATTTACCAAAAAAAATCATAATTTCATTTCCTCTTTGCCTATTCTTATTCCCTTAGGAGATTACTTTCTAGTGGTGGAAACAGGCATATAAGCATTAACACATACACACACACACACACACACACACACACACACAGAGTACTTAAATATAATATAGCTTGGGAAGAAGGTCACTAACAGTTGGGGAATAAATAAAGGATATATGCAGAAGAATATACTTGAGATGAAAAGAAGAAAAGAAAATAGAGGCTGCTGTAGAGAGAAGGAGGGAATGCATTCCAAGAAGGTGGCAAGGCTTGTGCAAAAACACTGAGATGGAATATCATGTATGAAGAACAGAGAAAATGTAAGTTTCACTACACTGCAGAAGATAAGAGTAGAAATGCCAAATGAGGCTGGAAACATAAGCTGGATTCAGGAAAGATTTTAAGAGCTAAACAGAGTTTATAATTTAGGCTAGAAACAATAAGAAGCCATTGAAGGTGACTGAATAGGGAATTACTTAGTCAGATCTCTGCTTAAAAGGAAGATTACTTTAACAGCAGCGTATGGGAAGCACCATAAGAGTAAGAAACTTGAGTCCGGTAAGCCAATTAATTAGAGGACTGTTACAACAGTCTAATATAGGATATCATATTTATAGTTCTTCTAATACTAGAACTCACTTTTAAATACAACTCGTCCTGGGTTTGCAGGTTTACCACCCCACCACCAGCCCCTGGGAATTAATTTATGGCTTATTCAATTATATTCTGAGACTAGGGTAAGAATACAGACTGGACCTATGATTTCATTGATGTAGTGAGTTCCTGGTGAGTAATTACTCTACCAGTGAAGATACTCTCTGTAATCTACAATCTTAGAGAGTTACCTAGAGTACTGTAAGGATAAGTGATTTGCCCAGGATCACAAATGCAGTATATGTCACAAGCAGAACTTAGATCTAGGTCTTCCTGGCATCAAGGCCAGATATCGATACTCTGCCGTGCTGATTCTCTTTCTAAGATTTAGGTAGAGTCTATATGTCCTATTCTATAAATACTGGCATTTTATAGACTTATATATTTTCACATATCTCATTTATCAGTTTTATTGGCACACAAGTGGGCACAATAGTTTTGAATAAATACCATTTCCCCCTTTTCCTTTCTTATGAACTATCATTTTTCATTTTTGATTTTTACAATTTAATTGCCCTCTCTCTGGTTAAATCAGATTATCTAAAGGCATATTTTATTCTTTTTTTGCCAACAAAAACAGCTGCCAGTTTTATTTAGATTCAATTTTTATCCCTTCTTTGATTTTCAAAATTTCTACTGTTGTGATTACATGGTTTTTTCAAAATATAAATTTATTTATTTTTAGTTTTCAACATTCACATCAAAGTTTTTGAGTTCCAAATTTTCACCCCATCTCCCCCTCCCCCACCCCAAGATGGTGCATTCTGAATATCCCTTCCCCTAGTCTGTCTCTATCTTCTCCCTTCTCTTATCTCCCCTTCTTATTTTCCTGTAGGGCAGGATAGACTTCTGTACCCCATTTCCTGTATTTCTTATTTCCCAGTAGCATGTGAAAATTTTTTTAAACATGTTTTTAAAACTTTAGGTTTCAAATTTTCTCTCTTCCTCCTCCACCCACCTCATTGAAAAGGCAAGCAACTCAATATAGGTTGTATATGTGCAGTTATGCAAAACACTTCCATAGTAGACATGTTGTGAAAAACTAACTCTATTTCCCTTAATCCTATCCTGCCCTCCCATTTATTCTATTCTTTTTTTGACCCTGTTCCTCAGAAGTATTTACTTCTGATTACCCTTTCCCAATCTGCCCTCCTCTCTATCATCCCCCTGCTCTCTTGTCCCCTTCTCCCCTATTTTCCTGTAGGGTAAGACAGATTTCCATACCCAATTGAATGTGTATGTTATTCCCTCCTTAAGCCAAATCCTATGAGAATAAGATTCACTCATTCCTCTCACCTTCCCGTCCCCCTCCACTGTAAGAGACTTTTTTTTCTGTTTTTTTGTGAGATAATTTACCCCATTCTACCTCCTCTCTTCTTCTCAGTATAATCCTCCTCATCCCTTAATTTTATTCTCCAGATATGACCCTTAATCTTCAACTCACCCTGTGCCCTCTATCTATCTACATATACATACATATAATTTTTTTCCTCCAACTACCCTAATACTGACAAAGGTCTCATGAGTTATAAATATCATCTTTCCATGCAGGAATGTAAACAGTTCAATCTTAATAAGTCTCTTATGATTTCTCTTTCCTGTTTACCTCTTCATGTTCCACTTGAGTCCTGTATTTGAAAGTCAAATTTTCTATTCAGCTCTGGTCTTTTCATCAAGAATGCTTGAAAGTCCTCTATTTCACTGAATGACCATTTTTTCCCCTGAAGGATTATACTCAGTTTTGCTGGGTAGGTGATTCTTGGTTGTAATCCTATCTCCTTTGCCCTCCAGAATATTATATTCCATGCCCTGTGGTCCTTTAATGTAGAAGCTGCTAAATCTTGTGTTATCCTGATTGTGTTTCCACAGTACTTGAATGTTTCCTTCTGGCAGCTTGTAATATTTTCTCCTTGACCTGGGAACTCTGGAATTTGGCTATAATATTCCTAGGAGTTTTCCTTTGGGGATCTCTTTCAGGAGGAGATCTGTGGATTCTTTCAATTTCTATTTTGCCCTCTGGTTCTATATATCAGGGCAGTTTTCCTTGATAATTTCTTGAAAGATGATGTCTAGGCTCTTTTTTTGATCATGGCTTTCAGATAGTCCAATAATTTTTAAATTCTCTCTCCTGGATCTATTTTCCAGGTCAGTTGTTTTTCCAATGAGATATTTCACATTGTTTTCTAATTTTTCATTCTTTTGGATTTGTTACATGTCTTGATTTCTCATAAAGTCACTACTTCCAATTGCTCTATTCTAATTTTTAAGGAAGTATTTTCTTCAGTAAGCTTTTGGACTTCCTTTTCCATTTGGCCAATTTTGCTTTTTAGGGCATTCTCCTCTCATTGGCTTTTTGGACCTCTTTTGCCATTTGGGTTAGGCTATTTTTTAAGGTGTTATTTTCTTCAGTATTTTTTTGGGTCTCCTTTAGCAAGCTGTTGACTTGTTTTTCATGATTTTCTTGCATCACTCTCAGTTTTTCCTCTACTTCCTTACTTGCTTCTCAAGATCCCTTTTGAGCTCTTCCAAGGCCTGGGACTGATGCATATTTTTCTTGGAGGCTTTGGATATAGGAGCTTTGTTGTCTTCTTCTGGTTGTATATTTTGATCTTCTTTTTCACCAAAGTAAGATAAAATAGTCTGACTCTTTCTGCGCTGCTTGCTCATGATCTCGGACAATTACTTGAGTTTTAAACTCTTTGTTAAGGTACGAATCTGCTTGTGGAGAATTTACTGTCCCAAACTTCAGGGGTTTGTACAGCTATTTTCAGAGATACTTGTAGGGACCCATAAATTTTCAGTTCTTCCAAGGTGGTATGATAAGGGGTGAGGTGTTTATTCCTTTACTGGTCTGTGACTACAAGTACTCCTTTCTGTCCTGTAACTGTGAGGAGGGGCTCCTCTGTACAGCCACTACAAGCTCCACCAAGCCTGTGCTCCTCCTCACCCCAGCACAGCCGCCCAGGACTGTGACCCAGATCCAAACACGGGCAAAGCAAGAGATTCCTGCCTCCGCACTGGCAAAGAGATCCCCGCGATCCCTCTCTGATCAGCCACTGGATTCCCCCTCAGTCTGTGGGCCAGAAGCTTGGGAAGCAGCTGGGTCCCCTCCCCCCCAGCCACGCTCTTGGGGAATGGAGCTGAGACCCCGCCTTCCTTTCTCAGCACCGACAGAAACAGACTTTTCCCACTGACCTTCTGAGTTGTCTTTGGCATTGGTGGACTGAGGAGTCTGGAAACCTCCACAGCTGCCTGAGATTCAGTCCTCTGAAGCCTGCTCCAGGTTCGCTGCAGTCTGCAGGCCCACACCACGCTACGCTGCACTCCCAGTCCAGCGCACACCTTTCTGATCAATCATCCAGGTTGTCTTGGGCTGGAAATTTGTTTCACTCTGTCTTTTTCTGGGTTCTGCTGCTTCAGAATTTGTTTACAGCCATTTTTTTGAGTATTTGCAGGGGTTTGGAGAAGAGCTCAAGCAAGCCACTGCTTTCACTCCGCCATCTTGGCTCCACTCCTGATTACATGTTTTTTTTAAAAAAAGTTTGTCAATCTATTATTTTTCTCTTGTTATAAAAGTATTTAGAAATTTAAATTTTCCCCTAAGGGGCTTTTTAGCTGCATGTCAAAAATTTTGGTATACTGCAACATTACTATAATATTAATGAAATTACATATTCTATGATTCATTATTTAACCAAAAAATCCTTTAGGATTAAATTACTTATTCAGCATTTAAATCCAAATCTTTCCTTTGGATGTTCTTTATTAACAATACTTTTCATTGCCTAAGGATGGGCTTAATATTGCTGCTTTCCTCTATTTGCTTTAAAGGAATTTATGCCTTTGCAGGTAGTCAATTTTTGTAAAGGAAACATGCACAGCTCAGTAATAAGTACAGTTTTTTCTGTCCTCATTTACTAACTGCCAAAGAGCTATCACAGCTATCTTTTCTAAAATTCTATTCATCTGTAATTTCTATCTTGCTCATTTTTCAGTTAGTTTTGGCTACATCTGAAAGGTACATATTATTGTCCCAAACAATTAGTGTTTTGCTATCTATTTCTCTCTATAGCTCACAAAACTTTTTCTTTAAGAATACAGATGCTATGCCATTTGGTATGTGTGTGTATAGATATAAATATATAGAAATTTTTAATTGTCAATAATGCAGTTTCCCACTTTAAATTAATTTAACCATGCCTATATTTAATATTGTATTAACTGAGATCATGACTATTATTCATGGACTTTTTTTGAGGTGACCTGAAGGAGGGATGGAGAACCTGCAGCCTGGAGGCCACATGTGGCCCTCTAAGTCCTTGGGGGTGGCCTTTTGAGTGAGTCCAAGTTTTATAGAACAAATCCTTTTATCAAGTGAAGTTGGATTCAAAGGGCCGCACTCTAGGACCTAGAGGGCCCCATGTAGCCTCCAGGCTGCAAGTTTCCCACTCCTGAGTCCTGAAGAATAATAAATTCCATTTCAGTCCTTCATCTTAACTCTAAATCTTTAAGTTTCAATTGTGTTTCTTGTAAATAATATCCAGTTTGATAGTGCTTTCTAATTCAGTCAGCTATCTTCTAACATTTCAAAAGGCAAATTCATTTCAGTTACATCCAGTGTTATGATTATTAATTGTATCTTTCTCACATTAAATCTTATACTTTTTTCCCTTTACCATCCCATCACTTCTTTACAAAAAAAGGGAAGTTTTTTTTTAAAGGAGCTGATTTCTGCATCTGCAAATATTCAACAAACTGCCTCTCCCCTTTGCTCTCTACTTGTTGCCATGATTTGTTACATGTTATATAAAAGAAAACCTGACAGTCACTAATAATTGTTAATCCTAACATTACAGTAGGGGTTTGAGAAGGACTTGATCCAGAGAAAGATAAAGGGGTGGCAGAGACATTAATTATCCTCCAGGTCATAAAATCATTGCAGGCACATGCAGATAATATTCTTCATCCAGCTTCATCCAGCAGGAGAATTTGAGCAGGGAGAAATTATTAACCTAGAGTAAATTAAAACCCCTAGACATGAAAGATGAACAGAGGCATAAGCCAAGGACATAGAAAGGGAAACTCCTTACAAGTAATACCTTAAACAATGGGTCTCCATCTTTACCAGCTTTGCCAGTAAGAATCATCCTCACCTTAGTGTAACCTTTACTTGCTCTAGCTCCTATGAGCTAAACTTAGGGGCCAAGTCAAATATATTTAATATATATGAGAATGCCACATCCACTTACAACCAGTAGTGTAATTCCATATAAATTAATTACATGAGAATCCCCCTTTACCTAACTTACGAGTCAATATTATGACATAGCAAAAAAAAAAAAAGAAAGGAAGGAAGAAAGGAAGGAAGAAAGAAAGAAAGAAAGAAAGAAAGAAAGAAAGAAAGAAAGAAAGAAAGAAAGAAAGAAAGAAAGAAAGAAAGAAAGAAAGAAAGAAAGAAAGAAAGAAAGAAAGGAGTCTTAGATTGCATTAAAAGTTGCACAGTATCCAAGACTATAGAGATGATAAGTTCCCCAGTGTTCTGCCCTGGTTAGACCATACCTTAAATGTGGTGCTTACTTCTAGCTGCCACATGTTGGGATAGATTTTGACACGTTGGTACCTATCTAGAGGAGGTTATCCAGGATAGGAAATGGATGAGACACATTAGTACATGAAGGAAGGCTGAAAGAACTAGAGGTGTTTAGTCTAAAGAACAGAGGAGTGATGTGGGGGAAAACCTAGGAAAGCACCATGAGAGATGTCTTCTAATACTTAAAAGGCTTATATTAAGTCTATTAAGAGCAAGTGGATGAGATTTGTTCTGTTTGGCTCCTGAGGGCTGACCTAGAAACAATAAATGAATATTGCAAGGAACAAATTACAGCTTGATATAAGGAAAATATCCTATAATATGCTACCTTATTTCCATGAAAACCCAAGGCTATACAACTCCAGAAGGCTGCTCTGCATTTTTATTTTGTTACTAAAACTTCAATGAAAAGTCATAAAGTTGTAGTTGAAAACATGTTTCCCAAATTCAATGTCTATTATATTTGCAGGGCAAGGCAAGAAGCATTTATTAAATGTTCATTATGTGCTAGGCACATAATGCTAAGTGCTAGTGATATAAATAAAAGAAAGACCCTCAAGGAGCTTACATTCTAATGGAGGAAGACAAAACACAAAAGGGAGCTAAAAAATCTGTGAGGGGTGAGGAGTGGATGTGTGAAGGACAGATAGGTACTAGGTCGAGGTGGGGGGGAGGGGCGGGTTTGAAGGCCAGAAAGTCAGAAGCAGAGTTAAAAAAGCAAAGAAGTTTAGAAGGTTAGTCAGTCCAGGCCTCTGCCCAAAATGGAGGTTCCAAGTAGAACTCACAAATGGGAGAAAGGGACCAGTATGGCGGAAAGACATTCCTGGGTAAGAAGGCAATAAGAGGCTCCTAGCACTGTGGAAAGTTCCAAGGTAAGAAAGAGGATGAGACTTAGTCATTTTAAAGGAAGAACAATTGAGAGCAAGAAGAAAATATTTTAGCAGTTTCAAAATAGATAAATATCCCATTGCTTTTCTGGTACTAAATATAAGACAAAGTACTTTAAATAAAACCTAATGTGTTTTTTAAAATGACAGTTTGGTAGTAGTTACCCCATAGGTAATGTGTTGCTAGGCCCCTGATGCTGATTCAAAGTTGGCCTCTTCAATTTGAATTTTTATTTCAAATCCCATCTACAATGACAACAAAACAAATATAATAAAACAGTTCTGTTTACTTAAAGACAACCATAAGATACTATCTCTGGCTTGTAATATAAAAAAGATAGGGCATATACACACAAAGATAAATGACAGTATAAAGTACTACATGAAGGTGGACAAATGAATAATAGAAGACAATAAATTAAGAGAATTCTCACAGAAGGTAATGACTACTGAGGACAGGGTGAAACAAGGAAAGCCCCTTACAGAAGTAGTACTTGACCTGGGCCTTGAAGCAAAAGAAAGTCTTAGGTAAACACACAGGAAAGAGAAAGTGATTTCAGTTAGAAAGAACCTCAAGAGGGAAAGCAAGATATCTTCTGCCTTCACAGAATAACTGAGAAAAATTATTTGGCTATAGCAGAGGTTTCAAGTAAGGGACAACTGAATGATAAGATGAGAAAAGTGGGTTTTTGGTACTTCTATAACCTACTTACAGTAATCAAATACCCAAATATTGTTTAAAAACACACACATACACACACACACACACACACACACATACACACAATTTTATCAATCTTGGTCAAAAGTCTCCACATTTGGTTTATCAAAAACATTTTATAAAAAGAGAGACAAGAAATAGGCAACTTTCTAAGAGTTAATTAAAACTAATTTAATTAGAATTTAAATTACCGCTGTTGCAACAGACAACAGAATGACATGGTTTCAATGGAATAAATGGATAGGAAGGACTACATAAATATTCATATAGATGACGACATTGGGGAAGAAGAGATTATAGTCTTAGAGACATGTTATTGTTTAGTCATTTTTCAGTTTTATCTGACTCTTTGTGAACCTGTATGGGGTTTTCTTGGTTTTTTTGTTTGTTTTTGTTTTTGTTTTTTGTTAGGCAATGGGGACTTACCCAGAGCCACACAGCTAATAAGTGTCAAGTATCTGAGGTCACTCAGGTCCTCCTGACTCCAGGGCCAGTGCTCGATCCACTGCGCCACCTAGCTGCTCCTGTGTGGGGTTTACTTGGCAAAGATATTGGAGTGGTTTGCCATTTCCTTTTCCAGATCATCTTACAAATAAGGAAACTGAGGCAAACAGGCCCAGAGTTACACAGCTAGTAATTTCTGAGACCAGATTTAAACTCAGGAAGATAAATGACTCCAGGGCCAGTGCTCTATCCATTAAGTCACCTAGACATGGATTTGCATTGTCAGATAACTGAAAACAGCCTCTAGAATTAATCAACCAAATTAGTTAGTTCTTGAATCTCAAGCAAATTCCCTCTCATTCACTGCATTACTCACAAAACCTGGTCCACTTCCTAACTTCTTGATTTTGTTAAGGGTACTATCATTTCTCTCAGTCACTCTTGTCATAAAGCCTTGCTGTCTCTGTCAAACTGGAAAAGGAGAGGCCTATTCACTGAATGGGCATTACCTCACTCAAAGTGAGAACCTGAAAAGACAGCTTAAAAGGGCCAGAGTCTCCCACTGCATCCTGGGCCATCTCCAGTCATACTGATGAATATCTGGCCACTGGATCCAGATGGCTCTGGAGGAGAAAGTGAGGCTGGTGACTTTGCACAGCCCTCCCTCACTCAAATCAAACTCAATTACAAGTCATGTCATCATCTCCCTGATGTCATGGTCCCATTTGAGAATGAAGGACACACAACAACAACCTGCTATCTTTGTTAACTCCTACTACTCTCTACTCCTTTGTTCTCATATACATACATGAGTTACTAAATCTTCTTGATTCTTCCTCCACATTGAAGTCTTTCTTTACACTTCCACTGCTACAACCCTAGTCCACTCACTCATGACTGAGTCTCACTCTACAACTCAATATCTTTTCCAATCCATCCTAGAAGGCGAGGGGAGGGAATAAGCATTTATTAAGTACCTACTTTGGCAGGGGATAGAGTTCTGGGCTTGGAATAAGAAAGACTCATCTTCCTGAGTTCAAATCTGGCCTCAGACATTTACTAGCTGTGTAACCTTGGGCAAGTCATTTAACCGTGGTTTGGCTCAGTTTCCTCATCTGTAAAATGAACTGGAGAAGGAAATAACAAACCACTTTAGTATCCTTGCCAAGAAAACCCCAAATGGGGTTGTGAAGAGTTGGACATGACTGAAATGACTAAACAACAACAAAAGCACCTACTATGCTAAGAATTTTACAAATAGCATTGAGAAAACATTGCCAAATTAAACATCTAATCACACTACTTCACTATTCAAAAAATCTTGCTGGTTATAAAACACATAATGAATAAAGTTCAAACTCTTTAGCATGGTATTAATGTAAAAAAAGGTTTTTCACATGGTCAAGGATTTCTGTATGTGAATTTAGAAAAAATAGAAGAAAATGGACTGTAGTAAGATGATCTGGGTTACATTCAAGGCAAGTGTTTCCTAAAAGAAAGAGGCAGCTAGTTGGTGCTAGGACAAGTTGAGTGGTATAGTAGAAGGTAATGCCACTCTACACTACAGGCTGCCACTCATTCTGTGAACACATCTACACTCTCCTATTACCAAACATTTGTACACACTGTTCTTTATATCTGAAACAAACTCCAATTTCTGCAAGTTATCATTCTTTGAATAGTCTAAAAGGCCACCTCTTCCATGAAGTCTTTCCAAATCACTTTCAGCCAAAAGGGAACCTATCCTTCCAATGGAAGAGGTTATTCTTTACTTAAAATTCTATTTCATATCAATAGCTATTTGAATACATTTCACCACCTTTAATATAAGCTCCATGAAGTCAAGAAACTCCTATTTGTATTGTAACTCTCACAGTGCCTAGCAAACAAATGTTTGTTGAATTGAAGTATTAAGTGGATTACAGAAACTGTATCTCTAGGCAAGGGTAAATCTAAACCAACTTCACAAATGAACATCAATCCTACTTTTAAAGACATCATGAGAAGAAAATTCCAAAATGTCAATCCTATTCATAGAAGAGGAAAGAAATTTACTTAGATAGCTATGAGCTACTCCAAAGACTTTCATCATTTTACGAATAAGGAAACTGACTTGCCTAAAGTCATAAACCTAATCAATGCAGAATTGAGGCTAAAAACATCAAGTCTGTCTAACTCCTAGTCCAGGCAGCTTGTCTCAGCCTTGACTATTTTCCTTTTAGGAAGCTCTTGGCTTATAAATCCATGTTACTATCTATCTATCCATCTATCTATCTATCTATATATATATCTATATCTATATCTATATCTATATCTATATCTATATATATATATATATATATATATATATATATATATATGTATAGTAGTCTACCTAAACTAGTTTCCTCATCTGTTAAACAGATGAAGGATATAGACTAGATGGCCTATTATGTCACTTCCAATTATCACTGAAGTATTCTTCCACTTAGAAACATTAAAGACAAAACAAAAGTGGTTTGAATACCTTGTGAAAATTATCCAGTAGGTAATTGTATTTGCTGAGGGAATTTTATTGACACAGAAAATAGTTTGATTTTTAAATTGAAACATCTGATAACACAAGGAAAAAGTTAGATGGAGAATTAAATCTAAAAATTTTATAGGAACAATATGCAAATACAGAAATTTTGATATTACTTTGTTAAATTATATACATCTCTAAAAAACTGCATGTAACATAAGTCCACAGAATATTTTCCAATTTTTGCTTAACTTTTTGTATATTGAAATATTTTTGTCTGTTGATAACTACTAGGTTAAAAATTAAAACTTAATTTTTAAAATTTAGAAAATATGAGCAAAAAAAAGGCAATATTTTCTCTTGGTAGGTATCACAAAAAAAAAAATTAAAATTCAGACCTTAAGCTTAATAAAGCCTTTCAAGAAAGTGCTTCTAAAAATAGGAATTTGATATGAAGAAAGAAAAAAAAACTTTTCAAAACATCATCATCGAACCAAGATTGCAATATAACATGAATCCTTTTAAAGAGGGGCTCTCAAAGAGCCAATGCTAATTCCAGTTATTGGGTTAAAGCTATAACAGAAATTAAAAGGTAGGGTACGAATAAGGAGAACTGTAGTTGCTATTTCTCAGGAAAAGTAGAGAGTTCCTTTCTCAAACCCCCAGGCTACAGGACCACCCAAAGACATTTTAACTGGTCAAAACTTAGAAAATCAGAGAGGAAGTTCTCAGCACCAAAGAAAACACTACTCTTTCCAGAAGAAATTATTTGTGGGACGAACCAAAGGCCCTTAGGTTTGAGACCCCTTTCTTGAACAAGAATACCATAATTATTTTATTTTGATTGGAGAGCCACTAAGTAGTAACTGTGATTTCTTTGATGTGCCAGGCAACACCTAGAGTATCAGCTACCTTAAATAAATGTGAAACAGAAATAATTTCTGAATAATTTCCATAGAAAATTTCCTTTATTCACCACCTGACCTCCGTGTTATCCAATGAACATGTTTGGTTGAGACATGAAAACAGGAAAAATTAACAGGAAAAATCTAAGACTCTGTTTACTCAATCACTACTTCAGATTTGTAAATTATTACCCATAAATTATGGGCAACATGGCAAAAAATGGGAATTGGCAAAAATAAGCAAGTATCTTATATTTAACTTTTTCTAAAATGATCAATAAATATCTGTTATGCACCTAATATAAGCAAATCACTGGAAATACGACTTTTAGACTCAGGTCAAAGGATCATAAATTTATTTAAAGATGGAAGAGACCTTTGAAATCATCTAGTTTACACTCCTCTAATACTCCACTTTTCAGATAAGAAAACCGAGGCCCAGAGAAGCAAAGTTATAAAGTGATCAAATCAAAATCAGGATTCAAACCTCATTCCCCTGATTCAAAAATCGGGCATTCTTTCCAGTATATTATGTTTCCCAAACAGCTAGGTGGCTCAGTGGATGAACCACTAGCCTTTGAGTCAGGTAGCCTCTTTTCCATATTCTCCCCAAAGTTCACCACAACAAGTCAGCCTAAGCTGGAGGCCTTTCTTGCTTTCTTCAAACTTCATAATGCACCAGTGGAGCACTAGGGCTGTTGACCTTTCATCCCTCATTCTAACTACGTCACTTGAGTAGTACATCTTCTCTTCCTATCAGACAACTGCTTAATGAGTACTTTACTCTGATTTTTCAGACTTCCCAATTAGTTATATTTTGCCACCTGCTCCTACCCTTCATGCTCATCTTCTTTGCTTTTATCTAAACATCATTTATTAAGTACTTAACTATATGCCAAGCACTGTACGAAGTGTTGAGAATACAAAAAGAAGCAAAAAGAAAGACAGTCCCTGTCCTCAAGAAGATGACATTCTATAAAGGAAGGCAACACATAAAAGGAATCCAGAAAGTGGGATAGGGGAGAGAGATATCTGTCATGGTGGAGAAAGCAGGCTAGAGAGTCAGGAGTTGGGTTCACAGACAACTCAAGGAGTGAAAATAGCTGGCCTGGAGATGGTTCCTTAAAATTGAGGTTGCAGGAAATAATCAATAAGAAAAAGGGGCTCCAGGGGTAGAGGGCTCATCCAGCATGAGAAAGCTGCTGAAACATGATGGTGAAGGCAGCTTCCAAGGTGAGAAGGCTGATGAAGATGAATATCTTCTCTGGTGGCAGTAATGTCACTTGCCTCCTAGTCACATAGCACCAAAAAAATAAAAGTTTCATATGCACAACATCAGTTGCTAAGGATGAAGTAGTAAATGAATTCTCAAATCTTCCAAAACAAATCAACATGCACTCTAATATGTGGTTATTTCATTGCAAAGCTAGGGGAAAAGCACAAAAAGAAATACATGGTAAAGCATGATTCAGGAAAATGGAATGAGAGAACAAAGACTGGTAAATTATATAGAAGCCTCATGCCTCAATATTGCAAATACTTTTTTTGAAGAAAAAAATCATTAGCTGGTAAATACTGGAATGAAGCAGATTATATTTTAATAGATAGTAAAGAATTACCTTTTTTTTTTGCAATTGAAGTTAAGTGACTTGCCCAGGGTCACACAGCTAGTAAGTGTCAAGTGTTTGGTCTGAGGCTGGATTTGAACTCAGGTCCTCCTGACGTCAGGGCCAGTGCTCTATCCACTGCGCCACCTAGCTGCCCCATAAAGAATTACTACTGTTATAGTAAGTAGCAAAGGTGGTATTCAAATGTCTCTTGACTCTAATTCTAACCCACTTTTCATTACACAATACTGAAATGATCTTTCCTCCTAGAAGCTCTAGTGCCATTCACTCTCTTTGACCATTTCTAGAAACTGAGCCAGTCTCTAAATCGCCATGGATTTTTTTTCCTCTATGAAGAATGTTCCCTCTAGTAGGATATAATATCCACAAAGGTAAGAGTCATGTCTCCTTTCAATAATGTCGCCTCAGTATCTGGCATACAGTACAAACGTGCTCATTTTTCTTTAAATTGAATTCATTTAAACAATGAAAAAAACTAAAGGACAGAGAGAATGATTTAGCGAAATCCTGTAGTAGCCGAGCCAGAATACCCGTCAGTATTTACAGAGTAAGACTTTTTAATTTATATGTTTTATGGTTTCAAATGGCTAAAGTCAGTCATTCAATAGGCATTTATTAAGCATTTAATAAGTGCCAATTACTGTGCTAAGTGCTAGGGACACAGAAAAAGGCAAACATATTTTCTCTGTCCTACAAGAACAAAAAGAAGAAATAACATGTAAATAACTTTGTAGATGCAAGTATATATAGAGGAAATAAAAGTAATTGCAGAGGAAAAGCCCTTGAAGTGAGAGAGGTAGAGGAGACCAATAAAAGCCTCCTGGAGAATACAATTAAACTAAGTCTTGAAGGAAGCCAAGAGGCAGAGGTGGGGACAGGAAGCATTTCAGGTATGGAGACAGCCAGTACAAAAGCATAGAGTCTAATCAAGGAACATCAAGTAGTCCAGTATAGCAGGACTAGCGAGTGCGTGGAAGTGGAAGTCTGAAAAGGGAGGAAAAGGTCAGTGAGCAAAGAGCATTAAATGCCAAAGAAATGTCTGTTTGTTGCTGAAGGGAACAGGGAGCCACTGCAGTGTACTGAGTAGAGGGGTGACATGACCAGACTTATACCTTATAAAAATCATCTTGGCAGATGAATAGAGAATGGATTGGAGTGGAGAGAGACTTGAAGAAGGAGCACAACAAGAAATTGTGGGATACTCTAGGCTAGAAGTGATGAGGACCTGCCTAAGGAGGGCAGCTATATGACAAGAGAAATGAATATGTGAGAGATGTTGAAAAAGTTGAAACAGGAGGCAGAGCCAAGACGGAGGAGAAAAAGCAATGACTTGCTTGAGCTCTCCCCCAAACCCCTCCAAATACCTGTAAAAATGGTTCTAAACAAATTCTAGAGTAGCAGAACCCACAAAAAGACAGAGTGAAACAAATTTCCAGCCCAAGACAACCTGGATGGTTGATGGGAAAGGTATATTTCACTGGGCTGGTAGAGGAGCACAGTTCAGCTTGGGCAAGCAGTCAAAGACCAGGCCTCAGTGAACCTGGAGTAGGCCTCTGGAGACTGAATCACAGGCAGCTGTGGTGGTTTCCAGATTTCTCAACCCACAAATGCCAAAGACAACTTATGAGGTCAATAGGAAAGGTCTGTGACCCCTGCACGGCCCTGGGGCGGTGGCTGCTTCCAGAGCTCTCAGCTCACAGACTGAGGGGAAATCAAGTGGCTGATCAGAATGGGGTTGCAGGGATCTCTTTGAGAATATCAAGAAGAGGAGGGGCAGCTAGGTGGCACAGTGCATAGAGCACTGGCCCTGAAGTCAGGAGGACCTGAGTTCAAATCCGGCCTCAGACACATAATACTCACTATCTGTGTGACCCTGGGCAAGTCACTTAACCCCAATTGCCCAAAAACAACAAAAAGAAAAAAAAAAGAAAGAAAGAAAGAAGAGAATATCAAGGACAGGATGAATGACAAGTGCCCAAAATTGCAGAGGTAAAGGATTAGATTTAGAAATTAAAAGATCATTCCTAACTTTGGAAAGAACAGTTTCAGTTGAGCACTGAAGTCAGAAACTAGATTCCAGAGGGTTTAAAACAGACTGAGAGGAGTGGAAGTAGAGTCACTGAGTGAAGATGGTTTTCTCAAGGAATCTGACCATGAAGGGAAGGAGAAACATTGGGTGATAACTACTGAAGATTGCCAGATAAAGCGAGGGGTTTTTGAAGATGAGTCTGGAGCATGTGTATAGAGGCAGCATGGAAGTAGCCCGCAGATAAGAAGCAACTGAATATTAGTGAAACAGTATAGACAGCAGAAGTGGCAATCTGCTTAAAAAGACAGGAGGGAATCAATCAAGAGTGCATATAGAAGAGGCTTCTTTCTCTGTGATAAGTTATCAAACCCACTTCTGAAACATCTTTTATCTGCCCCTGTCTCCCTATTCCCAATGCCACCAGTCAAATATTAACTGTCATTAATATTCACTTAGGATTTCTCTCCAATAGCTTCTCAACATGTCCTTTCTCCATTCTCTCTTCCCTACAATGAATCTTCCACTCTACTGTGGCCAGCCATTGTCTTTAAACAAAGAGATATGACCATTTGATTTCTTTTGCTTAAAGATCTTTAGTGGCTCCACTGATGTCCACTGAGTAAAGATCAAATTACTTTGCTGGTATTCAAATCCTTGCACAATCTGACATGACTCCAATATTCTGCCTAATGCTATTCCCTTCTCTCCATGTTATACTATCCTGCAGCCAAAATGGGCTCCGAAATATCCTTTATCCCCCTACACATTCTCATTTTTGTTCCTCTAATGTCCCCTATTATCAGAATGTTCTTCTTAGATTTCTCCTTGACATGGTAAATGTACTCAATCTGCAAATGGTACTTTCTCCTTAAAGTTTTTCTTTATTATCTCAGGGAATCCTTTTCCCCTTGTATCATACCAAGAATTTTTTACCTGTACTAGAATGTAAGTACCGTGAATGCAGGAACCATGTTGTACCTAATTTTTAAAATCTCTTTGAAGTACCTAATAAACTGCCCTCCACACAAAAAGCATTTAATAAGTATGCTTAATGAAAAAGGAAAAAAATGGGTAAACTTGTATTTTAATTAAATAAAACAACTGATATATTTCATTTTTATTCCTAATTACATTTCTAATTCACTGGGGGGAAATTGTTAACTATCTATTCTTAACTTGCTGAACTGGAGGTAGTTCATTTTTAACATTACAAGAATTTGTATCAATAAACTTTAATAAAAAACATCATCCATCATTTTATTTTCTGGTGAAGGAGATAGCTGCAGTATTGTAAAAATGAAACCTAAATCTGACTATGCAATAACAATAAGGATATACTTCTGAAGTCATACAATCAAACTCTTCCTTGCCATTCCTTTCAACCAGCCCATATGCCTACTTCAAATAAAAAGTCTATTCTTAATTCTACTTGTTGACTTCTGGTTATGATAACTGTGAAAGGTCATAAAGGAAACAGATCTCTCACAGATATATATCCAATTACATATGCTCTAATGATATTAAAAAAAGACAACAGATCCATAATAATCAAGAAATCTGATGAGAAATATCAGTGAACACCCTTATCCAGCCTACGACTAAACAAAAAGAGAGCTACAAAGAGGTGTCTATCTGGTCAGGAAAAGCCAGCATGAGTTCAGATGAGACTGGAAGCCTAGAGAAGCACCTCAATTGAAGGAAGAGAAGCTCATATCTGTGCCCAGACTGACAGAAGGGATGGTGACTGAAGACACAGTAGTTCTTAGAACTTGGAGGTCCTAGGGAGGATAGAGGCCTGTGGCAGGGCTCAGACTTGGGACAGGAGAAAAGAGCTCTAATTAGGAAGAATTAATCCTGCCAAGCTCTAAGAGAAGACACATCAGGGTAGGCAGAGGTGCTGAAAATCAAGGTCAATATAAAATATGACCTGCCCATCCCAGCCAAGAGAATGAAAGGTTATTATTGTTTAGTTGTTCAGTTTTGTCTGACTCTTTGTGAGACCATGGACCAACTGTCCATGGAGTTTTCTTGGCAAAGAAACTTGAGTGATTTTCCATTAAATGACTTGCCCAGGGTCACATTGCTAGTAAGAATCTGAGATCAAATTTGAACTCTGGTCTTTCTGACTCCAGGCCTGGTACTCTATCAACTGTACCACATACCTGCCCTGAGAATAAAAGGAGGCAGAGCCTAATGCTGGCCTCAAAATACAAATATAGAACAGAGGTTACATATTTAAATACGTACATACATATGTGTTACACATAAATACACACACATGTGAATAATCAGAAGACAAGTTTTATATTTCTAGATACTTAACGGCAAAAGAGAAAAAGGTACAGATCAATAAATTTTACATGAAGTTCCAAAAAAAACCCCTATAAAAGCAAAAAATCAAAAAACCCAATAATCACAAATGGTGAAAATCAGAGATTAACAAAACTGAAAGCTTAAAATTAATTTATCAATAAAACTGCCAACTAGTTTTTTTTTTTAATTAATAAAACAGATAGATTCTTAGCTACAGTCTAAGAGAGAAAATCAAACTGGCAGCAGTAAAACTGTAACAGGAAAATTCACAACAAACACAGAAAAAACAGAGGAAATTATACTGTATAAAATAGGTTGTAAAATTCCATAGTAAACTAGGCATGGTGGCCTACACCTGCAATCCTACTGGGAGGGATAAGAATTCCCAAACTCATGATGGATGAGTTTGGGAATTCTGAGCTACAACAGGGCTAAAGTTGATTGAGCGTCCAAACTGAGTCCAGCACCAATGTGGTGAGCCTCCAAAGAAGAGAGGTTACTAGGCTACCTAAACAGGGGTGAACCAGTCCAGATCAGAAATGAAGGCGGTCAAAGCCTCCATGGCATCATGCAGTGGAATTGAACCCATGAGAGAGTGAAGTGGACCCAAGAGAGGGTACTACACTTCAGACTGGTAGACATGGGAAGATCCACTCTATCCACCAAAAGATGACAAAACTGATAAACAAATTAAATGGATATTTACCAAAAATTAAAACAAAATATACAGTATAACAAAACAAGAAAAAAAAGAATTTAAATAAATGAATCTTCCAAAGAAGAAAGTAAATATGCTACTAAAAAATTTCCAGGGTAGGGAAGGGGCAAAGGATCAGTTAGATTTACAAGTTAATTTTATCAGCAAACATCCAAAGAACAGTGAAATTCATAATTATATAAACTATTTAAAAAAAGGAAAAGAAGGGACAATACCAAATTTTGTCTATGAAATAAATAGTGTTAACATCTGAGCAAGGAAAGCCAGAAAGAAAACTACAGACAAATAATATTGGTGCAAAGATTTTGAATAATTCATTAGGAAAAAAGCTATAGTAAAATATTATACAAGATATATAAAGCAGGATGGAGGGTTGATTCACTATTAGGAAGAGTGTAAACAAAATAGACCACATTCATAATAAAATAATAAGAAATGCATGAATAAATTAACAGATGCAGAAAAAGTCTGTGACAAAATATAACATCGATGTCTAATAAAATATTAGGAGCAAAGGAATAAATGCACCCTTCCTTAGTATTATAAATAGTGTCTGTCTAAAAGAGGTAGAATTATCTATAAAACATAAATGCTACAGATCAAGAATAAAGCAAGGATGCTCATTGTTACTACTGATATTTGATAGATAAAATACTAACTATAACATTAAAAAGAAACAAAGGGAATAAGCAAAAGCAAAGAAGAAACAAAATTATTCTTTTCTGAAAATGATATAATGGTCTAATTGGAGAAACTTAAAATTAATTGAAATAATAACTGCATCAAAGTAGAAGAACACAAATTAAAATCACACAATCATCCACATTTTTCATAAAACCAAACAGGAAGAGCCAGGACCATGTATTCAAAATAAACAAGGAATATATAAAATAACGGAGAGTCCACCTACCAAGACACTCACAAAAATATGACAACAACTAAAAAACACTCTTTAGAGAAATAAAAATAGATCTAAGTAAACTTAGGGATAATAACTTCTCATGATTAGGCTATATAATAAAAAAAAAAAGGCAATACTACTTTTATTTTCTCATTGCCATACCAACTAAATGTTTTAGGGCTAGAAAAAAATCATATCAAAAATTATCTAGAGGAATTAAAGTTCAAGAATTTCAGGAGGAAATAATTAGAAAATGTGGGAAGGAGATGTAATTTTTAATGATGAATTAGTTTTTAAAAAAGAAAAACAAAATACAAAACAGGAAAGTTGATCAGTGGAACCAATTAGGAACACACCACACAGAAGGAAATACATACAGAAGCATAGTTTCAATAAACCCAAAGCCACTAAACTATAAGATTTAGGACTTAACATTTGACAAAGACTACTGGGAAAACAAGAAAACAGTCTAGCAGAAATTTGGTTTAGATGAACACCAATACCACAATAAGCTCAAAATGGATACTTGGCTACTTGTACGGATACCTGACCTAGATACAAATACTTAACCAGAAATTAGGACAGTGCTTGGCACATAGGAGGCACTAAATAAACGCTTATTGATTGACTGCCCAAAAAGATACATCTTAAGCAAATAAGAGAACAGGGAAAGACTACTGGTAGGGGAAGAGTTCTTGAATAAACAAACTATAGATAAGATTGTTGTTGTTTGGTCATTTTTCAGTCATGCCCAATTCTTCATGACCCCATTTGGAGTTTGTTTTTTTTTTTTTTGGCAAAGATACTGGAGTGGTTTGCCATTTCTTTCTCCAGCTCATTTTGCAGATGAGGAAATTGAGGCAAACAAGATTAAGTGACTTGCCCAGAATCATACAGCTAATAAGTATCTGAAATCACAGTTGAATTCAGATCTTCCTGACTGCAGGCCCAATACTCTATCCACTGAGCCATCTATCTGTCATAGCTAAGATTACAGAAGATAATAATGAACAAGTTTGGTTACACAAAATTAACATTTTTTTTCATAATCAAAATCATTGCAGGTGAAATTAGAACAGAAAAAGTGAACCAGAAGATATATCTTTACACGAAGTTTTTCTAGTAAAGGTCTCATATCCAAGTTACATAGGGAATTGATATACATACATATACAATACATAAATATGCATCATATACATATATACATAGTATATACACATATGCACACGTGCACACACATACATGCTATTTCCTCATATGTCAAAAGATATGAACAAGCTGTCCCCAGCCATACAAAAATCCTCCAAATGACAAATAATGGGAGAAGTGCAAAGCAAAATATATTTGCAGCTCTAGGTCAGACCCTTCTGGGGGGAAGAGGGGAGGGAAGGAGAATTACCCAGAAAACTACTACTGTGAGAGGGAGTCTAGGAAGATGGGGACACAAATGTACTGGTGGTAAATTTGTGAACTGGTCAAACTCTTCTGAAAGTACTTTGAAACTACATCCAAAAACTAAACTATTTATACTCTTTGACCTACTGGTCAAAGGCATATACCCCAAAGAATTTTTTTAATAAGCAAAAGGACTAACATATGCAAATATATTCATAACAGCACTTTTTTCTGTCTGTAGTAAAGAACTGAAAACTAAAAGTACCAATCCACTGGGGAATGGCTGAAAATAATATGGCATATTAATAGAACAGAATATTATTGCACTATAAAAAAGTGGTTGAAGGGTTCAATTCAGAGAAGCTTGGCAAGACTTGTATGAACAAATGCAGCATAAAGTAAAGAGAACCAGGAGGACAATTTATACAATGATTACAACATTTTTAAAAAAAACTGAAAGGTTAAAATATCCTAATCAATACAAAGACCAACCATAACTCCAGAGTACATATGACGAAGCATGCCACACCTCCTGAGAAAAACATCAACTAAAGGTAGTGAGATATACAATTTGGACATTGCCAATGTGTGGATTTCTTTTATTTGACTAAGCTTTATTGTTACACATTGGGGGGGGGGGAAATGATCTTGTCTGTTTCAGGAAGGGAGAGAGGAATTATGATAATGATGCAAAAAAAGGGTGGGAAAGACGGGGGAAGCATCAATAAAGCCTTTACAAAAAATCCACAGGAGATACCAGAAGGAAGTTCTGAAGAGAGACTCAGACAAGGAGAGCTTTGGCAGTAATGCACTGAAATTATTACATATTTTTTTTAAATCTCAAGCTCTTCAAAACAGATTCCTGTTTTTCTATATGATCTTATTTTTCTGCTCATATGTATACAGGTAAATGTTCATATTTTTGGTGTTTGTCAAACTCAGAATAACAGAAAAAATTTAAAGATTTAAATTTTTTTATTTATTCACTGTCCCATATGGGTATATATTCTCTAAAAAATTTATACCAGGATATTTAGATAAATAATTTCTTTGTACCAACAATATTTTGATTTACATTTATTTAAACAACAATACATGAAAAGACAATAGGCAATTAACTTTTGAATTACATCCATAGTAATATTTTCATCAGAAAGCAGTTATACTGCTCTAGAAAGGCTTCTACCATTCTAAAAATACTGTCCCACAGCTGTTTAAAATTTATTTTTTTAGACCATAGCACCACTGTTTGGTTGTTTCCAATTTCTAAAACCACAAATAGTAAAAGTGTACTCAGTCTACTGCAAACATAAATAGCAAATGCACGCTTCAGCACTTTTTAAAGGATATGGAAATTGGCAACAAAAATGCAGTTCATGTTGAAAATTTACGATGGTTCTGCCATATTTCTTCAGAAATACAATCAGGTAAAAATTAGGAAGATCTCTACCAGCTGGGTGGCATTTTTGGTTTTTTTTACTTATATTTTCTCTAACTGAAAGACTTTCATTATGCAACTTCTGGCACCCGATAAAATAGAGCAATGGTACCTTTGCTAAAAACCACAGTTTCTTTGGTTATGTTTAGCATTACACAAACATCTTTCACCTTAGATATCCTCTTCCATTAGAGAGTTCAATATGAAATAATATGGGGCATATTATTTTTTCAGAATATTATGCTTTCTGGATAACATTAGGCATACAAATCACATTTTTCCTGACTCCTCAAAGATAATGTGTGCAGTTAATTTTTTTTTTTGAGTCATAGATTCTTGGGGGGAAAAAAGGCTTAAAATTTACTGTTGGAAATAGGAACATTCTAAGGAAATACTTCAAGAAAACATAAAAAATGCAGATACACAGCCAATCTTCTTTATATAGGTTAGATTTAAATTTACATGACAAGGATCAAAAGCTAACTTAAAGCATCTATTTTATAGATAAGGCATCATCAAGGAACTAGTCATTGAGATGGCAAATTTCAGACATAGATAGTACTACCCCCCTTGGATTTTGCATGCTCACAAGTACTCAAGACATAGGAAAAAACCAAACAAACAAAAACACCAATCACATTCAATTCCATGATGATGGCGGGTGACCTCTTGCCACAGTGATAATTCTTATAATAAGAAAGCTTCTTGCAGGGTCGGTATTTTCATTTAATGTTCCTTTTCCACATGTTTAAGAACTGATCCTGACAGTTTTCACATGGTTAAAAGCAAATGTACTTAGGCTCAGGCAAAGATATTTTTTTAAATAACCTTTGAGGCACTCAATAAATATTTATTAAAAGAGTATTCAAAGAATTACTAAGGAAACAGGAAGAAAAAAACTGGTACTTTTAGATTTCTTCTTTCCAGCTCTAACATAATTTAAAATGACTAATTTTTTTAAAAAATAGAAATCTGAAAAGCAATTGTTCACAATATAATCCAATTATTTAGATACTCTGGGGGGGAAAAGACAGGTTTTTTTAAAAATGGCTATTGTTTACGCATCATGGAAACTACTTTTTCTAAGCAGTTTTAAAATGCATACTTAATCAACATATATATTTTAACATTCCTTAAATAAATATATAATAGGATGCATTCTCTTTACTTCTTGAAAAAGAGATGTATGTTAATAAGAAATATCGGTAGGAATATTATCTAAAAAAACCTCTATCAAGCAAATGCAAGTAAATTGAGTGGGAAAATTATAAAGCAAATGTTTTGGCATCAATCAATTGCTTTTCTGTTCCCATTTTCATAAAGCTTCTTGCTTAAATTAGCAAAACAAAAATTCAAGATGGTTAAAATATTTCAGAATTTTGAATTTTAAGCCACCTATACTATTGTACTAAATATATTTTTCCCACATTATATTACTTCCCATAGGACAAACTGGGCTAGTTTATTATTTTGGCTAGGTGCCAAACAAATTCTAAAAAATTTTTTAAATTTAAGACTAGATTATAATTCATAAGATGCTAAAATTTCCTTTCACATCTATAATTAGCTTCTTAGTTATTCATTGAATATTTTTAAATAACCTTTGAGGTTATTAAGTTTATTAAAAGTTTCAGACTTAATTTTTAACTGCTTGAAAATGTTTAAAAATTCAAATTTAACCATACTGCATTTGTAATTGAAATAAAGATTTAGGCATATTTCTTCAAGAATTCCATGAAGTTATTATTTATCTTTTTAAATTATGGATAATTTAACCAATCACTCTGTTAGAAAAGATGTCATCCAGAAGGAAAGATTTTAAACAATATTCTAATGTTACTCTCTTTGGGGTAGTCAAAAGAAAAAGAAAAAGAAAACAAAGTGGTACCATCAACTGGGAAATGACTGAACAAATTGTGGTATATGAACATAATACAATATTAATAAATTCTACAAAGTATCAAATATGAGAAAATCAGAGAAACATGGGAAGATTTCTATGAAGTGAAGCATAGAGAAAACAGAACAAAGAGAATTAACATTCACAATGATTGCAATGATGTTAATGGAAACAACACTAAATAGCAATTGCTTGCAATGATCGATTTGCTTCTAAAGAAGAGAGAAAAACACGCTGCCTTTTTAGCAAAGATATGAAGAATATAGGTATGCGTAATTTTTTTATGCTGTCAGCATTTGGTCAGTTAGGTTTCTTAATTGTTTTCCTTATTACAAGGCAAAGGGCAACTGGATGAAGAGATATGTTGGGGTGACGGTAGTAGAGCAGATGGGGAAAATGTCAGTGATACAAAAACAACAAAAGGAATAAATTTAAAATGAACAAATTAATAAATACATATAAAAGAAAATATCATTCCAAAGGCATAAGTCAGCTTGCTTTTTACTGCATATTATTATTTCTATAAAAGGTCTAATGTTTCCATTAAACACAATGTACATCGACTGAAATGATACTCAGAGACAAAATAAAATTTAGATGAAAAAACCTTTCATATTGAGAACATATTTTAACTCAGGATTTGATGAACTGATGTTAAATAAACAATCAAAGATCCTAAGCCATTTTATCTATACAAACAGCAGAGCTAGGCGAACAGGAAATATATGTCTATCTCCTGTGCAAAAGTCATGAGCTCCGCAATGGAAAGTGATAAAAGAACTTAACACTTATAGAAAAACCTACCAAAAAAAATCAATAAACCATATTTATTAAGTACTTACTGTATGTCAGAAGCAGGTGATGCAAACACAAAGAGATATAACTGAAACTCCAAAAATTCCTCTTAGTGCCTTAGAGCTATTAGAATATTTTATCTTATAAATTAATTACACATTATAACGCTTTGTAGCCAGCAGAATGTAAGCTCCTTGAAGGCTCTTTCATTTTTGTCTTTGTATCCAAGACATCCTGCAGATAGTAGGTTCTTACTTAATGCTCATTTGAATTTATATGAATCAAATAATTTGTATTTGTCTCAGATATAATTTAAGAAAAATGGAAAATATTAGAATAGGAAAATCTAGGTTTTTAATAAAAATTCTTAAAGTGTATTAAAAGGCCATAATGGAGCATTCACTGATGACAAATAATATTAATATTATATTAAGATAAAAAAAGAGTATTTGAAAAATAAAACAATGGTTTTATTTTTCTCTGGTTAAACTACAAAAGAGAGAGCACTACTTGGCAAATATATTTATATGCAAATGTAGGATTATGCAATAATATTTATCATGTAGGAATATTATAATTAAATTTACCCTTCAAATATTTACTCAAATTAACATAAATAAAACAACCATAGTAACAATTAACTTTGACAATTTCAGCATATTTGGATAAAATTACCAGACACAAACTAAATTTGAAAAATGTAGTTTTTGAATTAAACACTAGAAATAATAATAGCCTTAAATGACTGAATAGTGAAAGGAAGATTTCAGGCAACTTCTCCATTGACACAACTAAAGAAACTAGGATACAATGAACAAGTCAGTCAATTATCAAATATTTATATTCTCAAGAAACAGCAGTTTCCTACATGTTACCAGTCCCTCACAAATTTTTTAATGAGGTTGTGAAATTCATCTATAAAATATTAATGAATCTGTGACAAGCCTTATAATGAGTTAACTATATCTTTACTATTATATAATAATAGCATACTCAAAAGAATTTAAATTTTCAAGCCAAAATATATATTTTTATACTTTCAGGCTAATGACTATAATTTTGGATTTATTGTTGCATTTATTACTGAGCTTTTTGAATCTCCAAAATATCCTTTCTTTTCATTTCTACAGAATATAGCCTTTGGGTTATTCTGAGTTAAATCACACTACCTGAAAAAGTATTATTGAGAAATTTGTCATTACAAATAAAAAAGAAATTTATAATTTTATTATTCAAATGCAACTTTTTATTATATGTGTTACACTTAAACTTTTGAGCACGGAACACTACATTCTGAGCAGAAGCAAATAAGTATTAACCAGGTTCTGATGGCAATACCTTTACAACAAAATATTATTACTGAGTTTGATAACGTGTGTGGTATGTTAGCTTAAAAGTTAAATGCTATAAAATTTTTTTTAGAACTACGTTTTTTCTGAAAAATTATATATGGTACTTCCAGTTACATACACTGACTTCCATTTTTGGAATACTCTTTGCTATAAATAAATTCTCAAAAAAAATCTCAACTAAACTATATTATTACAAGTAACATGAGTAATATTATCAACTGAAAATCTCAAATCCCTAAAACATAATTTAAAATGCACTTACTTTTCATAGGACTTTAAAACGGATAATCCTATATGTACTAATGACATGTATGTTTATTGAAGTGCTTTACTGAATGAATGTGTCATACAGGAGAAAGAATCTATTTTTTCCATTTTAATATTAATTTTCCATGAACTATAAGATACCAACTATAACTGAACTTATTTAATAGAGTGACATAGTGTGGTTTCAATTGAAAAGCTTGGATAAGAAGATTTATAATGTTTATAGTGTTTCATAATAAAATTAATTTTCCCTACATATTTCTAAACTATATTAAGATCATTTGCTTGACTTCTAATTTTTCTATTGTGAGAAACATCTATTATAGGAGACATCATATTCCAAAAGATACAGTAAAAAGGTTATTGCTCCCATTGGATAGGAGATGAACTATTCCCAAATGCCAAGATCAGTATGTTTAGTAGCTTCATTATTTATACGATAAACAATAATACCATTTTTGATGGTATTTTAAACTACTGGTAAAACACATCTTTCTGTTTGGCTATTTTTCCTACCCCGAACCCTTAAAATGGAGTATCTTATCTATCAGCGTCATGAAAAAATTATATTTCAAGAAATGTTTTCCTTTTATGCAATATATAGCTTTGTACTAGATTTTCAAGGATCAGTTGAACATTATGTGTTGCTTTAAGACCAGAGCCTTATTTACATGAGTCTGTGGCTTAACTGACAAGGATTTTTCTGTCACAGTCAAAGGCAGGCAGTTTGTTTCTTAAATACCATAATCCAGTTTCAACCCAGATAGGCATATGCAGGAAAGGCAGTAAAATATATTAGACTAGATCATCTTGACATCTCAATAATAATTTCTATGATTTATTACTTTGGGTTGAAGACAAGAGAAAATGAAAAACCAGTTATGGGTGGAAGGGAAATATTTGTAGTTTTCAAAAAAAAAATTAGTAACACATACTTGCTAAATGTACACATATTTGTAGACTATGGGGCTTGTTTGTGTTTTTGTTTTTGGTTTTTTGCTTTCTTGACAAAAAATAAGTGTAAATAAAATGAAGCTCATTTTTAATGAAAAGCTAAAGGTTCCCATTTCACAATCTTCTGAAAATCTGACAGGAGATACAAACACAGCAAAACAGGAAACAACTTGGTTTGTTCTTATGTTCTAGCTACTTAAGATTAAGAGAAAATAGGCATATATGTATATAGGAGACATAATAATCTCCCTAATGCACAAGGAAACTATTCATTACTGAAGATTGGGCACCTAGTGGTCAAACTAAACCAATTAAACAATAATCCACAGTTTTAACTAAGTAGTCATTTACAAGGAAATGACTCTACATTGATCAAGTTTTAGATCTTTGTAAAGTTTAAGTAGAGTTTTGATTAAAATGGTCTGTCTGCCCTTATAAAATATGCAATGTTATTTTTAATATTTCAGAAATTTGAAATTCATGATACACACACACACACACACACACACACACACACACACACTGTGACTCAAATATGCAAAGGACTCTCATTTGAATATAAAGGAATGTCCTATAGAACACATTAAATATTTATTTATAAAAACAAGTGCTATAACAGAGCCATTTTTCTAATAAAAGTCAAAGGAGGGGATTAAATTTTGTCAAATTTATAGTTAACACATTTAAAAAGTAGAACCAACACTTTTAATTTAGATTAAACTGTTACATATAATGTGTTGTTTTTAATTGGAACATGATTTTATCTTCAATTTCAATTCCTTGAAAAATCTGACTGAATTTTTTTTTCTATGAAAATTTTGTCCTTTGACTTAAAAAATGTTAAAAAATAAGTATCAATATAACTCAAATTTTTCCCAGTCAAATGGTGTAAATGCCTTTGGCTACCCATACATTTAGATACTACAGCAATATTTCATTTTATAGTTAAATAACTCCAGTGTATTTACCAATATAGTTTGGACATTTTGGGTTCAAAAGATATTAAGTTTTACAATAATTGTCAATTTCCATTTAAAATCCTTAAAAAAAAAAAAGATACTTCCCAGCTGAGAATCTCACACTCAGAAGGCTGAGAACCTCTCATGCCTGCTCGTCTTTACGGGCATCACTTGGCCCTAAGTGTTTTATCACTAACAAACTTTTCCTCTGGCTGAAAAAAAATAAAAATTAAAATAAATAAAATAAATAAAATTTTTAAAAAGATACTTGCTTTGTTAATTTAACTATGCTCTACACATAAAAGATTACATTTTTTGTTCCTCAAGTTTTAATATGGGAAATGTAAAACACAGATAATCTCATCAAATTCTTCATTAAATGCCCAACTTAAAGGTATCCATAATTCATTTTAACTGCTTGAGTTGTCCTCTCTCAGGAAGAGTATTTTTCATTTTCAGTGAATAATGTTTCATATTAGGCCAAATACAGGAAGTTATATGACCATTGGAATGTGATTATCTACAATATTACTTATTCCATATTCATGTTTTGAAAAATAAATTAAAAAATCATCACATTCTATTGGGTTTACATAAACTTTTTTTTTAAAGAAACTCAGCTAAAAGTAAAAACAACATAATAAGCACAATTTCATACCAATTCTAATAATTTTAACAGTATTTTTATTACCCAGTATGGAATGGATTATAGCAAATGCATTTCACACATGCTGTTTCTTATTCAAAGGGAAATAGAGAGTAGGATGTGGAGAACTTATAGTCAAATTTTCATTTAGATCCAAGATTCATGGACGCCACTGTAATTGAAAGACCTTCCCAACCAGATAGCTGTAGACTTCATTTTTCTTTAAAATAATACTTCTTTTACATCAGTTCCAACTAAAACATTAAATGTTCTCAAACTTCAGTAAAATTTGTCTTGAGCTTAGTTTCCAGCAGATTGTGTTTGATGAGGTTGTTTTTTGTTATTTGAAATTATTACTGATTAGCTATAACTATTCAGTTTTATTTAACTCTTTTCACATTTTAATAATACTTTAATATGCCACAATGTAAACCAAGTCATTATTTTGGATCACTGATTCCCAAACTTTTTGATGTAGTTACACCACTGTTTTTACTTAAGGGTTGCCAATGTTTCTTCCTTAAGGTGGTAGATGGCAAGTATGAATGCTTTTAACTTTAAATTAATTTTAAGTTAATTCTACTTTTTGTACATGCATTTCATTATATCCTTTAAGATAACTAGAGATACCTCAGTACACTAAAAACCAAGAATGGAAATCACTGCTCTCCATTTTCAGCATTTACTTTTTCTCTTGAACTATCTGGTTTTGTAAAGGGAAAACTAATCATGTACCACATATCACAGTATATAAAATACTTTCAAAAACTATTTAACTTGATGATTCATTTTAGAAGAGTCATAGAACATTAGAGATAGAAAAAATAGAGATCAAACCCTCTAATTTGATAGATATAAAAACTATGTCTAAAGGAGGCAAAGATCTTAACCAAAATAAAATTTATATTAAAGTATAGGACTGACTATGAAGACTAAATATGTAAAAAGTACTTAAATTGCTTATGTATTTGTAAACTGATTATCTGCATCAAAGAAGATTTAAAGCTATATTTATACTAATTTTCATATTCAATATGACCCTAATCTACCTAATGTACCTATGCAAAGTCTTCTAAGACAAAGTCTAATCAAGCCAGATTCCTTACTGGCTCAGGGAGTCATAGGCTCCTTCATACCTCTTATTATTACCTATGATTACTCTTCCCACTTAGAAAACCTAGGCTCTCTTCTCTGATTTTACAAGCAACCAAGTGGTCCAGTGGATAGAACTCTGGTCCTGGAGTCAGGAAGAATTCAAATCTGGCCTCAAATACAACTGTGTGACTCTGGGCAAGTCATTTAACTTCCACCTGCCTCAGTTTCCTCATCTGTAAAATGTCAGTAGCATCTACTTTACAGGATTGTTGTGAGGATAAAATGAAATATTTGCAAACCATTTTGCAAACCTTAACGCACTATATAAATACTAGCTATCACTATTATGATTATTATTATTATACAAATCTTACCTAATCTTCAATGCCCAATCTAAATCCCAACTTTCTTCATAAAAGCTTGACTTGTTTCATGGATATCCCGTCTTCATTGAAGCTAAAATCTTTAGCACACAATTTGATAATTTTCTGGCTATAAATATTAAACTCTTTGCTACTATACTGTTAGTCTTACCTGTTTAAGGACTTTAAGCCTCTCTGAGGCAGCAGGGCCCATGGACCTTCTTCTTCCCTCAAAGAGCTCAAAGAAATCAACACATGCACTTTAAGAAGTATTTATTGATTGATGGATTGACTAATAAATGGTTATTGCAGTAATCCAAGTACGAGGTGATGAGAAATTGCAACACTGCTCCAATACATTTTTAGCCAAAGAATAAAACGACAATGAGGTAAAAATGGATACTCAATAACACCATTATCTTCTCAATCACCCAAATTTTAAATATAATGATCACCAGAATTTTACTTTTCTTTTAGTTCATATATCCTAAAATGTCAACTAGTCTTGTCAGAGAATACCACAATTACAGAATCTCACATTTGAAAAGAACTTTAGAGGTCATCTAGGAAAGAAAACACTAATTCCTGATGCCTGGGGGTCTGGCCTTCCAAACAATACAACACAGTGATCTTTGAAGTGCCACCTCCTATGTGTTGCCTTATCTTATACTCCCCACGTTGTTAGTACAGCCTCCTTGTACTCATAAACATATTTATATAAATGTAATTATCTTGTATTTACATTCATTTATGTTTATAGTGTTGTCTTCCCCAGGAGACCTCTAAGGACAGAGACTATTTCATTTTTGTCTATGCACCCATGGCTCCTAGCATACTGGCAGCACAGGTGCTTAACAAATGCTTGTTATTTGGTCAGGAAAAGAGTGTAAATAATATGGTTCCTGTTCTAAAAGAGACTGGCAGTCTCAGTAGACAGATCAGCCTTTTACACAGGAAGCAATTAAAAAATAAATCTATTCTATGGAATAACATTCACTACCTGTGTGGCCTTAGACAAGACATTTAACCTCTATGGATCTAGATTTCTCATATGTAAAATTAGGAAGTTGAGCTGTATGGCCTCTAATGTCCTTTCTAGCTATGATCCCATGAATATGGTGAAGGGCTAACTGACATATTGTATATGTAATAAAAGCAACAGTATCAGGGAAGAAACTGGTGCTCACTAGAGTTATAGGGATGGGGACAGGAAGGATGAATAAGTGAAACTATTTTGTTGGATATGATATGTGTTGTGTCAGATAATATATAATTAAGATGAGGTCATTTTATGAAGGTTATCAAATACCAATGAAATCTGAACATCTAATATCTAAGCACTATGCAAATAGTAACTATGCAAAAAAGAAATGCATGTGGAATTTAAATGTCTCCTCAATTATAGGAAGTGAACTGAAATAAACTCAGAATAAATGGTTTCCTATCTTAAAAGCTAGGGATAGAAGTGAGATAAAGTGGGAAAAGTATTATATTTTGAGTCAAGAGTACTGGGTTCAAAACTTAGCTATACCACTTATTATTCCTACCCATATTACTTTGGGACATATTTCACATCCCTGTGGCTGTTTTGTTATCTGTAAAATGATGAAAGGGGTAGGGTAGGCATAGTGGATCAGCTGACCCTTACAGCTGACTATTAGCTGACTCTGCGATCCTTCATAAAAAAAACAAGGACATATCAGTCATAATAAAATGTAAGTACTTTATATATTTAATTCACATGACTGATAACATAAAGAAAAGGGTAAAACCTGTAAAGGGCATTAGAAATGATCTCAGAATCCCTCCATTATAAACATTAGGTACTAAAACGTTAAGAGAGAACCCAAGGTCACATACTGGATTGGCAAAGGGGACTAAGAAGAGAGGTCCAATCCCTTTTGATATAATAATTCTGGGGAAAGAGATGTCTATTGTACATGTAATGACAAGAAGTTGGATGGAAAACCTGTGAAGCTTGTCCAACCATATGTATATCAGCAACAGACAATGCATATGGACAATGAGTTGGCACTAGAATTGAGCAGAAGGAAGAGATTTCACTGAATTGCCTTCAGAAAACTGCAAAGTTACTTTAATGTCTCCCAGCCACAAGGGCCCATCAATGTTATGCTGATGCAGTAAAATTATGGAACAAAGCAGTCTCCAAAGAACTGAAAATAAATATCACACAGATGACAACGAAAAGGTGCATGGTGAGTATGAGCAGGATGCAACCTATCAAAGGCATATGGTGGTTATGAACATGATGCAACATATCACCAATGAGAAAGTCTAAGGAAATAAAAGTTATTACAAGGGAAATGTATCATGGCAGAGAGAAGGGAGAGGTGAATGGACTGGTCATGTGGCAAGGGCAAGAGATGGCAGTTTGTCAATGGGACAATATCTGCCACATGCAGGTCAAGTTAGCTTTCCCTTAAAAGGTACTGAAATCATCCTCAAAACTTTACCAAATGTTCCTCTTGTCTAGGTCTGTCTCAGGCCAATCTGGATCAGGTTTGGCACTGAAATGAAATGATGTAATTGAAAACCATATAACCAAAGAAGTAACTTAATAATAATATAGAAGATAGTCAGCAAGGATACAATTCTTCTAGTCCAGGAACTTCTCTACTTCCCCATTTGCCATGGTGGCCAGCAGTGGGAATCAAGGCCAAGGTGGGCCCTGCATTCCTTGTGTACTGGCTTTTATACTCAGGCAATCAGAAGGCTATGTCAATGGTTCAAGCTTTAGTCCCCTGGGTTAATTAAGTCTTGAGGAAAGTTAAGGAATAACTACCTCTCTGCAGTATGTGTTGCTTTTGTGACACAGTAGTATAACCAGAGTGCAGCACGGGTACCCTCAGGATGTCAAAAAGAAAGCAAAGAAGGCCCCCAGCCCACCTGGTGAATGTTCTATGGTGAATTTATTACGGGAGGATATGGACATGAGCTATGTAGAATCGGCAGGCAAGGATTGCGATCTGAATTACTGGAGTGAATAACCAAAGACAACAAAACAAAACAAATCAGGGCAGCTATGTGGCATAGTGGATAGAGCACAGGCCCTGGAGTCAGGAGGACCCAAGTTCAAATCTGGCCTCAGACACTTGATACTCACTAGCTGTGTGACCCTGGGCAAGTCACTTAACCCCATTGCCTAGCAAAAACAAAAAACAACAACAACAAAAAACAAAAACAAACCCACAAGAGAATAAGGAAAGAGATAAGGTCACAGATCCACTAAAGAATATAAATATCAACACATCAAAGTTCATTTGAGCAAGGATTTTGATAGAATATTTCTTTAAAATACATTTTAATGCTTTTAAAGTTAATATTATAAACTAAGACTAGGTGGGGGAGGGGGAAGGAAAGGGATACAAATCTGCTATTTCATTGGTGTAGGGTATTCCCTTCATAAAAACAACCCCTACCAAAATAGATCTGCAACTATTCTACATACTATAGTCTGAGAGGGCTGTCTAGGGCTGGGAGAGTCTTGATTAAGTAGCTTGATCAGGGTCACACACCAAGTATGAGACCTGGGATTTGACTCAGACTGATCTTACTGACTGAAAGGCCATCTCTATGCACAATGCAGGCTGCCTCTCATATACTGAGATATATAAAAATAATATAAATTTATTTAATTCGACAAACGCTTATTACATGCAAAGCACTAAATTGATGGGTGGGGCTATAAAGATGAACGACAACAAAGAGGAAAGCAAGTAGCATATAATCTAATGGAGGAACAAAATACAACAGAGATAATGTTGAATTTCAAACACTGCATAAAAATCAGGACCCAAGTCTCTTGTAATCAAGGTGTATGGGATAAAGTCTGTCTTGAGCTAGCCACCAAGTAACTAGCACAATATAATGACAGAACTCTCACTCAGTATGTTAACTGTAGAGTATTTAATCCTTTGTAGACAGCAGATATCAATACATCTTAAGCCACAATACCTGTAGTTTGAGGAGACTAAACACATACTAGTATTTTAATTCTTTTTAATATTAATAAAACTTCCATATTCTTTTTCTTAAGTTCTTTTATATTTTTCCAAACAAATGTACATTTTTTAAGTACCATATATATATATATATGTGTGTGTGTGTGTGTGTGTGTGTATGTATATGTACATATACATACACACACACACACACACACATATATACAAAGAAACACATAGACACACAAGATGTGCTGGAAATAACAAAGTCAGAAACCGTCCTCAAGGAGCTTACATTCCCCTGTGGACACTCTTTTGACTGTGGGCTCCCTGACAACATGTACTATTGTTTGCCCTTCTTTGTACCCTCAGTGCTTAACCCATAGTAGGT
The DNA here is from genome assembly GCF_003287225.1 of Phascolarctos cinereus. Lineage (NCBI taxonomy): Eukaryota > Metazoa > Chordata > Mammalia > Diprotodontia > Phascolarctidae > Phascolarctos > Phascolarctos cinereus. Next base: position 227,240,282 of record NW_027555958.1, on the reverse strand, counting down.
ACTTAATAAATGCTTGTCAACTTTCTAGGTTTCCATGTACTCACCTATTAGATTGTAAATTTCACTGCAGTCCAAAAGTTGGAAACTTGGAGTCTGTACAATTTTACCCACTGCTTAATTTTACTTGTCTAATGCAAATTACTTGAGTTAACACAATTTCTTTTCATCTCTGATAGGCTGACTTGGTTATTCTATTCAAAGGGAGGCGACAATATAGATGTTTAACAATGTTTAATTTTGTCTTGTTGAATCTTAAAGGATTTGTGTGTTTATTTTTTTCCCTATAGTACATATTATCACTACTAGGCTCTAACTAGACAAATTAGATTTTGTTGAGAAGGCTGAATAATGGCATACATACTAAATGTAACATTTAGGATCTGCAATAAGGTAACAAAGAAGTTTTGAATGCTAAAGAGATTTCCCAGCATAGTTAATAAATGGACAGAGACTTCATTTTTTTTAAATTCTGAAATAAAAACAAGTTGTTTCTAAATACAAAAAGTATTAGTTCTAACATACTGGATAGCAGTATTTCTATTATTTTCATCAAAAAGTGGAAGGCTCGGGATTTACTTCAAGAACACAAGACTACTAAGTCTATTTCTGTTTTCCTTTTGCCTCTCTCTCTCTTTCCCTCCATGCTTTTCCTTCTATTTGTTTTACCTTACAACTTTGTTAACCTCAGTGTCACTCTCTAGTCTTCTTTTCCCTATAATACTTTTTCATTCCTTCTAACTCTATCCCATGTCTTCTGTGTATCTGTGTTCCTATTTTGTATGTCTAGAGACTGAAAGTTTCATAAAGTCAAGAACCATTAGAATAAGGCAGTCATTCAATAACTTAAAAGTTTACTAAATTATATTGAGTTATTTCCCATATTTTTGTCTCTTTTCCCCATTTTTCTCATCTCTCTCTTACTCTCTCATTTTATCCTTGTTTCTGTCATTAGTGTCCTACAATAGAAACTTAATCATTATGTGTTAGATGGATGACTCAGTGAATCGATGAATGATAAGGAAATTAATTATATGCAGCCCCCAATTTAAAGTTTGCATTTTAGCACACAGTACAATGGGCCTCCCACTTAGCAGAGCGTGTTCAAGTACCTCCCATCTCTACAACATATGCATCTAATACCTCAGAGTTGGGAAATAAAGACCAGCAGGTGTAGAATCATGTCCTTGTCTAAAAGTCACCCTGTGCTAGAAAATTTAAAAAAAAAAGATAAGAATATCCCATAGTAAATACTTAACAAATGTTTGTTGATTGTTTCAAAAGTTTATTTCTATGTCTGTTGTTCAGAACTCAGAATACATTTTCCCATAGAAACAATAATAAGGTAATTAGGCTCTCAAGAAAACCCACAAAAGCTTGCTTGACCCATCCTGTAGCTAAATTATCCTACTGATAATCCTGCCTGATTTCTGGGTTCTGGGAGTAGAATATGTCATGGTACAGGAGAGAAGAGGTATTTCCTGTCCTCTTCCTGGGAAGAGGGTCATTTCTATGTAATATTTTGAAATAGCTACATTTGGTCTTTGGAGTTCTCCCATCTCGCTGTTTGTTTCTCATTCTTTTAAAGCATTCATTTGCCTTCACACTGCCAAGAAATACCTTAAACCAAGCTTGGCCAATCCTTCTAAAGTGTCCCATGCTGAAAAAAATTACCTACATTATTCATGCACCCTCAATGAAAACTCTAAAGTCCAGTTAATTTGGGAAAGAAAATGAACAAAGAAATAACAGTGCTCAGGGTGAATAGGATGAACATAACTACAGACTTAAGACAGAGGCACTTAGCATATTTTGCATGTTTTCTTTGCCAAGGAAAATGATCTTTGGAGAAGAAAGGAGTTAACAAGATAGCCAAAATAGGAAAGTATCTATTAAGAGAGTCCTTAGAGATATTTAACACATTAATGTTACATGATCCAAACAAACTACATTCTCAAGTCCTGAAAAAAAATGCTTTATGTAATTGTGAAAACATCATGAATTATATGTCAAAGATCATGGAGAATAGCAGATCACAAGCCTGGAAAATGATATAGGTATGGAATAAGAAAAAAAGGTAAGAAAGAGGAATCTGCAAAACATTGGGCTTAATTTAGATTTCTGATAAAATTCTAGAATATGCTTAAAATTTTATTTTATTTTATTGATATATTTTGTTTCTATATTACCTTGATTTCCAACTCATATCCCTCCCCTCTCTTCTATCCAGTGATCTATCTCTTGAAACAAAGAACAAAGAACGAGGAAATTAAAAAAAAAAACCTCCATAAAACCAATCACTAGATCAACTGAGTCTGACAATATATTTAGTATTTCACACTCACAGGCCCCCACTTCTGTAAAGAGTGGATATGTGTTTTCCCAACTGATATCCAGGTTGAAGTTTTGTGGTCATTATATTTACACAGCATTCAGTTTTGATTTTTTGCTCTTTGCATTAACATCATTGCAGTACTGTTTTTTTCCTTGTTCTGCTTACTTTAATCTGCACCAGTTCATGTAAGTCATCCCATGCTTCTCTGAATTCTTCATATTCATCACTGCTTTCAATATGTAAAGTATAATACACTTTGTTTAGCCATTTTCCAATTGCTGTATGTCTAATCTGTTTCCATTTCCTTATCATCACAAAAGTCCCGCTACAAATTTTAGACTATATGGGAACTTTCTGTCTTTGGATTCGAAAGAGCATATATCTCACAGTGGAATCTGTGGGTCAAAGAGTATGGACATATTAGGCACTTTCTTAGTAAAATTTCAAAATGGTTTCCAAGATGAATTGGCCAATTCACAGCTACAACAATAGTTTATATGTTCCTGCCTTTCCAAAATGCCTCCAACACTGACTGTTCATATCTTAGGTTAGAGGTGTGAAACATGTCTGTGAGTCAAATGCAGTCCACAATACTTCCAAGTGAGGCTTGAACTAGATTAAAATGTAACTGTAATACAATAAACATCAGAATTATTTTGTGTTATGTCCATTATGAATGATGATATAATTTTTCACATAAGTGTTAAGTTTTTTCTGAAATCTGTTGGTTCACATTCTTTGACCACTTACCCATGGTGGAATGGCTCTTGGTTATGTATACTTATCTTAATACCCTATAGAATTCATATAGAATATGAATATTAGACCTTTCTAAGGAACATCTGATGTAAAGGGTTTTTGTTCAAATTAATGCTTTCCAGAGTAATTCTAGAATCAATGATTTCACCAGTGCCAAAGATTGTCAACTTCATGTAATTAAAATTATCTATTTGATCTTTTGTGATTACTTCCTTTTCCCTCTCATTGGAGGACTGGAGGGTGGAGCACTCAACTCCACCTAAAACCTTACTTTATAGAGGGCAGAACCTGGACTTCACAGGTTTTTTTGGCTTTTCATCTTGATTTCAACTGCTTAGTCTCAACTCCACAGAACAAGATGCCTCCTGGTATTGTCCCCTCCAGCAGATTGTAAGCTGCTTGAAGACAGGGACTCTTTCTTTTTCTTATTTACACCTCCAGCACTTAGCACAGTGCCTGGCATAGAGTAGGCATTTAATAAATGTTTACTGAATTGAATTTAACTTATATCATGTTCAATGATTTTTTTCAGTTAAGAACATTTACACTAATTATAACTGTAAATGGGACTTGACTGGATTTTCCCCCCTAATTATTTTAGGTTGTGAACTTTTATATTCAGGCCATTCTCAGGGCTCTTAGGTTCAAAGTTCTGAGATGCATCCCCTGGAGTCTAAGAGAAGAACATGGTTGAAGAGACACCAGTGGTTTGACCCACCTTGCACATGCCAACTACTAGGGTGATATTTCTTCAGATGCGACTAAGTTTACAACAGTATATATTTATTGAGTAAAATTTTATGGCCCCTGTTCTTATTTTTTTTAAGTTGGTAAAATTCAAAAGTTTAAATGATATTGTCTAAACCAAGAGTTGGCAAACTATGGCTCACAGGTAAAATCTGTCTTGATATCTAATGCTGTATAGCCCAAGAGCTAAGAGTGGACCAGATGTCATATTCATCTACAAACCTAAGATCCTACTGTCTTTTAATGTAACTGTTCTATCTTTCATTATATTAATACCTCACAAGCTTTCTAGTCCTCATTTGGTCCAACGTCTATTTTCATTGTATTGTACATCATGCAAACATAGACAAAGATAAGAAAATTTTCACATTCTTTTACTGTTCTCTCTCACCTCTGATTTCTTTTCAGGTCCCTGTATTAAGGTTCTTTATTGATGCTAAATTGTTTATTTTCTTTTTCGTTCTGCATTAACTCCTTATATAACTTTAATGTAATAACTTTTACTTGAAAAGTAAATGGCTAATTAATGAATCTAGAATTTCTGAAGAACTTTTATTTTCCACAGTCCTCTGCCATAGTTTCTTTTGTGATGGCTTTAATTGGGCAATACATCGGTGTGTGCCAAAATCAGCTTGAAGAACCTATTGTTAAATTTCCACTGTAAGCATTTATACCTCCAAAACTGGCAAACACTAAAACTCAGGGCTTGATTTATTTTGTTAGCTATCTAGACTTAAGAAAGTGATGAGAAAAAATGTTAATAATTCAGGTAAAACTTTAAAGTGTGTCCTGCTGTTTGTTTTGGGGAAGAAGCCAGTTGTTAAATATTTATCAGCACATTCCTGGCAATATGGTATTCAGGTTTCCTACTTATATACCAGCTTCTGTAGCTATTAATCTCCTCATGTCTTTGCACAGATCTTTACTAGATCCTTTAAGTTGATCCTTCTCTGGTACTTTTGATAATCTGTCCTTAGAGTCATTCCTGCATTGATCTTTCTATGCTTCTTACTGCAACAATGTAAACTGCATTACACAGAAGCATATACTGCTACATGCAGATCCTGAAATGGTTTTACATTTCCTTTCAAATATTGCTAGAGAACATATCCATTTGTGCTGGTTATAGAATATAGGAAAAAATTTTTAAGCCAAGTTGTTTTAGTATAATTGGTCTGCTAATTGCATTCATGCTATCAAACAAAAAATACTTTACAACTTGAGTCTAGCTTCCGTTTAAAATCATCTGAAATATCAGTGCTGTTTTTCTTCCCCATTCATTTCATTTTTTCGGCATAATTTCTGAAGTGTAAAGATTTCCAATATCTTCAGGGTATTCAACTTTCTCTTCTTCAGATTTTAGTAACTCCTCAATTTCAAATTTGATTTCACCTAATCTAGTCATAGGGATACGGGATATTTTTTTTTAATGACGGCTTTGTACTGGTTGGCAAGATACTGTTGTGTGACTTTAGAGATGATTGTACTGCTGACAAAAAGATATAGGAAGCTCCTCCCTAAAACTGATGAGATGTTTCTGCTTTTGTTATCACAAGGTGATACACTATTGTTTTAGTTAGCTGTGTGACTGACGCTGGGCAAATCACTTAAACTCAATGTATCTCAGGCAACTACCTACTAATTCATATACACAATACACAATATCGACCCAAATGGGTATAAAGAAATTCCTACATGTGGATCTTCCCACAATGAAAAAACAAATTACTATTCCTTTATGTATCCTCCATCATCATCATCATCGTTATCATCATCATCAATCTAGACGTATGTCATTCTTCTAGCAATTTGCTGTATCAAATTACTATTTGGTTTTCAATGTATGTTACCTCAAGTTAGATACTTTTCACGGGTACATTTCTTATTTTCTCAGCTAAAGTATAAGCCCTTTAAGAGCAGAGATAGTATACTATTCTCTATGATACCCAGAACAGTAACTTACATGCATCATTAATTACATACCACCTGACTGGAAAAGTAAAGCAATGAACACAAATACTTTCCAAGTTCTAAAAGAGTTAAATGTCCATATTTATATAAATTAAGATTAAATTCTAGTTCTGGATCATCTAAAAACATCATTCATCACAAGTGATTATAGCAAATGTTTCATCTTTTTGCTATGCCAAATTGTATATAAATTAGGCTTCATTATATGTTTGGACTATCATATTAAACAATTCAGATACTCACTGATGACTCTAATTGATGGAAGTGTTCCCAGAAAGCCATTCATTTTTATATTACGTTTAATCCTGGCAAGTAATTTTCAAATTCAAATATTATAGTCATTACCTTCAACACCATTAGCAAGCCATTTAATACTCTTTGGACCTCAGTTCCTTCATGTATACAATGAAGGGGCTAAACTAGATCTGCTGAGGACTGTTCCAGCTCTAAATCCTGTGGCCTTATGATCTCAAAAAGGAAAGGCAAAGATTTCTTTCAGTTATTTTAACATTATTGCTTTCATATTAGACAACTTCATCCAAACATTTAAAAATTGTTACTGGTCTCTATGTCTACATTGAGATTTTCTGGTCTCAGAATCTGGTTTTCATTAAAGCATCCCACCTTCAATACTGGACTTATTCTCCACGTTAAAATGCAAAATAGCTTAAAACTGGACAACTATATCAACTTCATTTAACAATGTTACTTAAAAATAAGTGATGATACTTTAATTTATAAATACTCGAGGGACATGAACACACAGTTCTCATAGGAAATCTAAGACAGCTATACTCACATGAAATATACTCCAAATCATGAATAATTAGAGAAATACAAATTAAACCAACTCTTTTGATCCATCTTATACTCATCAAATTGACACAACTGACAAAAAAGAGGAGCAAGTATTAGAAAGATTGTGGGAAAAGAAGCACATTGATGTAGGTGGTGGTGCTGTGTGAATTGGTACATCCATTATGGAAAGCAATTTGGAACTTTGCACAAATAGTTACTAAACTGTACATATCCTTCAACCCAGCAATACCACTATTAGGTCTATATCCCAAAATATTTTTTTAAAAAGAGGAACATATCACAATAATACAAACAATTTCTTATATACTATAATACAGTATAATTTTGTGTGGCAGCACAAAGTAACGCAAAGATACGTCGGTTCAGGAGAGGGTGAATAAATTATGGTGTATAAAACATAATGGAATACTATTGTGCTATAAGAAATCAAGAAAGGGAGGCAGAGCCAAGATGGAGGAGTAAAAGCAGTGACTTGCTTGAACTCTCCCCCAAACCCCTCCAAATACCTATAAAAATGGCTCTATACAAATTCCAGAGTGGCAGAACCCATGAAAAGACAGAGTGAAACAAATTTCCAGCCCAAGACAACCTGGATGGTTGATGGGAAAGGTATATTGCACTGGGCTGGAAGAAGAGCACAGTTCAGCTTGGGCATGCAGTCAAAGACCAGGCCTCAGTGAACCTGGAGCAGGCCTCAGGGGACTGAATCACAGGCAGCTGTGGTGGTTTCCAGACTTCTCAACCCACAAATGCCAAAGACAACTTATAAGGTCAATAGGAAAGGTCTGTGACCCCGCAGTGAGAGAGAAGCTTGGTCCCGGTCCCAGTCCCAGTCCTGGCATGGCCCTGGGGCAGTGGCTGCTTCCAGAGCTTCCTACTCACTGACTGAGGGGTAATCAAGTGGCTGATCAGAATGGGGTGCTTTGCTTTTGCTGAGGCAGGATTCTTTTGCTTTGCCCGTGCTTGGATCTGGGTCACAGTTCTGGATGGCAATCCTCGTGGGAGGAGGAGTACTGGTGAGGTAGAGCTTATAGTGGAGATGAATAGGGAATCTCCTCACAGTTCCAAAGCAGAAAAGAGTGCTTATGGTCACTTATACACCAGAGCACAGGCCAGGAAAGAAGTAAACACCTTGCCCTTAATTGTACCATCTTGGAAGAACTGAAATTTTACAGATCGCTAGAAGTATCTCTGAAAACAGCTGCACAAAACCCCCAAAGCTTGGGACAGTACATTCTCCACACGGGAAGCAGACCTCTACCTAAACAAAGAGTTTAAAACTCAAGTAATTCGCCAGGATCATGAGCAAACTGCACAAAAAAAAAAGGCAGACCACAGAATCTTTCTTTGGTGGCAAAGAAGATCAAAACATACAACCTGAAGAAGACAACAAAGTCAAAGCTCCTACATCCAAAGGCTCCAAGAAAAATATCAATCAGTCCCAGGCCATGGAAGGGCTCAAAGAGGATTCTGAGAAGCAAATAAGAGAAGTAGAGGAAAAACTGGGAAGAGAAATGAGAGTGATACAAGAAAATCATGAAAAACTAATCAACAGCTTGCTAAAGGAGATCCAAAAAAATACTGACGAAAATAACACCTTAAAAAATAGCCTAACCCATATGGCAAAAGAGGTCCAAAAAGCCAATGAGGAGAAGCATGCCTTAAAAAGCAAAATTGGCCAAATGGAAAAGGAAATCCAAAACCTCACTGAAGAAAATACTCCCTTAAAAATTAGAATGGAGCAATTGAAAGCCAGTGACTTTATGAGAAATCAAGACATTGTAAAACAAAACCAAAAGAATGAAACAATAGAAGACAATGTGAAATATCTCACTGGAAAAACAACTGATCTGGAAAATAGATCCAGGAGAGGTAATATATAAAAATTATTGGACTATCTGAAAACCATGATCATAAAAAGAACCTAGACATCATCTTTCAAGAAATTACTGCCCTGATATTCTAGAACCAGAGGGTAAAATAAAAATTGAAAGAATCCACCGAGCACCTCCTGAAAGAGATCTCCAAAGGAAAACTCCTAGGAATATTGTAGCCAAATTCCAGAATTCCCAGGTCAAGGAGAAAATATTGCAAGCAGCCAGAAAGAAACAATTCAACTACTGTGGAAATACAATCAGGATTTAGCAGCTTCCACATTAAGGGACCACAGGACTTGGAATATGATATTTTGGAGGGCAAATGAGATAGGATTGCAGCTGACAATCACCTACCCAGCAAAACTCAGTATAATCCTTCAGGGGAAAAAAATGAACAGTGAAATAGAGGACTTTCAAGCATTCTTGATGAAAAGACCTGAGCTGAATAGAAAATTTGATTTTCAAATACAAAACTCAAGAGAAGTATGAAGAGGTAAACAGGAAAGAGAAATCATGAGACTTATTAAGGTTGAACTGTTTACATTTCTACATGAAAAGATGTTATTTGTAACTCATGAGACCTTTGTCAGTATTAGGATAGTTAGAGGGGAAAAAATTATATGTAAGGTAGATTGGTAGATAGAGGACACAGGGGGAGTTGAAGATGAAGGGGTGGTATCTGGAGAATAAAATTAAGGGGTGAGAGAGGATTATACTGGGAGAAGGAGAAAGGGAGAGGTAGAATCGGGTAAATTATCTCACATAAAACAGACAAGAAAAGGCTTTTACTGAGGAGGAGAAATGGGGGGAAAGTAAGAGGGAATGAGTGAATCTTATTCTCATTGGATTTGGCTTAAGGAAGGCATAACATACACACATACATCGTCTATGGAAAGCTATCTTACCCTACAGGAAAACAGAGGGGAAGGGGATAAGAGAGCAGGGAATGATAGAGGGGAAGACAGATTGGGGGAGGGGATAATCAGAAGCAAACATTTCTGACGAGGGATAGGGTCAAAAGAGAATAAATAAACTGGGGGGAGGGAGACGAGATAGGATACAGGGAAATATAGTTAGTTTTCCACAGCATGACTACTATGGAAGTGTTTTGCACAACTATACAAATATAACCTGTATGGAGTGACTTACCTTCTCAATGAAGGTGGGTGGGGAGGGAGGAAGGGAGAAAATTTGGAACCCAAAGTTTTGAAAACAAATGTTAAAAAAAAAACTTTTCACATGCAACTGGGAAATAAGATATACAGGCAATGGGGTATAGAAATCTATCCTGCCATACAGGAAAATAGAAGAGGAAGGGGATAAGAGAAGGAGGGGAGATAGAAGGGAGGACAGATTAGGGAAAAGGGTATTCAGAATGCATGCTCTCTTGATTTGGGGGACAGACAAGATGGAGAGAAAATCTGGAACTCAAAATCTTGTGGAAGTGAATGTTGAAAACTATAAATAAACAAACAAACAAATGGATAAATGAATGAATGAATAAACAGAAGAGCAAATAAATAGATAAATAAATAAATGAGTGAATAAATAAATAAGTAAATAAGTGAATAAACAGGCAGGTAGATAGATAAATGAATGAATGAATGAATGAATGAATAAATAAACCAAAATAAATAAATAAAAAAAAGAAATCAAGAAAGAAATGGTTTCAGAGAAATCAAGGAAGATTTCTATAAAATGATACATAGGGAAATGAGCAGAAGCAGCAAAAAAATGTGCTGTAATATCACTATTGTAAAATGGAACAATTTTGAAAGACAGAAAAGCTCTGACCAATACAAAGATCATTATCCTAGAGAAACAACGAAAAGGAATGCTATCTATATCCTGACAGAAGTGGTAGCTGAAATATACATTTTTTGATGTGGTCAGTGTGGATTGTTTTGTTTGATGATGATTACTTGTTACAATGGTTTTGTTTATCTCCCCCATACCCCACACCACCACCCTAGTGAGGGAGAACATTTGAGAAGTAGAAAAAAATTCTTTGTAGTTGAAAAAAAAATTCAATTTAAAAAAAGGAGTTTGTATTAATATGAGTCAAATAAAATGGATTCTGATATAACAAATACTATTTTAAGGCTAAATAATTAACAAAATTATTAACCTAGAAGTCTAAGATCTCACTGCTAATTCCTGTGAAACCAAGGTTAAAATATTTATATTATGAGACTTAGTTGCAATGTTTTCATCATAAAGTAATTAACAAAAAGCTAGATGAACATACCAAGGAAACCATTTTAAATGGTGTTAAAATTATTTAGAAGGTCCTAAAATCTATCTGAATTTACATAATTTATTATTTGAATATAGGTTCCCACATAGTAAAATGTAAATGTCATCTTAATAATACCCAGAGACTTCTGAGCTTATAAAAACTGATTTTTAATAAAATGTCAATAGAATGAAAGCAATTAACTACAGGAAAAGATTTAAACAATAAAACCATATATAAATGAGCAAGCAAAGCTACAATATCCAGCAACTGAGTGACCACCCAAGCATAGAACAGTTCAGAAACAAGAAATGTGCTTCCTACAACAATCTGTTAAAAAAAAAATTAAAGTTCTGACCACACACGGTTTGTGTGGCAGGAAAAAAAAATCAGAGAACAGTCTAAAAATTACGGAAATGTATAAATTTTATAGAACAGGAAAATGCCCTGACTGATAGCATTGAGAAAGGGAACATACTGAGAGCATGGTATAAAAAGTCAACATTCTCAGGATGAAAAAAAATTCTGCTACATAATCTCTTTATTTGACGATTAATTCAAGGTCATTACTTTTTAGCATAAAAAATAAGTAAGCACTAGACATCTGTTCATGCCACTTGAGCCATATTAAAAGAACCACTAACATTATTCCTTTAATGCCATTTACAAATTAGGTGAAAAAACTGATTTGTAAAACATAGTCAGTAGATACAAAGTATCATTTGGCAAAAATAAAGCACCTAATAATAATTCATAAAAAAGATATGCAAAACAGCACATGTAAATTCAATTTCAAGATGTTACAATATATCCAAGTAACAAAGGTTTTAACAAATACTAGGAAAAATAAGAACTATTGAAAATATTTTAGTGAAAACTTTTTATAAAACTACATTTTCACATTCTAGCCAATTCACACAATGTTTTACTATTTCTTTTCCCATGCAATTGAGAAAAAACTAGAGATATACCAGTAATTATTTTCTGGCTCAATTCTTCTACTATAACAAAACTGGATCCATTGTAAAATGATGACGACTGCTTCTAATGTTCTTTTTTCCCTTTTTTTCCAAAAAGACAAATATAACAGATATTTAAACTAAGCTGTAATATTTTTTTAAATTGAAAGATATATTTTCTTTAATGAGTTTCACTAAAATATATCACAGTTTTGCCAAAAGAGCCACAATTGAATGCTATTAGTAACAAGAAAACATCTACTGACCTGTTTACATTGGAAGGTTACAGTGAGCCATTCACAAAACATGTTCTCAAAACAAAAAGAATATACCATACATGACAAATACTTTCTCAAAATGAAAAACTGCCACTTCAAAAATGTAACAAAACTACTGAGACAAATATGAAAGTAATTCTTATCTATATATCCAAATGGCACTTCAACAATTCATCTCAAACACTCAACTATATACTATTTATGAAATATGGTGCTAAAACACTAAGGATGGAAAAATGAAATAATGAAAGCATCCCTGGTCCTCAAGAAGCTCAAAATCACATGAGCAGATAAGAAATTATACCCCAGTAATGTGGATCATTTACATAGAAAAATAAAATTACTAAGCAATTACCAGGCTATCAACTTTAGAAAAATACTTCTCTGCTTTTTATGTATTTTACTAAAAGTTTACAAAAAACAAAGCAACCAAATAAGCATTGCCATTGAAATCAATGAACAAAAGTCCAAAAAATATTACTTCACTATGATATTCTAGAATCCAACCCAGCACAATAAGTTTATATTTCTGCATGTGAACAACATGGGCGACTAGACATATTCACCACTCCTCACTAACTCTCAAAATCTCCCCAGAAGAAGAATTATGCATGAGAGGAGGAGCAAAATCACAGCTTTCTTTTTAGGCAAAAACACCACAAACCCTAACAGTCAGTCTTAGAGTTAACAGCATTAACAGCAGAGGACACTGACACCTAACATGTTCACTAACTACTCCTTCTGATAGTTCTCATACACTAGCAGGGAATACAACCTGATCCACCTAACTGGATATACTCAGCAATTAGCCACCTGCTGAAATTCTCTGCTGCTACACACACTCTGCCTATGCCCTCAATCTACCATTCAGTGACAACAAACCTCGAATTTGCCCTATCACTCATAAAGAAGGAAGAAGAAAGCTTAGGAAGGTAGGAGAGTATTCTACCTGGAGTGGTAGCACTCAGCCAGAAAAGTAAATAACAGAGGGAATTGGGAGGGAGTACCAGAATGTGAGGTTGCACTGGGCCTGAAGGAAAGAAGAATGACATCTAGCTGGAACTAGTCCTGGGGTACTTAGAAAACATTTTGCACAGGGACTGAAGAGGGTGAAAAGTGAATTCCCTGATGTGATACAAGGCTGACAGCTTTGAGGTTCAACCCCCAGGAGCCACAATCAAAGGAAACAGAGTCAGAAAGTGATTGATAGAAGAATATAATAAACAAAGACTACCAGTAACAATCTCAAGAGGAAGAAAGCTCAGTTAAAAATCTACAGCACAAATAGACAATTCTGCAGGAAAATATTAAAACAGAAGGGAAGATGGCCACCAAGATATCTAAATCACTATCAACATCTTTAAATAAATATTGAAAGAAAAATAAAACTGAACAACCAATGAAACAGAGAACTCTGTGGGTTGAAAAGAGAGCAAAATGTTCCAAAAGAGTTCAAGAAATAGGGGCCTTGAAAGAAATTAAAAAATGATAAATGCCAGCACAGCAGAAATTACCAGAATAGAAAAACAAAAACTCAGATGTTGAGTCTCTCCCCACGAAAAAAAAAAATAGAGACAAAACCTTATTGGGAATATGTTAAAATGAAGAATAATCTGGAAGAGCAAAAAGCAAGACAAATACAATTATCTCTACAAAGATAAGTACATTTAACTCAAAGACAGCAAATATAAAGACAATTTAAGGATAAGAGTTTCCCTCCCCAGAATAGAAAAAGTGAAAAATCCTAAACACCATAATGCAAGAAATAATGGAAGAATACCGAACAGAAATTCTAAATACATAAAATCAAGCACCAATCTAAAGAATCCACAGATGACATAAATATTTCATTATTCATTCTCTAGCTGGCATGAACTATTGCTGTTTTCAGCCTGGAAAACAAACTATAGATGTTCAGAGTTATGACAGAAGTCATGTCTACCACCATACTTGTTTTAATTCAAAAAGGCTTTAACAAAAAATGAATTCCAATAGACACTCCTATAATTAAGTATATATTATGTTAGGAAGTGTTTATAGGTGTGATTATGTTAGGGTGAGAGGGAAGGACATAGAGTACTAAATGACAGATTTAGTTTTTATACTTGAGATTTTCTTCCAAGTTTCAGATCTAATTCTCAGGGACCTTTGATCAAGTTGAAAAGGACTAGACATCTGATAGAGCCCTAAATCAGTGTTTCAGGGTCTCCCATGGCTTTTCCATGGCCAAAAGTCACTTAATGCCAGTTGCCACAATGCAATGTTATTCATCTCTTGTCCTTCCACCTTATGCTGAACTCAGGTCCTTTGACCTATAACTCAGGTCCTTTGACCTATCCCAATTCTACCACTGCATGTGCTTCACTTTTCCTTCATTTGACTCTACACCCAAGGTAGATCCCACAGAATATCTTAACAATTTAGCACAGTGCTTGGCATGAGCGCTTAATAAACGTTTTTTCATTAAATTTATTTATTCATTCATTCAACTTCTATTACTCTTAGCCTTTTCCATGATTCATGAATCTTCATCCCTGTGCATGTTTCCCCTACTGCTGTTCCACAACAGTATAAATAGACAAAATCCCTGAATTAAGGTGATTTTACCAACCACATGTTTATGGGGTGAAGCCATAGCTGTACTGAAAAGCTTCCACTTTCTGTTTGATTCTCTCATTTCTCAAAGCAATTCTTTCAGATCTTTTCTCTGGATAGCAGATAGCTACTTCATAAACAAGACTGAGGCCATTCAACCTGAATTCCCTCTGCTCTCATTCTTCCATTTCTGAAAGCTTTATATAAGCCTACCCTCTCACCTCGAGAAACACACATGATGTACTGGCAAAAACTTTGGATTTGGAGTGATAGGAATCTGGTTAAACTCTTGGCCATGGTATCTACATGATGTTGGGTAAATCATAAAACATCAATAAATGGATAAATGATTTAGACATTAAAGGTGACATTAATTAGAGGAGCACGGAAAAATGCATCTGTCATATCTATGGAAAAAGAGTTTAAGACCAACCTAGAGAGAGAGAGGATCATATGAAATAAAATGAATGATTTTGATTACATGAAATTTAAAAGCCTTGGCATGCCCGTGCACGCGCACACACACACACACACACACACACACACACACACACACACACACCCCAATGCAGCCACAGCCAAAAGGAAAGAAAGGAAGGAAACAAGAAATGGGGGGGGGGATGGATGTGTAGGGGGTGGAGCCAAGATGGCAGAGAGAAGACAGGAGCTGCCTGAACTCTCCCTAGTTTCCTTAGAAATCAATATTAAATCAAGCCTCTAAAAGAATTCTGGAGCAACAGAACCAACAAAAAGACAGAGGGAAACATTTTTCCAGACCAAGAAAACTTACAAAGAATACAGGAAAGGTTTGTCTCCCTTGGGTAAAAGGGGAGCATAGCCCAATGAAGGCAGCACATAGGCAAGCCAGGGAGAGGCTCTTAGCCACAGTACAGATCAGCCACCAAGGCCCTGAGGTCCTGGCTCAGCAGACCAGTGGCACAGCAGGCCAGCTGTGAGGCCCCCAGCCCCAGCACAGCAGCCAAACTGCCAGCATCAGAACCCAGGACACAACAGGCATAATTAGGCCGGGCAACCCCTGCACAGTCAGCAAGCCACCAGTCCTAGAGGTCCCAGTGGAGAAAGCCAGTGACCAGGCTCCTGACCACCAGTATAAGAAGCCTAGGACAGTGACCCCTGTACCTGCCTAACCATAGAAAGCTTCTATGGCAACAGTGAAGATCAAAACAACCTCAGAAGAGGACAGCAATGTCAAAATGTCTACATGCAAAGCCCTCAAAGGGGGGTATGAATTGGTCTCAAACCAAATTGTCCTCTTGGAAGACCTCAAAAAGGATTTTAACAATCAAGTAAGAGAGGGAGAAGAGAAACTGAGAGAAGAAATGAGAGTTATATAAAAGAATTATGAAAAAAATGTCAACAGCTTGGAAAAGGAAGCACAAAAATTGATGGAAGAAAACAACTCCTTAAAAAGTGGAACTGGCCAAACGGAAAAGGAGGTACAAAAGCTAACTGAGGAAAATAATTTCTTAAAAATTAGAATGAGCAAGTGGAAGCTACTGACTCTGTGAGACATTAAGAATCAGTAAAAACAAAATCAAAAGAATGAAAAACTAGATAAAAATGTAAAATACCTCACTGGAAACACAGCTGTCCTGGAAAATAGATCCGGGAGAGATAATTTAAGAATTATTTATTAGACTACCTGAAAGACATGACCAAAAAAAGAGCCTGGACAGCATCTTTCAAGAAATTATCAAGGAAAACTGCCCTGATAGCCTAGAATCAGAAGGTAAATTACTCATTGAAAGAATAGCACCAATCACTTCCTGAAAGAGATCCCAAAATGAAAACTCTAAGGAATATTGTAGTCAAATTCCAGAACTATCAGATCAAGGACAAAATACTATGAGCGTCTAGAAAGAAACAATTCAAATATCAAAGAACCACAATCAGGATTATACAGGACTTAGCAGCTTCTATTTTAAAGGATTGGAGAGCTTGGAATGATATTACAGAAGGCAAAAGAGTCTGGATTGCAACCAAGAATCAACTACTAAGCAAAACTGAGCTAATCTTTCAGGGGAAAAGGTGGGCATTTAATGAAACAGGGGACTTTCAAAGTTTCAACTCAAAGACGGGATCCAAACAGAAAATTTGATCTTCAAATACAAGATTAAAGAGAAGCATAAAAAAGTAAACAATAAAGAAAAAGCAAAAACAAACATGGTATTTAATAAGGTTAAACTGTTTACATCTCTACATGGGAAGACGCTACTTGTAACTCTCCTTTTAAAATTATTTATTTATTTATTTTTAGTTTTCAATGTTCACTTCCATGAGATTTTGGTTTTCAATTTTCTCCACTATCCTTTCCTTCCCCCTCCCCAAGATAGCATACAATCTGCTATAGGCTCTACTTATAAATTCATATTAAATATATTTTCACATTAGTCATGATGTAAAGAAGAATTAGAACTAATAGGAGGAACCACAAAAATAAGAACAAAACAAAACAACAAAAGAAAAGGACAGCAAATAGTATGCTTCCATCTGCATTCAGATCCAAAGTTCTTTCTCTGGATATGGATAGCATTTTTCATCATAAGTCTTCTGGAGTTGTCTCAGATTCTTGAACTGCCGAGAACAGAAATCTATCAAGAAGTCTATCAAAGGGGCAGCTAGGTGGCGCAGTGGATAGAGCACCGGCCCTGAAGTCAGGAGTACCTGAGTTCAAATCCAGCCTCAGGCCAAACACTTGACACTTATTAGCTGTGTGACCCTGGGCAAGTCACTTAGCCCCAATTGCCTCCCCCCCCCAAAAAAGTCTATCAAGGTCTGTCATCGCACAATGTGGCTATTACTGTGTACAACATTCTCCTGATTCTTCTCATTTCAGTCAACATCAGACCATACAAATCTTTCCTGGTTTTTCTGAAGTCCACCTGCTCATCATTTCTTACAGTACAATAGTATTCTATTACATTCACATACCATAACTTGTTCAGCCATTCCCCAATTGATGGACATCACCTCAATTTCCAATTCTTGGTTCCTATAAATATTTTTGTACATGTGGGTTCTTTTCCAATTTTAAGATCTCTTTGGAATACAGACCTAGAAGTGGTATTTCTGGGTCAAAGGGTATTCACAGTCTTATAGCCCTTTGGGCATAAATCCAATTGCTCTCCAGAATGATAGGATAAGTTCATAATTCCACCAACAATGCATTAGTGTTCCAATTTTCCCACATCTTCTCCAACATTTACCATTTTCCTGTTTTGTCATGTTAGCCAATCTGATAGGTATGAGGTGGTACCTTAGAGATGTTTTGATTTGCATTTCTCTAATCAATAGTGATTTAGATCATTTTTTCATATGACTATAGACAGCTTTAATTTCTTCCTCTGAAAACTGCCTGTTCATATCCTTTGACCATTTATCAATTGGGGAATGACTTATATTCTTACAAATTTAACTTAGTTCTCTATATATTTTAGAAATGAAGCCTTTATCAGAGACACTGGTTGTAAAAGTTATTTCCCAGCTTTCTGCTTCCCTTCTAATCTTGGTTGCATTGGCTTTTTTTATACAAAAACTTTTCGTGAAATGTAATCAAAGTCACTCATTTTGCATTTCGTAATGCTGTCTAGCTTTCATTTGTCTCCATAGATCTGACAGGTATACTATTCCTTGCTCTCCTAGTTTGTTTATAGTATCAGTCTTTATATCTAAATCATGTACCCATTTTGACTTTATTTTGGTATAGGGTGTAAGATGTTGGTCTATGCCTAGTTTCTGCTACGTTATTTTCAAGTTTTCCCAGCAGTTTTTGTTAAATAGTGAGTTCTTATCCCAGAAGCTGGAATCTTTGGATTTATCAAATAGTGGATTACCATAGTCATTGACTATTGTGTCTTGTGTACCTAACCAATGATCACCACTCTATTTCTTAGCCAGTACCAAGTAGTTTTGATGATTACTGCTTTATAATACAATTTAAGATTTGGTACAACTAGGCCACCTTCCCTTGCATTTCTTTTCATTAATTCCTTTGATATTCTGGACTTTTTGTTCCTGCCAGATGAATTGTTACTGTTTTTTCTAGCTCTATAAAACAAATTTTTGGTAGTTTGGTTGGTATGGCACTGAATAAGTAATTCAATTTAGGTAGAATTGTCATTTTTATTATATTAGCTCAGCCTACCCATGAGCAACTGATGTTTTTCCAATTATTTAGATCTGACTTCATTTGTGTGAGAAGTGTTTTGCAACTGTGTTCATATAATTCCTGGGTTTGTTTTGGCAGGTAGACTCCCAAATATTTTATAATGTCTACCGTAACTTTAAATGGAATTTCTCTTTCTATCTCTTGCTTTTTGGGCTTTGTTAGTTATCTATAGGAATGCCAACATTTATGTGGGTTTATTTTATATACTGCAACTTTGCTAAAGTTATTATTTCAAGTAATTTTTTACTTGGTTCTATAGGATTCCGTAAGTATACTATCACATCATCTGCAAAGAGCGATATCTTTGTTTCTTCTTTGCCTATTCTAACTCCTTCAATTTCTGTTTCTTCTCTTATTGCTAAAGTTAATGTTTCTAATTCAGTATTGAATAACCATGGTGATAATGAACATCTTTGTTTCACCCCAGATCTTACTGGAAATGCTTCTAGCTTATCCCCATTACATATAATGCTTGCTGATGGTTTTAGATGGACACTATCTACCATTTTAAGGAAGACTCCATTTATTCCTATGCTCTCTAGTGTTTTTAATAGGAATGGGTGTTGTATTCTGTCAAATGCTTTTTCTGCATCTATTGAGATAAACATATAATTTCTGTTACTTTTGTTGTTGATATGATCAGTTATGCTGATGTTTTCCTAATATTGAACCAGCCCTGCATTCCTGGTATAAATCCTACCTGATCACAGTGCATTATCCTCAAATAAGTAGCTGTAATCTCTTTGCTAATATTTTACTTTAAATTTTTGCATCTATATTCATTAGGGAAATTGGTCTATAATTTTCTTTCTCTGTTGTGATTCTTATTTATCAGCACCATATTTGTATCATAAAAAGAATTTGGTAGGACACCTTCTTTGCCTATTTTCCCAAAGAGTTTATGTAATATTGGAATTA
Source organism: Phascolarctos cinereus (assembly GCF_003287225.1). Classification (NCBI taxonomy): domain Eukaryota; kingdom Metazoa; phylum Chordata; class Mammalia; order Diprotodontia; family Phascolarctidae; genus Phascolarctos; species Phascolarctos cinereus. The sequence continues at coordinate 227,220,602 of NW_027555958.1, read as the reverse complement.
GTTGTTCCTTAAATGTTTGAGGGAATTCATTTATAAATCCATCTGGCCCTGAAGAGTTTTTCTTAGGGAGTTCATTAATGGCTTGTTTAATTTCTTTTTTTTCTGAAATGGGGTTATTTAAGTATTTTATTTCCTCTTCCATTAATCTGGTCAATTTATATTTTTGTAAAAATTCATCCATTTCACTAAGATTGTCAAATTCATTGGCATACAGTTGGGCAAAATAGCTCCTGACTATAGTTTTGATTTCTTCTTCATTGGTGGTGAATTCACCCTTTTCCTTTTTGATGCTGATAATTTGGTTTTCTTTCTTTTTTTAATCATAATTTGATTAATTATCAAAGGCTTATTTATTTTATTGGTTTTTTCATAAAACCAGTTCTTAATTTTATTTATCAGTTCAATAGTTTTCTTAATTTCAATCTTATTAATCTCTTCTTTGATTTTCAGAATTTCTAATTTGGTATTTAGTTGGGATCTTTAATTTGTTCTTTTTCTAGCTTTTTTAGTTGCATGCCCAAGTCATTGATCTCTTCTTTCTCTATTTTATTCACGCACTTAGAGATATCAAGCCTCCCCTAAGAACTGCTTTCACTACATCTCATGAGTTTTGGTATATTGTCTCATTATTGTCATTCTCTTGGATGAAGTTTTTGATTGTTTCTATGATTTACTGTTTCAATCATTCATTCTTTAGGATTAGATTATTTAGTTTCCAATTAATTTTCAGTCTATCTTTCCATGGCCCTTTATAACATGTAATTTTTATTGCACCATGATCTAAAAAGGATACATTTAATATTTCTGCCTTTCTGCATTGGATTGTGAGGTTTTTATGTCCTAATACATGGTCAATTTGAGTTAAAGAATCTCAAAAAAATGTTTCCTCAAAAACCAAGTTATTTTATTTCTCTTGCACACATTTACAAAGGAATCATTACTCATTACTGATTTTATGAAAGACTTTGGACTACCAGGAGATTAAGATATTAATTTCATTTTGGCATTGCTTATTAACATACAGTTTTATGCACAAATAAATATACAACTTGTATGTAAGTCCAGTTACCCAGTTTTTATCAACCAATATGCTTATGCAAATACAGAAGCAGGCTTTGAAAATCTGACCCTTTAGGCTAATTCTTTGAGATAAAAGTCAAGAAACATAAAGTTAATAACACAAAAGTAAAACAAGCCTGAACATTTCCTTCTAAAACAAAGATGATTAAAGCAATGTAATTAAGTTTTTATAAACCAACTTTCAGTATTGTTCATTTAGACTTCAAAAATATCACAAGTAAAACAATTAGTCAATGAAAAAAGACACTCCATCTCTGGGCTCCAAGCATTCGCTCCAGCTGTCCCCTATGCCTGGAACATTCTTCCTCCTCCTCTGAGACTACTGACCGCCCTGGCTTCCTTTAAGTATTAACTAAAATCTCACTTTCTGCAGAAAGCCTTCCCTAATCCCTCTCAATAATAGTGTTTTCCTTCTATTCAGTCATTTCAGTGATGTTTGACTCTTGGAGACCCCATTTGGGGTTTTCTTGGTAAAGATACTGGAGTGGTTTGCCATTTCCTTCTCTAGCTCATTTTACAGATGAGGAACTGAGACAAAAAGGGTTAAGTGACTTGTCTATAGTCACAGAGCTAGTTGATTTTAAGATATCTATTGGACATCCAGCTTGAGATATTTAGTAGGCAGTTGGAAATCCGAGTTTGGAGGTCAGCAGAAAGGTTAGGGCTAGATAAGAAGATCTGGGAATCATCAGCATAGAGAGGATATTTGAAAGGAAAAAAAAGCATTTATAGCTTGTAGAACATACAAAAAGTTGGCCCATGAGTTACATTTTGCTAGTCCCTGGTACAGAGAGAGAAGAAGACCAAGTACAGATTGAGCATGACCTAGATAAATATCTAGCAAAGAAGACCAAGAAGCAGTAGTCAGACAGACAGAAAGAGAGCCAGAAGGGATTAGTGTCATGAAAACCTAGTCAGAAGAGGGCATTAAGGAAGAGAAGGCAATCAACAGTGCCAAAGGCTACAGAGAGGTCAAGAAGGATGACCACTGGGAGGGATGCAGAGTCAAGATGGCAGATCAAGAGAAAATACTACAGCCTAGCTACCCACTAAATCTCCTCAACAAATATCTAGAAAACACCAGACTAAATTTGGATCAGGAAAGCCAAGTAAGAATCACAGTGAGTCATGTTTCCAGCTGAGGGAGACAGAGCAGATACAGGGCAAGAGGTCTGACCAGAAGCACTTTATGCAGAGAATACTAGAACCCAGAGACTACAGGAGAGCTGAGAGTGAGCATAAGGGCGAGAAATAGTGGTAAACAGTGTGATCCCAAGGGATTCTTCAACTAAGATACGGCACAGGAACAGGTACAGTCTGGTAGCTCTGTCACCCACTAGGTGGGTTCTGGGTCAAAATCCAGGGTGGAGAGGAAAGGTCACAAGCTGTATGCTGAGCAAGAAACAAGTTTACAAAGTAGAATAGTTGTGTGGCTTTGATCTGAAGAGAAGGAAAGGTACTCAGTAGCAGCCTTGAGTACAGTGTGGTTGTCATTGCCATTGCTGTTTGTGCTTCATTCTTGAAGAGGACCATGACATCTGGAAGGTGATGCCATGACTTGCAAGTGAACTGGATTTAAGTAAGGGTGGGCTGTGCAAAGTCACCAGCCTCATTTTCTCCTCTGGAGCCATCTGGGTCCAGTGGCAAGAAACAGATCAGGATGACTGAAGATGGCCTCAGATGTTAAGGCTAGGTAAGAAATGAGGCAAAGAATGGCCTCTTTGGCCACTAGCCCCCAAAAAAAAATCAATCTGGGAGAGGAAGACCCTCAGGGTTTACAGAAACAACTGCTATTTATACTCACTTTGAGCCATCAGAGCTCAAACAATGACCAAGTTGGCCAATAAATGAAAGCCAGAGTGATTTGGGTTTAAGGCATGATCCTTAAGAAAGAAATGTAGCCAGTAAACCCCAAGTTATCTTGAGAGGTTTCAGTGATCTAAATTTATATTCCTTTGGGTAGAACACCCACAGGTAAGGGTACGATACCCAATGTGTACAAAAGGAGAGGGAAAGGGAGAGGAAAGGGAAGGAGAACCTGAAGCAGAACATCTGGGGTAGCAGTCTCAGGCCAAAGGGAGGCTACTGTTCAGTTGTTCTAAACCTACAGAGCCTTCTAGCAGGCTTACAGTGGCACTGTCCAGCAGCAGCAGTAGTCAACTGAAACTCCCAGGCAGAGATAAGTTGACAGACCCATATCTAGGTCAGGAACATACGGGGCTCAGACCAGGAGGTCAGTGAGCAGAACCAGATCACATCACTCTGAGAGCACTCAAAGCTTACAGACCACCAGTCTGAGCTATGAAAGCAGCAGGAGGTAGAGGACAGTAACTCAGACCAGATCTCCTTTCCAAGTGTCAGAGCCCTATACTGACATAAATTTCAAAGTGAAGAATTCAAGGCCAAAAGAATGAGCAAACAATGGTGACAGGGAAGCTCAAGGCACAAACCTAAAAGAGACTGACTCAAAAACATCTATAAAGCAAACCTCAGAAAAAAATATAGCTTAGACACAAGGCCAACAAGAATTACTAGAAGAGCTAAAGCAAGACTTAAAAAAAAGAGCTAAAGTTAATTTAAATCTCAAAGAGAATGACAAAAGAAAAAATAGGAACAGAAGTCAAAGGGCGAAAAAAGAAAGATGAAGAGAGAATTGATAACTTAAAATAAGAACGTCAAACCTTCACCCAATAAAATAACTGCATAAGAATAAGAACTGACCAAATGAAAGCTAATGAATACATGAGACATCAAGAAATAATAATATAAAATCAAAAGAAAGGAAGAGATAATGATGATAGTGAAGATAAGTTGATGACCATGAAGATAAGGCATCTTAAAGGAAAAAAAACAACATGTCCTGGTGAAAAATTTATGGATCATTCATTCTATGAAAGCCATAAACAAAAAAGGAGGAGAGGCACCATTTTTCAAGATATAATAAAAAAAATTCCCCAGATATCTTAGAATCACAGGCCAAATCAGAAACTGAAAGACTCCAATAGTCAACTCCTGAAACTCCAAAAGGAAAACTCCTAAGAATAATATAGCCAAAGTTTAGAGCTCCGAAGTTAAGAGAAAAGTCCCACTGCCAGAAAGAATTTAAATACCAAAAAGCCACAGTTAGACTCACACAAGATTTAGCAGCCAACGCTTGAAAAGAGAAGAGAGACTGAAAGAGGAGTAAGTAGAGAGATTTGTTACAACCAAGAATAATTTACACAGAAAATATGAGCATGATCTGGGGTGGTGGATGGGAGGGAGGGATATATCTTTAATGAAACAGAGGATTTCAAACATTCCTGATGAAAAGACTAGAGCTCAGTAGAAAATGTGATATACAGAGAACTCAAGAGGAATATTTAAAAGATAAACATAAGTAGTCACAAGATATAAAATGAGATTTAATAGTACATTCTTATATGGAGAGATGATACATGTAGCCCCTCAAAACTCTATAATGATCAGGGGTTATAGTGTCTAAAAAGACATTGAGAATTAGGCCTGAGAGTTATTCTACTAGATTATGTTCAATCTCAAAAGAATGGAAAGGATGGGAAAGCAAAATACCCTAAAAGAGAGGAAAAGGAGAGGAGAATAGGGGAAATTATCACATAAATACAATGTTTAAATAAAAGCCTACATAAGGAGAAGGCAGTGGGGGAAGGACAAAGGGAGATGTTAATACTTGAATCTCACTCACACCTGAACTAGCCAAAGTAGGGAAGAATACACATACTCATGCACAGCTGGGTAAAGAAATACATCTTACCCAAAAAGGAAATAGAAGGTACAGGACTTAAAGGAAAGGAGGAAAGGGGGATAAAAGAGAAGGTAGATTAAGGGAGGGATTAGTCAGAAGCAATATAAATTTTTACAGAGGGATAATGGAGAAAGACAAGGAAAAATATAAGAGATTAGGATGGAGGGAAATACAAAATTAATGTGTTAATGGGATAAACTAACCTCTAAAATGGAAGAGGATAGCAAAATGCATTAGGAAACCTGAATCCAACAATACGTTGTTTGCAAGAAACATACTTGAAACTGAAAAATACACAAAGTTCAAATAAAGGGCTGGAGCAGAACCAATTATGACTAAGCTGAAATAAAAAAGACAAAAGTAGCAATCATGATCTTAGACAAAGTAAAAGCAAAACCAGACCTAATTAGAAGAAATAAACAGGTAAACTACATTTTTCTCAAAGGTACCATAGACAATGAATTAATAGCAATATTGAACATAAATAAAATGACCTATCATATAAATTGTTAAAGAAAAAGTTAAATGAGTTACAGAGAGTAAGAGATAGTAATCACCCATAATACTGAGTGATCTCAATTTATCCCTCTCTAACCAAAAAGGAAATTAAGGACCTGAACAGAATGTTAGAAAAGTTAACCTGATAGACCTCTGAAACCACAGAACATACCTATTTTTCAGCTGTGCATGGCACCTTTACAAAAACTAGCCACATATTAGGGTACATAACCCTCACAAACAAATGCAGAAAAATAGAAATATTAATGAATATGATAAAAATTATACTTAATAAAGGACTTTTAGAGCAAAGATTAAAAATTGGAAAATAACAATATTAAAGAAAGAGTGGGTAAAATAACAAATTATAGCAACAATCAATTATTTCATTAAAGAGAATGACATTAAGGAGATAACATATCAAAATTTGTGGGATGCAGCCCAAACAGTATTCTGGGGAAATTTCATCAATAAAAGGAGAGAAAAAAAATCAAACAATCAGACATATAATTTTTAAAAACTAGAAAATAAAAAAAATCAAAATTCTCCAATCAAATATCAAAATAGAAATCCTGAAAATCCAAGGAGAGATGAATGAAATTGAAAGAATAAAAAAAGAAGCTATTTTTTTTCAATGTAGATGTTCTGTGCCCTTCCTAGAATGCAAGCTTCATGAAGGACTTCATCAAATTTTGTATTTCCCTCCATCCTAATCTCTTAATTTTTCCTTGTCTTTTTCCATTATCCCTCTGTAAAAATTTATATTGCTTCTGACTAATCCCTCCCTTAATCTACCTTCTCTTTTATCCCCCTTTCCTCCTTTCCTTTAAGTCCTGTACCTTCTATTTCCTTTTTGGGTAAGATGTATTTCTTTACCCAACTGTGCATGAGTATCAAGTAGAGTATCTACCTGGCAAAGAACTCTAAACATAGTAGGAACTTAATAAATATGTAATGATTTAACCTGAAACTTCATTGAAAGTTCTTCCCAATTCAATGACTTTTTCAGAAAACAAAATTTGGTATCCAATGCTCCCACAATTAGCTAACTCCAACCAGTGATTTTAAGAAACTGTCAAGTATTTAAGAGTCAAAGCAAAATTAGAAAACTAAATAAAGCCTTTAAGCTTTTAGGTGCAAGATTAACTTTGTGGTCATACTTGGATTATCCTGAATTTACTTATTGGGAAAAATTTTATGATAATAAAAATAACATCTACTCTGAGCTTATTATGTGGAAATAGTTTTCAAAAGAAAACATTTTCTAAAAACTATTTTCAGGTGTATTTATTTCACACAATCACAAAGATGGAAGTGATCTCAGATGTCATCTAGACGGACCTTAAAGACCAGGAATAGACTTCATCAGGAACTCTGTTTATAATATCCCTAAAAAACTAGCTTTCCCTCTGACTCTCTCATAACAAAGAATTTTAAAACTATGCAGTGTAAAAATAAAATTCATTGTTAAAAACTATTTAATTTTATTTATATAATCCTCAAAACAAACATGCTACTTAAAGGCTCCAGTAAAAGAGAACTGATTAGTTAAAGAGTCAGTGCTCTCTCTTTTAGACAGATCTAATTGTTTAGCGTTTTCCTCACTGTAACTGAAACTTATCCTGGCAACTTCCACCCACTCCTCCCAGTTCTGCCCTCTATAGCCAAGCAAAATAAGACTTTCCCAAATGACAGCCTAAAATACTTGAAGACAGTTATAATGTCCAACACCTACATTCTCTCTTCTTCAGGTTTAACATTCCTAGTACTTGCAACCTAGCCTCAAATAGTAATCATCTTTAGGTCCTCACATTACACAGGTTGCCCACATTAGGACATACTCTATTTATCTACATTCTCCTTAAACTGCTGTGCCCAAAACTGAATGCAATACTCCAGATGTAGTCTAATCAAGAAAGAGTACAATGAAACCACCATTTTCTTCATTTTTCACACAGCCTTACTGGATGCAACCTAAGATCACATCAGCATTTTTAGCTACCAATTCTCATTGATGAATTAAATTTAGCTTCCAGGCCATTAAAACCGCCAGATCTAGTTCACACAAACTGTTATCTAGCCACACTGCTCCAAGCAAATACTCAGGCAGAAGTATTACAACCCAAGTACAAGACTAGATGCTTAACTTGGTTTAATGTCACTCTTTTAGGAAATAAGATTTATGTGTATATATTTCTTTTATGCTCTGAAACTACAAACAATGATATTGGTAAAAATATTGAGAAAAAGGATTGACTAGATGAACTTCGCAAGCAGGTATCTTGCAGCACTTAAAAAAATGTATCAGTCTGATATGATTGTATACTTAGAGAATCCTAAAAAATCAACTAAAAAAACCAAAATAATTAACAACTTTAGCAAAGTTGCAAGATATAAAATAAACCTACATAAATCATCAACATTTCTATATACTACCAACAAAGTCCAGCAGCAAGAGATAGAGAAATTCCATTTAAAAATGACTGTAGCAAATAGAAATTACTTGGGAGTCTAGCCTCCAAGGCAAACCCAGGAACTATATAAATACAATTACAAAACACTTTTCACACAAATAAAGTCAGATCTAAACAACTGGAAATATATCAACTGCTCATGGGTAGGCTAAGCCAATATGATAAAAATGACAATTCTAAAAATGACACCTCTAACCCCAAATTAATTTACCTAACAATCAAACTGCCAAAAATAAATATTCTATAGAGCTAAAAAAAATAGCAAAATTAATCTGGAAGAACAAAAACCAAGAATATCAAGGGAATCAATGAAAAAAATGTGAAAGAAGGCTAAGAAATAGAGTGGTGGATCAGTGGAATAGATTAGGTATGTGATACACAGTAGCAAATGGCCAGTGTTTATAAGTGTTTAAAAATTGGGACACTGATGAACTCTTGGTGGAGTTATGATCTGATCCAAACATTCTGGAGAACAATCAGGAACTATGCCGAAAGGGTGATAAAATGGTGCACACCCTTTGACCTAAGCAATATCACTACTAGGTGTGTATCCCAAAGAGATTTTAAAAACAAAAGGGAAAAAATAATTATAGCAGCTCATTTTGTGGTGACAAAGAATTAGAAATTGAGCAAATGTCCATCAGTTGGGAAGTTGCTGGAATATTATTGTACTGTAAGAAACAATGAGCAGGATGGTTCAGAAAAACCTGTAAAGACTTACATGAACTGATAAAAAGTGAAATGAGCAGAACCAGGAGAACACTGTACACATAACAGCAACATTGCACAATGATCAACTGTGGATGGCTTAGCTATTCTCAGCAGTACAATGATCCAAGACATTCTCAAAGGACTTATGATGAAAAATGCTATCCACCTCCAGAGAAAGAACAGATGGAGTCTCAATGCATATCAAAGCATACTATTTTTCCCTTTCTTTATTTGTTTGTGGGAGAGGGATGCTGTTGGTCTGTGTTTTCTTTCACAACATGACTAATATAAAAAATATGTTTTACATCATTGCACATGTATAACTGATAACAAATTGCTTACTGTCTCTTGGAGAGGGGAGGGGAGGCAGGCAGGGAGAAAACCTGGAATTCAAAAATTTTTAAAAACAAATGTTTAAAAATTGTTTTACATGCAACTGGGGAAAATAATATATTAAGTTTAAAAATGAATACATCAACAGCTAAAACAAATAGATAAATAAATAGATGAATGAGTGAATGAACGATGATGCGTCCATCTATGCATGGTACTCTAAGAAAACTGATTCACAAATCAGTTGTGATGGCGAGCATTTTCAACTTGAATAGATTTATACAACCAATCACGAATTCAGTAAGAAACCTAAATCAATTAAGTGGCATCATGTGCGCAAGCAAACTCTGAAAGCTTGACTTATTTGAGTGAGAAAGTCAAGAATTTTTCCATAAATCCAAATCTCTAAATCATTTCTTGATTTGCACAAAATGTAAGATTGAAATGTTCTTATTTCAAAACAATAAAACTTTTCTGGTGTGAGATGAAAATACAGAGCTACTTCAATATGCATTTCTATAAATTATTAATGATTTGGAGTAACTTTCACACTGTTGTTCAGAGGATAATATGCTTTCCAGTTGAAAGGGACTTTGGAAGCCAGCAAGGCCAATAATTCACTTTAAACATGAGGAAAACGTGGCAAAGATTGATTGAGTGACTTCCCTAGGGGAAACAGAGCTAATAAGTATCTAAGGCAGGTTCTGAATGCATTTCTTCTGAGTCAAGTCCAAAGCAATATTCAACCAAACCCTGCTGTTCATATCCTTTGACCATTTATCCACTGGAAAATGACTTTTGGTTTTACATATTTGTGTTAATTCTGTGTGTATCTTGAAAATCAAATTTTTATCAGATATATTTCATATAAAGATTTTTTTCCTAATTCACAAATTTTCATGAGAATATTCTCTGCTACTGTTCAATCCTTGTATGTATATCTTTTTCACTGCATATTAAAAAGATCTGTAATCACTCAAAGAAATTTGGTCTAATGATCCACACAGCAAAGATCAAATAAATGAAAAACAACTATTGTCCAGATTTCTGCATGCACATGGATAGAAAGCCTATAGTTTCTAACATTTTTTTTTTTGAGTCATAGATACCTTTGGCAGTTTGGTTAAGCCTATGGACCCCTTCTCAGAATAATATTTATTATTTATATTCATAACTCAGTCAATCAATAAACATTTAAGTGCCTCCTATGTTCGTTCAGGCACTTTCATAAGCCCTAGGGGTACAAAAAAAGGTAAAAAAAAATCCCTGCTCTCAAGAAGCTTACAGTCTAATGGAGAAAACAACATGCAACAACTATGTATAAATAAGCTATATACAGGATAAAGAAATGCCAAATTTCAGTTACGGATTAATAAAAATAAAGACATATATATACACATATATATGTATATTTTATTCCATCTAAGTTCCCAGGTGTGCTGAAATCTATTTATACACCCTTTGGGCTTCTGTGGACCCCAGATTAAGAACTTATCCATCAATATTTAAATATGGGACTGAGAGTACAGATGTGTAATAGGTTGGGCCCAGAGTTGAATAGGAGAAAGAAAGTGGGTTGGATTGCTTTTGGGAAATTGCAAAACTTCTTTACTGACCCCTAAACTTCCCATAAAAGCAAATATACATGCTTTTAATACAACTATGGCACAGTTCTGGGCCCAAAGTAAGCACTTAATAAATGCTCTATTTATCTAATATTCTCACGGTGTCACTATGTGACAGTAAGAGATTAAATACAATTGCCTACAAAGAATTAAAAAATAAGTTAAAAAATTAGTTAAGGGGGAGCTAGGTGGCACAGTGGATAAGGCACCAGCCCTGTAGCCAGGAGGACCTGAGTTCAAATATGGTCTCAGACCAGACACTTGACATTTATTAGCTGTGCAACCCAATTGCCTTGTCCAAAAAAAAAAAAGCCATTAAGTTTAAATAAATAAATGAATGAATGAATGAATGAATGAATGAATGAATGGATAGATAGATAGATAGATAGATAGATAGATAGATAGATAGATAGATAGATAGATAAATAAATAAAAGGCAATTCTGAACCAGTGAGAAACTCTGGAGAAGACCAGGAGTAAAAGGCATCACTGAGAACCTGAATGACAGAAAGCTAAATGATTAAAAGAGAAGACGTGCAGTCAAATAACAAGCATAACAAATGAACAGCTAAAGGGTTGCAAGGTCCAGGGAAAGCAAGGGAGGCCTCTGGACACCTTATGGTGAATTTATGAAAGTCATATAGTATTCGGAGGCATAAGTTGATATCATTAGAAGGAACTCTTGAATCCATGAGAACAAAGATCCACTTAAGTACATTTTTTGTTCCCAGTACAGTGTTTATACATGTGCCTACCACAGAAGTTTAATAAATATTTTTTGAATTGATCGAGCTTTTGAAATTTAATGGTAAGGATATGAACTGGCAGTTTTCAGACAAAGAAATCAAAGCTATCTACTGCCATATGAAAAAATGTTCTAAATCACTTAGAGAAATGTAAATTTAATCAACTCAGACACCACCCCATATCTATCAGAGTGGCTAATGGAGAAAATGATAAAGAATGAAATGCAAAAGGAAAATGATAAATATTGGAGGAGATGTATAAATCTAAACTTAAAAAAAAACCAAATGTTAAAAATTATATGTAATTGAAAAAATATTATTTTTAAAAAGAAATATAATGGTAAATATATTAAGAGATAAAAATTTAAAATAGTAGTATCTCTTAATTAGTACTAGATATAACTATTTTTGAGATATTACTTAGATCATTTATTTTTTCTGAGTAAATTAACTAATATTATTGAATACAACTATAATAGAAAAAACACCATAATGAGAATCAGACAACCTGTGTTCTAGCTGTAATACTGACACTAACATCATCTTTATAATCTAGGAAAAGTCACATTTATTTATATGCATGAAAACTGAGCCTCAGAAAATTTCAATTGTTGGATTAGATGACTATACTAGAGTTTCCTCTGGCTTCTGCATTCTGATATGATTCTATACAGAAACTGACAATTTGTCAAATTGTTTTCTGTTTTCTAAACATCAGAAGAAACTTCCAATTCTTTTAAATGTCTGATCTGTGTTTAGTCATAATTAGGTCTCAATGTATCAAAAGGACAGGAAAAAAAAGTGAGAAAACAGGCAGAAAAGAAAAAAGAAAAAGAAAAATAGCGAAGAGAAAAAGAGGCAAGAAAAAACAAAAATGAATGAATGAGAAAAAGGAGGAATAACAGAAAAAAGAAAAACTCAAAAGCAACTTTTTAATTTTAACAGATGTTACAGAAGTTGAATTGCGATGTCTTTTTTTTTCTAACTTTGGTGGTGGTACTATTTGTTGTTTGGGGTTGTTCCCCAATCCCCCAAATTTTGCATCTAGACAGTCTAACCACAAATCAGCCAAATGGTACAATTATTCATGCTATTGCTAATAATCACGTCTGCATATTTGCTACATAACCTATAATTACACAGGCAGGATATCCCCAAGCATTGGGAAACAACAATAGCTTTACAATATGAATTTAACAAGCTGAAACATATATGTGATTGAAAACTCTTTTCAGAGAAAACTCAAACCCTGCCAACTATAGTAATTGTTGTTGTTTAGTCATTTTTCAGTAGTTTCCGACTCTTAGTGTGTTTTGGTAAAAACACTGGAACTGTTTGCCATTTCCTTCTCCAGCTCATTTTACAGATGAAGAGACTGAGGCAAAGACTTAAGTGACTTTCCCATGGTCATATGGCTAATAAGTGTCTGAGGACAGATTTGAACTCAGGAAGAAGAGTGAGTCTTCCTGATTCTAGGCCCAGGCTCTATCCAGTTGGCCACCTAGCTGCCCTCTAATTACAATAATAAAACTGTACACTTCATTTTTAAAAATCATATTAATTGCCAATATAGCTCACCAAAAATATTTTCCCATCTCAGTCTAAGTGATCCCAGCAAAAACTGCACAGTAAATATTAGTGTTTAAAAAACAACTTCACTACTGTACTGTGGAGATGGTGAAAACTATTTTCAACCAATAAGGCAAAAAACAGCCATGTCATATACAAATTTTTTGATACCAGGTCCATATTTACCAGATTTTGTGGAGTAAGGCATACTTAAATGATTTATGGTGTTTAAATGGAAGAAAATACAAGATCTTTTCTACTTGTGATGGCACTTGCTCAAAATTACAAACTTCAATTTTAAAAATAGTGTTGTTATAGTGGAATGAATACTAGACTTTAAGTAAGATCTAAGTTTGAATTTATGTTCTATTATTTATTATCTATTTGACCTAGAAACTTGATTTCCTCATAAATAAGTCTCACATCAGATAATACTCATCCTATGTACTTTAGAATTAGTGCAATGTATTGAGATTATTTTATAATACTAAAGTATTATACAGGTATTTAAACTGTTACTATCATTACAACTCATTTAGAGCAATTCATTATATAAAGACATGCCAAAGTCCAAATATATTAAGGATATAATATCTATCATATTTTAATATTTTATTTTTATAGAATATAGCCAAGCTTAGTTAAGCAAAACATGGGGTTATAAGTAAATTTAAAAAAAAAAACTTGTTAAAGAATACTCTGTGAAGGAACTTGTTCCTATGTTCTGCAGACAGTCAAATTATTTACCACCGCCTTATACAAACTAGTCTACTACATATATCCACTAACCTATTCAAGCCTTATTTTTAGGTAGCCAAGAAAATGAGTATTTCCATACATAAGGTAAATCACCAATCAAGTAAAAAAAAAAGTACAGAAAACCAATAGATAGTATAATGAATCTAAAAAACAAAACAGAGTGCTATCAATTCTGATTCTATAGGACAGCATGATTAGCAATGCCTTGCTTGTAAATGAAAAAATAATTTTTCAATAGCTATAATCATATATGGAGTAGGAACAAAGAGTAGGAATAAGCATCTATGCAGCACCTACAACATGCCAGTCACTATGATAAGCACTTAATAAACATAGCTTATTTTACAATCACAGAAACCCTACAAACCCTACAAGATGCTGTTACTGTCCCCATTTTATAAGTGATGAAACTGAGGCAAACAGGTTACATGACTTGCCCAAGGTCATACAGCCACTAAGTGTCTGAGGCTGGATCTGAACTTAGGTCTTACTGACTCTAGGCTCTATCCACTATTCCACCTAATTGCCAAGTATTAATGAGGTCCAAATCAGCTGCCAATCACATAGGCTGTATATTTGTGTGAATACACACATTCTAAAAACTTGTTAAACTCTACAAATATACAGATCTCAGATCTAAATTAATATCAAAACATCAAATTTTCCCATCTTTAGATAAGTTATTTTAACATTTAATGAAAAATCACTATCATATCTAAACTATTTAATGTGTTCTCTCCTAGTTAATGACTCAGTCTTCATTCATTAATATCCACTATTTTCATAGTGCTATTACCCTTTTTCAAAGCACTTTTGCTAATTTCATTGCAACAAATGTCTATGACAGCCATATGAAAGTAAGTAGGACAGGCATTATCTCCATTTTTTTGGATGAAAAAATTGAGGCTGAGAGTTGAAATGACTTAATTTGGATTAGACAACTAGTATTTGGCAGTGCTACAACAAACACACAAGTCTAACAGAGTTTGTTTCTTCTACCCCAAGATACTGTCAACTATCTTAGCCAAATCATTTCTAGATATTAAAAATCCAGGATATGGCTGAAGTGTGACAAACCCAAAAATGCCTAAATGTATCCTAATTTATTCAGAAATATTCAGAAATATATCTTTTTTAAGTGAATCATGGAAAATTTTACAAAAGCTTGACATATCATTTAAATAGATGTGAATCCATTATGGGTTTCCAATGTCATCATCATTTCCTATATGCATACTTCAATTTCCAAACAAGAAACAACTCTTAATAAAGAATCTAAATTGCTTCTAAATCCTTTTATTCAGTCTTTTATCTAGATGAAAACAGAATCAAAGACTTTTGTGTGTCCATTCTTCTATTCAAGTTTTTCACAAAACTTAGTAAGGGCTATTATATTAAGGTATTATATTCCTGTGTTAAAGTCAATTTATGTCTAAAATACCTTTCTTTCTCCTTGCCCACTAAACACAGGCTGTAAGATTTTGGAGAATTAATTTTTATATATGTGTCTATACCTTCTCATACATCTCTGAAGTCAGAGATAACAAGTTTCTTACATTGTACACTGTCACTTCTTCATTCAGGACCAACATTAATCATAGGAAGAATGTTTTTTTCATTCAGCCACAAGCATTTCTAAATAAACTGCTATGTGGCAAAGGCTATGCTAAGTATTAAGGAAAGAAAGAGAGAGGAGAGATAAAGAAAGAAATATTTACCTTAAAGAGCTAATAGTTTACTGAGGGAAATTAGGAAAATGCAAAATATATGTGACTTAAATAAAAAGTAATTGGAGTAGGTAGTAAATGGAGCACTAGGTAGGGATTTTCAGAGGTAGCAGAGGTATTTTATATAGGTACTTCTTACATAAGGAGGTATTACCCATTAGGTATAGAAAAGTCTGGGAAAAGGTATGGAGAATGGAGATAGAATGTCCTGGATAAGGAATTGCAAGTATGCCAGTCTGACTGGGACATAGAATATGTGAAGGGGAGATATAAATCAAAAATATATATTAAATTCTGACAACATGCCAGATACTGTCCTAGGCACTGGGTATTCAGAGACAAAAAGAAGCTAGCCATAAAAAGTTAAAAAATGGAAGTTCCTGCTCTCGATGATCTTATATTCTACCAGAGAAGAAAGCACATGAGCAGAATGTAGAAATAAAATTCATAGAAAGTAATTTATGGGAGAGGCACAAGAAGGTGATATATAAGGAAAATGCTAATGTAGGAGGTGGCACTACAGCTAAGAATTGAAGGAGACAAGGAATTCTAAGAGATGGAGGTGGAGATGGGGCACATTCCAGGAATGAGGAATGTCCTGTTCAAAGATATGGTCATGGGAGGTGACATGTCATGTGCAGGGACAGCAAGAACAATAATTTGGTTGGACTGTAGAGGAAATGAAAGGTAGTCAGGTATAATAAATCTTGCAATCTTGGCTAGAAGCAAATTAAGAAGGAAATTAAATCTAAAGAAAAGGATTTGTACTTTACCTTAGAGGCCATAGGGAAGTACAGGAGCTTTTGGAGAAGAGCCACATACTCAGACCTATGCTTCAGTGGGTCATGGCATAACTTCCCTGATGTCATGGTACTCTTCAGGAACAAACAACAAATAACAATACAGTTCTCTCTCTGTCTCTCTCTCTCTCTCTCCCCCCTCCTCTCTGTCTCTCTGTCTCTCTCTCCTTTCCCTTCAGATATCTTGGGGTTTACAGGCTAGATTTCTTTCTTTCTTAAGGATCATGCCTCAAACCAGGGGCAGGAAACTTGCAGCCTTGAGGCCACATATGGCCTTCTAGGTCCTTCGGTGCAGCCTTTTGACCGAGTCCAAGTTTTACAGAACAAATTCTTTTATTAAGGGGATTTGTTCTGTGAAGTCTGGATTCAGTCAAAGGGCTGCACTTGACCTAGAGGGCTACATGTGGCATCGAGGATATAGGTTCCCCACCCCTGCAACCCAAATCACTCCGGCTCTCATTGACTGGCCAAACTGTCCCAGCCCAAACCCCACTTGGTCATTGTTTGAGCCAGGAATAACTTAGAGTGAATGTAAATAGGAATAGTTTCCGTTTGGGCTAGAAACCCAGAGGGTCTTCCCCTCCCAATTTGACTTTTTTTTTTTCCTGGACTAGGTTAAAGAGGCCATTCTTTGCCTAATTTATTTTTTTTTACCTAGC
The DNA here is from genome assembly GCF_003287225.1 of Phascolarctos cinereus. Taxonomy (NCBI): domain Eukaryota; kingdom Metazoa; phylum Chordata; class Mammalia; order Diprotodontia; family Phascolarctidae; genus Phascolarctos; species Phascolarctos cinereus. The sequence goes on along the minus strand of NW_027555958.1, from coordinate 227,203,858 downwards.
CGTAATCACTGAATGGGTGTTGCCTCAGCAAACGGAGACCTGCTAAAGACCTTAGCTTTAAAAGGCCAATGTCTTCCACCATATCTGGGGACGTCTCCAGTCATCCCAATGTGTATCTGGCCACTGGACCCAGATGGCTCCAGAGGATAAAGTAAGGCTGGTGACTTTGCACAGCCTTCCCTCATTTAAATCCAATTCATTTGCACCTTCATGATGTCATGGTCCTCTTTGAGAATGAAGGACCAAACAACAAGCTATCCTTTAGTAATACCAATTGAGCGTTGGTAGGGGACGGGAAGTGTAGGCTGAAACAAGGTAGCGATTGGAGGCAGAGAAACAAATGAGGAAACTACTGCAAAAGTCTAGGGAAGAAATAAGGTGAGCCAAAATAGGATGGTGGGCACATGAGTAGGGAGGAAGTAATAGGTAGAAGAGAGGTTGTGGAGGCAGGATCCTCAAAACTTATCAACTGAATGATGGTTGGGACTGAGGGAAGTTAAGAAGTCATGGATAACTGAGGTTGTAAACCCAGGTAAAAGGATGGTGGTTCCCCCTATATAAATAGGAAGATAAGGAAGAATGCTGGGTTTTTGGAGAACATATCGTAAGTGCTATTTTGCATATGCTCAATTTGTGATGCCTTGTGGGGCATTCAGTTGGTAATGTCCAAAAGGCAATTGGTACTGTAGGGCAAGAGGTCTGGAGAGAAACTAAGGCCAGATCTACAAATCTAGGAGTTATCTGTACAGAGATTATAGTTGAACACATGAAAGGTGATGAGGCCACTGAGAGTATAGAAAAAGAAGAGAAGAGAGCATTGGGCAGTGACTTAAGGCATACTCACAGTTAGAGGGCAGAACATAGATAAATAATCAAGAAGAGTAAGAAAGAGCAAGCAGACAAGCAAGAACATAAAAAAAAAAAGAGAGAAATCAAGAAAAAACAGAAAGGACATAACATCCAGAAGGGAAAAGAGATCAACAGTATACAAGTGGCAGAGAGGTCAAGAAGGACAAACAAAGGAAAAGGCCACAGGATTTGGCAATAAAATGACTTATTAACTTGCTAATGTGTTAAAATTGTTAACTTGAGAGATGATTCAAAGTTGAATTATGAGGTCAGAAATCAGACTGCAAAGAGTTAAGGAGTGAAAAGAGGAAGAAAAGAATAAATACAGAAAACATTTCCTTGAAGTTTGTGAAAGGTAGCAGAGACATAAGATGATAAATTTAAAGTCTGGAAGAATCAATAAAGGCAGACACTATACCATTACATTTGTATAGCAAACTAGATTCAAGTAATTCTCTGCAATGTATCATCTTAGGGAGTTTCATGAGTTCCCTGGCCTCAGACACTTCCTAGCTGTGTGAGTCTGGGAAAGTCACTTCACCCTGTTTGCCTCAGTTTCCTCATCTGTAAAATGAGCTGGAGAAGGAAATGGCGAAGCACTCTAGCATCTTTGCCAAGAAAACTCCATATGGGTTCATAAAGAGTTGGATATGATTAAAACAACCAAACAACAGCAGCAAGAATTATCTTGAACAGAGGTATCAACAAAACTCCCAGGTACAGCTAGAACTAGATTAAAATAGAAGTGAGAAATGTTTTTAAAAGGAAATTTAAAATGCAATAAAATAGATATAATGTTAATTTGTGATTTTCTAAATCAAGACGAAGCCCACAGGAATCTGTTTCTATTTGAGTTTGACATCACTGACCTAGAACACACAGCCAGCATCTATTACAAGCAGGAAGTGAGTCAAGGTCTTTCTGGCACCAAGACCAAGTCTCTATTCTCTATGCCATGCTATCCCCAAAGGAGGGTCAAGAAATACACAAAAAGCCTGAAAACACAGCCTGAATTCGGCCTGTAGAGGTCTTTAAAGTCTAAACAGTGGCCATGTGATATAGCAGAAAGAGAACTGGACTTGGAAGGGAACCAGGTTCAAATCTCTTCTTTCTTATTTCTCGGGTGTAACTGGTGAGATGGGACCAAATCATTCAACCTTTAGGATCTTCAGTTTCTTTATCTGAAAAACAGGGATGATAACATCTTTTTACATAACAAAGTTGTAAAGATGATGTCTGTAAACTAATAAACTCTAAGTGAATGAATTCTTACAATTACTATGCTGGTTTTCTCTTCATTCTATATGCCTTTCACTGTGTTCTATATTACATCTCACACTAGCATTTCTCATTGCTAAGAACTTTTGGATATCAGTGAGATACTAATCCTCTAGAAATACCTATGGGGGATCACTGATCAATCAATCAATTATAACTTATTGCTTACTACGTGCTAAGCATTCTATCAAGTGCTGAGGATACAAAGACAAAATTGAAAACAATCTGTGTCCTCAAAGAGCTTATATCCCAACATATGTGTGTATGAAATATAAACCAATTACATAAGATTGTAAGAATCAAGGGGAAAGAAAATATATATAGAGAGAGAGTACTTTGTAAACCTTTAACTGCTTTATAAATATTATTACTGTTATTGTCATCATCATCATCATTATTATTATTATTACACAGACATAAGGAAACCTTACAAGAGAAGGCACTAGAAGCTTGAGGGACCAGAAAAGGCCACCTACAGAAAGCAATTTTTGAGTTGAGTTTTTAAGGAAGTCAAGGATTCTAAGAAACAGAAGTAAGGATAAGAAATATTCTAAGACTGGGTGCAGTCAAGGCAAAGGCACAGAGAAAGTAGATGGAATGTCTGCATGAGGGTCAGAAAATTGGCCATTAAGGTTGGATCAGAGAGGGGAATGACTTGTGAGAAGACTGGAAAGGTATGGAGGGGGCAGCTTTTGAAGTGATTTAAATAGCAGAGTTTAAAGTTGATCCTAAAGGTAATAAGGAGTCAGTGGAGTTTACTGAGTAGGGAGTAACATAGTTAGAAATGCTATTTACAAAAAAATCACTTAGCTGGCTATGTGTGACAAGGACTGGATAAGGGAGATGAATGAGACAGGGAGACCAAATAGGAGGCTACTGCATTAGTCCAGAATACAGGTTGAGGGACTACACTAGGGTGGTGGTTGTGCGGGTAGAGAGAAAGGGAAATATACAAGTGATGCTGTGGAGATAAAAATAATACAACTTGGCAAATAATGGGATATTGAAGAGGACACCAAAGTTGAAAATTGGGTCAAGGAAAGATATGAGGCAAAGGAAACAATCAATATGTACTAACTGACATAAAGATCTGACTTTGACAAAAAGAAGAACCACTTCATTATCAATAAACTGGAGGAGACAAGGAAAGAGTGGAAGACAATGTCACAGGGTTTTGAGAGAAAAAGAAGGTGAAAATAAGAAAGTTCACAGTAAATGATATCTATAAGGGAAAGTATAAGGGAAGTTTAGCCCAGACAGTGAGGGAGGGGGAAATAGAGATGATTTAATAGAAGTTTAGAGCTGCCTCTGTAGGGTGTAAGGTAAACAATTAAAGAGGAATACATGACTTGCACTACTCCAGGGACAGCCTAGTTGAGGCTGAATTATATAAATTTGTTTGTTTGTGTGTTTTTTGAATTACATAAGTTTGTTGTGGACCCAGGCAATCTTCCTTATACTGCCATTCAGCAGTATGTGAGTGGTGAGAATAATCCAGGATTGGGGGTTGGCAAAACATATGCACCAACAGGATAAGGGGGCAATAGATTCAAGAAAAGAAGATAATGTAGGGTTTATCTGGTTAATTAGAATATAAAGATTCTAAAGGAAGAAGAGTGAAGTCAGATCACAGGTAATGGCCCGCAAAATACTGAAAGTGGATGGAATGACAATCAAGATGAGAACTAAGAATGGGTTTAAGAGGGGTAAGATACAAGCAGAGATGTAACGATGGAAGGTTATGGTCAGAGATGGGAATGTCAAAGTTTTTGATCAAGGAAATGGAACATTTGTGAGTGATGGCAAGATGGTATGACTGAGAGGTGAAAAGGAAGGGTAGATCATGAAATCTGAGGAGATTAAGAAACTGGAAGTTAAGGTCATTTGAAGAAATATCAACAAATATACTTAAATCCTGACCTATATTAAGTCAGGAGAGAAATAAACTCCAGGGCACTAGACAATAGGCACCATGATATCGATCTATGATAAATTTTGACAGGGTGACCAGATTCCTGAGTGATGACAACAGAGAGCCTGAAAGTGGCGGAGAAGAGAATGCAGTGTTACCTAGAAAAAGCCAGGTGTTCATGTATGCTGGATGATAAAAGAAGCACATGAAGACGTCCAAAATGAAGTGAAGTGTGTTAGCTATGCAATGGGAATTCCAGAGGGCACAATGGAAGGGACAGGAAGAGCTGGGATGGGACATGGCAAAGGCACATTGAAAAGGATATGGATATAAGAATGGGAGGCGAGGTTTGAAGGGGGGAGTGATTTACTCTTAGGTATAACATGATGAATGGATTGATAGAGTAACAGGTGGTGGGAATTTGTAAGCCACAGGGAATAGCAATGGATGACAGCAGTTCTACTAAGCATGGATGATGACAGGAAAATGAGAATGTTCTGTGTCTCCTCAGGACTCTGACTTCACCTCAGGTTTTCTTCAGTGGGCTTCAGTCAGGGGAAACATCATTTGGGTAGTGGAAGGCTTCCACAAAACCAGGGGGAAATAGGTGTGTGGGGGGAGGCCCTCCTGCCATATATCCTCAAACGTTAAGAATTATATAGATTTACTAAGAACCTATAACCCTCTCCCCACTATTCTGTCAGCATTCATTTCATGTAAAGTTGGTTATTATTATCTTCAAAGCTTTAGTATACACATTTAGTATCACACCAAATTCTACCTAATGGATAGACACATAATTCTAATAATGTATTTACTATATTACTTTAAGTCAGTAAAAGTATCATAAATAAATCTTTAAAATGAATTATCAATAAAAGACTGAGATGTGTGTATTTTAAGCCTTCACTAAAGTGATTACATCTTTTAAACATTTTCATAATTTCTATTAAGAATTTGAAAATTTGGTAAGTTTGCCAGATTTATAGAATCACAGATAGGTAATATGCAAATGTTCTCCAAATTTGTTACAGTCGACTCAGAATGAAGTATATGTCAAAAAATTTGGTCAGTCAGAGCTTTCAATTATGTGAAGTATTAGAAATATTCTTTTATACATATACATCACCTACAAGTTAGCTCTGTAACTTTGTCACTGAAAACACCACAAAAATACATTCAAGAGCATCTTTAAATGTATGATCACTGCAACAAATGTTTGCCCAACTGAATACCTATACAACTACCTATGGACTAAGGTCTAAATTTTCTATATAAATAGAGGTTAGGCCTTATCAAGTAGATTAGGGCTACACGGATTGGAAGGCCATGACATAAATCGAAAAGGACAATGGTCTTTAGTGATACACCAAACAATCCATCAATGATATACCAGACACAGTAAATAACAAAATTCATTTGGAGAAACAAAAGATCAAGAAGACTCAGGGAAATAATTAAGAAAAGGGGGATGAAATGGGAATAATACCACTATCCAGATTTAGGAGTATTATACATATACATCACCTACAAGGTAGCTCTGAATTTTAGTCACTGAAAACATCATGAAAATACATTCAAGAGCATCTTTAGACATATGATTACTACAATAAATGTTTGCTCAATCAAAGTGAATACCTATACAACAATATATGGACTAAGTTCTAAATTTTCTATATTTCATTTGCTTGCTTCATTTCTGGTTCTACTCCTAACTCTGGATGGAAGTATGGAGAAGTAAACAGTAGAGCTAGAAATGAAATGAACACGATTCTACAAAAACAAACAAACATTTGGAAGGCACCCTCTACAAAACTTGCAACTTGTGGGAACCATAAGTTGAACCCAAATATTCTCAAAATACTCTCAAAAAAGTATTTATTTGAAACATACAGTATTGTGGATAATTAGGACTATTAGTTATAAACACATTAAAAAGCTGCTATGGCCTAAGATGGCATAAATCTCTTGACTAGGATCTTTTTCAGAATTTTTAACAATTGCCAAAGATTTGGGCAAGCAAAAAAAATATATATATATATATGTGTGTGTGTGTGTGTGTGTGTGTGTATATGTGTGTGTGTGTGTGTGTGTGTGTGTGTATACACACACACATATGAAAGGCTTTCTGCCTATGTAAATCAAATTAAAACTCCTCTTGGATGTAGATTTGATCTAAAAAGAAAGTCTACAAAACTAAAATCACTGGTTTAGAAATAAAAACATTGATGGTTTAACAGTCTACCTTTATTTTAGAAATAACTTCAGTAAGTTGCAACCAAAAATATTACTTCCCACATCTTAAAATATTCCTTAAAATTTAATTTAAGATAGAAATAGCCATCAACAGATATAATCAACTTTGTGTACACTGATGCATTCGGCAAATCACATCTTTGATAAAATCAAACTCGTAACCGACTTTAAAACACAGATGGCACCTGTGTAGCCTATTATTCTAAACTATTTCTTCAAAGCTACATAAAAAAAAGACAATAAATTTTATTTTCAGAATGGATGTGGTAGCAAAAGTAAAAAGCTAACTATTAAAGGGGACATTTTTCCAGTTATACAAGCTTTTAAATACTAGGATTTTGTTACTATTATCTTAACTTGACATAAAATACCTCCTCTGCCAAAAAAAAAAAAATGTAAAGGATACCAACTTTCAGAAATATTGTAATCAAAATACTAATAATCTAAATAAGTGACAAATTTCCAACTACTACCACTGTCAGTAAAATAATATACAATGAACAACGGAGAATTTTGAAAGAAATATAATTTTGCTGTCCTGCACAGCTTAAAGTATAAGGCCACAACTATGGTTCAAAAAAAAAAAAGGCAGTCCCTGCGAGGCTATTAAATATGTAATGGCTCACAGAGATAAAAAGGAATATAATAAATGCATTTGCTTAGACAGAAAACAAAGAACAAGTCTGACCATAACACCTGGGAGAAAAAGTGTAGGAAAGAGAGGAAAAGAGACTCTAAGTCTACTAACAAATTCCCAGTAGAATTAAAACACAGAGGTGGTGCTCGTATCATTCTAAACTATTTCTTCAAAGTTGTAAGGTGGAAAAACGTTTTGCACAAACAAAACCAATGTAGCTAATATCAGAAGAAAAGAAGGAAACTGGGGGGGGGCGGGAGATAGGGAATTGTAGTAAGTTTCTCTGATATAAATCTCTTTTCTAAAACGCATAAGGAATGGAGTTAAATTACAAGAATAAGACCTACTCTCCAACTGATAAACAATTAAAGTATACGAATAGGCAATTTTCAGAGGAAGAAATCAAAACGAGCAAGAATTATGCAAAAAAATGCTCTAAAACACTAATAACCAAAGAATTACAAATTAAAACAACTTTGAGATACTATATTGCATACTTCAGAATGAATAAGATGACAAAAAATGGCAAATGCTGGAGGGGATGTGGGAAAATAGGTACTCTATTGGTGGAGCTGTGAATGAGTCCAATTATTTTGGAAAGCACTGTGGAACTATGTCCCTAAAGCTACAAAACTGTACATATCTTTTGACCCAGAGATTATGCTCCTAGGTCTATTCTCCAAAAAGATGAAAAAGAGGAAAAGGACCCATATGTATAAAAATATTGATAGCAACTCTTTTTGTGTGGCAAAGAATTGGAAACTGAGGGTATGCCCATCAAATAAAAAGTTAGGGGAACAAGAAATGGTATATGAAGGTGATATGACATATACTGTATGATGGAATACTATTGTGCTTTAAGAAATTATGGTTTTAAGGAGCAGCTAGGTGGCGCAGTGGATAGAGCACCTGCCCTGGATCCAGGAGGACCTGAGCTCAAATCCGGCCTTAGACACGTAACACTTACTGGCTGTGTGACCCTGGGCAATTAACTTAACCCCACTGCCTAACCACCCCCCCCAAAAAAAAAAGAAATTATGGTTTTAGAAAAACCTGGTTAGATCTGTATGAACGAATGTAGAACCAGGAGAATAATTACAGAATAACAATATTGTAAAGATAATCAACTCTGAAAGAGTCAGTAATTGATCAACATGATGATTAACCACAATCACAAAGGATTCATAATGAAACATGTTATCCATCTTCAGACAGTGATGGATTCACAGTATAGACTGAAGCATATTTTCTCCTATTTGTTGTTATTTTCATTTTTTTTTGGTGGGAGAAGGAGAACATGGCTCATGTGGGAATTTGTTTTTTATGAATATATATATATATATATATATATATATATATACACACACACACACACACATACACACACACACACACACACACACACACACACATATACACATATGATACCGGCTTTATTTGTCTTTTCAATTGGTGAGGAAAGGGAGAAAAGTAAGAGAGAACTGAAACTGAAAAATGAAACAAAACTGAATTTTTTAAAAAAAGATTAAATGAAGTTAAAAGTGGCATTTCTGGCTTGGAAGAAAATTTACCTAATGAGAAACATGTCTCAACAACAAGAGAAGCAATTTTAAAAATCAGCTGCCATCTCTATAATGATTGAGGATGGAAAAATATAGATATTGCTACATTTTATTATATTTAAAAGTGGAGTTACAGAATAGAATTTTTTCAAAGATGATGATCAAAGGATGCTAAAATTTTTGAAAATTTATTATACTCAATTCCTTGAAAACCTAATTATTGATCACTACTACCTCAGTGAAGTTGCCAGACTTCCAGAAATCAGAAAATTAACAGCCATAAGTACAGTCATTATCCTCTCCAAAATATCAAGCTATAAAACAATTCAGCATTTTTATGTCTAGTCTACCTTCGTTCAGTGGCTTGTATAGTCACAGTGCTCTGTAGTTTTAAAAGATCAGAAGATCATAGTGCTAGAATTTTAAAGAAATTGCAGAGGCTATCTGCTCCAACCACACATTAAATGTCTTGTCCAAGGTCATGAGGTAATGTCAGAAGAAGACTGAATCCAGAGGCACTGCTCTTTCCACTGTTCCAGACTCCCTCTCATGAACATGCCCTCTTGATGGGAGGAATATATAATAAATATATAAGGAATATGATAAAAGAAAGTACTTCATAGTCAGTTTTATCTCACTTTCTAAAGACAATTTCCCAAATTCCCATATGTTCACTTTCCTTTCTGCTTCCCTTCTTTTTCTGAAAATGTATAATAAAGAAGACAAATATGAATATTTCCATATATAAAGAAAAGAAAAAGACTGGATATGAAAATACATATCATTATTATATAAGTTTGTTAAATACATATGAAATTTAAAAATCAGTACTTAAAATGCCCTGTTTGTCCATGTTCCATTCTGAACTTCATCATGCTGTGTTTTTAAAATGTTTAATTGACATTCTTTTCCTTCTTTTCTTTTTTTAAGGCATTACAATTATCCTTATCATAACTCTTTTTCTCCCATGTATATGTCTTCCCTCAATAATGTATAATTATCCCTTGTAACTAACAGTTATAATCAAGCAAAACAAATCCACACATTTACAATGTCTAAAATTGTGCCTCATTCTGCACCTCTAATACTTCATTTCTTTACTAAGAAGTGGAAAACAGGATACATCATCAGTTAGATCATTACAGTCATCCTAGTTAAGTTTTTTGAAATTGGATTCTTTCACAAAGTTGTAGTCATTGTAAAAATTGTTCTACAGGTTGTACTCATTTCTCACTATATAAAATTTACTATATACCTTGACTATAAAACCTTTTAAATCTGCTACAAAGATTTTTTTTTTACTAAGTTAACTCCGTCCCTTCTAATTTTAACCTTGTTGATTTTGGTTGTGAAAAACTTTTCAATTTTCTAAAATCAAAATTGTCTATTTTATCTCCTCTGACCTCCTGTATCCATTATTTGGTCAAGAATTATCCCCCTATTCTGAGCAGCGAGAAACATAAGTTGAATGGAATTTCCCTTTCTGTTGCTTCTGGCCACATTTTGTTGGTAATATTGTGAAAAGTTGATGTTTTATATGGGTTTATTAATTTTGATTAAAATTACTAAGTTTTTATTTTAATCTCTAGGGTTTTCCAAATGAGCCATCACATCTACAGAACTTAGTAATTTTGTTTCTTTATGCTTGTTTCCTCAATTTCTTTTCCTTTTTTATTGTTGTAAATAGCATTTCTAGAACCATATTAAATAACAGTGGTAATAACAGATAGCCTTGCTTTACAACTGATCATACTGGAAAGGCCTCTAAAATTATTATTTTCTTTGGGGGGTGGCAATTGGGATTAAGTGACTTGCCCAGAGTCACACAGCTAGTGAGTGTTATATGTCTGAGGCCACATTTGAACTCAGGTCCTCCTGGCTCCACGGCTGGTGCTCTAGCCGTTGCATCATCTACCTGCCCCCTAAAGCTACTGCATTATAAATCAAACTAGTTCTTGGCTTTAGATAGATAATAATTACCATAGTAACTTGTAAGTCTCTATTCCTATTCATTTAACGTTTTAACATAAACAACTATTATTTTAACAGTCACACATTTATTGATATAATCATGGACTTTTTTCTTATTACTACGGCTTACTACATTTATAGTTTTTCTAATATAGAAACATCTCTGTATTGCTGACTAAAATCAAACCAATTTTTAAAAAGTAATTTAAAAATAAAGAAATGAAAACAAATCCATCCTAATCATCTTTGTTGCTATAACCTCTCTACCAATATTTAATGAATACTTTACAACAATATTCACTGGAAATATGGGTCCATAGTTTTATTTTTTCTGTTTCCTCTCTCTTTGGTTTAGCTATCAAGGCAATATTTGTGTCATAACAAAAGTCTGATAGGAGGAGGCTTTCTTTCCCTATCCTCTTAGCCCCTCCTCTTAAGCAATAAAAACAAAATAAAACATTCATATAACAAATATGCATAATCAAACATAAATTCTCACATTGATCATGTCCAAAATTTTATGTTTCCTTTTGAACTTTAAGTACACCAACTCTCTGACAAGAAGTAAGTGGCATATTTCATCTTAGTACTATAGGTTCATGGTTTATCACTGCATCAGAGTTCTAAAGTCATTAATAGTTATTTTTCTCTATAACATATTATTCTAGTTCTGTTCACTTAACTCTGTATCACTTGACAGAAATCTTCACAATTTCTTCTGAAACTGTCCACTTCATGATTTCTAATAGCACAAGAATATTCAATTACATTCATAAACCACAAATTGGTTTAGCCATTCCACAATTAATAGATATCTCCTTAGTTTTCAGTCCTTAGCTATTGTGAAAAGAACTGCTATAAATATTTTTGTGCAAGTAGATCATGTCTTCTTTTTCACAAATCTTTTTGGGGTATATGCCTAATAATGGTGTATGTGGGTAAAAGGATAATGCACAGTGTAATAACTTTTGAGGCATAGGTCTAAATTGCTTTCAAGAATGGCTGGACCATTAACAGCTCTACCGACAGATTGTTTTCCTATAGCTCCTCCAACATTTGTGGTTTTCCTCCTCATCACCTTTGCCAATCTTTGATGAGTGTAAGTTGGAAATCAGAATTGCATAGCTTAAATATGAGAGAGAGGGAGGGAGAGAGAGAAAGAGAGAGAGAGAAAAAAAAGGAATGAGGATAAAGACATAAGGTATAAGAAGATTGTAAAGGTAGGAAGGGATTAAGTTGTTCTATTTGATCCTGGAGGTAATATAAAGCCACTGTAATTTATTGAAGAAAGAGGTGATATGGTCAGATGTGTGCTTTTAAATAGATGGTGCCATATCAGATACTCATTATTTCCAAATTATATTTCAAAATGTAAATATTAGAGGAGAAATTAAAACCATGGGAGAACAGGATGAGGCACATGTCATGATTTCTCACCTACTACTCAAGTTGTCCCTAAGATGCTTTCTGTGAATCTATAGAAGATAATTTTACATCCTAATACTCTTACTAAGGTAGAAAAAGCAATCATTTTATTCATCTGCACAACAGTTCACAGGACATTAAATATAAAAGAATAAAATCTGTGCAGAGATTTGTCCTAGGACTGTTTCTACCCTGAACCACATCAACAAATACTAACAGTTAGAATTTTTGATATTTGCGTTAAGTAAAGATTTTCAATGACCTCAAATTCTTTAATCTCTCCCTCCTAAGATTTTATAAATTCCGTCATTTCACCTCTTATTTCAAATTCTGGACTAAGGAATGAAGTTATTTCTTCCTACTGCCCTGTACTAGTCACAATAATACTAGTTATTAGATAAGAATGAGATAATAATAGTAATAATAAATTCATTGTACTGCAACTGACTTACAAATGGAAATTTAATTTTCAAAAATACTTTTTTTATTAAATTGTTATTGTGACAAAAACTAAAACTTTAAGAGCCTATTGTATACAGAAAGCTGCTCTATTGTATAAATATTTAATTTTAGACTTGTGATATTAGCTAAGTACCAATATATGCAATAAAGGAAGTATTTTTTAAATAATTTTAAACAGTGAATTTTCATGAAAATTGCTTCAATACATGCATAGAAGTGTATATTACATATGTGTTGTTATCCATAAGATTCAAGATTTAATATAAATAGCCCCTCCGCACCAAAAAGACATTGAATAACATTTGGTAAAAGTACAAAAGTTCAATACAGTAACTTTGAAAGTAAAGTTCTGAATATGTATTGAAGTAATATGCAACATATACATATCCACATACATATAAAATCTAAAATCTACTATATTAGAACTAGTCCACACTATTCTACCTATCAGCTATTTCTATGGCTCTTCTGTATATATTATACAGACTACTTGAAGTTATTGTCATTACCCATATGTAAGCACTCCCCCTAAGTAGCCTGAAATTCTCTCAATGGGATTATTAACAGATCCACAGTACTTTATGGCCTGTGCAGAATAAACTATGGCACACTGAAAGAATGTTTCCTGCTGTGTGGTTCTGCCACCACACACATACAGTTAACTACTCAAAAAATTTAGCACTAATATAATACATCATTTTCTAAGAAGCTCAGAATATTCTATTTCTACATATCATCACCATTTCACATATGGATTAAGGTAGTTGAAGGAATAATAGAGTTGTAAATTAACAGTATACCAACAGATTTTATTTAGGAGAAAATGACAAAGACTAGGTAAATACTCGACTATAATAATTTAATTTATACTCATTTCACACGAACTCTAATACTTTTTGTTAAAAAGGTAAAATATGATATATACAGTATAATGTCTATATGTTCGATGTTTCTTTAAAATGTCCTACTTCATTTATCATAAAAGAAGAACCTTTTCCAAGAATATCAAACTTACGAAAGATGCTTAGGGTTCTGTAATAACAGTGCCTTCTTTCAGTCATCTCTTCATTCAAAATCTATTCATTAAATGCCTAGCATATATATGCAGCAAGGTAGCACAGTGTCTACAGCACTGAATCTGTACTCTGGAAGCCCTCTAAGTTCAAATCCAACATTAACTTAACTTCTTTGTCCCTCAGTTTTCCCTTCTATAAAATGGAGATAACAGCTCTCTCTCCAAAGGTAACTGTTGTGAGTATAAAATTATATATTTGTAAAGTTTATTTGCAAACTTTAAAGTGCTATATATGTGCTAGCCATTATCATTATCATTATTATATGAAATGTAATGGTCTTGGCACAAGGGATACACAGACAAAACAGGATAGTCTCTAACCTTAAGGAGCTGATGCTCTATAGGAGAAAATAAATTGTATACAGTTAATATAAAACTAAAAGCAGTGAAAGTTATCCCCCTGGGTCTATATGGTATGGATTCTTCCTGCAGGAATTCAGGTTAGATTCAAAGAATCATAGATTTGGGAAAGGGCAAGGGTGGGATAAGAAGAAATAAGGAGAGGGAGAGAAGGAAAAGGAAGGAAAAGACTGCAGACGTGGAAGAGGGAGTAGGGTAAAAAGGAGGAGGAAGAGGGAGAGGGTGAGGGTTATAAAGAAGAAAAATTAGATATAAGGGTATGGGGGTAGAGGAAAATCACTGTTCAAACCCTTTCTGTAAAACTGACATTTTTCTATAGATCATACAGATCACTCTATTAAACATAAACATAATCATTATAGGCCCAGAGAGTAAGCAGACATATGGCGCCCATCAAGCTCTCTCTGTCACTTACGCTACATTTGCTGCTAATCAATGAAACCAGAAAAATAGAATATATACATAATATACATCACCACATTTCTCACATGAGTTAAGAGTACATTTTTATAAAAGCTCTTCTCTATGATCACTATGATTATGTTATATTCATCATTAAGACAGAAGCTCCTTAAGAGCAAGAGTTGTTTTATTATTTGTTTTCCTAGCTCCTAGTCTATTTTAGATACTTAATAAATGCTTGTTGATTTATCTCATAATCTACTATCTTCTGTGGATCATTCGGAGCTACAGATTTGAGTGGGGGAATGTAACAACACAAAACAAGAAAATGCCTCACTTTTATGAATCTTTCAATAAAAAGTATGCAAAACAAAATATGGAAAATTATATAAAAACATACAGTTGGAAAAATATGTACATTAGGTGAGTCTTGTAAGGTGTAAATCTAAACATCCTTTTGTCTTCTCATAAAATTTTTCTGATGGAAGAAAAGTATATATATAAAGAGACAGAGAGAGATCCATACGTATATGCATACATATATACATATATCTGCGCACACACACACAAACACACACACACACACACTTCTATATATGTAAAATTAAAGTTTTAAAATAAAGTCTATTCAGAGCTTAGCACATTCTCTGGCACACAGTAGGTATTTATTAAATGTTTGTTGACTTGATATAACCTTCATATGCATTTTATCAGTATACCATAATCATTTTAAAATGTATCCTATCTTATATCAGGCATACAAAGCATAAGGAAATTATTTATTTATTCTTGGTACGAATGGACCCCATTTCCTAGGAAGTATATTATCTCTATCCCTCATTCGATAAGAATGAAATAAGCCACATGTCAATAAGGATCAGTTTAGGAGAGGCAGCAAGGTTCAATGGAAGGAGCATGGATTCAGGGTCAGAAGACCTGAGTTTGAATCTCAGCTCCACTACCCGCATGACCACAGACAAGTCACTTAAATTTCCTGGGCCTCACTACCCCCATATGTAAAACGAGGGGATAATGCTAGATAGCCTAGAGAGTGCCTTCACTCCCTTCCCCAACTCTTGAGCCAAGATCCTATGATGCTATGGGCTTTATGACTCCCAGGTCTGCTACCTGACTTGTGTGAATTTTGGCAAACAACTTAACCTCTCTTAGTTTTCTCATTTGTAAATTGAGGGGTTTGGATTAGATGACATCCTGGGTCTTTTTCAGCTCTATATTTATATTTTCTCAGAATGTAAAGGACTTTCTAAACTTTAAAGCCCCAGAAATTGTAAACTATTACTTAGTGTTATCAATTGCAACCAACAGGGTCTGGGGAAATCAATCGGCAAGTATTTGTTAAATGCCTAATATGTGCCACCCATTGTGCTAAAACATGGGGACAGAAGTAGAAATAATGAAACAATCCCGATTCACAAGAAGTTTACTTACATTCCAGTAAGAAAGATAGTAAGTACATATAAAAATGTTGTTATTGTTTTGTTCAGTTGTTTCAGTCGTTTCTGACTCTTCATGACGACATTTGTGGTTTTCTTGGCAAGAATACTAGAGTGATTTGCCATTTCCTACTCCAACTCATTTTACAGATACGGCAACTGAGGCAAACAGGGTTAAGTGACTTGCCCAGGTTCACAAAACCATTAAGTGTCTGAGGCCAGATTTGAACTCAAGAAGAGCTTTCCTGACTCCAGGCCTGGCATTCTATCCACTGTGCCACCTAGTGGACCTATAAAAATACACAGAGCACAAATATGAAGTGAAAAAATACCAACGTAAAGCAGTTAAACACAAAATGGTTTTGGGAAGGAAGGTCTTGGTTAGGGGTATCAGGAAGGCCTTAATGGAGAAGCTAGTGCATGAGCTTTCACTTAAGGGAGGAAGAGAGAGATTATCTGAGCCAGAGGGAAGGAGGAAATATATTCCTGGTATGTGGGACAACAAGTAGAAAGTCATGGAGACAGAAGATAGAGGAAAAT
Organism: Phascolarctos cinereus; assembly: GCF_003287225.1. Lineage (NCBI taxonomy): Eukaryota > Metazoa > Chordata > Mammalia > Diprotodontia > Phascolarctidae > Phascolarctos > Phascolarctos cinereus. Next base: position 227,187,675 of record NW_027555958.1, on the reverse strand, counting down.
ATGAGAAGTCTGGCTGGATCCACAGGAAGGTCAGTAATATCTTACTGAGACTGGAAAAATAGGCTGGGGTCAAGCTGTATAAGACTTTAAAGGACAAATAAAGTTGTTGATATTTGATCCTAGAAACAATAAGACGCCACTGAAGTTTACTGAGTAGGGAAGTGACAAGGTCAGATCTTCATTCAAGGAAAAGCATTTTGAGAGTAGGCTGGACGGACTCAGGGAGGGCTTTGAAGCAGGGAGAGCAATTAAGAGATTGTTGTTGTAATGACTTGAGTGAGAGGTTGGGATGATGTGGACTGGAGTAGTACTTGTGTGAGTGAAGAGAAGTTGTGGAACTACAAATGGCAAGATCTGGCACCTGACTAGAAATGTGGGGTGAGAGAGTGAGGGATCAGAGACAACACAGTGATGAACCCGGGAGACTAGAAGCATGCCAGTACCTTCAGCAAAAGTGGGGAAGTATAGAAGAGGGAAGCGTTTGTGGGAAAAGATAATGAGTTTCATTTTTCACATGTTGAGTTTGAGATGTCTACAGGATATCCGGTGTGAAATCCCATTGATATTTTATCACTTCCCATGGATTTAATTATCATCTCTAGGTTGATGTTTCCCAGATCTATATATCTAGCCCCAGTCTCTCTCCTGAGCTCCAGTCTTGCACCACCAATTGCCTATTGGGACATTTCACATCAGCAAATATGATCATTCCCATATACAAAGGACAGAAAAAAAGAATGAATCACAACTATACACAGTTTGTTTTTTCTAAGTACATAATAAATTTCACACCGTAATTCCAATACTGTAGTATCTATGTCTGTTTCTGAATTTCATTCTGCTCTCTTCTGTTTTTCTATATTTCATTAATGCTCTATTTTTTGTCTCTTTTGGCATAACTGTTATTACTCCATAGACAAATAATTCTCCTCATCTTAAAAAAAAAATGGTCTCCCTGTAACAAATAAGTATACTCAAGCAAAACAGATCTACATATTGACTATACCAGAAAACGCATCACTCATTCTAGGCCTCTTGTCCAGCATATCTCTGATAACAGGTAATAAGTATGATTCATCATTTAACATCCAGACTCATGGTTATTCACTGTATTCATTGATCAGAACTAAATCTTTCAAAGTTGTTTTCTTTAACAATGTTATAACAGTTGTATAGATTGTCTTCCTGATTCTAATTACTTTCCACTCATTTAAGTCTTCCCAGGCTACTCTGAATCCATCCTTTCATTATATGACTAATAATATTCCTCCCTTGTTATATATGCCTTCTAGCTTTCTTGGCTTCCTTCAAGTCCAAGCTAAAATCTCACCTCCAACAAGAAGCTTTTCTGGATCCCACATAAAGCTAGAGCCTTCCCACTAGTGATGATTTCCAATTTATCTAGCATATAACATGTTTCTACGTAGTTACTTGCATGTTGTCTCCTCCATTGGACTGTGTCTTTTGCCTTCCTTTGTATTCCCAGGGCTTAGCCCAATGCCCAGAATATACTTGGTTGGCTACTGTCCTTCATGCTTGAAGAACACCAAAATGACAGCACAATATCAGGTTCAATGTACAGTGCAACCAACTGTACATGTTTCCTTTCCCTCTTTCTTTGATCTCTTAGATATGAACTTAGAAGGCTGTACCAGAAGTTGGGCACAAATAATCCATATGAACATTTGGAGCGGAGATGGCTCTAAATGTGTGCCTCTCTTTTGAGCTACTGCAATTCTGCTTTGCTCATAGAGTACCATGTCTTCTTTGGTGCAGGCACATCACACTAGATACTCCCATGCCAGTGTCTCCCACATCTCACAATCAATTTTAAAGTTCTTCAGAAACCTTGAAGTCCTGTAGCACTTCTTCTGACCTGTCTGAGGACCTGCCTTATGCTTGGAGTCAGGAGACAGAGTGTTCTATGGGAGGTACAGCAAGGAGGCCTGCATCACTGGATTACAGATATATGGAACTGACTAAGGTTTAAGAAGACAGGAAAAGTTAGGAGGAGGGACAGGTTATGAATGGATTTGAATGAGAATGGATTTTATATTTAGTTTTATAGGTGATGGGGAATTGAGTGTGGAGGTGGTCACATAGACCTTCAATTAAGGAAGATCAGTTTGATAGCTGAGAGGAAGATGGTCTAGTATGGGAGAAAGTTAGGAAAGGAGACAGTCAGAATGCTATTGGAATAATCCAAGTGTGATGGGATGAGAGTCTGCACCAAGGTACTGAGGTATCAGGGGAGAGAAAGAGGTGGTACAGAGAAATGTTATGAAAGTAAAGTCTACAGGACGTGTCAATGCCTGGGGTATGGTGGGGTAGGTGAGCAAGAAAAATCGAGGATGGGTGACTAGAAGGATAGTGATAACCTTTATTGTAATTGGAAAGCTTATCATTTAAGGTGAAATTAAGCTTGTCCTCTATGAAACAGATGTTTTATAGAGTTTGGTGTCAGGGGTAAGTAGCTTTAGAGTGGGATATTGTGGGAAGGTTGGGTTGTAGGGTATGGAGACTGGGGTTTGAATCATTGATTACCAGGAGTTCAAAATCCCTGTGAAGGAGAAGTTATGACTAAAAGGGAATTTGTTGATCACTGAGCAATTAGTTTGTTATCACATCCCTAGGGCTTTGGCCTCAGGTGAAATTTCCTTAGTGTAGTAAGCATCTCCTCTTACAAGGAACCAATCAGTACATTAAAATCTCCACAAGCCTTAAAGTCTTCACATTCATCATTGATTGGCCAACAATAGGTCTCTCTACCCAAGCACCACTTAATGGTTGCAGTTTGGGCCTGAATGGCTCAGAGTGAATGTAAATAGTGATTGTTTTTCTTTTGGACAGGAACCCTAAGAGTATTCCCCTCCCAGTTTGATTTTTTTTTTTAATAAAGGGGCCATCCCTTGGTTCACTTCTTAAACAGCCCTAATCACTGAATGGGCATTGTCTCAGTCAAAGTGAGAACTTGGAAAGACCTCGGCTTAAAAAAGACAAGATTTCCCATTGCATCCTGGGCCATCTCTAATTGTCCTGATCTATATCTGGCCACCAGCATATCTTCCTGATGCCATGGTCCTCAAGAATGAAGGACACATCACACAACAATATTCCACTGCACTCATATAATATACCTTGCTTAGTCATTCCCCGATCGATGGGCAATCTTTTTATTTCCAATGGTTTGCTATAACAAAAAGTGTTACTATGAGTATTACTGCACATGTTTTCTTTCCCTCTTTCTTTGATCTCTTAGATATTTAAGCCAATTAATAGTATCATTGAGCCAAAGGATATGAAGAGTTTAATGACTTTGGGGGTAAAGTTCAAAATTGTTTATCTATAAAGTCGGACCAAGTCACAGTTCAATTAACACCATATTAGACTTCTGAAAGCCACTCCCACAATTATCATTTTCCTGTCTTTTTTTTGTGTGTGACATTTTTACCAAATGATAGGTGTAAGGTGGAGCCTTAGTTATTCTTAAATTTTTCTTACTAATAATCTGGAACATTTTTCATATGGTTGTTGATAGCTTGCATTTCTTCTTCATATGTAGCCCTAGTCTCTCCCATGAGCTGCAATCCTACAATACCAATTACCCATTGAACGATTCAAACTGCATGACCTGTAGGTATCCTAAACCCAATATGTTCAAAACAGAACTCGTCTTTCCCCCAAAAGTCACCCATTTTTCAAACTTCCCTATTTTTGTCATAGGCACCACCTCTGAATTAGGGTTCACAGGTTCCCTAAGTCTCCCAGGTTTGCAACCTTGACACTGTCCTCAACTTCTTATTCTCTCTTACCCATATAACAAACCAGGTGCTGAATTTGTTCCACTGTGGATTCCTTTCTGGTATGAATTGGACTCTTCATTTTCCCTAATTCCATAAATCTAATCAGCTGACAACTCTTATTGTTTCCACCTCCACAAGATCTCTCACATCTGACCCATTTTCATTACTTATCCATGTACCATCATCATCACCTCCTGCCTAAACTATTAGGCAAGATATTTTAACATATACAAAACTAAAATCTTTATCTTTCCCCTAAGCCCTTAACTCTTACAAACTTCCTTTTTTTTTATGATATATATTTGGGGGGGGTTAGGTAATGGGGTTAAGTGACTTGCCCAGGGTCACACAGATAGTGTTATGTGTCTGAGGCCGGATTTGAACTTGGGTCCTCCTGAATCCAGGGCCAGTGCTCTATCCACTGCGCCACTAGCTGCCCCCAAACTTCCTTATTTCTATCAAAGGCACTACATTCTTCTAATCTCTCAAATTTGTAACCTTATTCTTATCCTCAATTTCTCATTCTTATCCTATATATACAAGTAACCAAATCTTCTCAAGTCTATCTCTATAAGACTTTTCATATCAAAACCCTACTCTTTATTCAGTTACCACTTTACTTCACACCACCTAGATTTTTGCAACTGCTTCCAATTTAGTCTCCCTATCACAAGTCCCTCCCCATTTCAGTCCATCTTCCAAACGGCTTCCAAAGTGACTTTCCTTTAGTGCAGATCTATGTCACTACCCTACTCAATAAACTCCAGTGGCTCCCTATTGCTTTGAAGATAAAATATAAACACCTATTTTGAGCTTTTAAAATCCATAAAAACCTGGCTCCAACCTACCTTTCCAGCATCATTAAAATTACTTCCTCTCTCTATAACCTCCAGGATTAGATGTGCTTGGCATTAGAGGTCCTTTGCAACCTTGCCTACTGAGTTCCAGTCTAATTACACCTTACACCAGGCCTGCACAACATACGGCCCTGGGCCACTTGAACTCGGGTCCTCCTGACTCCAGGGCCAGTGCTCTATCTACTACGCCATCTAGCTGCCGCTGGTTCTAACAGTTTTGGGGATAACTTTGTGAAATGTATGATAAAAAGAAATAGAAGATCAAATCAGAACGTAGTGTTTAATCTGGAACATGAGAGACAAAATGTTGTGCCTTGTTTTCTGAGAAGTAATATCTGCTCTGAAGGAATACAATCTTCATTGCCATTTTGATTCAAAACATCCTGACTTAAGTAAATTGGACACCAATGAAAAATAAATTAAAGCATCCAAATTGTTGAAAAATCTTAGTGGGGAACAATGGTTTTTCAAGAAAGTAAATTCAGAAAATGAGGCAGCTACTAAGGTTAGTTTTCAGATTTCTAAAGAAATTGATTTCAAACATGATTCTGGAGTACAACAAACTGATTGCTGACAAGAAGTGTAATATGTCCTATTAACTAAATCTAAACAGTAAGAAAGCCTGAAAAATGTGTTAAAATTTGTACCACTTAGCAAAATAATTTTGTTAACATTAATGTGATTTCATGATAAATAAAAATCTTATATATTAAGTAAAATTAATTGATATTAATTGAAATTTCCCTTTTAAATATGGTTTATTTGCAAAATAGTTTAATCATTAATTATAACTTTACTTGGAAAGTGAACCTCTACATACCTATCTGCTGCCTGAAGAAGTTTAGCCTGTTTTAATTTTGGCCCCTACATACTGCCAAGTTGTGAAGGTCTGCTTTACATACCTCCCCCTTCCCTTCCCTTCCTGTTCACTCCAGGGATATCAGTCTCCTTGCTGTTCCTCAAACAAAACAATCCATATCTTGACTGCAGGTATTTTCACTAGCTGTATTCTCCATACCTAGAATGCTCTCCTTCCTCAACTACACCTCCTGGCTTTCTTCAAGTTCTAGATAAAAACTTACCTTCTCTAGGAAGTTTTTCCCAATCCCTCTTAATTTTAGTGACTTCCCACTGTTGACTATCATGTATGTAGCTTGTTTGTACATAGTTGTTTGCATGTTGTCTCCCCCATTGGATTGGAAACTCTTTGAGGGCAGAGACTGTCTTTTCCCTTTCTTTGTATTCCCAGTACCAAGAACAATGTCTGGCACATACTAGGCACTTAATAAATGTTTACTGACTCTCATACTCTCCAATGCAACCAAACTAGATTCCTTTCCATTCCACAGACATGACAGCATTCTCTATCTCCTTTGCATTGCTTTTCCCTTGTACTTGGACTGAATTCCCTTCTCACTTCCATCTTACTTCACAGAATCTCTTTCTTCCTTCAAGATGCAAGGTAAATACCATCTTCTACAAAAAGTCTTTTCTGAATCTACCCTCTCTCCCAAACTACTTTTTATTTTAGTTAATTCTCTTTTTATTTATTCTATATATACTTATGTACCTGTTGTCCCTCCCATCAGAAGGTAAGTTTCTTGAAAATCTGTCGTCGTTCAGTTGTTTCAGTCATGTTCAACTCTTGGAGACCCCATTTGGGGTTTTCTTGGCAAAGATACTGGAGTGGTTTGCCATTTCCTTCTCCAGCTCATTTAACAGGGGAAGAAACTGAGGCATTAAGTGACTTACCCAGGGTCACAGAGCTAGTGTCTGAGGCTACATTTGAATTCAGGTCTTCCTCATTCCAGGCCTGGTGCTCTATCAACTGCACCAGCTAGTTGCCCCTTCTTGAGAATGTTGTCATTGTTGACTTGAGTGGGTTTTCTTGACAAAGATAATGGAGTGGTTTGTCATTTTCTCCTCCAGTTCGTGTTGCAGATGAGGAAACTGAGGCAAACAGGGTTAAGTGACTTTCCCTGGTTCCCACGGCTAATAAGTGTCTGAGACCAGATTTGACTTAGGAAGATGAGTCTTCTTGACTCCAGATCTGGTGCTCTATACACTGTGCCGCTTACCTGCCCTTTTTGAGAACATGAATTATTTAGTTATTTTATTTGTAGCCCAAGAGCCTGGCAGAGAGTAGCGTTAATAAATACTTGTTGACTGACTGACAAATGGCTCCTGAGGTTCCTAACTTGCAAATTTTGTGATTCTAGTAATAAATAAAAAATGCATTTCCAGAGCCCTATTTCAGTAATGATTCCCAAATAATCAAAGCTAAATGGTACCTGCAAGGTCAAATAGTCTTCTTTGCATTAGAATCTCTAATACACCTTATCCCCGAACAATAATATGTGCATACTACTTCACCTGGTGATCTCATGGATTTAATTATCATCTTTATGATCATGATGCTCAAATCTACCTATCCTATTCTAATCACTATGCTGAACTCTAGTCTCATATCTCCAACTGCCTTTCAGATATCTCAAATTGGATATCCAGTAGACAGCTTAACCTCAACATGTCCAAAACTAAATTTATTATCTTACTCCCTAAATTGTCCTTCCTTCCAAATTTCTCTCTCACTGTCAAGGGCACCACCATCCTTCAAGTCCCCCAGATTCCCAAACTAGGTATCATCCTTGACTCTTCACGACCTCTCACCCCCCCGATATCAAATCTGTTGTCATTTTACCATTTCAACATCTCTCAAATATGTCCCATTTTCCTCTGACACTGTCACTACCCTAGTATAAGCACTCATCACTTCATATATGGACTTTTGCAAAAGCTTGCTGGTCAGTCTACCTGACCCATTCTCTCCCCATTCCACTTCATCCTCAATTCAGCTGCCAAAAGGATTTTCCTAAAGTTAAGGTCCAGTTATGTCACTCCCCTACTCAATAAATTCCAGGGGCACCCTATCGACTCCAAATAATAAACCCTCTGTTTGGTACACACAGCTCTTCATAAACTAGACACCTTGCCACCCTTTCAGGCTACTCACATCTTTACCATCCCACACTGACCTCCATGACACCACCTACTCAACTTTCCACTGACACAAACCTCCTGATGTCAACAAACAAGAAACTCTATTTCTCAGCTCTGGGTATTTTCTATGGCTGTTTCTCATGTGTGTGATGCTCTCTCTCCTCAAATCTAACTCTGTCTTCTCTGGATTCCTTCAAATACCAGATAAAATCCCATCTTCTTTAGGAATTCTTTCCCAATCCCTCTTAATTCTAGTAACTTCTCTCCGCTGATTATTTCCCAGTTATCCTGCATATAAGCTTGTTTATTTCTAGTCGTTTGCATATTGTCTCTGCCATTGGATTCTGAGCCCTTCTAGGGGAAGGACTGTGTTTTGCCTTTCTTTGTATCCCCCCACTGCCTGGCAATGTATCTGGCCTTAAGTAGGAACATATTCTATTTTAAACAAAAGGTTTGTAGAAAATTTCACAATTGCTACAAATACTTAAGACTTTTTTTTTATTAGAGAAAGATTTTAGATGCTTTGTCAGATTTTCTCTCTTTTTGGGCAGCCCAGAAGTATCAGTGCCAGATCAAGCAGACTCTGAACTACTGGAGCTGTGCCAGAGAACTCAGGAACAAAGTGAGGGGAAAAGGTCACCAGAATAGGACTCCACACACTGGCAGAAAGAGGAGTGTGGGGAAGGAGGGTGGGAGGGACAGAAGAAGCTGTGGAGCACTCCACCAAGCCTGAAGGTCAGAGCTCAGCATCCACTTGGGGTCAGTTCTGACCATTCCAAAATTAACTGAGGCAGAGACCCAGGCTGGTAAATTGTGAACTAACCAAAGTGGTAGGTGGCTTTGAAACTCAACCCACAAGGAAACCACTACCAGAGAGGAGGGAGTCAGAAAGTGAGTGAAAAGGAAAATAAGAGGGGAAAAAAAGACTGAAAGCACCAAAGATTTCAAGAAAAAGAAAACTTAAAGACCTTGAATGTGAACAAATCAATCAACAGGGAAAAAACAGTAACAGCAGAAGTAAGTAAAAACTAAAGATCTAAATGAATTCGGTTATCTATGAATAAACACTGCAAAATAAAGAAAAATGATCCAACACATGACAAGAAAAAGGATCCTATGGAATTTGACAAGAACACACTGTTCCTGAATGGTTTAAAAGAGAATTGAGATTTATGAAACTGCATAGAATAACGAACAGAACAGAATAACTAAAATCTGCAACATCAAACCTCACCACAGAAATACGAAAGAGAGAACAATAGACTGGAGACATAAATACACAGAAGTGAAGGACAACCTAGAAGAGAAATAAGAAAAAATAACATAAAAAAAAATTCTCATATGCAAGCAAAACAGACTGAATTTGTAGACAGGATGTACAGAGACCACCTAAGAATCATTGGGCTCCCAGAAGAACATGAAAGGATAAAAAAAACCAAAAACTTAATATCATAATAAAGGAAATAATAGAAGAAAAGTACCCAAAACTCATGAACATAGAAAATGAAATTCCAATCGAAAGAACAGATTACTTTCAGGAAAAAAAAAACTATAGCTGCAAATGCCAAGACACACAATGGTTAAATTATTCAACTGGGAAACAAGAAGTTCTTCAAGAGAAAGATCTTCAAATAAAAAGGAAAGAGCATTCAAATAATGCAATAATATTCTTCATCCTCTAGAAAAGGGAGGAAATGGAATAATTTACTTCAAAGAGCAATAGAGATCAGGACACAGCCTAGGGTGACCTAACCTGCAAATCTAAACTGAGACATTCAGAACAAAAGATGGTTGTTCAATAATAAAGAAGAGTTTAAAACATTTTTAGAAGAAAACTAGAACTAAAGAGATTATTTAAACAACAGAAATACAGGAGGAATAAATAATTGTAGGGACAAGGACAGTAACAGTAACAGAGTGACTCCAGAGAGACCAGTAAGAGACTTCTTTCTAAATGCATCCAAGGACAGGGGTAAAGACAGAAATCTAATAGTAGTAGGAGCTAGAGGCAGAGAGGAAATATTATGGACAGAAGCTGGTGAAACCCTGCCTAAAGTGGGTCAATGTTTCTATATTCCAACATGGGAGGGTACAAAAGAGTAGGGAAAGGGAGTAGAGAAATAGAGAGGAATAAGTAATGTGCCAGGGTCAAATCAAGAGTGAGTCACAACTTTTATGATCTTAGGAAGAGAAAAAGCCTAAGGAAAAAGGATGAAGAGGAAGGATTAGGTTTTAATTTGGAGAGTGGAGGGGATTCCATTACTGAACACTCCTATGGGCAAAGGGAGATAGTCAGTGAAGCTTTTGGGATAAGAATTCACTATTTGGTAAAAACTGTTAGGAAAACTTGAAAGCAGTCCAGCAGAAATTGTGTAATACCAATATCTTAAGACCATTTACGAAGATAAGGTCAAAATGGATACATGACCTAGACTTAAAAGGAGTTATCATAAGAATATTAACTATTAGACTTATGGATAGAAGAAGGTGTAAATAAAGTGGGTGGCTGAGTTCTTATTTAAAAAGCAATTTTGAATTATGCACAAAGAGTTATAAAACTGTGTATACCCAATAGTGCAATACCCAAGGTAATCAGGGGAAAAGGAAAAGAACCTATATGTTCTCAAATTTTTATAGTGGCTCTTTTTTGGTATCAAAGAACTGGAAATTGAGGGGATGCTCATCAAATGGGGAATGGCTAAACAAGCTATGGCATATGATTGTGATGGGATACTACTATACTGTAAGAAATGATGAGCTGGTTGATTTTATAAAAACACGGAAAGATTGGCATGAAATAATGAAGAGTGAAATGAGCAGAATCAATAGAACATTGCATAAAACTATGAATGACTAAGTTATTCTTAATATTATGAATACTCAAATTAACTACAAAGGACCTATGAAGGAAGATGCTATCCACCTCCAGAGAAAGAACTAATATAAGTATGCATAATATAATATCAACATATTTTATCTTTTAATATTATAGTAATTCAGACTTCTTCTCTGGTACAATGGGAAAACCAAAAAATTTTACACTCATTTTCCAGATTTCAGGAGTGGCGCACATCTAACCCCCACAATGTCAAAGGGATAACTGTATCATATACCAGAGTTTGTTTTCTCTTCTGTTTTTAAAAGGAGCAATGGGATATTCCTATGGGGGTAACAACAGTACCTTCTAGAAGTACTATGTTCTATGAAGTACTTTCTGAATATTAGGATAAAAAAAGTGAACTTTACCTGTAGGCAGTTGCTCTACCAAAGAGTTGCTGTGGGAAGACTTCATCTGGTAGCAGTATATAAGACAGATGTGGGAAGAGGAGAACATCAGGGAAGAAACTGGAGGCAGGGTTATGAGCTCAATGGTTTATAGGTTATTGAAATAATCCAAAGATAGGGTAATAATATTAGTTTAAAATACGGAAATTGCAGTAAGAATGGTAAAAGACAGGTGCAAGAAATATTGCCATGAAAGAAACATCATGACTTTGAAAATCACTGAATATGTGCTCAAATATCATGACAGTCATACAATAATGCACTATAATAGAGCTCCATGCATTTTTTTTGCAAATACAGCACTTAAAACCCAAGTGATGTTTGTAATTTGTATATTAATTACCAATCTGCAGTTGAAATGCTTCTTTTCATTGAAAATAATCCAACTTTAAGAGCAATGAGTTACTAAAAGCATATATATAAGCATTAGTTTGCAAAGCACTTTACATGTTATCTCATCTAATCCTCACAAAGACTCTATAAAGCTGTTACTGCCCTTATTTCATCGATATAGAAATTAAGGATGAGAGAGGTTAAGTAATTTGCCCAGGATCCCAATGCTAGTAAGTATCTAAGCAGGAGTTGAACTCAGGTTTTTCACTGCATGTAGAGAGATAGCAAATAAAAAGGAGTCTGAAAGTGCCAAATGGTGGCACAAAAGGTCAGTGTTAAAGAACTTGACAGGAGGTGATAGTGGAAATCTGGAAAAAAGTTGAGAGACAGACTAAAGAAAAGTTACGGTTTTCCTTTTAAGGTGTTCTGTTATTAAAAGCCCTTTTTCTGGTTCCCATTGTGCAACAAACTATATTACATGGTTAACTAAGAATAAAAACATAATGATCACATCATTCCAATATTTGAAAACCAAGGTACGACAAAAATAATGGAAATTTCTATGAGGATAAAAATAACATCCTTCCCAATAAGGGAAGCCAGGAATTGTGCATTTTATCAAGGAATGCCAAATGTCTAGCACAGTGTTTTACACATAGTAGGAGAGCAATATTTTTTTTTTGCTGGAAGTAAGATATGAATGAATATATACATTTTTACTCATAATTTGCCAGCGAACAACTGAAAGTTGACTATCTGTCAAAAAGAAGTTGATTAAGCAGCATTCGTAGCTATAGTTTCTAATAAAAAGAGGTGGGGCAGGAAATATCTAGAAGAATGCAAAAATTAATAAATGACTACTAATGGCAAAAGAATTTTAAATTGCAAAGGGTCAAAGTATCTTTTTGAGGAAAACAATCTTTAAAAAATTTTTCTAATTCATTCTTTTCAAAGTTGTGTGTGGCTATGACTAAAAAGAATTTAAGAATTTAATATAGAATTATTTTAACTACTTCACACTGATATTTCTTTGTTTGATACCTATTAATTATGAATGAATAAAATATAATTCTATCTTGCAATAGACATGGTATTAAAATATTCCATGAAGCAAAAGATTTGGATTGCCTATATTTTATATACTAATTCTTGCAATTAACAACACCTTCCCTCCAAAGTGATATGACAAACTTAACATTTGCTTCCTAGAAAGAGATGAAAAAGATGAAATAACCAGATCTTCAGAGCTGCAGAAAAAAAAAATTTCAAAGCATTCATTTTATACCAAATATGGGTTAAAAATAAATTATTAACAAGATCTTCCTTTAGACAGAAGTTTTATCATGTAATTATAATGCTGATCATTTGAAAGTATCCAAAATGTCTCTAGCATTTTAAAGAGCTAAGCAAAGTTATTTTTAAAATCAAACATATGTGCCTTTTCTGTTTATGTCTTCGGAAAGAACATTCTGTATAATGAAAAACACGACCAAATTTTTCACAGTACATCACTATAAAACCCTGTAATTGACTTTTTGGGTTGGTTTACTCTATATCTATTTTTGTCCGACTAGAAAACAGCAATGATGTGGTGAAAAGACCAAAATGTAGGTCCCATTGCAGGATAAGGCTCCATCCTGATTAGTGTAGAAGTATCATATTTGCTCTGGGAAATGTGCCCATTTTCTAAGACAGAATTCGGCCCATAGGAACCTCCTCTTTTTTAATCAAGCCGTGTAAAATGCAGCAATACTGGTGCCCAGTCTGGGCTTTGGTTGGAACCAGAATAACAACAGAGTGAGTTCTATCACTGAATTTAACAGAATTTAGTGTCTATCCATCTCTGACATACAGATTTCCATCAATTCACCAGATTGTCTCTTTAAACTAAGATGTTAACCAAACATTTTTAATGCTTTAGATAAAAGTTTTCTACTTTGCAAGAAAGTTCTGAATATAATACTTAGAAAACATTTATTGAAGATTGTGTTGTGGGAAATGCATTTTAAATTCTTAGCAAAACTGATTCTCCTTATGCAAAACAGTATTTCTGAAGTAGGGTCCTAGTATTATTGACAAAATTTCTATATCACCAAATAGCTCTAAACAAAATAAGCAAAATGACATGGTGGTATCATGATTTAAAAATCTGACCTACAACACCTAGACTCCTTGGAACCACAGATTGATCTACAGTGAGTTGACTAAACCATTCCTTCTCCTGAGGTAAATAAACTCAGGTCTATGTAGTTTACTGTGGTAGAGGTTTCCATGAGGCCAAATGGGGAATGTCTATTAGGTGGAAACTTCCAGATTGAGAGCCTGCCCACTCTGGGTGGGCATTAAAGGACCCACAGCACTTTATGTGCTAGCCGTGGTTTGCTCACATGACCATGGCTAACACTTCCAGTATATCTGAAGAGCAACTGAGAATTCTGTTTACCTCTAAAACAGTTCAACATACCTTTCTGTGTATGTGTGTGTTTTAAGTGATACTTTTATAGTGTAAGCTTTACACTGCTAATCATAAATGGCTTTCCAGGACTATTATCAGTAGTGCACTCATTTTGACTATAGAATCATATTTACAGAACCATTAATGTATTATGGAAGTAATGATATACCAACTATCTACTATGTTAATCACTATCACAGTCCATTTTAACAGAATACACTAAGACAAAGAGTGTGCATATGGCACATTTGCATCTTCTATAAATTCAGTTTTGGAGAAACAATGGCTTGGCAAAACATTGTCCTCACTATTAATTTTTAAAAGTCCCATAATTCTAAACTTTGCATCAACCACTGGCAGTCTTCTGAACAATACCTATGCACTGAGTCTTTGTTTGCTCTGCTTTTTTGTCAGATGTCATGATGTCTAATATGTGTCTTGCTGTAACCTTGACCCCACAACAATAAGAGAAAATCCTGCATCTTATTTACAGAGTTTTTCCATTTGGAAAAAAGAGTTTGACACCTGTGGCGCACAGTAATGGCTTCCCTGTATCCTACAAGTTTCATAGTTGTAGGAACAAAATCTAAGGCACTAATGATATACAAGCATATTCTCTGTATCAGTGAAATCAAAGCTATAATAGATAAGTGTTCAATTCACAAAAAGCCCGTAGTAACACAATTTAACCTGTTAAAAGTGATTAGGGGGAAAATAAGAATGGAAAGCGATCAGGTTCCACATTAGGAAAAAAGTTAGGTATAACAATTTTTGTTTTAGGAGGCCTTCAACTATATAATGATGAACATTGACACAATGCTTTAAAGGTTTCAAAGCAATTTAGGGTCAGCATTATCTCATTTAAGTCATGCAACAAGCATGAGTAGTCTTTTAAGTGTTACTATCCTTATTTTAATAAATCTAGTCATTCTATAGATGAGAAAACCAAAGCTTAAGTAAGTGATTTTCCCACTATTAAATGTCAGAGGCTAATCTGAACCTAGGTCATCCTGATTCAAAGCCTAGCAGAGTATCTACTATACCCTACATACTGCCTCGCAAGCATCAAAATTAACTCTGCACTTTATACATTAACATTTAGAAAATTCAGAAATTGATATTCAGAGCATGTGGGTATTGTTGCATCATCACTTCTGGCTTAAAGAAAAACACTCATTAAGGACAAAATTCCAATAGCAATTCAATATGAACTCTTAGGCATGCCAGCTTCATTCATTCATTCATTCAATAAACATTTATTAAACACCTACTACATGTCAAGTATTGTGCTAAGAGCAAAGATGAGAAAGGAGGATTAATTATGAAGTGATTTTCAAAGTGAATAGAGTGGTGTCAACATTTAGAGAATTTCCTTTCCTTTGAAGTTTCAGACAAATAAAAGTGAAATGAGAAGAACCAGAAGAACATTGTGCTCAGTAACAGCAAGTCTGTGTGATGATCAACTATGACTGGCTTAGCTCTTCTCAGCAATACAATGATCCAAGACAATTCCAAAAGACTCATGACGGAAAATGCTATCCATATCCTGAAAATGAACTGATGGAGTCTGAATGCAGATCAAAGCAGACTATTTTCATTTTATTTTTTTTGTAGTTTTTTTTTTCCTTTTTGTTCTGTTTCTTCTTTCAACTGCTTACTATCTTAGGTAGAAGGGAGGGAAAAAATTTGGAACTCAAAATTTTATTTAAAATAAATGTTAAAATTGTCTTTATGTGTAATTGGAAAAAATAAAATACTATTTAAAAATTTCAGGCAAATAACATAATCAGTCAATAAGCATTTATTAAACACCTAAAGCTATACACCAAGACTCAACAGGCCATCCCTGTCCTCAAGAAGCTTATAATCTAATGGGAAACTAAATCTAAGAAAACAAATATGTGTGAACAACCTATATACAGGATGAACAGAAAATAATTAACAGAGAGAAGGCTTTAAATTAAGAGGAATTGAGAAAGGCTTCCTACAGAAAGTAGGGTTTTAGTTGGAACTTGAAGAGAGCCAGAGAAGACAGAAGGCAGAGATGAGGATAGAGAGCACTGTAGGCAGGGAGGACAGCCAGAGAAAATGCCTGGAGCCAAGAGATGATCTTGATCACAGAACAGCAAGGATACCCGTGTCCCTGGATCAGACACCTTTTCCCTCCAGGAGGAGCAGGCAATTGTTGTACTAGTTCCCTTTTTTCAGTGTGTATTTAAAGATCTGGATACATATTAAAAGCTGAAATTAAAATCTAAATGCACTACAAGATAAATATAATACTAAAAACCATGGGAATAACATAACTCATTTATATGATATTTTAATATTTCTAAAAGGCTTTCATCACAATATTTCTGTCCTTTAGGAAGTGCAAAATTATTTATTATTCCAATTTTTCAGATGAGGAAGTCCATAAAGGTCACACTGTGAAAGCCAGGATTTGAACCCAAGTATACTTATTCAAAGTTCAACACTATTCTATATATCAGACCTGCACAACTTGACAGCAGGTAGGGGCCAAAATTAAAACAGGCTAAACTTCTTCAGGCAGCAGGCTTTTAGAGACTCACTTTCCAAGTAAAGATATAATTAATGATTGAACTATTTTGCAAATAAACCATATTAAAAAAGGGGAAATTTCAATTAATATCAATTAATTATACTTAATACTTTAGATTTTTATTTATCATTAAATCACATTAATGTAAACAAAATTACTTTGCTAAGCAATACAAATTTTAACACATTTCCAGGTTTTCTTACTGTTTAGATTTAGTTAATAGGACATATTACACTTCTTGTCAGCAATCAGTTTATTGTACTCCAGAATCATGTTTGAAATCAATTTCTTTAGAAATCTGAAAACTACCTTAGCAGCTGCTTCATTTTCTGAGTTTACTTTCTTGAAAAAAGCATTGTTCTCCACTGAGCTTTTTCAACTATTTGGATGCTTTAATTTGTTTTCCATTGGTGTCCAATTTGCTTAAGTCAGGATGTTTTGATTTGAAATGGCGACAAAGATTGTATTCCTTCAGAACAGCTATTATTTCTCGGCAAATGAAGCACAATATTTTGCTCCTATGTAAGTAAACAAGTATCTATTTGTCCACTCCAGATTAAACATTCTACGTTCTGATTTGATCTTCCATTTCTTTTTATCTCCCATTTTACAAAGTCACCCCAAAAACTTTAATGTTAGAACCAAAAAATCTCCACAGCAACTGCTCCCATACAAAGCAATACTGAACTGAGTGTCTGACCTTGGAGAGAGCACCAGACCCTCATGTAACTTGGAGGGTGGCTCATGCGTTGTTGCTGCTCATCACACAGCAGGTGCCAGCTGTATTGGCATGTGGCTACACTCACTTTGTCCCTGTTGAAAGCTAGTAAAATGACTCTTGCTCCTCTCAGACTAGAGACAGACTGATGATAGGTAGTTGCCACAGGTCACATGACAAACAGGAGAGAGGGTACAGTGGCAACCCACCTGCCAAGTTACATGACAGGCACGATAGTGACTAGAGGAAGGCAGGTTAAGGAGGGCGTGGACAAAGCACTCATTACATCTTTACTTTCTTTCACAGGCCTCCCAAAATCTTTTGGCAGGCTGTTATATGTTGTGTAGGCCTACTGTATATCATGCTGAAAAGGGAGGGGAAAAGATGAGGTAAAAGATAGATGGTAAAGTGAAAAATGAACTGACTCTGAAGTTAGAGGACCTAGATTCAAATATGGCTTCTGATATCTGCCTAGGTAATAATGAGCAAGCTATTTATAACCTCCTCGATCCTCATTTTCCTCATTCGTAAAATGAGAGAATTGAATTAGATGACCCCTAAAATAACTCCAACTCTTGATCTATGATTTCACGATCTGATGGATAGGTATAGGCAAATGAGTACAGGATTGTTTTCCTACTCTCTCTACTCCCATTCCTGGATGCTACTTATTTTTCTTTTAAATTTGACAACAAATTTTAAAGGCTCAAGAAAATATTGAACTAGGTTGTAAAAGGGTAAGAGGTGATATGCGGGTGGGCGGGGGTGGGGGAGATAAGGAGAACTAGAGCAGAGACAATGGCTCAAAAAGCAGCAAACTGAACAAATTGGGGAAAGTCTCCATGCCCCAGATACTAATAAAGTAAAGGAAAAGGGCTTTTCCTACTTTGAAATATCAATTATTATAATCAAGAAAGGTATCTGGGAAGCTAGATATGGTATAGTGGATAGACTACTAGGCTGAGAATCGAGAAGTGTTCAAAGTCAGCCTCAGACACTCACTAGTTGTATGACAGTGGACAAGTCATTATCTGTCTGCTTCCTTTTCCTCATCTGTAAAATGGGAATAATAATAGCCCCTACCTCCCTGGGTTGTTGTGAGAATGGCATAATAAAGTAGTTGAAAAGTACTTAGGATAGTGCTTGTCACATAATAAGCACTACAAAAATATTTGTTACTATTGTTATTATTTTCACCTTAAGGATTAAAGTGCAATAAATTAAAGTGCACTGTATTTGGGATCAGTGGTCTTGTAACTTCAAAAGCTGGTTCTGCTACTTTTTGTAGTAGTAACCATAAGCAAGTTAACTTGATCTCACTGGGTCTCATTTTCCTCAACTGTAAAATGAAGAGGCTATACTATAGATCATATCTGAGATCTCTCCAAGCTTTAAATCCTAAGAGCTTATAATATAAGAGATTTCCATTAGGAAATGTTTTTTACACAAAATTGTATTGTTCATGTCAGAACAAAGGGATAATCCTGTGCATTTTGCAAATTCGTTAAGTATTACTATTTCATCATAGAACTGTATTTCTTTTAAATATGCAAATTATTGCAAAAGGTGCATTATAAGGTGATATATATAGATTCCAAAGGTCTCCAGAGGAACCCATTTTTCATCTTCCAGTGAAATTCAACAGAAAACATCAGATTGAACTTCCATAAATTCAGTTTCCAGAAAATGTTTAATCCACAAAATGAAACACAGCTGAAAAATTTCAATGGAACAACCAAATTAATAATACTGTTAGTAACTATAGAACTCATTATGTAGTTGAATTTTACTTGAGATATAAAGTAGAAACAACACATCAGTCATAGGTACAACTGTGCAATGCTTTAAAGTAGTGGTTTAGGGAATTTTCAAGTTTCAGCAACATCATACATATTTCCTAAGAAACCAAAACTCATTCTCTTCTCAAAAATGATGATTTGTACATGAGTTTTCAGAGTATTTTCAAGCAGTGGTGTCAAACTCAAATAATAATGAAAGCCACAAAACTATACATAATGATCCCTGTGGGTCACAAATTGACCTAATTATAAAATATAATATTATCTCTGTTTTATGTATTTTTATTAATTTTGTTAAACATTTCCTAAAAATATTTTAATCTGGTTTGGGCCACATTTGGGAGTGTTGTGGGCATCCAGAGGCTCACAGGACATATGTCGGACACCTTTAAGGAATAAGAAAAACTCTAGTTCCTCACCATTAAGGCAGTGCCCCTTTTATAGAGGGTGACAGACTCTGGCCCTTTTCCCCTCATTAGTCTGTGAGCTCCCAGAAATCATGGACTGTTTTTTGCTTTTATTTGTATCCCAGCTGCTTAAGCACAGTGCCTGACACACAACAGAAGCTTAATAAATGCTCCTTGTTGTTGGGTTGTTCATTCAGGGTCTTTATATCCCTTTTAGTACTACCCTGGTTGTCAGTCAATTAACTTTTTTGTATTATGTGTCATTTTTTTATCCTACCTTCCAAGTTAGAGAATATTGCGTGGCTTCTTGAGTTCTTCTGGCCTAAATAAAGACCACAGAGAACCTACACACAGTAAGTTCTTAATAAATGCTTGTGAAATAAATGAACAAATGAATAACTAACAAACGATTAATTACAGAGGATCTAACAAAGGCTTCACTAGTGGAAAGAAGGAAGACAATGTGTAGCAGTTGCTCTGTATTACTACATTTTCAGAGGATGCACCTCAGCGACAAAACAAAACACAAGAATTTCTCCAAGGACTCCTTGTTACATTAGATGATCATTGAGGCTGACCAACAGGAGGCAATGAGCAAGGTTAAGTTAAGAATAGGAACTATTGCCCCTCTGGTCTACCTTGCCCTGCCAGGAGCGCTACCTTGAGCTGCTTTGATCAAAAAGAAAAAACCAGACAAGTATCCTCAGTCACTTAATTGTCTAACTCTGTCTCCTGATAATACGTACATATTACATAAAGTACATAAAGGGAAGCCTCTGGATCCTTCAGCCACAAAGGGTGAGCCTCCAGCAGATTGCCTGGTAGATAAACCTGGCTCTTGGATACTAGCTTTGATTATTTTCCTTCAGCCTTCAAGATCCAGGCAACACGGCCTCCATAGGCCATATCTCCAATGTGTTCCTGGTCCTCCTTTCCCTGCTCTGTGTTCTGCCTGTTGTTGAAGCAGTAGAAGTTAGGGATGGCATAACACTTCTGTTCGGCATGTTTCTCAGCCTTACAGGTATCTGTGCCTGTTTGGGGATATATGCCAGAAAGAGAAATGGACAGATGTGACTTTGGCAGGGGACAGGGTCTCCCAAGCCAAACACGGACCTGAAAACCTCTCTGTGTTTGAGATTTCAAATTGAGAAATCAGTTTCTTAAACGTCAAGGTCTAGATAGTAAGCAAATGGCTATTTTCTATTCCTTGGAAGATGTTGCCTTAAAATGTAAAAGCTGCTTTATGTAAAAATGGAAGGAGGGGTCATTTTATTCACCTTCAGTATGGGCCTTGATAGTTCACCAATGTGAAAATTGGCCAATAAGTAAGGGATGATAGGAAGAGGTGGAGGGTGCTGTCAAATAAATAAAGCAACTATTATTTAACCTAAGTGATGTTCCATGACTTCTGAAGTAATAAAGATAAATGAAAAAGGACCTACCTGTTTAAAACTGCTGAATGTCAGATATTTTCTGTACCCTAATATTAAGAAAAATGCTACCCAAAGAGGAGTTGAGGAATCCTTGCTCTGTATTTATATAAAAAAATCTGTCTAGTTTGTAGCTACAGGTAAATGCTACAGTTAAACATAAAAGTTCACCTAGTAGTCATTTGGAAGTTTAGAAAATTCTTTCTTCAAAAGGAATTTAGAAACATGTATTTTACTACATATTTACCGTTTAAAGGAAAGTTTAATATTGTTTAAAAAAAAGTTTTATATTGATTACTAAGTACCTCTGTGAAAATAAATATTAGACTGCTGTGCTAACACCAAAAAAAAAAAAAGGAATAGGAACTATCAATTGAATAGACAGATCAAACAAATCAAACAGATTCTGAGAGAAAGAATAATGTTTTAGGGGAAAAGAGAATGAATGAAGGAAGAGAAAAACAAATGGCCCTGCAGGTCTCAATTAGGGGAAAGTACCTACAACACTAGTTTTTGCCTTTTTCCAGACAAAGCGAACTATAACTGAGAAGTAGGGCAGGAGGAGGTCAACCTATTCATATTACTTCTACCAACAAAATAACAGAATGAAATAGTCTACCAACCAAAGAAAGGACTTCTTGGAAATACACTGTTGGCCAATACAATTTATATGAAAAATCAAGAGAAGATGCCAACAATAGGACCAAAAGCTATCAAAAGTAGAAGAGACCTCAAAAATCATCGAGTCAGACCTCCTCTCTTTTAGTCTCTAAAAGGCTTAAAAATATCCTCAAATTTAAAAGGAGAAAAAAAAAAGGTTCCCCCTAGGAGGTATATCCTGGTAGATGAAGGAACTAAATATCAACTTAAGGGAAACCTAAAAATGATGGCCCTTGAACTTTTACAATGATGGACCAGAGCACGAACTAGATTTTTTTTAAAGCTTACTACAAGCATGATACAATCAAAAAGGTATCTACCCAAGAGTTAGAGGTTTCCAGACAACTCTGCCACACATTAACCAGGAGACTAGAGGCAAGTGAACCCAGACTCTCAAACTGTCATCTACTGCCATCTGCAAAATGAGCATGCTGTTCAGGATAAATCCAAGAATATAAATCAATGTGGGAAAAGACTCCTTATTTACCATGGGAAATACTGGGAAAACTAGAAGTAGTTTGGCAAACATTATAAATTTAGACCAGCAACTTAGACTATACATCATAACAAGTTCCAAATACATATTAAATCTTAAAAAAGGCCCACATTATTTTTTTAGAAATTACAGAACAAAAAGTATCATCCACAATTATAGTTGCTGAGAGAATTCTTAACTAAATGATAGAGATGTTTATAAAAGACAAAGCACTAAACTGTCTATCAAATAATAAGTCCTTAAAAATGCTCTATAAATATTTGATTGTGAATAAAATAATAACTACTATGATAATAACTAACATTTATATATATGACTAAGCACTTTACAAATATCCTCACAACAACTCTTCAAGGTACATGCTGTCATTGTACCCATTTTACAGTTGAGGAAACCAAGGCAAATAAAGGTTAAGTGACTTGCCCAAGGTCACACACAGACATACAAGTGTCTGAGGCTGGATTTGAACTCACATCTTCCTGACTTCAGACCCAGTGTTTTATTCACTGTGTCACATAATCTGGATGTAGTGTGTGGTAGTAGTCTATCACTGGGAACTTATACCAGCTAGTGTGAGAATAGTTTGGGGTGAAAAGTCAATACTAGGGAGAGAAGTGCATTTTTCATTGCCTAGGAATAAGGCTCCTAAACAGTGTGGGTTTTTATTACACTCTACTGCCTCTAGAGCCTACCTGCAGTACAGGACTTAAGGTGTTATACATTACAAATTAACATTACCCAACTTGCCTGGGGCCTCATTGAAGAAAGCCAGGTCTTTTGTTCCTTCCTGATTAAGTTTCCAATTTCACTCACAAGAGAAAATATTCCAAATCTTCTCTATCTTCTTCAAGTATCTCACACTTCTTTCCTTTTCTATCCTCAACTGAGAAAAGAGGTTCTTACACTACTAAGAAAACTGAGGACAACAGATACAAGGTTCCTCTTCTCCCATTTTCTTCATCTCAAAATCCCATAACATCATTCCCAGTTTGACAACGTGGTAGTCCTTCTACCTTGGTGGTAGACCAAGGACGAGACTTTTATGCATGTACTTTATTCTACTCCTACCCACTCAAACTCCAACAGATCACAACTTCAATCATCCTTTCTTCCTCCCTTTCCCTTCTTCTCTCCCTCCCTCAAATCTTTTAACTTTTTTCAATCTACTGGTTCCATTTCCACTGTCTTCAAACACACCCAAATCTCCCCCTATCCGTAAAATCACCTTCATTTGACCCTACCATCCCTTTATGTTCTATATCTCTCTTCCCTCTCTCAGCTGAACTCTTAGAAAGAATTACAAGTTGCTTCCATTTCTTCTCTTCTCACTTCCTCCTCACCCCTTTGTAAAGCTGGCTTACAACCTCATCATTCAACTGAAATGGCTCTCTACAAAGTTACCACTGATCTCTTACTTGTCAAATATAAAGGTTTTTTTTCTTAGTCCTCATCCTTCTCAACTTTTGACATTGTCTCCTGCTGGATACTGTCCTCTCCGGGTTTTTGTGACAAGAGTCAAGAAGACTCCTCTTCCTGAGTTCAAATCTGGTCTCAGCCACTTACTAGCTGTGTGACCCTGAGCAAGTGAACTTAATCCTGTTTATCTCAGTTTCCTCATCTGTAAAACGAGCTGGAGAAGGAAATGGAAAACCACTCAAGTATCTTTGCCAAGAAAACCCCATAAGGGGCACAAAGAGTTAGACACAACTGAAATGGGTGAACAAATTTCTCTTGGTTCTCCTCCTGCCTGCCCCATCTCTGCTCATTTTGCTGGTTCATCATCTAGTCCAGCACTTCTTAAACTGTGAGTCGTGACCCCATATGGCATTGCATAACTGAATGTGAGGGTCACAAAAAATTGGCAACGGTAAAAGGTTTCTGAACACACGACCAAAAATCAATTCAAAATCAAATGTATAATGAATCCAAGGTATTTCTGGCAGTCCTTGCCCATGCTGTATTGTACAACTTCACTGCAGTCTTGGTTCTGAACATACAGGATCCATACTTTGCACTGTACATGCTGTCATGCCATGCAATACTAACAAACACCTCGGCTTAGATTTGAGACTATTGTGTGTTATGAATTGCAATGTTTTTATTATACATACAAAGTTTTCTGCTGTTACAGAAACAGAATAGTTTAATTATAGAAAATAAAGGCCTCAACATGTAAGTATCAAATTAGTATATCTTTGGATTGTATTGTGTTAGAATGTTTGATTTTTAAAATTACTGTTATCTCCTCCTTTTACAGAAACATAAGTGTTTAATTTCCACAATAAAGACAAAAGCCCTTTTAATAATATTTCTACATCATCACCGCTGTATGTAAGTATGAACATCAATTTTTTAAACTGAGCACAAACAAATGTAATTTCATACACTAAAGCTAGGATTCATTTGAGAAATTATTAGCAACATTTATTTATATTTTAGGACAAAATATTTTTTGAATATGGATAAGTGGCTAAATTTAGACAGAAGAAGTAAAAATACTGATGACAATGCATCAGAGTCTTTGCTACCAGGGTACAACCTGGTATATCTAAATTGACAAGAAAAATAAAATGTCTAATCATATTTGCAATATGGATCTACTACTAATAATGATGATAGTGTGGACAAACCTCTTCGCTTCACTTGTAATGAAGTTTTGGCTGCAGAGAGCATGAAGCCAGCCAAACTAAAATGACATCTTAATATCAAGCATGCAGCATACTGCAACAAACCAAAGGAATATTTTGAATGACTTTTAAAATCTTCAAATAAAGAAAAACAGTGTTTTGAGAAATTTGTTACTACCAATGAAAAGTATTTACTTGCATGTTATGAAACCTCCTATTTAACTGCAAAAACTTAAAAGCCCTATGCAATTAGAAAAGATTTCTTGTTACCTGCTGCTATTAAAATATCAGAAACAGTTCATGGGAAAAAGCATGGGGATAAAATTTGTAAAATTCCTTCATCAAATTATACTATTTCCAAAAGAATTTCTGAAATTAGTAATGACCAATTGCAGCAGTTTATTACCAGGCTTAAAGGCAGCCCAAAGTTTGCAATTTAGTTAGATGAAACAACTGATATTTCTAACATGGTACGGTTATTACTTTATGTAAGATATGTCTATGAAGGAAGCATATGTGAGGAATTATTGTTTCATCACCCTTTGGAAGGGCACACAAGAGGGAAAGATATATATCTTAAAATCGACAAATTTTTCACACATGAAGGTTTACTGTGGAAAAATTGCATTGGAGTCTGTACAGATGTGCTAGAGCAACGACGGCCAAGAACATTGGATTCGTAGCAAAAGTTAAAGCTGGTGGCAATGAACATATCATTTTTACTCACTGTATCATCCATCAGAAGGCACTCATAGCCAAAAAATATCACCAGTTAGATACTGTGCTTCACGATACAATCAAAATCATTAAGTTCATTAAAAACCGTGCCCTTAACGGTTGTTTGTTTTCAAACCTTTGGAAAGACATGACTCTGATTACAAAAGCTTATTACTCCATGCAGAGGTGAGGTGGCTCTCAAGAGGGTGAAATCTAAACAGATTATTGAAACTGAAAGATGAAGTAGTTGTACTTTTAACTGAGCAAAAATACAATTTTGTTAATTTTTTTCATACGGGCTTATGGCTTTCAAAACTATGTTATTTGTTGGATTTTTTTTAAAAACTCGATGATTTAACCATCACTTCAAGGAAAAAAATTGTAACATATTTATGTTACTTTTAAGTTTTACTAAAAATGTTAATATATGGAAGAATAGAGTGGAAAACAGTTCCTTAGAAGTATTTACAAATACAGATGATTTTATAATTAAAAATAATCTTTCCAAAGATTTAATTGTGAGAGTTATAACTGATCATCTAAAGTACCTGGAGATACAGTTTCAGAAATACTTCCCTTCAAATTCTTATTCTAAAAAACTAAGTTGGGTTCATAAACCATACTCAATTGAAATCAAAAACATCAGTCATCTGCCATTAAAAGTTCAAGAAGAATTACCAAGCAACACAGGTTTAAAACTTGAGTTTTTTAAAAAATTGTTAAATCAATTTTGGCTTGGGATAATGGTCCTAAACATACTTCTGTCATTTTGTACTATGTATTTATGCAAAGCAGCATTCTCAGCACTGATGACTATAAAATCAAAATGTCGATCAACTCTGAAAATTGTTGAAAATGTACTACGTCCTGCATTATCAAATATTCTGCCAAGATTTAATTCTTTATGTAAAAATAAACACATCCATCTCATTAGTATGCAAATTTGCTTTCATCTTTAATAAATGGTAAGATTACATTTTACCAAAGAATTGTTTTAAAATAAATTTCCTTATGATTTATTATCAGTAAATGTTTGATTTGTATACCTATTTTGTATGCCTATATACCCAGAGCTGCATAAAAATTTCTTGGGTGAAAAGGTATCACCCAAAAGGGAAAAAGTTTAAGAAGCCCTGATCTATATCATACCCCTTACTGGAGGTACTACCCAAGGTTCTGTCCTAGGCCTTCTTCCCTTCTTCTTCTACATTCTCTGTACTGAAAACCACAGCAGCTCCCATGTTTTTGACAATCATCTATTTTCTATGTAGTCTCTACCCCTAAATGATAGTCCCATATCACCAGCTGCCTACTGAACATTTCAAACTTGCAGTCCCAGAGATCGCCTAGACTCCACAATCCTTCTCCATTCACGTATCCAATCAAACTTTTTTCTGAGTGAGATTTTCTGGAACACTGTAATCAGAAGCCAAATCAATTCAATAAACATTTAAGTGCATATTATGTACAGGGTATGGTATTAAATGCTGGGACACAAAGACAAAATGAAAAACAGTCCTTTTTTTGAAGGAGCAAAAGGGAAACTACTAATAACTAAAGGAGCATCAGTAAAGGCATTTTGGTGGTACCTGAGTTCAGTTGAGAAGGAAGACAGAGATTCTAAGGGGTGGAGGTGAGAACGGAGTACATTATAGAAAGGCTTTCCAAATGCAACATGTTGAAACATGTAATGCCATGTTTGGGAAACAACATGAACAATTTGGCTGCAAGGATGTGAAGGACAGTTATGTGAAATGAGCCCAGAAAGGCAGACTGGAAGAAGGTTTGTAAGACTGAGGAGATTATATTTTATCCTACGGGTAACACAGAGCCACTCAAAATGCTTGGACAGGGGAATGCCACTGTCAGACCTGTGTCATAGAAATATTACTGTGTGAAAAGAAATGCAAGGGAAAGTGGCCTACCCATTCCAGATCTTAAATTGTATTATAAAGCAGCAATCATCAAAACTGCTTGGTACTGGTTAAGAAATAGAGTGGTTGATCAGTGGAATAGGTTAAGTATGCAAGACACAGTAGTCAATTACTATAGTAATCTATTATTTGATAAACCCAAAGACTCCAGCTTCTGGGATAAGAACTTAATCTTTGACAAAAACTGCTGGGAAAACTGGAAAAGAGTATGGCAGAAACTAGGCATAGATCAAAATCTCACACCGCATACAACAATAAAGTCAAAATGGGTTCAGGATTTAGATATAAAGGCTGATACTGTAAGCAAAGTGGAAGAGCAAGGAATAGTTTACCTATCAGATTTATGGAAACAGAAGAATTCATGACCAAACAGGAGATAGAGAATATTATGAAATGTAAAATGGATAACTTTGATTACATTAAATTGAAAATTGCATACACAAAACCAATGCAACCAAGATTAGAAGGAAAGTGGAAAACTGGGAAAGAATTTGTACAACCAGTCTCTCTGATAAGGACCTCGTTTCTAAAATATATAGAGAATGAAGTCCAATTTATAGGAATACAAGTCATTCCCCAATTGATAAATGGTCAAAGGATATGAACAGATAGCTCTTCTCAGATGAAGAAACTAAAGCCATCTATAGTCATATGAAAAAATGCTCTAAATCACTACTGATTAGAGAAATGCAAATCAAAACAACTCTGAAGTACCACATCACACCTATCGGATTGGCCAACATGACAAAACAGGAAAATGATAAATGTTGGAGAAAATGTGGGAAAATTGGAACACTAGTGCATTGTTGGTGGAGTTGTGAAATGATCCAACCATTTTGGAGAGTAATTTGGAACTATGCCCAAAGGGCTCTAAAAAATGTGCATTCCCTTTGACCCAGCAATAGCACTTCTAGGGCTATATCCCAAAGAGATCATACAAATGGGAAAAGGACCCACAGGTCAAAAATATTTATAGCAGCTTTTTGTGGATGCAAAGAATTGGAAATTGAGAGGATGCCCATAAACTGGGGGATCACTGTACAAGTTGTGGTATATGAATGTAATGGAATACTATTGTGCTATAAGAAATGATGAACAGGCTGACTTCAGAAAAACCTGGAAAGACTTGTATGGTCTGATGCTGAGTGAAATGAGCAGAACCAGGAGAACATTGTATACAGTAACAGCCACATTATGCGATGACTAACATTGATAGACTTAACCCTTCTCAGCAATACAAGGATCTAAGACATCCCCAAAGGTCTCATGATGGAAAATGCTATCCACATCCAGAGAAAGAACTATAGAGTTTGAATGCAGATTGAAGCATACTATTTGCTATTCTTTTTCTTCGTTGTGTTTTGTTTCCTCTTTCTGGTGGTTCCTCCTGTTGGTTCTAATTCTTACTTACAACATCACTAATGTGAAGACACGTTTAATAGGAATGTATATGTATAGTCTATATCAGATTGCATACCATCTTTGGGAGGGAGGTGGGGACGGAGGGGGAGAAAAATTTAAAACTCAAAAGCTTATGCAAGTGATTTGTTGACAATTCAAAATAAAATAATTTTTAAAAAATTTTAAAAAGACATGCATATTTTTAAAAAAATATTATTGT
Source organism: Phascolarctos cinereus (assembly GCF_003287225.1). Taxonomy (NCBI): domain Eukaryota; kingdom Metazoa; phylum Chordata; class Mammalia; order Diprotodontia; family Phascolarctidae; genus Phascolarctos; species Phascolarctos cinereus. The sequence goes on along the minus strand of NW_027555958.1, from coordinate 227,158,970 downwards.
GGCAGCTGTCTAGAGGAGGCATTGGAAAGAACTGGAAGCAGGATTAGGAACAGATCAAAGATTTAAAGCTAGAAGGTAACTCTGAGACCATCTAGGCTAAACTTCTCATTTGACAAATATGGAAACTGAAGCCAAAGGACATGAAGTAACATGTGCAGAGTCACACAGGTGGTAAATCATGGACCTTGGATTCAAACGCAGGTCCTCTGACTTCAAATCCAGGACTTTTTCCCCCTGCACCCTGCAACTGTGTGCTACAACTCTTAAAATTAGAGTTACATGGTGGTTACTAAGAGGTTAAGTGGTTTGCTCATGGTCACAGAGCCAGTACGCATCAGAGATTGGCCCTGAACTAAGGTCTTACTGGCTTCCAGGTCTGGGTCTCTACCTACTATATCATACTGCCTGTTGTTTAACTAAAAAAGGTAGAAAAATGTCTAAAACATCAGTAGAGAAAATTTAATGGGACTGTGACATACTTTTTTTTGGGGGGGTGGAGGGTAGATGTTGAGGGAAGGAAGAGACTGGGTCTCCTCATCTTGGCCACACTGGAAGCATAGCAGCCACTCACCAACCCAATCCCATTAATAGATCACCCAGAAGCTTTAACCAACTCTGTTACCAAGTTTGTCCAGTTCACACGTCCTTGGGCAGACTGGTAGGCCCCAGACCCCAGGTCATCCATCATATTGGAGTCATACTAGTACGGAGACCCATTGGGCTTTTAGATCTCTCATAATTCAGAACTCCCAAGCTCAGGTGATCCACCAGGTTCAGCCTCCCCAGTAACCAGAACTACAGGCATGCACCACTACACCCAGTTAACTAAGGACCCCCCAAAATGCTTCCTCTGAACTTCCCTACTTTGCCTGCACCCCCAACTCATTTTTCTATAAAGGCAAATTTCAAAGGACAGGTTAAACTAAAGGAAAGGCAAAAAGAAGGGGGAGATTAATAGCCAGTGTCAACGATGAGAATGACCATTTCTCAAGGGAAGGAAAGACACTAAATTTCAGAGTTAAACCTAATACAAAATAAACCAGGGGTTCTAAAATTTTGGAAAATTTTATGTTCTTCTAACTACCTTTGGGTCATTTAACACACATTGAGAATATATAAGAGAGAAACTGAACCACTCAGTTGGCCTATAATTTATGTTTGTTTATTTTCATACAAATTCTATTATCTGAACATCTCCTAAGAGAGAAAATGAGCTATATAAGGGCAGGTTTTATCCACCCCGCCTGTTTGTTTTCGTTTTGTTTTTTTTTTTGTATGTCCAATACCTAATATGTAAGTCTGGAACATGTAAGTCACTTAATGTTTGTTGAACTGAAATGAATATACAAACTTACCTGCTTTACATGTTTATCCAAAAAAATATCCTCAAGAGAATGTAAACCCATTGAAAGCAGGACTCTTGTACACTTTGTCTTTGTACCCACAGTGCGCTGCACAGAGTTGGTATCTAAAAAAATTCTTAATGGACTGAACTGGACTGAAATGTGAATTTAATCTGTTACATATTCAGTAGCTTGAAAGTAATGAAGGATAAGGATACAGAGAAGAGAAGGGGAGAAGAGGACCCCAAAGGGAAACAACCTATCACTGTACAGTTTTTCCCAGCATTAGCATTGATTAATTAATTATAAGTAAACATAGCAATACTAAATCTCGCTTCTTAACTTGAAAAACATGGCAAACATACAATAGGTTATTTTTAAAAAGACTTTCTATAATGGACTCCTCCAAGACCTTCTGTTTGAGAAGGACAATCAAGGTATTCACCTCATCCTTTCCTACCCTGCAGAACTCCTGGATTTCGTGATCTTCAGAAATTCATCACTCTTCAAGATGAAAATAACTCTCAGATCATTCCCAAGTCCTGCTACAGGATTTCATCATGCCCAGCCCGCAACTCCCATGCCTTTCATCCAGATTTTCAGCTTCTTTTTTCCATTGCGAGCTACTTAAGGGGAAGGAATGTCATTCATTTCTTTATATCCTCAGGGCTCAGCACAGTACCTGGTATACGCTTAATAAATATTTATTGACAACTTATTGACCATTGACTATTGAGGTAAATGAAAAGAAACAGTTAATTTTTTCAAACCCTAAAAGTTAAAAAAAAAAGTTAGGCCAAGATTAGTCTTCAATAAAGTTTGTGACATGTTAAGTTGTTGTTGTTCACTCATGTCCAACTCTTTGTGACCCCATGGACATATTATCCTTATGGTTTTCTTGGCAAAGATACTACAGCGCTTTGCCATTTGCTTCTCCAATTTTAGGCATACAGGGGTTACATGACTTGCCGGAGGTCACACAGCTACTAAGTATCTGAGGTCACCTTTGAACTATGGTTTTCTGACTCCAGGCCCACTGTTCTATCCACAGTACCACCTAGCTGCCCTTCATATGTTAAATACTTTTTAACCAATCATCAACAACCTTGCTACATGCTAAGGTTCTACTACACCCTGACTTTAGGCTCTATTAAACTTGCAATTTCAATAAGCCTCTTTATAAAAAATGCCAAAACATCACTAAAATATATAGTCCCTTCAATAATATGCTAGAATTGAGCCCCCTGAAAAAACCAACACAAAAAAACCAACACAAAAAAAAAGTTATCTCCTCTCTGTCCACTGAAACTTAAACTTGAAAAATGCTAAAAGCATTTAAGAAATCTACTCTAAGGAATGCAATTACAAAAGCATAAAAATACTAGTAGAAGACAATGCTCATCTTCACCCAACAAGGTAAACAAGACTGAAAAGCTACTGAAAGGACACATAATGACATGGCTAAGAACGCCAGCAATATTATTGCTTTTGCTTCTCTAACGGCATAAAAGCTAGAGATACGAAAGACCTAGTTAGTAAGTTTACTTTTAAAGAACACTGGGAGGTTGGCAGCAGAAATACCTTCCGTGGCTGACTTCTATAATGTCTCATAGGGTGCAGCTATGTCTCTGAAAAATTTCCAACATCGAGCTTATAATAAAGTAAAATCTCACTAAATGTTTCTGATTGATTGGTGGGGATCTTTGCAAGGTAAAAATGATAAAGACTGCTTAAATGGAAATAATATAAAGCACTCGGTATAGTGCCTAACACATAGTAGGTGTTTTAAAAAATGTTTAATCACCCTTTCTCCCTTCATAAACATAAGTATGATTTTACTGAGAATTTTGTAACACCTATGTTGAATTGCAACATAACAAATAACAGTCATTATTACCTAGTTATTTACATGATGCCAGAGAATGAGTTCCTTAAGGGAAAAGACTGCTTTTACCTTTCCTAGTGTACATAGTGCTTAGCACAGTGTCTGGTACACAGTAGGTGCTTCAAAATTGTTTTTATTTATTTCTTATAAGACATAACAAATAACCTGGACCCTAGATCTGATTAAAACACAGCTCAAGATGCTACACATAGCATAAAATATATAAAACTCCATGGCAACTTCATTCTTTCTGCCAGTCTCCTCCTTCTGCATCTTCATTGAAACCTTCTTATGTATATTCATTCTAAGTTGCCTTATTTTCAAAGTCCACAAAGGTTATCTTCTTCAAGTCAGAGAGAAATTGGCAAAGGTCCCTTCAAACCTACCTGACGTGGTAAATATTAAATGAAAAGTCCTTTATTCCTTCTAGGAAACTAAGTTTCTCAGTGTTTAAAACTTTGTGGCAACTTAGAGACTAAAAATTAATTTACATAAACAATAGAATAAAAAATTCTAGCATACTGTCAAGCCCATTAAAGAAAACTTTAAATAAATGAAGCTTGGTAAACTGAGGATTTTTACTTCCTGAATCTAGAAATAATAAGTCCTCAAGAAAAAAAGAATCAACAGTGTCTCTCACAGCCATGAAAGAACCACATAAAATTTGTGTGGTCCCTTCAGCAATCCAATACAAATTATAACTTCTCTTTGAATACAGCCTTTGAATATATTATGCATGCAAGATTATGTTTGCACCAATTAATCTCTTGAAAGGAAGTTTTTATTTCCTAGTCTTTTGCAGTGAAATATTTGAAAACACACCACACTAAAGAAATTATTATGAAGAATATATATCAGAAGTTTGGGCTATAGACCAAGGAGAAAAGATGGAAATTTGGGGATGGATTTTTCTATTGACTAAGATGTCAAAGCGTGAATGAAAATGTGAGGGGGAAGGGGAGAAATCTTCTTATGTTTACTATCTCAAATATAATTTAAGAGTACAATAAGTTTCAATCTGCGACTGTAACTATTACAGTTAACTCTTCATATGCCCATCATATATAATGTGATAAGTGAAAGTAATTATTGTTTTTCCTATTTTTATATTTTCATAATTAGTTAATAATAATAATTAACATTTATTTATAACACACTATCTGCCAGGTACTATGTTAGGTGTTCTATAAATATATCTAAACTGATCCTCACAACAGCCCTGAGAATTAGGTGGTAATATTATCCCCATTTTACAGATGAGGAAACTGAGGCAGATAACAGTGAAGTGACTTGCTCAGGGTCACATGGCTAGTACAAGTCCAAGGCTAGATTTGAATGCAAATCTTCCTGACTCCAGGTGTAGTGCTCTATCCGCTGTACCCTTGCTGCTACTTCTGAAACTGTTATTTCTTATTCTTAAAACACTGATACATTCGATTTTAAGTGCCACATATATGACTTGAAATACCATATTTGTATTCATTTCCTACAGAGGCTGATTCTGATAAGAATATGAAGAAAAAATTGACACAGCTCTGTGGTTAAATGCAGGCAACACTGGACCTGGAGTAAAGAAGACCTGAGTTCAAAAACTGCCTCAGACATTTATTAGATACCTGACTCTGAGCAGATCAAATAATTTTCCTAAACCTGTTTCCTCATCTGTAAAATGGGGATAAATAAGAAAATATATAAAGTACCTTGCAAAGCTATAAGTGATATATAAATGTTAGTTAGTATTATTACTATTATTTCCTTGTATAATGCACATCCACCTCACTCTCCACATTCGCATTTTAGACCCCTTTTATATACGTCAACAGAGGCTTTATGGGGGGTAGAGGGGAGAGATCAAAGTTATTTATTAAAGACAATAGGAATTTGCAAGTATGTAAAGTCAAAAGCTAACTGGCATTCTAATCTACAACTGCCATTTATGACTTACCCCAATTTACTTTCAAATTCCCTTCAGTCTAGCAATATAGAATTTGTAATTTGGAAACCCTGTGGGGGAGATATTAATAGTATTAGTTTGGGAGTACAGCACTTACGCCAAACTCATTCTTCTTTTCCCTTGAAATTAAAGGGCTTAAGACTCATACTTTAAATTCCCAATTACTATATATCATGAATTGTAAACAGTTATCTGAAATATCACCTCCTTATCTCTATCAATATCACAGAAGCACAAAATATATATGCAATTACACCACCTCATTCCCAATGTAATTTTTCCTATAAGAAGTTTATGGAATATGAAATTACTAACAGAAAAAGGTGAGACCAATTTTAATTTTGTAACTATTAATAGTTTTTCAAATAAGTAATAATAACAATAATAATAATAATAACTGACATTTATATTGTACTTTACACAGATAGTCTCATTTGATTTGGACCTCAAAAGTCTTAAGACAAACAGGGCTGACAACAAATCACAACTGAGATACTCAAGATGACTTCCTCTATTTCTACCTCATACCTTTTTGTTAGAATGAAAATAAGGGCAAGATTGTAAATAATAATAATAATGCTATAAGTAAACTTGACAAGTAATAAAAATATTAAGATAGATAAGGTATATAATAAGTAGTAAACATTCCATTTCACTTAGCTTTGAAATGTCGTAAACCTACCAAAAAGGTGCATATGATGCATCATACTACCCAATTTAAGTGGAGCTGATTACTATGTTAATTTGGATGTTAATCAAACTAAGTCAAGAAAAGGCTGATAGAAAGTTAATGATCTCAATTAACATAAAGGTTGGTACTTTTCTCCCAATATTAAAATAAAGGATACCTCTTATATTTGCTCCAAATTATAAATAAATACAAAAGAAAAACAGAAACTGACACTGGTTTAGAATGAAAAATTAATTACCCTACTATGGGTGATTACCATAAACTTTATTAAGAGGAAAAGGGAAGGAAAGCAAGCACTCATTAAGTACCTACTAACATGCACTGTACAAATGTAACTTTAGAAATAGTGCATCTCATTTGATCCTCATAACCATCTTAGAAGATAGGTGTTATTATAATCCCCATTTTACAGCTGAGAAAAGTGAAGCAGACTAAGGTTAAATGACTTCCTCAAGGTCACACAGTTCAATAAGTGTCTCAGGGCAATTTTGAATGTTAAGTCTTTCAGACTGGGCCCACTACTCTATCCACTGCACTATTTAGCTATTTCCTTCACAAAAAAAAAAAAGGCAATTTTTTATCCTAGGATTTCTCATTACACTTTAATTAATATTGGGTTTTGTTTTTTAATGTACATTAAAAAAGCTAATACACTGAAAATATTAATGAAATCTACCAAATTAGAGAGACAACAATAGCAGAAAAACAGAAGAGCCAAATCACAGATCAGACTGTCTTTTGGTGGTAAGATACAGATGTTAAGGTACGAGTTGCCTACAATACATTTTAAGAATCATTTATTCTAAACTCCATCGTTAATATTAAGGATAATAGTGATCTATGCCCCTAGGTCACCTTATAGATTAAAAAAAAAAACAAACCTTCAAATACAGCCAGTTGGAATTTCCATAAATTCAACAACTCTATACATAAACCAAGATGGATTTGCCTGATTATAATTCTGCTATACTGTGAAAAGTTCCAGTGAGACTCTGGTGTATAACAAACTTTATCTTTATTTGAAATATTTTCTACATTTCCCTCTTCTCCCACTAGATTAAAAGGGTTTTTTAAGGCTTTTTTAAAAATAAATTAGGGATTTTTTATTCGAAATTAATGGAAATGTGGAAATCTCCCTTAGAGCTGGATGATTAATGAATGTGAAAATAGGACTTGTTAACCCTCATTATAAAAAATATGTAACACTCCTAAAACCTTTCTCAAAAATATTAAATGAAAAAATGAAGGACTTGTTTGAAAAGATATGGGTGAGGAGAAAGAGAAAAGCCAAGCCAAGGAAAGAGCACTTATTAATGGGTAGGCTTTAGGAAGACAAAATATAAGCAAAAAGAAAAAACAACCCCTGCCATGAAGGAGTTACATTATAATCAAGAATACAATAAACAAAAAGGATAAGAAAAGGAGGGAAGGGATAGGAATTATTGGCAGTGAGCGTGGTATTAGAGTCTAAGTCCAGAGAATCAGAAGCAGAGACAGGAAGAGAAAGAAGGACAGCCAGGTTGGAGCACTCTTCCAAAAGGAAAGTCCAGGGAGCATGTCACCTGTGGGAAAAGGAGGACCATGTGGCAAAAGATAATGAGTTGTTTTTGGAAATGCTAAGTTTGAGATGTCTATGTGACATATGACATATGTCCAACAAACAGATGGTGATGTATATTGGGGCTATATCAGGAGAGAGACTAGGCTAGATATAAAGGTATGGGAGCTATCTAAATAGATATGATCATTGAACCCCGGAAGCTATTAAGATCACTAAGAGAAGGGGTACAGAGATAGAACAGAACAGTGACCAGGAGAGAGCCTTGGGGAAAATAGACATAACAGATTCAAACAGCCTCCCCTACCCGGCTTTCTTATTACCTCCATGACCCCGACCAAGTCACTTAACCCTTCCATGCCTGTTTCTTTGTAAAATGAGAAGGGTGGATTGGATGACTGCTAAAGTCCCCTCCATCTTTCAGTCTATGATCTTATATGTTTTAGATTCACAAAACCATTATAGACAAGACAGTATGATATTCATTGATGAATCTCTCAATAGTAAAGACCAATACTGACAGTAAAACAAAGAATTGATTACAATGACTGGTTTTCATTTTAGCAGTAGAGTATTTACACCAATTATATTTAAAATAGAAACAGATTTATGTGCAACCCATTTCTGTAGTCCACCCAATTCTTTCAATCTTTAACATTAAAAGCAAAGAGCTCCTCCCAGAATCTTCCTTTAAGGAGAGTACCCAAGCTTGCCATATCTTCATTTCCCTCCTATGCATTCCTTTGGTCTCCATAATGTCCCACCGTTCTTGGTACCTTCTTTCCCCTTTCTCTTTTTGGTTTCTTTTTTTGTGTGTTGTCTGCCCCCATAAGATTGTAAGCTATTTGAGGGCAGGAGCTTTTTTCATGTTTGTATCTTCAACACAGCACAGCCTGGCATATAGTAGGAACTAAATAAATGTCTAGTGACTAAAATAAAAGTTGGATTCAACAAGTATTTATTGTTCACTATTTGCCAAGCACTATAACTTTAGGAAGTGATCATACAAAACTAAAAAGGCCCGGCCCTAAAGAGGCATACATTATGTTGGGGACAAGAACACAATGTTCAACAATAAGTAAAGATAAAAAAGATACAAAATTAATAAAGTAACTTCAGATAGAACAGTAATAACTAGGAGATTAAGAAAGACCAGAGAGAAGATAGAACTTTGAACTGAGCTTCGAAGAGGGTTCAGACTTCATGAGGCATAAGTGAGAAAAGTAAACATTCTAGGAATGGAGAACTAGCCTGTGCAAAGGTATGGATGGGGGACACTTAATATTGTATATAAGGTGTGAACAGGTCAGCTTGACTAAAATGTACAGGGTAACAAGTACGTAATTTGCAACTGAATAGGAAAAAATAGGATGGATTCAGATTGTAAAGTGTTTTTGTTTGTCTTAAATTTAGCTTTTTTTATTCAGAATACCACTAAATTAAAAAAGCATTTATGTATACGAATAAGAACAAGTAAAAAAAAAAAGATCATACATATAAATTTGAAATTCTTATGTGCAGCTTCCTTTTTCTTTAAGTATATATTGAATTCAACACACAACTCCTTCAAAGCAGTTCTGTCTATATTTCCTTCTTTCCTTCTATTCTCTTCTGTATATATTTTTTTAAATTCTCCAATGACTTCTCATTCTTCTCTCTCAGCTTCAACTTCCTTATGTGTAAAATGGAGATAATAATAGCACTTACCTCATAGGTTATTGAGAGGAACAAATGCGATTACAATAGGCAAAGCACTCTGCAAATCTTGAAGTGATATAAATATTACCTGTTATTGCTTTTTTTGTAATCTCTATCCCCATCCAACCTCTTCCTCATGACTATCCCAATTAAAAAAAGAAAAGAAAAGAAAACCAAAAACCTTATAATAAATAATCAAAGTCAAAGAAAACAAATTTCCACATTGGCCATGCCCATAATGTGTAAATTTCATTCTGCACATTTAATCTACCATTTTTCTATCAGTAAGTGGGTAGTAAGTTTCATCATGAGTCCTCTAGAATCTTGGTCACTCATACAATTGAGCAGAATTCTTAAGTCTTACAAAGCTGTTTTTCTGTATAATGTTGGGATTACATATGTATAGTTCTTCACGTTTCATTCTGCATCAATTCATCTGCGTCTTCCCAGGTTTCTCTGAAACCATCACTTTCACCATTTCTTAGGAAAAACAATATTACATTGCCACAATTCTGTAATTAAAGGGGACTCCCTTAGCTTCCATTTCTTTGCCATACCAAAAAGAACTGTGACAAAAAAATTTTGTATGGATGGATCACTTTCCTGTTTCTTTGATCTCCTTAAGAAATAGGTTAATTAGTAGAATTTCAAGGTCAAAGGCATTGCAAAGTGTAGTGACTTTAGGGGGATACAGCTCCATGTTGCTTTTAACTAATTCACAGTTCCACCACCAGTACATTATTGTGCCAGTTTTCCCTCTGCTCCTCCAATAAATAATATTTTCTCTTATTCCCATCTTACACTGTCAAACCGACAAGTATGAGGTGGAACCACAGAAGTTGTTTAAATTTGCATTTCTCTAGTTAATAGAAATTAGAAGCATTTTTTTTTACATATATGCTGATATCTTAAAATTTCTCCTGTGAGAACTACAGGTTCATATCCCTTGATCATTTCTCTACCAGGGAATAGCTCTTGTTACACATTTGAATTCCTTTCTTATTTATCTTGGATATGAGACCTTTATCAGAGAAAAATGCTGAAAAATATTTTCCTTCTCACTATTTGCCTTCTAATTACATGATATTTGTACAAAAAGTATATAATTTCATGTAAGCAAAATTGACCACTTTCTCTTCTGTGATCCTCTGTCTCACTTTTTTTTTAAGGCAATTGGGGTTAAGTGACTTGCTCAGGGTCACACAGCTAGTAAATGTCAAGTGTTTGGGTCCAAGGCCAGATTTGAATTCAGGTCCTCCTGACTTCAGGGCCAGTGCTCTATCCACTGTGCCACCTAGCTGCCCCTCTCTCTCTCTCACTTATTTGGTCATTAACCAGTTTCCATCCAGTTGCAAAAAGTTTTACCTTCCTTGATACTTTAGTTTGTTATCTGATCATTATATCTAAACAATACATCCACTTAAAGCTTACCTGAATATACAGTGTGACGCCATTTCATACCTAATTTTTTCTAGACTGGTTTCCAGTTTCCTCTGAAGGGTTAGTCCACACTCCAGGAAAAAGGAGATGTATCTATATCAAAAACTATGTTAATTTGCTTCTGGATCATGTGCTACTATTTTTTATCGATCAACCTTTTTCTTAATCAGTGCCAAATAGTTTTAATGATTACTACTTTGTAGTGGAGTTTGATATCTGGTGGTACAGCTAGGGTCTCTTCATTATTAATATTTTTCATTATTTTCCTTGAGATTCCTAACCTTTTCATCCCTCTAGATGAACTGTCATTGTTAGCTGGTATGGCACTGAATTAAAAAATTAATGTGGGCAGTATTGCCATTTTTAAAAATAATAGCTAGCATTTGTATGTTTTACAAATATCTCATTTTATCCTGACAATAATCTTGGGAGGTAAGTGTTACTATTATGCCTATTTTACAAATGAGGAAACTAAGGCAGGGAGAGGTTAAGTGACTTTTCTAGAACACACAGCTATTAAGTGCCTGAGGAGAAATCAGAAGGTGATTCTTCCTGACTCTACAGCCAGCACCCTGCCACCGAGCTGCCTTTATTATGCCTTTTGCTATACTGGCATGGTCTTACTTACTAGTAATTAATATTTTACCAAGTATTTAGATCTTTCTTTGTTTCTTTAAAGAGTTTGTAGTTGTTTTCCCATACCTCCATTATATTTCATATTAGGTAGAATCCCAAATATTTTATGCATGCTAAAGATAATAATGAACAAAATTTCTCTTTCTATCTGATCCTACTGGGTTTTGTTGGTAATCAATCAGCAAGTATTTATTAGGTCCTTGGGGTCCCAGGCACAGATACAAAAAATAAAATAATCTCTACCCAAAATAAACTTATAACCTTGAAGAGAAGAACTAAATAAAGTAGAGATAAGAAAGGAGTGCATTGCCAGTACAGGGGCAAAGAGATGGGATACTTTATGAATGGCTTTATGAAAAACTGAGTCAAGGACAGTTTGGTTGATCACAGGGTAAAGGGAAGAATGTAAATGTACAATGAGGAAGAAAAAAACAGGTTGGGACCAGATTGTGGAGCAATTTAAAAGCTAAACAAACAAGTTTTCATTTTATCTTAGAGGTAAAGAGAAGCCACTGAAATTGATTAAGGAATATCATGAACAGATCTACACTTAATTTTACTTTGACAGAAACATGGAGGATGAACTCGATTACTGAGAAACTTGAGACAGGGATATGAACTAAGGCTGTTGCAATCATCTAGATGAGAGGTGATGAGGGCCTGTTGAGTAAAGAAAAGAGGTCAGAAGGCAAAGATATTACAGAGGTAGAAATAGCAAAATTTGACAACTTACTGGATGTGTGGAATGAGGGAAAGGATAATACTGAGATTATTAACCTTTGGATATGAAGGGATGGAAGTTAGTGCCTTTGATAGAATATGGAAGTCACACAGAGAAATGCTAATGTTGATGTAGATATATTTTATAACTTGCTACATTGCTAAAGCTATTGCTTCAGTTGATTAAAAAAAGACATTCTCCACAAGTTTACATGACATCTTTCTGAAAGGGCCACGCTAATCTCTGTATCTTTTCGATTTTAGTATATGTTCTGCTGAAACAAGCACATTTAAGATAATATATAGTTGAACCTGTAGAATTCTCTAGAGAGAGATCATTATATCATCTGCAAAAACTGAGCTCTATTTTTCCTTTGCCCATGTTTATTCCATTAATATTTTTCTTCTCACTGGTATATCTACCATTTCTAAAACCTGGATAGATATTCAGAATAGAAATTGATCTATATTTTTCTTTCTCTGCTTTGTCAATTCCCAGTTTAGGTAGCAAGGTTACATTTGGTAGGATCTCTTTTCTTTTAAAAACAATTTATATAATATTGGAATTAATTATTCTTTAAATGTTTCACATGATTATTTAAAAAACCATCTAGTCCCTGGTTTGTTTTTTTTTTCTTATTAAGGGGAAGGGGAGTTCATTTATGGCTTGTTAATTTTTTTTTATATTAAGCTGTTAGCACCCTTCTTGTTCTATTAATTGTTCTAATACTAATTTATATTTTTTTAAATATATATTTCATTTCATGTAAGTTATAAACCTTAGCAAAAAAAAATTCTTTTGGGTAAAATAATTTGTAATAGCTTACTTTATTTGATCTTCAGTTGCAAATAATCTTTTTTGATACTGATGCTTTCTTCCCCCTGTTTTTTAAGCAGCCTACCTTTATAAATTTTTTTCTTGAAAATTATCTCTGGGTTTTTATTTGTCAATCAATTTTTTTTCCTTTCAATGTTGTTAGAAGGAGTATATGTAAAAAGAGGGTGTGAATATAATGTGATTTTGATGGGATGATACCCAAAAAAAATAAAATAAAGGGGTGAGAAAGAAAACTGCATTAAAAGAAGGAGTGGGGGAGACTGAATGGAGTAAATTATCCAACATAAAAGAGCTATCATAATGTAGGGGAAGATATGGGGGGAGGGGCTGGCAAGCAAACCTTAAGCCTTATTTTCATCAAAATTAGCTCAAAGAGGGAATAATAACATACACACTCAGATATTAAAAATCTATCTTACCAGAGGCAGCTAAGGGATAGAGCTCCAGCCTTGGAGTCAGGAGGACCTAAGTTCAAATCTGACCTCAGACACTTGACACTTAATAGCTGTGTAACCCTAGGCAAGTCACTTAACCCCGACTGCTGCACCAAAAAGAAAAAAAAGACTACACATTAAATATTTTTTTAAAATCTATCTTACCCATTAAGGAATTAAAAAGGGACAGAAATAATAGAAGGGAAAGGAGAGACTGATAAAAGTGAGGGTATATTGGGGAAGATAGTAATCAGAAGTAAAACACTTGTGAAGAGGGAACGGATGGGGGGTAAGAGAGGATGATAAACAAGCAAAAAAAATAGCATGGAGAGAAATACACAGTTATCATAACCACAAATGTGAATGGGATGAACTCATCCATGAATCTGAAGCGGACAGTAGAATGGTTTAAAAATCAGAATCCTACAATATGTTGTTTACAAGAAACACATTTGAAGCAGAGAGATACACACAGGGCAAAGGTAAGGGGCTAGAGCAGAATCTATTATACTTGAGCTGAAGCAAAAAAAGTGGGGTAGCAAACACAATCTTAGAAAAAGCAAAAGCAAAAACAGATCTAATTAAAACAGATAAAGAAAGAAACTGTATCTTGCTGAAAGGTAGTATAGACAATGAAGTCATATCAATATTAAATATATATGTACAAATTGGTAGAGCATCTAAATTTCTGAAGGAGACATGGAATAAGTTACAGGAGGGAATTGATAATAAAACTATACTCGTGGGGGACCTTAACTTTCCCCTCTCAGAATTAGATAAATCTAACAAAACAAAACAAAAAAGACAGAAAATTAAGAAGGTGAATAAAATTCTGAAAAAGTTAGCTATAATAGATATAAAGAGAAAAATGAATGGGAATAGAAAAGAATATGCCTTTTTACTCAACAGTACATGGCATGTACACAAAAACTGGCCATGTATTATGACATAAAAACCTCACAACCAAATGCAGAAAAGCAGAAATAGTAAAGACAGTCTTTTCAGATCATAACGCAATAAAAATTACATTCAACAACAGACAATGGAAAAAGAGATTAATCAGTGGAATAGGTTAAATATGCAAGACACAGTAGTAATCTATTATTTGATAAATCCAAACACCCCAGCTTCTGGGATAAGAACCCACTCTTCGAAAAAAAACTGCTGGGAAAACTGGAAAAGAGTATGGCAGAAACTAGGCATAGACCAAAATCTCACACCATATGCCAAAATAACGTCCAAATGGGTTCATGATTCAGATATAAAGGTTGATACTGTAAGTAAACTGGAAGAGCAAGGAATAGTTTATCATATCTATGGAGAACAGAAGAATTCATGATCAAACAGGGGACAGAGAACATTACGAAAAGCAAAATGGATAATTTTGATTACATTAAATTGAAAAGTTTTTGCAAAAACAAAGCCAATGCAACTAAGATTAGAAGGAAATTGGGAAAGAATTTTTACAGCCAGTCTCTCTGATAATTCTCTATATATTTTGGAAATGAGGCCCTTAAGTCAAATTTATAAGAATACAAGTCATTCCCCAATTGATAAATGGTCAAAAGATATGAACAGACAGTTCTCAGATGAAGAAATTAAAGCCATCTATACTCATATGAAAAAATGCTCTAAATCATTACTGATTAGTTAAATGCAAATCAAAACAACTTTGAGATACAACACCACACCTATCAGATTGGCCAACGTGACAAAACAGGAAAATGATAAATGTTGGAGAAGATATGGGAAAACTGGAACACTAATGCATTATTGGTGGAGTTGTGAAAGGATCCAACCATTTTGGAGAATAATTTGGAACTATGCCCAAAGGGCATTAAAAATGTGCATACCCCCTTTGACCTAGCAATAGCACTTCTAGGGCTATATCCCAAAGAGGTCATACAAATGGGAAAAGAACCCATACGTACAAAAATATTCATAGCAGCTCTTTTTGTGGTGGCAAAGAATTAGAAATTGAGAAGATGCCCATCAATTGGGGAATGGCTGAACAAGCTGTGGTATCTGAATGTAATGGAATACTATTGTGCTATAAGAAATGATGAACAGGCTGACTTCACAAAAACCTGGAAAGAATCGTATGGTCTGATGCTGAGTGAAGTGAGCAGAACCAAGAGAACATTGTACACAATAACAGCCACATTGTGTGATAACTAATATTGATAAACTTAACCCTTCCCAGCAATACAAGGATCTAAGACATCTCCAGAGGTCTTTTTGTGACAAAAAATGCTATCCACATCCAAAGAAAGAACTATGAAGGTTGAATTGCTATTTTTTTCTTTTCTGTTGAGTTTTGTTTCCTCTTTCTGATGGTTCCTCCTATTGGTTTTAATTTTGACTTACAACATCACTAATGTAAAAATATGTTTAACAGGAATGTAAATGTATAGCAGATTGTGCGCCATCTTGGGCAGGGTGGTGGGAAGGAAGGGGGAGAAAAATTTTAAACTTGAAAGCATATGGAAATGATCATTGATAAATCAAAATAAATCAATAAAATAAAGAAAAAAATTTTTAAAAAGATAAACAGGAAAGAAAAAACATGTTATTAATAAGGGCACACTGTTTACATCTACAAGGGATGTAAATCATGAGAACTGTAATATTATGACATTTAAAAGGGGTATACTGAGACAGAGGGTGTGGATATAAATTTATTTGATGTGATAATAAAAATCTAATAAAGTGGTGAAAAGTGAAAAAAAGAGATTAAAAATTAATTGTAAATTTGAAAATTTAATCCTAAAAAACAAACAAATCATAGAAATAATTGATAATTTCATTAAAGAAAATCACAACGAGACAACATACCAAAATTTATGGGATGCAGGCAAAGCAGTACTTAGGGGAAAATTTATATCTCTATTTGTTACATCAATAAAATAAAGAAAAAGCAGATGAATGAATTGGGCATGCACCTAAAAAAAACCAGAAAAAGAACAAATTAAAAAACTCCAATTAAACACCAAAGTGAAAATCCTGAAAAATCAAAGGATAAAAATTGAATGTAAGAAAATCACTGAACTAAAAAACCTAGAAGCTGGTTTTATAAGAAAAAATGCAACAATAAAATAGATATACCATTGGTTAATTTGATTTAAAAAAAAAAAAGAACAAAACCAAATTATTGGTATCATAAATAAAAGGGCTGAATTCACCACCCACGAAGAAGAAAATAAGACAACTGTTAGGAGCTATTTTGTACAATTATATGCCAATTAATTTGACAATCCAAATAAAATGGAGGAGTATCTACAAAAATACAAATTACCCATATTAACGGAAGAAATAAAATACTTAAATGATCCAATCTTAGAAAGAGAAATTGAACAATTCATCAATAAACTTCTTAAGGAAAAATCCCCAGAACCAGATGGATTCACAAGCAAATTTTACCAAATATTTTTAAAATAATTAATTCCAATACTATATAAAGTATTTAGGAAAATAGGCGAAGAAGGAGTCCTACCAAAACCGTTTTATGAAACAAATATGCTGCTATCCAAACTAGGAAGAGCCAAAAAAGAGAAAGAAAATTATAAACCAATTTCCTTAATAAATATTGATGCAAAAAATTTAAATTAAATTAAATTAAATTAAAAAATAAAATAAAGAGACTACAGCAATATATCATGAAGATCATATACTATGACCAAGTGGGATTTATACCAGGAATGCAGCGCTGGTTCAATATTAGGAAAACTATCAGCATAATTGACCATATCAACAATAACACTAACAGAAATCATATGATTATCCCAATAGATACAGAAAAACCTTTTGACAAAATAGAGCACCCATTCCTATTAAAAACACCAGAGAGGCACAGCTAAGTGGTACAGCGGAGAGAGCATGGGCCCTGACGTCAGGAGGACCTGAGTTCAAATCCGGCCTCAGACCAAACACTTGACACTTAACTAGCTATGTGACCCTGGGCAAGTCACTTAACCCCAACTGCCTAAAAAAGTAAAAAAAATGTGAAAACACCAGAGAGCATAGGAATAAATGGAGCTTACCTTAAAATGATAAGTAATATTTATCTAAAACCATCAGCAAGTATTATCTGTAATGGGGGTATACTAGAAGCCTTCCTAATACAATCACGGTTCCGTGAAGCAAGGATACCTATTATTACCTCTATTATTTATTATTGTGCTAGAAATGTTAGCTATAGCAATAAGAAAAGAAAAAGAAATTAAAGGAATTAGAATAAGCAGTGAGGAAACAAAACTATCACTCTTCGCAGCCAATATGTTATACTTAGAAAATCCTAGAGAATCAACTAAAAAACCTGTTTCAAATTATTAAAACATAAACAAAGTGGCAGGATACAAAAAAAAAAGCCCACATAAATCATTGGCATTTCTATATATTACTAACAAAGCCCAATAGCAAGAGATAGAAAGAGAAATTCCATTTAAAATACACGTAGATAATATAAAATACTTGGGAGTCTACGTACCAAGACAAACCCAGGAACTATATGAACACACCTATAAAATACTTTTCACACAAATAAAATCAGATCTAAACACATAGAAAAATATAATATATAATATAATATAATATAATATAATATAATATAATATAATATAATATAATATAATATAATATAATATAATATAATATAATATAATATAATATAATATAATATAATATAATAAAAATGACAATTCTACCTAAATTAATCTATTTATTCAATGTCATACCAATCAAACTATAAAAATAATATTTTATAGAGGTAGAAAAAATAATAACAAAATTCATCTGAAGGAACAAAAGCTCAAAGATATGAAAGGAATCCATGGAAAAAAATGAGAAAGAAGATGGGCTAGCCATACTAGATCTCAAACTGTTATTATATAGAGGAAATTATCAAAACAATCTGGTACTAGCTAAGAAATATTGGTAGATCAGTGGAACAGGTTACGTATGCAAGACACAACAGTTAATGACTACAGTAATCTATTATTTGATAAATTCAAAGATTCCAGCTTCTGGGATAAGAAATCACTATTTAACAAAAACTGCTGGGAAAACTACAGAATAGTATGGCAGGAACTGGGCATAGATCAACATCTTACACCCTAAGCCAAGATAAACTCAAAATGGGTACATGATTTAGATATAAAGACTGATACAATAAGCAAACTAGGAGAGCAAGGAATAGTTTACCTATCAGATCCATGGAGAAGGGGAAAATTTATGACCAAACAAGAGATAGAGAACATTATGAAATATAAAATGGCTAATTTTGATTGCATTAAATTGAAAAATTTTTGTACAAACAAAGCCAATGCAACCAAGATTAGGAGGGAGGGAGGAAACTGGTAAAGAATTTTTACAACCAGCACCTCTAAGTCAAATTTATAAGAATACAAGTCATTCCCTAATTGATAAATGTTCAAAGGATACCAACAATGAGTTTTCAAAGAAATTCAAGCTATCTATAGTCATATGACAAAATTCTCTAATTCACTATTGGTCGAAGACATGCAAATTAAAACAACTCTGAGTTACCACCTCACACCTAATCAAAGTGGCTAATGTGATAAAAAAGGAAAATACTGGGTTGGACAGGATGTGGGAAAACTAGGACACCAATGCACTGTAGGTGGAGTTGTGAACTGATCCAACCACTCTGGAGAGCAATTTGGAATTATGCCCAAAGGGATATAAAACTCTGCATACCCTTTGATCTAGCAATACCACTGTTAGGTCTATATCCTAAAGACATCCCCCCCAAAAAAAGGAAAAGGATTTATTTATACAAAAATAGTTATACCAATTCTTTTTATGTTGGCTAAGAATTGGAAATCAAAGGGATGTCCACCAAGTGGGGAATGGCTAAACAAGCTGGGGTATGTGATTGTAATGGAATATTGTTGTGCTCTAAGAAATGACAAGCAGAATGATTTCAGAAAAACCTGGAAAGACTTACGTGAAGTGATGCACAGAGGAGTGAACAGAACCAGGAGAAAGTTGTACATAGTAACAATACTGTTGAATGAAGAACTGTGAATGATTTATCTATTCTCAGCAATATAATGATCCAAGACAATCCTAAAGGACTAATGACGAAACATACTGTCCACCTCCACAGAAAGAACTGATATTGACTGAATACAGACTAAAGCATGCTATTTTTCAGTTTCTTTTTCTTCTTTTATTTGAGTCTTCTTGTACAAAACTATTAATATGGAAATATTTGACATAATTACCCATGTATAACCTGCATATGATTACTTACCCTCCCAGAGAGGGGAAAGGGAAGGGAGGGATAGAATTTGGAACTCAAAACTTTAAACAAAAAATGTTAAAAAATAATAATAACTCCCTCATCAGGCACTCAGCATAGACCTCCTTCCACAGCAAACATCTGAAGATTCAACCCCTATTGATTATTGTTAACTCCCACTATATCCAGAAAAGTGCTAGGCTCTGCAGGAAGAGACAAACTTGCATAAGACAAGTCCCAAATGCATGGCAATCACTATCTAGGAGAGGGACATGAAAAGATACTCTAAGACACAGTGATGCGGGAGAAGAACCACTCCAGTTCTTGCCCCAGACTGGAGCTTTGGCTCCCAATTAGACTGAGCAGGGCCTGCTGGGGCCTTTGAGGGAGAAGCACTTGCCTTCTCGTCCTTGTTCCCATTCCAGGAGCAGTGGCAGGCACTGCAGTGAGACCCTGGGCCAAGACACTGGGCCCAGCCCAGGCAGCCGAGGCCCTTGGCCCGCCAAGGCAGCCCTGCTTCTAAGATTAGAAGCCAGAGACCAGTAGTTGAGTCCCGCTGTGTGACCCTAGACATGTTATTGAAAGTTTCTGAGCATGTTTTCTCACTAGGAGGGAGCCAACATACTTGTACATCATCTCTCATAGGAGGAAAAGTATTTTGGAAACTATGAAGCTATATTAATGTGTCTTATAATTGTTGTTATTGTTAGTTGTCATCTTCGCCATCATCAGAGCATTGTTTTGTCTAAGTAGAGAAGGATTTTCAGTTCCGCTAGGCCACTACCAGGGCCCTAAGCAAAATGGCAAAGTAAGACACTTCTCTTTCCTTTTTGTTCTACTCTTTTATTGTTTTCTTCTAACCTTAGTCCTCATTAACCAAATAAGCATCCAAGAAAAACAAGCAACATAAAAATAATTAGGCAGAAACATATAAGCACTAATCATGTGTTTGTTTTCAAACTGTATATGTTAACCTAAAAAACAAAAAAATAAACCAGCCTGCAAAAAAATAATAATAAATAAAAATAAATATTTGATTTTCAGAATTGTACACTGATGTTTAGTTGGAATTTTCTGATTTACTGAGTTTTTTAGTTGCATGATTATCAGTGATCTGTTTTTATTGTTTCAGTTGAAGAAAATGTTAGGTGACATATAGTTTCCCTTAAGGAATGTTTAACTGCATACTAAAAGTTAATCTTATTATTCTCTGATGAATTTTCTATCATTTCTATGAGTTATTCTTTGACCTACCCATTTTTTACATCCTTTTTTTTTTTTGGCTTTTTGATGAAGCAATCGGGGTTAAGTGATTTGCCCAGGGTCACATATGTAGTAAGTGTCAAGTGTCTGAAGCCAGATTTGAACTGAGGTTCTCTTGACTCCAAGGTTGGTGCTCTACTCACTGTGCCTAGTTGCCCCAACTTGCCCACTCTTTAAGATTAAATTAACCTCTAACTTTTATTCCTTTCTTGAAAGATCCTTTAATAAATATAATTTTATTATTTACTATCAGTAAAAAAAATTTAATATTTATGCTTTTCTGCAATTTTGTGAGATTTTTATAACTTAGTATATGGTCAATTTTTGTTAACTGCCATGCGCAGCTGAGAAATGTGGGGTTTTTTTAGTATCTATTAAGTAATCTCCAGAAAGCTATCATATCTAACTTCTGTAAAATTTTATTTAGATCTTTAACTTCTTTTCTGTTTACTTCTTTCATCTAAGTATGAAAAAGGTACACTGAGGCTGCCCACTATTATAATTTAATGTCTATTGTCCTCTGAAATTCAATTAGCTATTTCTCAAAATATTTAGATGCTATTATGTTTCATGTGTGTAGCACATATGTAAAATAATGATACTACTTCATTATCTATATTGTTTTTAGTTTCCCTAAACTGGTAAACTGTTTTTAATCAAGCCTGCTTTTTAACTATGTCATGCTCTGAGGTGACTGCTACTTCTGCTACTGACACATAATAAACTTTTTTTGACCTCTTATTTTGATTCTTTATGTTTCAAGTGTGCTTCTTCTAAACAACATAATATTGGATTATGTTTTCTAATTCATTCTGCTAAGCTTTTTAATGTCAAATTTTATTGATTTCCTATTCAGTTATTAACCGTAGATTTTTCTCCATTTTATTTCATCTCGCACTTTTTCCTCTCTTGCCATCCACTGTTCTTTACAGAGAAAAACGTCTTTAACATCACTTATCTATAAAAGATCAATTTTTGTTAGACTGCCCTTATATTCATGCCTTGATCATGATTAGATTTTTATTCCTTCTTTTCTTTTAATCTTCACTTACTTCCCATGTAATGATTCTTGATTTTGTGTTGCTTAGTACTTATCAAAGCTACCATGTGTCTTTACTACACCCCCACCTTTCCTTTCCCTTCCCTGCCTATTTCCCAGTTAAGTGTAAATTATTTCTACATCAAACTCTGTGTGTATGTGTCTTTGTGTGTGTGTGTGTGTGTGTGTTGTGTGTGTGTGTGTGTGTGTGAGAGAGAGAGAGAGAGAGAGGGAGAGAGAGAATTTAACATTCCTTTCTGTTTCAAATGGAAATGAGGTTCATGTGATGTCTATCCCACCCATCTCTTCCTGCATGTTTATATATTCTTCACCTTATTACTAATATTATGTGAGATAATAAGTTCCCTCCCCTATCTCTTTTTTCTTTTACTTCCCTGATACATTCCTATTCCCTTCCCTTTTATTTCTTCCTTTAAGAGTATAACAGAAACAGAACTAAACCACCCTCAGGCCTTCTGTCTTGAAGATGTCAGAATTCTAAGGAAACATGTTTATTTTCCCTCCTCCCCATTAGACTACAAGTAATTTTTTTTTTTAGGCAATTGGGGTTAAGTGACTTGCCCAGGGTCACACAGCTAGTAAGTGTCAAGTGTTTGGTCTGAGGCCGGATTTGAACTTAGGTACTCCTGACTTCAGGGCCGGTGCTCTATCCACTGCACCACCTAGCTGCCCCAGACTACAAGTAATTTATCATTATATAGTCACTTTGAAATGCTCAAATGTATCTACAATTTTAGTTTTCTCTTGACTATTTTATTTGTCTTTCAAAGCTTCTACTCAGCTCTGTTTTTGAGAGCAGGAATGACTGAAAGTTTTCCATTCAATTAAAGGTCAATTTTCCCCCAGTAACTTATACTGTTTTGCATTGTAATTCCTGTTTGTAACCTTTATCTTTCACCACATGGAATATGATAGTATCAGATTTTTCCTTTCCTTTACGATGGTAGCTGTCAAGTCTTGTGTAATCTGGATGTGATTTCTTGGTAACCAAATTCTTTCTTTTTAGCTGACTGCAATATTTTGCTTTGACCTGGAAGCATTGGACGCTAGGTTTGGAAAGTTTTCATTTGAAGGTTTCTTTCAGGAACTGACTAGTACATACCTTTTATTTTCATTTTTCCTCTGTTTTTAGTAATCTGGACAGTTTTCATTTATTGTTTCTTGAAATAGGATATTAACTAATTTTTTAAAGAATGATTTTCAGGTAATCTGATGATTTTTTAGACTGTCTCACTAACTTATTTTCAAGATTGTTTTTGATAGCATAAAAGTTAAGTTTTCTTCTTTTTCCCAATCTTTTGAATTTTTTTTTTAAATTTCTTGTAGCATCATGAAATCATTGCTTTCTATTTGGCTCATTCTAATTTTCATGAGGAAGCAGTTAGATGGCTCAGTAGATAGAATGCTGGGCCTAGAGTCAGAAAGACCTGAGCTCAAATCCAGCCTCAGACATTGTGTGACACTGAGCAAGTCACTTAACCTCTGTTTTTCTTAATTCACTGGAGAAGGAAATTGCAAACCACTTCTGTATCTTTGCCAAGAAAACACCATATGGAGTCACAAAGAGATGAAGGGACAACAGAAGCCAACTCCCTCATTTACAGAACAGAAAACTGTACCTAAGGGAAATTCAGTGATTTGGGTGTATGCGAAAGCTATTGAGGGAGAACTGATCAAAAGTTAGCAAATGATTAAATATGAGAGAGTACAGAAAAAACCCTCAATTGACACTTCCTCACATACCTCTTCTACCTTTTGTAGTTAAACACTTGAAAAAGTAACCTACAATAGGTGCTTCCATTTTCTTTTTTCTCACTTTCTTCTTCACTGCTTACAATCTGGCTTCTGACCTTAACATCCCACCAAAATTGCTCTCTCCAAAGTCACCAATGATCTCTAAGTTGCCAAATCCAGTGGCCTTTTCTCAATCTTCATTCTCTTCTATCTCTCTGCAGCCTTTGACAGTGTTGATCACTCTCTTCTCCTTGATACTCTTTTTTCTAGGTTTTTGGGACTCCACTCTCTTCTGGTTCTCCTTCTATCTATCTGACCGCTCCTTTTCTGTCTCCTTTGTTGGATCCTCTTCCAGCTCGTGCCCTCTAACTGTAGGTAGCTCTCAGGATTCCTGGGCCCTCTTCCTTCTTCTCTATACTATTTCACTTGATGACCTTATCAGCTCATTTAATTACCATCTCTATGCTGATGATGCTCCTGATAATATCCTGCCCCAAACTCTCCACTGATCTTCAATCTCACATCTCAAACTGCCTTTCAGACATCTCTAACTAGATGTCCATTAGACATCTTAAATTAAATATGTTCAACCATTCCCTCCAAATCCTCCCACACCACCTTCCCTATTGTTATTTGTCCTTCATTTTCAAAGTGGACCAATGACATCACAGGTGAATTGGATTCAAATGAGGCAAAGGTACACAGGCATCAGTCTCACTCTCTTCCAGCATCATCGAAGTTCAGTGGCAAGACAAAAGTCAAGACAATTGGTAATTGCCCAGGATACAGTGGATGACTTTGATGTCTTCGATATTTGACCAAGCTCTAAGCACTCTACAGTACCTGTTTCAGCCACCATCGTGGCCACTAGAACAAATTTTTTCCATCCATTCATTCTACCAGAAGAAGTCTTCACATTCTTGGATAGACATCTCCCTAACTCACCAATGGGTTTGAGGCCCGTTGGTTACCCTAAACCTGGTTTACCCATCTTCAAAGATAGGTTACCAAGGTGTAGCCACCGTACATGGTACAACTTCTTGGAGCCACAGGTGAAAGTTGGGTGAAAGGTGAACACCAAAGACACATGAGCAGCCCTGAAAAGGGCTCTCAGCAAGCACTCACATCAGAGGTACTAGTCTTCCTGAAACATTTCATACACATTCCCTATTACTGAAGAGGGCAACACCATCCTTCCAATCCCTCAGGCTCACAACTTAGAAGTCATCTTAGACTCCTCATTACACCTCTCATCTGCAGCCAAGATCCACTGATTTCACCTCTGCAATATCTCTCAAATATGCCTCATTTTCTCCTCTGACACTGCCATCTCTCCAGTGCAGGTCCTCATTACCTCACCCTTGGACTATTTCAATAACTTGCCTGCCTCAAGTCTCTTCCCACTAAAATCCATCCTCCAGTCAGCCACTAAAGTAATTTTCCTCACAGGTCTAATCACATCACACATATCCCCTACTCAATAAACTCCAGTGGCTCTTACTGCCTCCAGAAGCAAATACCTAGTCCCCTCCTACTTTTCCAGTCTTCTCACACCTTGCTCTCTGATATATAGTTTTCAATCCATGGACCTTCTTGCTGTTTCCATGAACAAAACACTGCATCTCTCAGCTCCAAGCATTTTCTCTGGCTATCCCCCATGCCTGGAACACTCTCCTTTCCTCCACTCTGAATACTGACCTCCCTGGCTTCCTTTAAGTTCCAACTAAAATGCCATCCTTTACTTCTCCAACTTGCCTTTTCTAATACCTCTTAATTCTAGTGCCTTCTCTTTGTTAATTATTTCCTATTTATCCTGTATATAGCTTGCTTTGTACATATTTGTTTGTATGTTGTCTCCCCATGAGACTATAAGCTCCTTGAGAACAGAAACTGTCTTTATTTTTTTTATTCCCCAGGGCTTAGCACAATGCTTGGCACACATAAATGTTTATTACTGATTGAGAGAGAAAAGGGTTGAGGAAGACTTGTAGGATGCAAATTTGCAAAGAATGGTGATTCTCTTAATGAAATTAGAGAAAGTAGAAGTAAAGGTGGGTTTAAAAGGAAAAATAATGCATTGCTTAATATATGTTGAATTTGAGATGTTCTGGGACAGAGAGGTAGAGAAGTCCAGCAGGAAGTTTGTGATATAAGACTGCAGTTCAAGAGAGACCTAAGGATTGGATATGTAGATCTGTAAGTCATAGGATCACTTAACCAGATTCAGAGTTTAAAAAATCATGGGGGCTTAAAGTCCCAGAGATCTAGAGAGGTTAAATAACTTGCTCAAGGTCATACAGCAAAGCCAGGATCCAAAGTCAGGTATTCTGAATTTAATTCTCTGTATTAAGATAATAATTGAACTTACAGACGCTAATGAAAATACCCAGAGAGTTTAGAGAAAGAGGTTCCAAGACAGAGCCCAAATACACACAAACATACATATGAAGTGAAACATGGATATAGATAATGCAAAGAATACTTAGAAATTAAATAAGTGGTATTGATATGTTTTTCTTTAAAAAAAAAAAAGAGGAAGCTTAACCTTTAATCAAGGTGTCTGAGAAAAAAACAAATCAAAAAACAAAAAAAAACTTCTAAGAACAGCATCATGAGTCTTAAAAAGGAAGTAAAGGTTCCAGAAGGATTGCATTCTACAGAAGCACAAGGGCTACTGGTGAAGGTGAGAAAGAAGTTAACTCTACTTTCCCCCACATTTACTTTCCATTACAAATAAGTCTAGGGATATACAGGTGAGAGAGGAGAGAGAAAACAGAGAATGGCCTTCATGAGATACCAATAGGTACTTCAGTGAATGACATACATTGATCTTCATTAGGTCGTAACCTTACAGAAAGATACAAGGTCAAAACTCTTTCTAGAAACCCAAGTGGTTAGCTACACACACCTAGCATACACTACACCAGCTAACAGTGACTATTAGCCACTTTCTGAAGATTATTAATAAATTCCATCCTTCAAAAGCTTATTGCTAACCATGACAGCAAATAGAAAACATAGACTGAAAATATAAAATACAAATAGCCTTTTGGAAGTCACCTGCTATCAGAAAAATACAAAAAATGATAACCTAACATACAAGCAAACTTCTCACACAGTATAATTTGAAAACATATGTCAAAGAAAAGACTTCATTCTCTTAATAAAACTTGATGGCAAATGATATCACCTTCTTTTGAAAAATGACTTCAGTATGTCAACTAGCTGACAATTAGCCCCCAAAAGCCATTAACAGTAGCTTACAAAGTCATAGCAGTTACCCAATTTCTAACACTTACATGTTGGTTGCAGTTGAAATGTCTTTTTTTCCCCAAAGAATTGTAAAACTTGTACAAAACACTACATTTTGAGGGCACAAGATATAATGAGGGAATACAGTATGAAATCTATGACTGTACAGGTGTTCAAGTTAGTGTTCAATAAAGAGACTACAAAGAATGACACAGACTGTGAAAACACACCTGCAAGACTTATGGACTATAAGCAAACAGTTAGATGCATTATAAATGATACTAATATCAGTTAGTCAAGGAAAGACAATGGGTATAGAAAATATAATCACTAATCCTCTTATGAGTGGGAATAGTTGGCAAGAAACCCGGGAAAAGCAAATACTGCACAACAAGATTGAGTACAGGTAGGCCCCAATTAAGGAGAACAATGAGTCCTCTAGGGAAGAGTTTCTTAAACCCAGACCCAAGATCCCTTTTGGTTCCTTGGCATCGCATGGCCTCATGGCATGCACAGTGCAATGTGCAGTAAAATTGCACTATGCAACACGAAAAGTGATGCCAGAAATACCTGGGATTCATTACATGTTTGATCTTGAATTGATTTTTTGGTCACTGTGTCTTCAGAAACCTTTTACTGTTACCAAATTTTTTGTGACCCCACAGGGGGTCACGACCCACCACTTAAGAAGCTCTGCTCTAGGGCAATCATATAATCAAATTCTCACTACTCTAAGTTATAATTTTGTAAAACATGTTAATTTGTTCTAGACCAATAGCAATATGCAATGTAAATTTGAATAATAATTACTTAATTGGATTCATTATTCACACTCATCATCAAATAGCTGTATTCTCAAAGAGACCACAGTCACTCTGAAGCATGTCTTTCTCCTTCATATTCATACAAGTATTTTCAGAAAAAGAGATGCATTCAAAAGGGAAAATATGACTGAAGTGAGGAAAAGACATATAAATGCTTTAAGTGACAAGTCTGTGCTAAAAAAAAATCCCTCTAGAGAAACAGTAAGAAAATCTACATAAATATTTTACTAAAGTTCTTCAATTTTTAAAAAATAAAAATTAATAAATTTTTTCAACAACACTATGGCAATTCAGCATATACTTAAGACTGCCAAAGGGTAGGAGAAAATTACTTGCCTGGCTATGGCTACCAGGCACCCATAACTCAATTTTTTAAACGCTTAGTCAACTGTACCCGGGGAGTCCCCAAATAGGACAACCAACCTGGACACCTTATTTCGGGCCTAAGCCCGTGTTAGAGAGTTCAGTACAAGTCTAGGCTGGCCTAGGAAGACCAATGGAACAAGATGGTATGCAAGGTGCTTAGAGCATTTTTGCGCAGCTGCAGAATACTTTAGGACTAGAGACTACTCCTAAAGAGAAAAGAAAGAGAATAGAAAGTAGTAAATTTCCACACTAACCTAGGCAATCTCCCAAATAAGGGATCAGGAAGAAGGTTATAGAAAATCTCTAGTTATACCTGACTCCCTAGGCTTATAGATGGGAATGCCATAAAACTTTAACCCACTCCACAAAACAAACAAGTAAATTTGTTAATTAATTAAAAGAAGGTAAATCCATTCATTTGTATGATATACTAATAAAATAAGAATCATAGAAATTAGAGAAAAGACTTAGTTGTTTTCCATTTCCTTTAACTCAAATTTCATATTCTGTTACTTTTAATAAATCAAATGGCAACAGTGATTTTAAATGTCCATTTTTCTGTTATTCAAGGTGTCTCTAGTTATTTCAAAGAATGTCAATAAATTCATGCATTCATTCAATATATTTATATAGCTACTGTGTGCAGAAGATAATAAGCAATAAGGGGGAAACAAAGTTTATAGAAGATAAAATCCCTGATCTCATGGAGCTTATACTGTAGGGGGGAGAGAAAACGCAAATACTGATAGCAATAATACACAACACTATATGATAAACACACTGGAGAGTTGCAGAACAAGCTATTGTGTGAAGTTAAGTTAACAAGCTCATATTGACTACTTATTATGTGTCAGGCATTGGGCTAAGCTCTGAGAATTCAAATACAAAAGCAAAAACAAAAAAAAAAAAAGGAAAAGTCCCTGCCCTCAAGAAACTTACATATTAATGGGAGAAGCAAACATATAAAAGACAGTTGAAAAGACTGGGGGTAGGGAGGGCCACTAGAAGAAGTGCTTACATGGCAGAATGGTGACAAAGTCAGAAGAACGAAGGATGGTCTGGGCTTACCTCAAAAATAGAGGTTCCTGATTGATTTCACCAATGAGATAAGGGGGTTACAAGGGCAGAGGAAGAAGGCCACTAAGGAATGGTGGGCAAAGTCTAACGAGTGAAGCATGATTGGTCTGGGCCTTTCCTCAAAATGTAAAGACTAAGAAGGATAGTTATTTCCAACTGGAAAGCTCACAACATAGCAAAACAAAATTGTTTTAATTATCAATAAAACATTTTAAAAATATCATATATAGGGGTTGACTAGAAGCTCTCTGCCTTCCTCCCTGGGAACTGAAATATTTCTGTGTTTTCTTCCCTCTGAGCTGAGATGTCTCTGCCTTCTGGGAGCCAGCTCTGCTTGTGCACTGGCCAGATCAGCTTGCAACAGACCAAAGCCTAGAGGTAGAGGGAACGGCCCTTGGGACCCAGGGACCCTCATCTCAGGAATCAGTGACATTCAAGGATGTGCTTGTGGACTTCACTGAGGAGGAGTGAGTGGTGCCTCCTGGACCATTCTCAGAAAGAGCTGTACAAGGAGGTCATGCTGGAGAATGTCCAGAACCTGTTGCCCCTGGATGATATGATGATATGCTTGGAAAATCTCAAAGACTCAACTAAAAAGTTCATTGAAGCAGTTTTACCAAATCATCAGAATATAAAATGAACCGACATAAATCAATAGCATTCCTATACACCACCAACACAACCTTGTAAGAAGAGATGCTAAGTGATACCCCATTCAAAATAACTCTACACAATATAAAATTCCTGTGAGTACAGTCACCAAAACAAAGCCAGGAAGTATATTAACATAAAAATAAATAAAACTTTTTATAGAAATAAGATCAGATGTAAAGAATTAGAGAAATATTAATTGCTCATGGGTAGGCAGATCCAATATAATAAAAATGACAATTTTACCTAAACTAATATATAGGTTCAATGGCACATCAATTAAATTGCCAAAACATTATTTTACCAAGACAAAAAAAAATATCAAACTTCTTTGGAAGAACAAAAGGTCAAAAATATCAAAGTAACCAATGAAAAATGTAAAGGAAGGAGGTTTAGCAATACCAGATCTTAAACTCTATTATAAGGCAGTAATTATCAAAACTATCTGGTACTGGCTAAGAAATAGAAAGGTAAATCAATGGAACAGAGCAGATACAGTAACAAATAAATATGAGAACCTTATATTTGACTAATGTAAAGGTTTAAGATTTTGGTATCAGAATTCATTACATGTTAAAAATTGTTGGAAAAACTAGAAAGAAGTATGACAGAAATTGGGCATAGACCAATATCTTACACCATTTATCAAAGTAATGTTAAAATGGATGCATGATCTAGATATAAAGCAAGATTTTTTAAGAAAATTTAAGGCCATCGGAACTTATGGATAAGATACAATTTATGAATAAACAAGAGATAGAGAACAGTGATATGTAAAATGGATAATTTTCATTGCATTACATTTAAAAAGGTCTTGTACAAATTAAGCAAATTTAGTCAAGATCAAGAAGGAAAGCAGCAAATTGGGTAAAAAATTTTATAGACAGTTTCTCAAATAAAGGTTTCATACCTTAAATATACAAAGATCTTTGTAAAATCTGTAAAGGTACAAATCATTCCTTAATTGGTAAATGATAGAAGGATATGAACAAGCAGTTTTCCAATGAAGAAATCTAAGTAGTTTATACTCATAGGGAAAAATACTCTACTTCATTATTGAGTTGAGAAATACAAATTAAAACAACCTTGAGATATCATTTTACAGCTATCAAATTGGCTAAAATATTTGAAAGGCAATGTGACAAAATGATGGAGAAGATGTGGAAAAATTGGGACACTACTTCATTGTTGGTGCAATTGTGAACTGATTCAATCATTCTGGAGAATAAACTGGAATTATGCCAAAAGAGTTATTAAACTGCCTATACCATTTGACCAAGTGATACTACTAATAAATCTATTTCCCAAGTTGATTAAAGAAAAAGGAAAAGAACATATATGTTCTAAAATATCTGTAGCAGCTCTTTTTCTGGTGGCAAAGAACTGAAAATTGCAGGGATGCCTATCAATTGGAATGGCTGAACAAGCTGTGGTATGTGATTGTGATAGAATACTACTGTGCTATAAGAAATGATAAGCTCAATGAATTTAGAGAGTCATGGAAAGACTTGGTTGAAATAATGAAGAGTGAAATGAGCAGAACTAACAACATACATCTATCTTCTGGTAGGCATCTCTTGGGCAGGGAGGTAGAGGAGAAAAAAAAGGAAAATCAAAAGAAATTTACCTAAAAGCAAATTATATGCAATGTGATATTAAATATATGTGTATCATATTATAATATGTTAATATCACATTGCACATAATTTGCTTTTTCATGTGAAACTGTCTTTTTTTTTAAATTTTACTATGTTATGGAAATATCTGTTTTATTCCATTGATTACAATTAAAATAAATCAAATTTGAAAAACAAAAACAAAAAAAAAGAAAAATATCATATATAACAAGGCTTTTTCAATAACCTTACAGCCCATATACAAATTATCCCTATTTTACTACTGTAAAAACAGTGAATTATGCTGAAGGATCAATAGATATTTCCTTTCTAAGTCTCTCTCATACACTTCACAGCTAATTAAATATTGAATAAATGAATTTATTCAACAAATGTTTGAAAATTTACTGTGTACAGATATGCAGAAGTCCTGCCAAAGAGAGCAAATAAGCAATAAAATTTGACATTTTGAGCTTTTGTAAATTTAGCAATCTCTTTAATGTTACTATAAAAATGTACATAAAAATCTATAATGTTACTTTAAATGTTACTTTATATCTAGCCTCTTTTTATCCACATAAAAAAAAACTATTAAGCAGATATGGAAGGAATTATTATTTCATTTTTATCTAAGACATAAGAAAAACGAGGTTCAGAAATTTAAGTGAGTTGCCCACAAATAAGCAATAGGGTTAAAACTACAAGCTAGGTTTCTGGATTTCTAGTCCAATATTCTATGCACTATGGGAAACTGTTTCCTCTTCTAACAAGTTTTTTTTTCTAACATACATGTGAATGCACTACATTAAACACTTTTAATGGCACCAACATTCTTCCAGTCATTCAAAATTCAAAATTATCTTTTATTACATATATACCATAATCAATGACCAAGTCCTTCCAATTCTTCCATTCTAAATATCTGTCATTCATTGAGCAACTAATCAAAGATTTCATAAATTTATCTAGTCAACAAATATTTCAGAACCTACTAAGTTCTTATATTGAACTATACAGATTTGTATAGGTTCTGTAATCAAAGAGTGCAAACAAAATTTGACATGAACTTATATGGATTATACATCTTGCTGTCAAGAAACTCTCAAAAGAGCAAGGAAGTGTTAGATATTAATTTCTGTATAATATTATCAAAGTGGCTTAAACCAGATGGAAATTCAAAAAGCAACTAATAACACTCCAACATTTTTCTCTCTAAGGACGTAAAAACCACATCACATAATGCTTTCTCAGGGAGGTAAAGTTGGTTGTACATATTCATAAAAGAATTTAGGTGGCTTGACAGATAGTTACAAGTTCCAAAGTACGTGAAATAATGAATTGAGGAGAAGTGAGGAGGCAGTCTTAAGTGACTAAAGAGAATGCTTCAAATGGAAAATATCGTAATTTGCAAATATTTTCCAAAGAGCATAAGTCAGTATTCAATCATTTCCTTTCCTATTGATCCAACCACTTAAAGAGAAAATTTAAATTGGCTTTACCATATAGATCTAAGAGATAAAAATCCACTTTTATCAAGCTACCTTTCCAAATTACAGTTTTAAGTCCCTTTCCTCTCCCTCACCATCCCCCAAAAAACTATATCTGATTGAAGGTAATGATGGATTGTATGTGTTTTAAGTAATTAATAAAAACAACATAAATTACTTTAATATTCAAGAGAAAATCACATTGTATTATGGAACACAAGTTCAAATCCAGTCTGAGATACTCATTAGCTGTGTGACCCTAGCTAAGCAAGTCACTTAAACCTGTTTACCTCAAATTCATCAACTGTAAAATGGGAATAACAATACCACCTATATCACAGAGTTGTTGTAAGGACTAAATGAGATAATATTTGTAAAGGATTCAGCATATGCTTGGCACATAATAGGTGCTATACAAATGCTAGCTATTATTATTTATGTAAATGAACACAAAATATAACTAAATTTATAGAGGGTTTCCCAACTATTTAACCATTATATTTAGCTTGTAAATATGCAACTTACCATTGTAAGTATTCTAGTTGTCTAAAAAGCTGGTATCATTTTTCCTAAAACTCTAACATAGATTATTACCATCAGTGGTTTTAAAGCCACACAAAGGGACCTCATAAAGCAAGAAAAAGTCCATAACAAGAAAGGTCAGAAGAAAAGGAGTCCTAGTATGTGCTAGTCACTGTGCTAAGCACTTTAAAAATATTATCTGATTTGATTTTCACAACAACTTTGAGAGGTACAGACTGTTATTATCCTCATTTTACAGTTGAAGAAACTGAGGCAAACAGACTTGCCCAGGGTTACACAACAATAAGTGTCTGAGGCCACATTTGAACTCAGGTCTTCCTGACTTCCAGCTCAGCATCCTATTCACTGTGTCATCTCATTATCCAAAGGATAGGGAATGGTCTTGTGATTTAATTGTTTAAGGAAATTTTTAGATGAGTAAACTCTACCAGTATAAATTAGCACCTTTTCAGTAACTTACAGTCTTATGGAACAGCCTTTTAAAGCTATAAGAGGTTGTGACTTCCCAGATTCTACTATCAGTATTTCTTAGAGACAATACTGGAACCCAATATTCCTGATTCTAAGTCCATCTTTCTATCCTCTATGCTATCCATGGCTGCCTTTGAAATGAAAATAAGTAAAATAACTGTCTTTCCTGTCAACAATCTCTTACTATTTAATGGAAAAAAGAGGTAGACAGCTCATAAAGTTAAAAGTTGGATGGACAGCCCAAATACTCCACTGGTATCCCTGCAAAAAGTTGGGAAGACCTCCTTTAGAAGATTTACGGAAGTACGTGGAAAAAAAGTTACACAGGTTGAGAAGGCATGGCTGGTTTGATATTTGACTTTATATTGATTTTAGCAGTGAACCAGACTGTAGAAAACATTATATCTTTTAGGGCACTTTGTTCTCATTTGTAAGTAACCTGCAATTTTCCAGTTTCATTTTCATGTTTCTTTCATTTGATTTCATACTCTTGCCCTGATGTAGCCCAATGGAGTGGAGTTCAAATCCACCCTCAGATTCTTACTAGCTATGTGACACCGAGTGAGTCACTTAATTTCTTTTGCTTCAGTTTTCCCAGCTGCAAAATGGTGATAATAATAGCACCTACCTCCCAGGGTTGCTGAGAGAATCAAATGAGACAACATTTTTAAAGTTCTTAGCACAGTGACCAGCACATAGTAGGTGTTATTGTTATTATTATTAGACAGGATCAGCATCACTGGGAGAGTATCCACACTGACAATATCACAAATCTACTGACATAATACCAATAAATCAACAAGCATTTATTAAATGCTTATTATGCACCAGGAACCATGTATAGAAAACTCTTTGATTTAGAACTAGAAAGGACCTTAAATTAACCCCTTCATTTTACAGATGATGAAACTGATACTCAGAAAGATTATGCCTTGCCCAAATTACATGTAATAAGTACACACATGTGCATGTATTTTTGTTTGTATACATCATATGCAGGTATATGTGTATATATGTACATGTGCATGTATCCCAGAGACATACTGACAGACATTTATTTTCCAAGGGAATCAGGGCTTTCTTCCTATTGTCCTATCTCTACCCAACTGGGTCATGGGCTACCTACAAATATGAAGAGGATAAGACAAACAGTGTATCTCACTATGTAGAAAGAGAACTGCATGTGATTCTCAGTACATTCTAAAATCCAATATTTATGGATAATACTTTCAATTTTCATACCAAGTAATCTTTATTTAAATATTTTAAGAATGTCTTCTAAAATACTGCCTACATTTTAATTAGAATTAATTATGGATAGTTAACTATAAAAGCTACTCTCATTGCTTGCATTAAAGTGAGAATCACCCCAAATAAAGATATCAAAGATAACTCAAATAAAGATTACCAGGAATAATTCAAAAAACATCCATATTTGAATATGGAATTCACAGAGTTCCAAACTTATATATGCAGCAAATCTGCCTACTTCATAATTTTCAAAGAGCATTTCCTGAGTTCATTACACTTCATTATAGGAGGCATGCAGGGTAACAAGGTAAAAACAAACTGATCTTTAAATTTTCCTCCTAGAAAATTACAGAATAAAAAAAAATCTTAATAAATTAGAGGGAACTTTATCTACAAACTAGGGAAACTAGGTGGCATAGTAGACAGAGCGCCAGGCCTAGAGTCAGGAAAACCCAAGTTCAAATCAGGCCTCAGACACTTATGACCCTAGGCAAGTCACTTAATCCTGTTTGCCTCAGTTTCCTCATCTATAAAACAAACTGGAGAAGTAAATGGCAAATCACTTCAGTCTCTTTGCCAAGAAAACCCTAAATGGGGTCATAAAGAGTTGGGCACAACTGAAACAGCTGAACAACAAAAATCTACAAACTGACTTTAATTCTAGCTCTTCCAAAAACCTAACTAAAATGGCCTGAACTAAAAGTTTAGCTTTAAGATTTAATAGCTTAAGATTGTTACACTATAAGATATGATGGATATGATGAATATCAAGAAGTATGGGAAGGCTTATGTGAACCAATGCAAAGTGAAGTAAACAGAACCAGGGAAAATTACACAAAATTAATGTAACAATGAAACTAGAAAGAAAAACAAAAATAAAAATTATGTAATATTACAATCACTAAATTTAGGTGTGGAACTCTTCATATGATAGCTGACTTTTTTGATACATTATTTAGTTTTGTTGAACATTTTTCCCTCTTTTTTCTTTATTACAAAGAGTTACTGCAAAGTAGGAAAGGTGGACTACAAGCTATAAAAAAAATGTATTTTTTTAAAATGTGACCTTACAAATTTAACTAGACCTTAACTTCCTAAACTTAAACAAAAAAAATACGATTTCACATTTGATTAAGACATTGGACTTTTTAAAGTTAAAGCTACTGCAGAACAAAACTGCAATATCACATCACTTATCTGACATTATTAAGGTGTTTCTCCTCTGAATAAAGTTACATGAACATCATAATACCTATTTTGACCACTCACAAGATTTTTTAGCTTACTTGTGGTTTCTAGCAATATTCTAGACAGTTGAGGTTGCTAGACAAGTGACTTTTGGAAAAGTGAATTGTAAACAGCACTGGGTATGGAGTCAGAAAGCCTGAATTTGAATCACAATTCTGCTATTTTACCACCTGTATAAACTCAGCCAAGTTGCTTCAGCATCCTGGGTGGGACTTTCCTCACCTACAAAATTAGACTAGTATTAGACTAGGTGACCTTCAAAATCTCTTCTAGTTCTAAGTCATATGATACTATGACTAAGCTATTACTCTAATACTACTATTGAGCTTTTGTCTCAAAATAAAAATGAATCTTCTTTAATTTAATCATGTTGACTTTTGAAAACTGAAATTACTTCCCACTGGTTTCACTATTTGCTACCTGGAAAAAATACTGAAAATTATTTTTCCCCACAGCTCAGCCATCATCATAGAATAAATAAATATGGATCATAAAAGTAACTTGGTTTATATTATTTCTAATAGTCCCATACATCCTACTGGAGGATAAATAATACTGTGAAGAATTGATGATTTTGTTACCTTTGCTTTCAACATGAATTCTATAAATTTTCTCATACATGGAAGGGAAATCAGAAAACTACTTTATCATTACCGAAACTTAACTCTTGGTATTAAATCTTTTGTGCTGCTAACAAGAGTTAAGAATGACCTTGGGGATAGGACCTAGTTTTGGTGAACAACAAGCAATTCTCAGACATGGGAATTTAGAACCACTTAACCTAACAACAATAAATGACAAATTTAGAGTTTTAAGGTTTACAACCCTATGAGGTAGGCAGTACAAATAATATAATCCTCATTTCACAGATGAGGAAGGAGAGACTCAAAGAGATTTAGTATTTATAATAGGGCCACACAATTAGTTAGCTTTGCAGCCAGATTAAAATCTGGTCTTTTCCTAACTAGTGTTCTAGGCAGGAAAGTTAATATACTAAAAAGACCAAGTCAGGATTTTAAAATATTTTGACACACTAGAACATTGGACTGAATCATATATAATGAAATCTAATAGGGATAAAAAGAAAAACTTAGATTGAAAAATAATCAACAAATACAAAATAGAAGAGGCATAACTAAAGAACAGTTCATGTAAAAAAAGTCTTGGGGTTTTAGTGTAAAGAGGGCTTTATGTGAATCAACAATGTAGCAGGGCAGCTAAAAAAGTTAATATAATTTTAGATATATTTTTAAAAAGTGTGAGTCTGGGAATAAAGGAGCTGAAA
Source organism: Phascolarctos cinereus (assembly GCF_003287225.1). Classification (NCBI taxonomy): domain Eukaryota; kingdom Metazoa; phylum Chordata; class Mammalia; order Diprotodontia; family Phascolarctidae; genus Phascolarctos; species Phascolarctos cinereus. The sequence goes on along the minus strand of NW_027555958.1, from coordinate 227,121,383 downwards.
ATCCCAGCATATTCTGCCCTGGTCAGGGCATATGCAGCGCACTGCATGTTTTGGACAACACATTTGAGGAACAGTATTGATAAACTGGACAGTGTCCAGGCAAGAGCAACCAAGACGGTAAAGGGTCTTTACGTTTTACTGCAAGAGGACTGGTTGAAGGAATTGAGGATGTTTAGTGAGAAAAAGAGAAGGCAATGATTGGCACAATACCTGACAGATACATAGTACATACTCAATAAATGCTTGTTGAATGAATTAATGATTTAGGAGGGTCGTGGGAGTTACATTCAAGTACCTAAAAGGCTTGCAATATAGAAAAGTAAACATACCTGCCTTATTGTGATTTCATAATTCTATTTGGCCCCAAAGGGTACAATGGTGCAGAACTGGAAAGAGCCAAATTTAGATTAGATAGAAGGAAAAATTTTCTCACAGTTAAAGCTATCTAAAAATGTTTCCTGCTACAGTAGAGCTCAGGTCTTTAAGCAAAGATCAGATGGCCATTTGTTGGGTATACTACTGAAAAATATTCTTATTAAGAATCTTCTATATGGGCTACATTAGAAGGCCTCTGAAGTCTCTTCAAAGTGGAAGACTGGGATGCTTTCCATTATTCCACAATATACTATTGGTATAAATCTTGATAACTCAAATTGCATTTAAGAGTAATTTTTGAAAATCCAAACACAATCTATGACAATTTCTAGTTATATTTATTGCTTGGAATGATTAAATTTTCTGAAATTTTAGAGATCTTTTAAAAAAAGCTCTTTTCAAGCAAATTAACCCAAAAAATTGTATGCTAATTACAAAATACTAGTGTTCACTAAAGTATCTGAAGAAACTAATTCAGATAAAATTCAATACTATTTATTTGGAATCCATTAATTCAGAATTTTCACTTTAGATAGAAGTGGACTGATTTCCATTTCTACTTAGCAAACCTTACATGGGCAACGCAAATCAATACTAGAAACAAATTTCTGAGAAATTTTTGGACCCAAAATTTTTAAACACCTTTCAGTAAAGAACTGTTTATACAACTGAAATACTAATTATAAGTACTTATGAATAGGTCTTCCAAAGATCTTTAGTAGACAAGTGTGTGTCTAAGTTGCTACAGATACATTAAAGTAACAAAACTACATTTAAAAAAATACCCTATGATGTATGTCTGGTATTTTTCAAGTTAATCAAGAGTGAAAAAGCTAAGACTATATTCTAATGTGAAAAGTCTGCAAACAATGCTAATTTTTAAGAACTTTTTTTAAGATATCGTGGGCATGCTACCTATGCTCTTCTTATTTTATCTGGCCTAGCTTAACAGATACTGAAAGGGCTGCATCAAAATAAGCTTCAAGACACTTTCTGTTTCACTCAGAAATGGCAAAATACTAAATTTACAAAGTAAAGGAAAATTTAATCTCCATAAATCTATTCAGATCATGTTCTCACTATGAAACCACCTAAGAAGGTATTCATTAGTATTTACTGTCAGCTAGGAACAGAACTGAAACTTTAATCTTGTCTCCCATAGACCAAACATTTGGTTACAATTTACAGTAAATGTCTACCTGAGAAACATTCAAATCATTGATATTAAAGTGAAAAGGCTCATGTCTAGTAACCAGCTGGATCTCAAAAAGCTTAGCTATAATTCTTTTATGTCTATGCCTTTCTAATACCAATAATTCAGACAAACTATCATATTTTATATAACACATTTGTAAATGTGGTTTGAAGAAAATGTTTATTCCGTTTCAATAGTTACTTTAAAAATCAATCAAATTACTCATTTGGCACAATCAATCTAAATGAATGACACAACCTAATTAAGCATATTTTCTGAATCACCCATCTCCAAATTGGGTACTTTCTACAAATTATATATATGGATCAAAAAGTTAGCTTTTTCAGTAAATGAATTTTAACGTTGGTTGTTATTAAATAAACTAAAAGTTCCTATATCAAGGCTTACTTTTAGTAATATTTTTAAATATAGACACCCAAAGAGTAATGGTTATCCCAATAAAAGTTATATAATTAAAGATGTAAATGTAAAAAACTCACTCCTGAATTCTTTAACCTGGAACAATTTTGTATTGTTGAACTAATTTGGAAAATAAGTACTTTAACTGAACAGAAATACTGACAAACTCACAACACCATGAATTCAGTATACTATTGCTTGATTTCTAAAGTGCCTATCTTATAAGCTTGATTATGACTGAAAACAGATTATTTTCTGCAAAACGTGTAAGAGTTTTACAAATACAGACCTAAATCTGCAATTGCCATTACTAAAACAAATGAAAAAAAAAACTATAAGCAGAAATGAAACTGGCATGCAAATAAAAGGACTGTCAAGACATATATTGCCTAAAAATAAGCTTACAATAACTATTTTAAAGGCTGTGTGTGGTCTCACCCATATATTTTGGCAAGATGCACTTTCTCCAACCACAGCTAGATTCATCCAAAAGCAGTGGCACTGGAGAGTCTCTGTCTCACCTGTCAAAGTTGAAGAACGTTGTTCAACAGACCACCATGAGTCCATGGATAGGATCCATAGTCTTACAGCTGTTCTTGATAAGCGTTCTCTAACTAAAGAAAATACTTCAAAAATTTTCTACTGTTAAAGAGAATCATCCTTAATATACATGCATTTGAAAACAATGAGAGGCAAAGAATGTAGCCCCTATGCAAATAAAACATTTTCAATTTTTATGCTGGGATGGCCTAAGGGATCAGTTCACAGACTTAAAGTTCTTCTTGATCCCCAGATAAAATGCATACACAGTATATATCAATTCAAAAATTGAGCTGACTTTTCTTCTTTTAAATGTCAAATTCTACTAAATCACAAATTTTATCAGAATCAATAGTATGTAAAGTTTTACAAAATGATGCTACTTAGAAATATACTATACCCAATTTTTAAAAGGGCTACAATAATATCTTTTCTAGCTACATTTAAAAAAAAAACATTCTGGTGTATTATTATCTCTCTTGAGTGTCGTGGGAAGGAGAATAGAGTGAAAGGACCTCAATTAAACTGGAAACAGGTAAACTAAAATGTTAATAAAAGTAGAAATCAAGCAAAGAATAATAGAGACAAATATACACACATATGTCTTAGTGGAAGTTCATGGCCCCCCAAATCAGCAAGAAATTAACATAAAAGAAACCTGTAAAGGAACAAGAGCATTCCTAAATTCAAGCATTTTTCAACGAATATGATAAAATATAGTACATTGTTTCAACCACACCAGAACCACACCATAACACAACTTGCCACATAGAATTTAGTAAAAAGCAGGGCCTTCTTGGATCGTCTCCAAGAGGGTTTAGTAAGTATCAAAAGTACTTCATTATAAGACAGTCTCAACTGAAAACCAGCTCTACAACATGACCCTTAAAGACAGAGTTAAACTAGGCTCCAGTGTACTATGATGGCCCAGAGATTCAGTTATTATAGTCAATAAGGACAAAGGCTACAGAAAGAAACATTAGTTTCACTTTTCCCTAGATATATTTAGTATGTTAACTAGCATAGTTATGATATTATTTTCTTTGGTTTTGTCAGTAGCATGTTTGAAATAAATTTTATTAAGTGGTAGTATAAGTAACATTGCATTGTGGGTAGTAGTTTCCTGCTGAAGCCTAGCCACATCCTCAGCTGTTATATGAGACAAGTTTCCCATATTTTCTGCAAGTTTCTTCTTTTTTTCTGCTTTAGAAAATTACAGAAGTAGTAAAAATTATTCTAAGTAAGCAGCACAGATTATACACCTTACTTTTAAGAAGTTTGGACTATCCTGCATATTTAATAACTGGCAGAGGAAAAGTAAAATAAAAATAAGTGTTGGTCAATAAAGTGTTAATGAAATGATTAATGAAGTGTTCAAGTCAATAAAAAGTATCTACTATCAATTGTAATATTAGAATGTTAACAGAAATTGGGTATATGTATTTTATATTCACTAAAATTTGTCCTTTTCTAATGCTATTTGACAAATGAGTCTCAATATCTTAAGGTAAAATGAGGTACACAACATTGCCAAATGATTATAATTTGTGCTAACTACTTATTAATGTCACCTTCACCTATAATTTAGTCAGTATTTAAGAGGTGTACTTCAGTACTTAATAAAATGTTAAGATAGTACACAGCAAAAATGCATGTTTAAATTTGAGTGAACTACTAAAAATCTTAAGTAGTCTCCAATTTCTATATAATATACCTGAGTAAAGACAGGAACAGGTGACTCTGAAAACTGGGGAGGGAATAAAGTGATAATATCTATAAATCTAGTTACAGCAACAAAATAAAGTTTTAGGCTTATATTTATTAGCTTTACTGAAGACCAACAAAGGAAGAAATATGGCCCATCTGAACAAAAGTTTCCATAAGTGACCTACGGATAATAATATTTTAAAAGACTTAAGATAAGAAAATTGAATACTTCTTCATTCCTACTCTTTTAAAATTAAAACATTAATTAAAATGGATTTATATTTAGTGGTTGAATAACATGAAATAGCTGAATTATTTAAAGTCACTATCATAAGGCACAAAACGGTATAGCAGAAAAAAAATCTGAACACATCAGATCATACTACATAAATATCACCATACAAACTATGTGGAAATGATAAATTAAGAACTGCCAGTGATAAATTAAACCCTAGATCCACATTTGTTTTTAACCAAATAAATAAATGCTTGTTTCATTGAAACAAAAGCTTCTGTTTGTGAAATTCCCAAATCATACGTTTTTGATGTCCCTTTCAATTTTATAAAAGAAAAGACTGGGAGGCTCTCATAAGGTATAGCAATATACTGCATCCGATAGTGTTACTATGCAAAATTACACTATTAAAATACGGTATTTTTTCACAGGGATAATTGGCTGCAACCAAAAATATACCTACAATAGCAATAAGCATAGGTATACTTAGCATTTAAACATTATGATATGTAATATTCTATTATTTCCAAATGTTTTGTTTTTTAAAAAGAAAAATGCAAACCATCTAATTCTGACAAAAACATATAACAGACTCAAGGGAATGGAAGAGAGTGACACCAACATTTTTACTTTTTTGTGATTTACTTCAAATTCAAAGCTATATTTCATGTTGTAAAATTAAAGTATATAATTTATACAGTAGATCTAAACTTGCTACTTAAGCATACCAGTTACCAAAATATTCCCAAAGGAAGAGGGTTTTTGTTGTTTTTTTAAATAAAATTGAACTGTGGTTTTCAGTTCTGATTTTAAACATAATACTTCATGGATATAAATCTGCAATCAAGAGATTTATTTGCACAGTGACTCCTTTCAGAATTCATCTCTTCATCGTTACATTTAGTAAAATTTTCCTAATGAAGCAAGCTATTGATTGTCAGATTATGCAAATAACTGCTTTTGTCTTTAAAAACTTATCACAATGGAAAAAGTTGAACCAAAGAAGATACATATTAATTTAGAGAAAGCATATGCAAGTACAATAAGAATAACACCCCCAAAATACATTAAAGCATGCCTTGGTATTATTTCATCCTTTGCAGAGTTTGATGGGCCTCATGCAAAAATGAAATATCAAAGAGATACATTCAACAAATATTTAACAAGTGTATCTACTAGATTTTGATAAATACTAAGCTATTAGCCTATAGAATGCATACTAGATGGTCATTACAAGGAAAATTACGCAAGCAATCACATTACATGATAAGTATATTTTTCAATGATCATGAAATTTACTGAAGACTATATATCAGTGTAAGGGTCCAAATTATAAATGTATGGGGGAGGAAATAATGAAGAGAGAGAAAGGAGGAAAGAAGGAAGGCAACAAAGGATTGAATATTTTTTTGTTTGTTCCAAAGTAACTCAATGTTCAAGTTGTATGCGAATGTCAGAAAACATCCAATCCTGACATAAAAATAAGAAATTTGTTCAAAGAAAATTATTTAGTATAACAAAACATTTAAAGTTATTTAATCAGTAGATTATGTAATTATTACATGCGCAAAAATGTTTAGAAGTTCAATTAGAAATTCACAAATTATGACAAAACCCTCAAAACAGTTTTTAATCACCATTAGAAGTTGATTAGCTGCCTAGATTATACCACTATACTTTGCTTATGCTAACAGGAGAACTAAATTTTTTCTTTTGTTCTTTTTATGTGAATAACTCTATGATAAATTAAATTTTTCTCCTTTCAAATAAAACAAGCATATAGGCATAAGACAATAGTTTAAAATGCTTCTGGTTTTCTAACTTTGTTAGTTTATTATGAAAAGAGAAATAGAAATTTGGAAACAAATATAAACAAAAACCATTCTAACATTTTCCCATTTCGTGTTTTTGAATATGTCTTATATCACAGTACCTTGCACACATTAGGCATTTAAAATGTTCTTTGAAATGCTGAAATCACATTTCCATAAACAAATCTCAAGAATATGTTTATACCCTTGAAGGTAATTTAACAGATAATGGTCTACTCTAAAAGAGTAAATAGATGTATTATGTATTTAGCTACCAATAACTATAATATTCACATGCATTTACCCAGACCTCACCCCATTCACTATACACCTAAAAAATTTACTGCAGATCATAGTCTCCACCCACTCTCTCAGCATTAACTTTATGCCACTCCTAGTTAAAATCACACTAGGAAGAAGTCTAACAACTAGAGACATGCAAATTCAGAGTGGCATGAATAAATGGTGAAAAATGCCTAGAAAATTGGGCTGCTCAGTTTTACAATTTTTGCTGAAAAATACCCCATCTCTCTGAACTGATGAAAACAGGAAGCCCTATTCATAAATATAAAATTCACTGCCTATGATATATAATCATCCTAATAAGAAAATGAGTTCTACACATACACGTCCAAAGGGGCAAAAAGGAGATAGTTTCCCAAAGATGTTTCCAATTTTGTTCTGAATCAGAGTTAGCAAATCGAGACGACTAACACACTCTGTCTGTGTGCATTATTCCTTACTACACACAGCATTTTGTAATTTATTTCAAAGCCTCTATTATAAACAAAAAAATACAGCTTCTGTTAACCCACTCCATCCTGAGCCTATAAAATCCTGCATTATACAATCTAAATGACAACATAAGTGTTTCATCTTACATATGTATAAGCTTTACCATCAAAGAATATATTAAAGTTAATAGTAGAATAAAGCTGTGTAAAGCAACAAGTGAGCCAATCATATTTCAGTCAAAATCATTACTATCATAAAGAAATTAATATAAACAATCAAAATTTTAAAGCAATAAATTCAGTCCTATTCTCTGTACCTATTTTATCTAAATTTCACAATTTTCATAACTTCAAACTATTCAGAACTTATAAATAAATTACTTTACATCATATAAAAAGAGATGTGTAATTACATTTAATTTTCTTTTTAGGAAGCTGCTATATAGTCTTGATGATACATAAGCTAGACAGACGTGATTTAATATTTGTAAAAGAATCCCTAGACTAACACTTCCACGACAGTCAATTACAGCACAAAACACAGCCCAGCAAGTCTGCTACCAGACCTTAGGAAAGGTAAAACTTCTTACAATGAGTTACAGATTCATAAGTACAAGAAGACAAGAAGAAAAAGAAAAACAGAAGGAATCCAGCCACCCAGCAAATATGAAGCAGACCCTAGATCGTGATACAGTCCAAAGATGTAAATTATTGTAAATCATCACTGTTGTTCAGAATTTCACACAGTCACTTGTGCCAATTTTGCTCACTTTTCCACAGACACAATAATGAACTAAAGAGAAGAGGCAAAAGAGGGGGAAAAACCTGCACTGCAGAGTAGAAATAGAGTTCTGCTCTACATATGCTTTTACTGTACAGGAGTTTGGGCTCCTTCAGCATTTGTACTCTCTCCAAATCCCCATGAGTCACAAAATTAAAAAGCTATATCCTTCTGGATGCCAGGAAGGGCCTTACCACAGACCTTTTGTCAAAAAAAAAAAAAAGGAAAAAAGAAAGAAAAAGAAAAGGAAAAAAGCCACAGTGGTAGGCAGTCCCACTTTACTTTGAGTACTGTGAGGTCACAAACCACATGATTCTGTCTCTCCAGTAATAGTGCTTGCAAAAAAAAAGGAGTTTTAAAGCTTTTGCTTTTTTGGATTGTGTGAATGCTTCATTCGCCTCACAAACAACCACAGAACCACAAGTGCGGTGCAAACTTTCTCCAGGAGGACAGCAAGAAGTCTCTGGTTTTTAAATGGTTAATCTCCGCAGGTCACTACCAGCCACCGAGACCAACAGAGTCAGTGAGTGCTCTCTAACCACAGTCTATGCAGTAATAGTAGGTCCTTCAAATATTTGCTCATTCTCTTTTTTGTTTTGTTTCTTTGCTTTTCACATGTTACCAGCTACATAATTTCTTGACAGAAAAAAACAAATATAAAATCTATGCACTCCAGGCATACTGTAAAACTAAAACAAGATTTGGCTATGGTTTGTATTTTCAGTTTAAGGCTGCAAGCAGTATTTACACCAGAGGGTACAAATCCTATCTGAAAAAAAAAGAGGGACTATGGCATCAAACAGCCTCTTCAGCACTGTAACACCATGTCAGCAAAACTTCTTTTGGGGTAAGTGTTAACAATATTTTTAAGTTCTAAAAGTAATTTTGCTTGTCATCAAAACATAAACCTGTTAAGTAGAAAGGTCTGTTTCTTAAATAAGATATTTGATTTTAGGGATAATGTGCCAGGATACAAAAAATAAGTAGACATGAAATGTAGTTTGTTACATGGAAAGTTGGAAAGAAAAATAATCACTGTAAATCTTTGCATTTGGCAATAGGCATATCTATTTGCCACTTATCTAATTCAGTGAATAATGATTGAAGCTAGAAGATAGGAAGTTCCTTAGAACAAGATGAGAAGTTGTCTAGAGCTACTGAACTGAAAAAAAGATATTATAAAACATTAGAACACTTTTATATATTACCTAATTCATTTAACTAAGATTAGCCACTAAAACTAGTATGCTAATAGATGAGCGAGAATTATCTAACCTCTGACAGGACTCAAGTTATTTGATCAAATTTCAAAAGAAATGCATTTTTGCCAAAAATATTCTGCTAATGCATGACCTGAAACTACCATGTTTATAATATACTTTAAACAGGGAACCAACTCCTGTTCAACAATTATCAGTTAAACCAACATCATTAATCTGCATTCATCCTTTCACAAAAATGCCTCTGGAAATACTGGCACTGATACACTACAGTTTTATATAAGAATAATCAAAGCATGCATATAGTTTACGTCGCTGCATAAATATAATGGGGATATATGATTATAAAGGAAAAGAAAGAACAAACCATATAAAATAATGCCTGAATTATATAGTAGCCGTTTTAAGAGCTCTGTATAACAGAATGTCGCTAAATATTGCCTTAGATATTCAGAACAGTAAACACAGATGTCTTTTAAAAAAAAATCTCCATGCAAACATGTTAATAATCCTCCACATGTTTAACTCTCCACATACATGCACTATATACATTAAAGTATATTGGTATTTACAATAGGCAACAAACACTGAACACTATACTTTTAATCTTAAGTTGCAGATCTGTCAAAGTGATTATCTTTTTGTCTCAAGTAAAATAAAGTGTCATTAATTACAGAGAAAATCATGATAATGTATCATTTAAGCAGTCTATATAACTGGATAGGCTTGAATTTAAGATGTGACAAAATATCAATTCCTCATTAACATTTAATTATAATCCAACATGGTACAAGATTGTAGTTGATAAGATCTGCAAATTACTTCATCATCTGACACAGTCTGATAAAGTATCTAAACACTTACAAGATTTTCTTTATGATGTCCATGATGTTCCAACTAAGAAGAGTTTACGACTGGTTTTGTTTTTTTTTTCACTATCTTTGAAAATGAAGAAAAAGGAAAGATACTAGAAATCTTTTCACTGTGTATGCCTGGATTAGCTTTGCTTTGTAACATAACTAATGATTGGAGTTTCCTTCACTCCTCCTACTTCACACATTTTAACTGGCTACTACTTGAGGATCAGTCCTGGTGTAGGTCAGTGAGTGAAAATTAAATCCCTTTTAAAAAAAAAGCTTGATCTTAAAGGATGGGGGAAATGATTTTATTTTATATGTTTTACAAAACTCCTAACTTGTGGCATAGTTAATGTCTATAAGGAGGTTTACTGAGTTATAGTATATAAAATCTCACAATGATGATATAGGAAATAATCCTTTGAAATGGAGAGAAGCTAACATTTTCATGACAGAACACACTTACAATAATGAATGTTTACAAATTCAGACTGCTCATATTACCATCAGGTTCATAAGAGGCACTATGGTTTACATGAATGGGAACTTCTCCTGCTATTAATTTCAAAAGAGATCAACAGATATTTACTTGGTCAAAATAATATACAGGTCTTAATTGCTTCATACACTTATTTCAGAACTCTTTTTTTTAAAGCATATTAAGCATCATGTTGGAAACACTATTCTAATTCTATTCTAAGCAACATTTTAATATTATTAATAATACTGATAGCATATACAGATTTTACAAAGAACTATGCATATATCATGTCATTTGAAAATAAAATTAGGAAAACAAGGCTAATCTCAAAATACATTTATTAAACAAAGAGTTTTGGGGTTTTTTGTTGGGTTTTATTTTCTTTTAACTGAATGGAGTGTCCTTTTGTTCACCATTTGAAGCAACAATTGTTTTCTCATCCTATTTCAAGTATACATGCAATATTTCCAAAATAATGAAAATAAGAGATAAAAGTGACATTGGATTACTTAGAGGACTCTCTGTTTTTTTTAGGGATAGAGGAGATTAAATGTTATAACCAAAATCTTATTCATCTTCTATAACTTGGGCTTTGTTTTGTTTTCGGAGTTATTGGGGTTTTCTGTTGCTGTTTTTTAAGTTTTCCAATGAACTAATATGCCAAAAGAATTATGAAAGGCTGGATGTGTAGGTGGGGCAATTATATACAACCAGTATTATATTTTTAGATGAATTTCTACATTCTCAAATCTATTTAAATGAAGGTGTTAATAAGTTCACTTGTGCTTCCAAATTCTAATATTATCATTTGAATGACCTCTTGAATTATCAAGAATTATGTGCCCTAGCTTAGTAAAGAAAGCATTCCATGCTCTTTTTAAGATAGCACAATAGCACAGGCCTAATCAATTGATTGATCTCAAGTTTTAAAAGTTGCAAAGTGTTTTCAGGATGGATAGTACCACTTTTTTAGATAACTGAAAGTATGCCATTTATTTCAAATACAGTCCAGAACCTCATTATTCATAGTCTATCAGCTACTTACAAGTAACACAAATGCTATGCAATAGCAACTTGGACAGATAGATAGAAGATTAAATGCAAAACTTCAAGTGCATAATATTTCTGAAAAGAAGCTCTTAAAGAAGATTAAAATATTATACAGTTTTTTATAAATGACTATAATTAGACTAAAGGAAGTGAACACCGATTTCTAAAACAACTATAGTGGTCCATCTTCCATGATGCATTAAATAACTTTTCAGTTTAAAATTTTAACAGCTAAAAAGCCTCACAGCTTTCATGCTAATTAGAATATTACATTCTAAAATTCAGGGAAAGGAAGTGAAAATGAGAATATGCATTTTCGTGGCCTAGTAAGACAGGGAAAATATTACTACAATTCCCAAGAGGTTACACTATAAGGCATTTTAATTGTAACAATTAAACTCAATTTTGTAAATACATATCATATTTATAAAAGATCTTGCTAGATATACTTGAAAGAGTCAGTATTCCTTTCTCTTCACCTTAGTGTACAGCTTGTGATAGCCTCTAACTCACATGAAAGGCATGAAATATGCATGATTACATCATAATAAATTCTAACTGTTTTTAAAAGGACAAAATACTGATCTATTCAAGTACTTCCTTTGAGCTAATCATTGATAGTCTGACTTGTTTAAATCAGTCATGCCAAAGTTAAATTCAGTAAGATAGAAAATGTTCCAGTTAGTTAAAAGAACACTGAAATATTTGATGGTTAAATAAACTGCAGAGAAAAAAACCTAACTCATTGGAGGCACTAAGATTTTATCAAACACATAGGATTAATCTTTATTGAATAGAACCATTCACAAATCAAAACTTACTACACTTCAATTCTTTCAAGCAGCGCTAATCAATTACAAACCTTTTCTAGTGCTTCAAAATTCATATGCTTTTAATTTTATACACTGGTGGTCTAAAATATAGTATTGGGGCTGAGCTAATGTATCACAACTTTTCTTTTTTCAATAAATATCCATCTAGAGGTTTTCTTAAAAAGGGCTGCTCATATGAAAACTGTGGTAATATTTTTATACTGTACCTCTTTGTTGAAGCAAAAGGTTAGGGGTTACCTAAATACCTCAACTGTATATACAAAAAAAGGAAAAGGTAAGTATTCACATGAAAAATCCAATGGGACTGGATTATTTATTTTTGCATTTCCTATGATTAATGATGCACCAGTGCATACTTGAAAACAGAAGTCAAAATAGGGTAACACCTCAAATTCCTTGCCAAACTGTACAAATATGAAGCTTCCGTGCTGCACTAACTTGTGCATCAGAAATCGAAATTCAATAACTAAATAACATAATAATGCAAAATGTCCTAAAAAGCTGTGAGATTCCATATGTTTTCAACCAACCAGTATTAAGGAGCAACATTTACAAAAATATCCCCTTTGAATAACCATTATCAGGCAAGCTGTATTATATAGTAGACATATATAATTCATTTGTCTTACTTTTGTTAAAGAGTCAAATACCCAAGGACTCAAGTGAACATGCCAAAAACTTTTTTTTTCCTGAGAGCACTGACATTTTAAAACTTGCTATTCTTTAATATAAATGTAATTCTTAAGTATTAATGGTCATTCACTTTGTAAAATATATTATTGTATGTCAGCAACACTATAGCTATTTAGGTTGTGGTTTCCAATAAGGGATTTTAAATGCACTACATTTTTCTCCTACAATAATTAATACTATAGCTTACTTTTTCCCAAAGAAAATAAGCAACTGAAGAAACTTCAGTAAGATTTACAATGAACTACAATGTTTACGACACATTACAGAAAGAAATATTTATTTAGATGCCTCAGAAGTGTAAAAAAACTTAAAATACTAAACATTTCAGGTTTTATGGAAAACACAAACCCTATGAAAAGGAAGTTTCATATACTGAAAATATATAGCTTGATATATTCTACTGTAATTTGAAAAACAGATTATAAACTTCAATTGGCCTAGGAGGAATTAAAATTTGCTTTATTATGATAGATGCATTACAATATGAAAAATAATGAGGAAATACTATTCCATGTGAATTTCATCAAGCTTTAAGGAAGTTGACCACAATTTTTGTCCCCTCAAAAGCAAATCCACAAGATATACATACTCCATCATTACCATTTGGTCCTTAAAAGAAACTTACTAAGAAAGAGAACAGCTATTTGATTATCTTTCGTACAGTATTTTTATATTGTGTAAAATACTTGATATTCTTTTTTCTTTACACTGCTTAATGAAGGATGAGGAATTGAAGGATGGAGTGGTAGAAGAAATGTAAGCAGGATATCAAATACCTCAGGTGTTCATTTTCAATGGACGTGTTAAAATTAAGAATACATTTCCTTTCATAAAAGTGTTCTCTTTTTATAAATAAATGTTATCACCTAATATATTTTGAAGTAGATGCCCACACACATGCATTTTTAAATGAGCTGAAATACCAGTATACCTGACTACTCAATTTTTAAGAATGGTTATTTACACAGCAGTTTCCTATAGTATATGTATTCTCGTTGGTACAAGTAGTCAACCTCCATCACACAACCATGTATCTTAACTATGATAGTAGCTGTCTCAAAGAGACAACCAACACAGTAATCTATTTTGGCAAAATTATTTTAAGATTTAAATTATCCCAAATAAACTTCTAAGCAACATCCTCAGATGCTTGTGTCTTTTAGAATATAGATTTAAAAGTAACAATACTATCACATCAAGTTTTACGCATCTTTTATATTATTATGACTTGAAAAATTTTCCGAGTTACACTTATTCTCAGGAAAGCTAGTTAGGAATATTTTGGCCAAAACTTTAAAGGCTATCTTATCTCTGACAGCTGCTATCTATGTTTTAGGGAATTGTATTTATCTGACAGGCAGAATTTAACAATAGTCTTTAACTTCAGCAATAAAAATAACCTTTGCCACACAAAATAAAGAATTTGCACCTTAAACTCAGTGAAATGAATATTATTACTGTATTTTTTCAGCTAAAACAGTATTTCTAAAAACTAATCTATTAGAACCATCAAACTAATCTCATCAAAACATATTCACATAAAAAGGAAAAGTTAAAAATTCAAGGTCTTAAGATACATATTTAAATTTTCTCCTGAATTTATATGAACCATGAGTACGCCAAACCATTGTTTACTTATCCTTTGCGGTCAGATACCCAACATCTAAATCCACTTTGTGGTTTGGTAAAAGAGAAAGACAGAAAAGTTGGCAGCCATATATAATGTTTTATTGTTTTCCAGGGGAAAAAAAATTGTCAAAATCACAATGACAATCAACAGTAAAATCAACAAAAAGCACATACATTTTGTTGTAAAAAGAGATATGATGTGAGATTTTCTCAGATAAATGTAATACTAGTATACTTCATATGCTAAAATAAAACATCTTGCCAACTACATTCAACTTGAACTTCCTCTATGTGTCAGTCTAGCTTAAAATTATTATTCATAGCTTAACACATGTATGTTGTACATATGTATGTTACATGTCTACATTACAGCTAAACAAGCTGGGCTCCTATCTATAAACTAAGAATAATTTACTAATAAATTTATGAGTTCTTCTAGTTCTTTCACTAAATTATACACATTGACCATATCTTAGAGAACTATCAGCCTACGAAAATATTGACTAATAGGAACTTACTAGGAAAAACAACAGAAATGATTAAAGTCAATTGCATTATCTCCCCCCAAGAGGCAGTAATGACAACAGTATATTAAGATTTTAGATAAAATAAGTTATTGTACTTCACAAGACTAACTACATGAGTCTAATGAAAATTATTAATAATAGTGGCCTTAAGTTCCAACCTAGTTTGGTTCTTAATATATATGTTTTCTATTTGCACTCACATTCTATGTATTTCTATACAAAACATCATAGGCTCCAGAGATATATATGTTATAAAGAATTGGGGAAAAAAAATTATATTTTGATACCATATGAGAATCTGTTAATATATGGTTCATTTTAACTATTTTTTTAAAACTTCACATTTCTCTAATCATCTGAAATTTCCAAAATGAATCAATATTCTTTCAAGTATATCTACCTAAAAATGACTAAGTTTAAATAATAAATTACATATATGTTGCATTGTAAAATTTGCAAAACACTTTATATCTCTCATTTGAGCCTCATAATAATATGTTTATAGGTACTACCACATGGAACACAGAGTCTCTAACTCTCAGTTTCTTCAAGTGCAAAATGCAGAAAATTAAAACTATATGTTCCACAAGGTTATCGTGAGGCTCAAATGATAGAATGTGTATAAAATTTTGAAGTCCTACACAAATGTCAGCTATTATTAACTTCATTTTGCAGATGAGGAAACAGGCTTAGAGAGATTACATGTCTAGCCCATGGTCACACAGCTAACTAGTGTTTGAAGTAGAGTTCGAACCCAGATCTTCCTGACTACAGATCCAGCATGCTAACTACTCTACAACTCAGCATCTAAAAACATGAACATATGCTAGAATTGATAAACTCTGTAGTGTACTCATGTTTTAAAATTTTTACTGCACTGTACATTTGGTCAGTTCTACAAAGTATCTCAATGCATCATGAAAAAACATATGTAGCTTTCATTTAATTTTGAAGTAATTTGTTCCTAGAAAATGGCCTTTTTGATGTCCAGAATTTAACAAATTCCTTTCATCAGTATGAATAACTGCATTATAAAAATGGTTTCATATAAAAACTCCTTAAGAAAGAGAAAAAATATTATGGGGAAAGAGTTTTATTTAATAATACAGCTTTATTTCATAAACATGTTTTACCTCAACTATAAATCTACTAGTAACATACGTTAATTTTTACCTTGATAATCTATGTTTTAAAAAAAAATGGTTTTCCTAAAAAAGTGATAATTGCAAAAGTGTGACACACCATCCCTACTGTGTTGAATGTCAAAGGATTTAAATGTCCAGCACTGAAATATTAGATTTTATAAGATTTTTATTGAGGAAATGACCTGAAAACAGCAGTTTCCTAACAATGAGGACGTTATATAGTTTTTTACAAAGGAAAGCAATCTAGTGAAGTTATTCTTGAATTTCGATAAGCGCCTCTGTAATAGTCATCAAAATAAGTTCATACAAACGACATACAAATTTTCTAAGTTGTACACACACACACACACACACACACACACACACACACACACACACACACACATTCATTTTCCCTGTTCATCACATCTTAATTTTACCTTTCTAAACTACCTCTGTTGTAGCATTACTTGTTAGGATTCTCTATAAAGATGACTAGAACATAAATATTCACATTTTTCCAGCTTCTTAAACTAAGCCCAACTGTTTAAAAATTCAGAAGACACAGATTAATATACTTTTACTGACATGTTCATTGATAACATCAACTTCATTAAAAGAAATGTTACTCCTAGCTTGACAGGGTACATCAGTAGAGCCCATTAGACTCCTCTGCACACAATAGGTGCTAAACAAGTATATAATAAGTGAGTTTACTTTAGTACTAAAGAGAAGGAAATGTTCTTTCTATTCTATTTATGCCTGAGATTTAAAAGGCAAGACAAAAAAAATTACTTATTGCATTTAATATGACTACAAAAGAGATAAAATTATATTTCTTCTCATTGTTCAAACATCTTTAAAAGCATATTTAAAGTCACATAGTTGCAAGCTGATTATGAACTGAACTTTCTCTTTTAATTTTTTTCATATACTTTTTGTCAGAATTTTTTATACAGTAGTCTATATATAAAGCAACACACTTTTAATATTTTAAATTTTTAAAAATAAAGATCTAAGTTTATGTTATTAAGAATGTTAAAAAGTTCAAATAGATCCCTGTATACATATATATGTAAAAATATCTTCTAAGAAAATAATTAACCCTATTTTCTAGTTTATTATTCAAATATGAAATATTAAGGAAAATACATTCCAATAAATAAACTTTGCGTATCATAAAATGCAATATAATGAAAGTCTTACTTTTTGCTATGGATCAACAATTAACACATTATCAAGGCACATAAGCCATGCATAGTAAGAGACTTTCTTAATATAACTAATCAACACATATGATTGAGAATGAGTCTAATCTCAAAAAAAGTAAATAGTTAACTGAGTTTTTATAGTTAGAAAACATAAACAATAATCACTAGTAGTTGTCATTCTTTAAGTTTTGAAATTGTTCTATCTTAAAATTCTGCTTCATACATATCTTAGAAATAAATCCATTAATTATAAATACCAGCTGCATGGAAAGTAGTATTTTTTAAACAGTAATCCTAAAAAAAAAAATAGGTTGGCCTTAAAACCATCATATGCAAAAAAAAAAAAATCAAAGGGAAAACACTAAAATGTATTTGAAACCAAATACATAAAATGGAGCTCCATATTGCAAGAAGAACATTCAGCAGCTGCTCCAGTACAGGGCACATTCTAAATACACGCGAACACAGAGATTTTTCCAATAAACCTACAAAAACATACTTTGAAAATTCATGCTGGCCTTTTTAGCTGCCCAAAACAACAAAATAATCATTGCTGAATGACTACTGCATTTTCTTATATACCTATAAGACTAAAAACATCTAACTCCTAAGTTTGGCTGCTATGGAATTACATACTTTATTTATCAGTTTTAAAATTATCACTCATTCAAAATTGGCTTCAAAGTCTTATGTATCAGATCTTGTCCTGTACATACCTGTTTCTTATCAACTATGGAAGGATCTTCAGCATTCTGGTAGCCAAAAATAAAAATCTTTAAATGATTTACTAGAGAATACAAAATATGACATGAAAGTACAAGGATGTTTTGAAATGTTCTAGAAGCTGAGAAAAATCTGCCTGACTTTTTTTTTAGGCTGATAGCATCTTCTAGAATGTCTGCATGGAGCAAGCAGCATTTAGTAAGCCCTTTTTGCTGCGCCATAATGATCTGATCCAGAAACTCAAGGGTACCTAAAACAACGGGCTACCTGTTCTAGCCATGCTTAGGAATGTGGCCAAATCATTTTTATTGATTTAACCTTTATAGGAATGCTACATATCCTCAGAGCAAAACATTTCTAATGTATTTATAATATGATACACCTCTGAAAAGCCATGAAAAAAAAAAAGCTAAAAACAAATACACCCCCTCTACCTCTGGTTGTTTTGTTTTCATTTTGTTTTTTAAGAGTACTAACTGACCGTACTACTCAATGATCCTATTTGTGAAAATTTGGTTTAGTCTGAAGGACTGGTATGATTTGAAATAAAAATGCATGAAGAAATATACATACTTAAACATATTCTAGCTTTGAGAAAAGTGTGACAATGCCCACACCTTCAAGTACCAAATATCCCTTTCACACTTGAGTAAGATATTAATCATGTAACTTACAAACATATCAAGCTTAAACTTACAGAATTTACAGCCCTTACTGAACAAACTAAACAGCACTCTAGCTACATTTAGAGAACTTACAGAGAAAGTTTTGTATAGCGTATCTCTTTAGCTTTCTGCAAGTAGTACATTTCAAATTACTTCTGCAGCTAATGCTGACATTACTTATATTTGCCAAACAATAATTCACAATATTATGCTTCCTTGCATTATGGCTCAATGTTAGTTAATTTGAACCTCACCTCTAAAGAGGTTATACTTTCATTGCAGACTGTTCTCTCAAATATAGCAAACAACTCTTGAGGATTTCCAGATGTATTACTGAAAGAAGGGTAAAAATCAAAAGCAAATCTCATAGGATGCTGAAATTGTTAATAAAAAGTTTAATAGAATAAGACTGTACTTACTATTTAATACTTAAAGTATGACCACATAAACTTGAAACAGGAGCTCAGTATAGCCCATTTCAAATTAAGAAGGCTGTGCTAGCTATAAGGACACAGATTTCAGGTAATTATGAACAGGTAAAATCACTTTTTCTATATCTGACAGATTGCTGAGGACTACTGCAAATGAGAACTGCAACTTTATAACAAATAAATTATACACCAAAATGATATAATTCGTAGTGATGGGGGTTTGAAAGTATATATGCAATATGAAAAATTTTGTCCTATCCTTTAAAAAAGTATTTTTTTTTCTCCTGTTCGGTACAAATTCAAGTTCAAATGACATATCTGAACATTAATGGTTACCAAATATTTATTAAATACCCAAGTTAGCCAAAAGTTTTATCAAGTAATTGGGCATCACTCTATGAGAGCTCATCTAAGCAGACCATTGAGTCAAAAAATTAAGTCAAAAATTAGGAGAAAATACAGATATAAAAATCAAATATAAATGAGAAAGTTGTACTTTAGAAGTTTTATGCTTTACCTGGCTTGCATTTTTCTAAGAAAAGGAAAAGTCAACTGTCTTCCCATTTAATCAATGAAGACAGGATTAAATTTAAATTAACATTTAAAAATTAAGACCATTAGTTTAAAATGAGTATTATTACCTTTTACACTTCAATGTGCTTCTAGACTAACAGAGTAACACAAATAATTTATAATTCTTTATTAAATAAGACTAGCACTTCCCAATCTCTTGCCAACATGGCAATAACAACTCACATTATAATGATGCTTTTAAGATTTACAAAGCCCTTTCTCTATAATAACCTTTTAAAGTATGTAGTATAAGTATTATTATTCCCTTTTATGGGTAAAGAAACAGACTCAGAAAGGTTGAATAATTTTCCCACGGTCACACACTTAGGAAGTTTCAGTCAATCTTTAAACTCAGGTCTTTTGATTCACGTCCACTGCTCTTTCTTCTAGATCATAATGCCTCTACAACATCATCACTTGACCTTGAAACCATGAGAACACACGTGCCTACACACACACACCACACACACACACACATCCAAAACTAAAATCATCTTTCCTTCCCTCTTCCCAATTTCCATATTGCTGTTAAGAGTACCCCTATACTCTCAGTCACCCAGGCTCACAATCTGTCATCCTAACTACTCATTCTCTCTTCACTGCCCACCCCTGTTCCCATATCCTATCAAATCCGTTTCCAAAGCTTGTTGATACTAGCTTCAAAATACCTCTTGAACAAAGGCCCTTCTGTCCTTTGACTCTTCTACCACCTTGGTTAAGGCCCTCATCATCTCACACCTGTATTATAATAATCTGCTGATTAGTCTCCCTGCCACAAGTCTATTGATTGAGCATTCCAGTTTATCATGTGTTAAAGTGGTCTTCCTAAAACATAGGTCTGACCGTGTCACTTCTCTAGTCAGTGGACTTAAGTGGTTCTCTATTGCCTCCAGGATCAAATATAAAATCCTATTTGGCTTTTAAAGCCCTTTGTAATCAGGCCCCTTCCTACCTTTCCAGTATTTTTACACCTTCCCTCCATACACTCTACAATCCCAGTGATGCTGGCCTCTTTGCTGATCTTCTCCCATGACACTCCAACTTCCAACCCCCAATTTTCATTGGCTGCCCCCATCTCTGTAATCCTCTCCCTCTTCTTCTTTACCTCCTGGTTTCCCTGGCTTCTTTCAGGTACCATATAAAATCCCACCTTCTACAGGAAGCCTTTCCCAGTGCCCTTTAATGCTAGTGTCTTTCCCCAGTTGACTATCTCCAATTTATGTTGTACACAGCTTTTTGCAGGTTGTCACCTCCTACCCCATTAGATCCCTTGAGAGCTGGGCCTGATTTTTGCCTTTCTTTGTATCTCCAGCTCTTAGCAAGGTGCTTAGTACAAACTGGACAGGTAATAGATGCTTTTTGACTTGACTTAAAATACAGAAAGTAAAGAAATATATTCCTTTTTTAATTTAATGGGATATTATGTGATCTGATATACCTAACTCATTTATTCCTGACAGTAAGGAAGACAGAGAATAGATCAATGAAATAAATTCGTTTCCATGTCTTTCTCCCTGTGAACATTTGCAAAAACTATTTCCAAGTAATAAATATTTTGAGTTTTCACTTCCTCTCTCTTCCCTCCCTCCTCCTCTCCTTAATGAATAGTGACATGGCCAAATGAAAAAGTATTAGAAAGGAGAAGCAAGAGGGGATAGACAATCCTACAGGATGAGAAACACCTGAATAAAAAGCAACAAAGTTTTTTTAAGATTCAATATATATTTTCTAAGAAATATCTACAGATTGATCCAAAGAAGTCTGCACATCATAACTGTCTAAATTAACTTGATATATTTTGCTAAATATCCTGCCTGCCACATAGTATAACATGATAATTTCTGGTCCATGACAAATTATCTTGGAATAATTCTATATAGCTTACAAGTATAAATGCATGCATGACTCCATTTTTGCTTTATATTAGCTCTTTATGCATTAACAAATCTTAAGATAATAAATATTAAAATAATTAACTATAAAAAAATAATTACCATTTCTGTCCTCTTGCTATCTTCCTTTCTCTCTCCCAATGGCAAATCCTTGACTGCCGCAATCCTATGATCACAGCTAGAACTCTAACAATGCTGAAATGCCCAACTTGATCAATTCTGGGCTTACTTTTGTATACTAAATACAATTCTTGCCAACATATAAAAGAAGAAATGAGTGTTGAGGTGAGAAGGGATTTAGAACTGGTTGTATGACCCAGACTCAATGAGTGATTATTAATAGTTTAACGTCAATGTGGCATTAGATCTCTACTAAATTACCCCATAGTGATCTGTGTATGGTGTTTCACAGTTCAATGACTTGGATAAAGGAGTAGTTGGCTTGTTCATCAAATTTACAAATGGCACAAAACTGGTAGAGATAGCTAACACACTTCATGATTTAATCCAAAAGGATATTGACAGTAAAGCCCTGGGCTGAATCTAATAAGATTAAACTCAGTAAGGAAAAATGTAAAGTCTTACCCTTGAGTACATGAAAAATCAATTTCAAAAATACAAATTGTGGAAGTTACCACTAGGTGGAAGTTACAGCTAGATAGCATTTGTTCTGATAAAGATCCAGGGATTTTAGTGGACTGCAAGCCCAATATTAATCAGTAGTGCGATGTGGCAGCTAAAAAGCTACTGTAACCTTGGGCTACACTGAGGAGCATAATTTCCAGCAAAAGGTAACATCCCTACAGGACTCTGACTTTGTCAAGCCTCATCTAGGGTACTGTATTCAGGTCTGGGCACCACAGCATAAAGATAATAGTAAGCTGACAAATGTCCAGAGAAGGGCAACCAGAATGAATGGCCTTGAGTCCAAGCCATATCGGTCATGTGTTTCCTGTCATATCCTTGGTTAAATAACTGATCATGCTCAGAGGAGAAAAGACTTGGGTGGAACAGCACAGCTATCCTCAAGGGACCAGAGAGACTAGTTTCTTTTTGCCCCAGAGCACAGAAAAAGAAGCAATGGGTTGAAGTTGCAGAGGGGCAAATTTAGGCTCAATTTCAAGAAAAACTTTCCAACAGTGTTCAAAGTGTTCAAAAGTAAAATTGATTGCCTAGAGAAGTACTGGGTTCCCCCTGGTTAGAAGTCTTCAAGCAGGGGCAGAGTAACTACTTGCTGAGCATATTTCAGCAGGGATTCCTTCTTATCCATAGATTGGACTAGAGGGTCACTAAGATCTCTTCTAACTCTCAAATTCTCTTATGGTGAATAATAATGAACCTTTTAACCTGCTTGTTGTTAATAAGTAATAAAAACTCTTAGAAAAAAAGACTAAGGGAATATATGATAAGAGGAGAATCTGTAAGACTACATTGTATTCCACAACATACCAGGAAAAGGGAAAAGTCTCGGTCAGAAATCATAGATGGTGGCAGTGAAAAGATAACAGGAAAGCCAGTCCATAGGGCTAATAGGATAAAAGCAAAGGAATAACTAGTGAACTGTCCCAGAACAAGAGATGTTCCCTGTAGTCTACACTTTCAGGTGACCCAAATCTCTCACTGTTTATCTTGGAACCTTTGTATCCCAATGAAAAATACAGTGACTGGTATAAAATAAGTAGTTATAAATGCTTGTTGACTGATGGACTGACACACTCCTATCGAACAGCCTCCATTCCTGCTACTTATTGCAGAGTCTCCAATGCAAATCTTCATCCCCGAGCCCCTATAACTCCTAACCCTTAATTACCTATCCTCTGCCAAAACTCCCCATCACCCTGGTCCTGTTCCAAGCCACCACCAGTGATTTGAGTTGAGGGAGTCTTAATTCCTACTACCAAGTAAGAACACTAGTAAGAGGAGTCCCCAGTGCTATTGCCAAAAGCCCTAGCAGAGGTACACTTTCTGGCTTCCAAACAGCATTTTCCCACAGAAATTTGTATATGTGGTGGATCAGTTTTAAAGGTTTTATTAATTCTACATTTCATGTACATTTTAGGTGAAATCAGTTCTTGGGGTTTAATCTATACCAGCACATAGAACAGAATTACTATGTGAACATGTGTTCTTGCTACAAAACAATAAACAAAAGAACTTTTAAAACAACTATTCACAAGCTCAGGCTGCCCATAAATATATACTAAATAAGGAAATTCAAAGACAGTATAGAATCTCTATGTAAATATAACTATTGCTATATCTAGATGTTGCTGCAGAACAGAATTTCAAAAATACATTTTAATATTAAATTTAAATACATGTAATTTTTAAAAATATACCCAAAATTATGTATCTAAAAGAGTATTGTCTCTTTCAAAGAAATCAACTTAGGAGGCTTTTTGTTTGTTGGTAGGACGAATATGATTTCACCACTATAGGGAACCCTAGAGTAAAGAAGCATCCTCTTCCAAAGCAATTCATCAACTATTCTGAAACTTATATTCTTAGAGAACAGACAAGGCACTGAGGTTGTAACTTGCACAGAGGCACACAGTTATTATGTGTCAAAGTAGAATCTTAACCCAAGTCTGGAATGCTGCCTCTCAGGATACCCATATGTTCCAGAAATGAAGCCACTGGTAAAAATGTTTCAAAATTCTCTTTTAGAACTCCCTCCAATTCTCTTCAAGTCATCACATAAAGAAATCACTTTTTTCTCCATAATCATACCTCATTTTTGTCTAAGACCACCACTACCCAATTTGATCCTGCCTTCTTCATAAGATGTGGATCAAAAATATTTTTTTTAATCCACTCTCAAAGGACAAAGATTCAACACCAATAAAAATTTTATCTGCTTCAGGCTTAGAAGTTAATGCCAAAGTTTCCAAAATGCCTTAATCAAAGGAAGCATTATTGGAATATATGTACACCTTCCAAAGGTTACTACTTTGAAGTGTACAACTCCTTTGAATGTGCAAACTCTTATGTTAGTTTAAAACAAATTCAATTTTCCTTATTATTTTACTCATATTTTACATATGTATATTTATATGCACATATATAAGCAAATGTCTTCAAATATAAACATACTCACTAAAGGGTGTTAATGTGTATGTACGTATGTAAACATATATGCATCTGTTTATATGCTTAACATGCACAGATACACATATATGTATCTATATTTAAGACCTTACTTTAGGTAGATAAATACATTGACTTAAAATATATACAGACACACATACACACACCACCAAATTAATGAACAGAGAAACAACCTTTTCCAAGTGTGGTACAAAGTTTTAAGTGAAACATGTAAGGATCATGAAAAGAAGAGAGAAAAAAAGTGTTTGAATGGCACCATCAACAAAGGAAGGATGTACTAAGAGGAAAGAACCAATAAACAGGGTCATAGGAAAAGAGGTTTTTTGATTTGTTTTGAAGTCGGAAGGGAACTTGTATGTCACCTATTACATTTTGTTTTATAGATGAGGAAACTAAAGCCCAGACAAATTAAATGACCTCATCAAGGTCAGATGGTATGTAGCAGAATCAGGATTTAAGCCCAAGTTACAACTCCAAATCTAGCTCTCTAACATGCTTTCTCCTCTTATCTATCCACTTATCCCCAACCCCCAACATACAAACAGCCTTTAATTTAATTAGGGATCACTGAAGTGAATTTTGAAGGTAAGGGACCGTGTGTTTTAAAACACTAGGTATACCAATATACATAAAGTATAGATTGAAGAATGATTTGGATATTCATTAGTCTAGTCTATCACTAAGTTCACTGATGTAGTTAAGTGTACTAGTTAATGTGTATAAAACAGAAGGAGTGAAAACTAGGAAGTAACACACATACACACACAAATGTTACAGCTGGGTAATGTAAGAATGTTTTTTTAATTAAACAATATTGCATGAAGACTTAACAAACTGGCAGGGTACGGTCAGAGGAGTTGGATTCAAATTACATATCTGATACTTACTGCTGAGAGAACTTGGTTGGGCAAGTCAGTTGATCTCCATCTGCTGAGCTGGATATCTGTCTCTAAGACAAGGGGATTGGCCTGGACCTCTTCTTAGATCTTTTCTAACTCTCTATCTGTGATTTCTGGTTCTACAGTATGATTCTAAAGTTCAAAAATAAAGTGGCAATGCTTCCAGCAACCCTGGAAAAGCAGGGAAAGGGTTTAAGTGGAAAGATTCTGTCTTAGTCATTAACATTAGGTTAAAAACATGGTATCATTTTAAAGGTATAGGAAACTTTTTCCATACCAATGGTAAAAAGGAGGTACAACAAAGACTCTCTTTATGCCCCAAATTAAGCTTTGAAATAGGAAACCATTTAAGTCATTTATTTTGAACTGGTTTTCAAAGGGAAAAAATGTTTTAGGCATTATTGGATATTTTACAATCACAGTTCTCTACTCTTGACTTTTCCCTCAATTACTAGAGACAAAGTAAATCATAGTAATTGGGCAGACAAATGTTAAATTTAGGAAACTATCATGCTAAAACTCTATTCTAAGTTTGCTCCAGTTAAAAAAGATTAGGGACCGTCACATGAAGCAGCACAGCACAGCAGACAGTGTACTTGAATTGGAGTCAGGGATGTGGACTCAGTTCTCATCTCTGACACCAATTGGGTGACCTTAAGCAAATCACTTAACCTCTCATTCCTCAGTTTTCTCATATGTAAAATGAAAATGCCATCTCATTCAATTGGTGTCAATAAAGTATCTTACAAACCCAAAAACATTATATAAATAAGAAGTGTTTTTATCAATAAGAACTGGTTTTTATCAATAATATACTTGACATTAACCCAATAAAGAAGTCATAAAATTATACTTCCACTGTTAGGTCTTTTCATACTGACTTCAAGAGGACAACTGACAGTTTTCCTTCTGTCACACAGAGAAGGATACTTTTTATGTCTGTTACCTAAACAGTATATTCCTCTTACTCTTATATCCTTATTGCACTTACTAAATGCACTAAACTAAGTGCACTTATTCTTTACCTGTATATGATATCAATATTTTGCTATTTACTCATCTGTCAGACTATCAGATTTGAAAATTTGGTTATTACTACTGTCCTGCCAGATATATTAAGAAAAATACAATTTAAGGCCTACAAGGGAATTTGATAAACTTATAATCAGGGAAAATCAAAGTGGTTAATTTTAAGCCATTGGGCTGGTACACAGTGGGTTACTGGACTTTAGTGTCACTCCATTCTTTCTGTAATCTGAAGCAGACATATTTTTCCATTCAAGAGGAATATGTGTAAAGAATCAGGATCTGCCAACCTCCTTGTACATTGCTAAGCTACACTGACCATGTCCTTTCTCTTTAGCTTTTCTTTATTTAAATTCCATGCTGAATTAGTTATTTCTAATCCCATTTTCTAATTTACTCTGAATGACCAAAAGCCTTCTACTAATTTCAATCAAAAGATAATTCTTACAATGGAAAACACAATGGACTTGGAATCAAATACCACATCTGCCACATTCTACCTGTGTGAATCATTTAACCTCTGCTTATCTTAGCTTCCCCATATGCAGGAATGGGTTCTTAACCTTTTTTTGTGTCATGGACCCCCTTTGGCATTCTGGTGAAACTCATGGACTCTCTTCACAGAATAAGGTTTTTTAAGTACATGTGACTATAAAGAAAACCAATTACAATTATTCCTTCCACATTGAGGGGGTTAGGGGCACAGTGCCTCATAATCTGGAAAATCCAAGCAAATTTTTTTCTTCCCTTCATACCAGAGAAGAAATCTGAATTATTATGGTATTAAAAGATAGAGTATGTTGATAATATACAATACTATACATATATTTTATATATTTCCAAGTTTCCAAATTTTTTCTATGTCATCTGATGGCCTCCTTGTGTCATCTGCAGCTTGAGCAACACTCCTAAAAAAAATCCCCATTTAATTTCTTATGCTGATCTGTGACATATCAAAATGAGATGGGGAAAGTCACCATGTGGAAGGGATAACTGTGTATTTAAAATGGCAAGTTCCCACATGCCAGGTTAAGAACCTTTGCTTACATGTAAAATAAGGGGTACCTCTGCTACTGAGCAATAACTGTCAAGACCAGGACTAGAAGCCAGTCCAGCCATTTGTACCAAACCAAGCTGTTTCTTTCTTGCTCCTCTCATTTGGGTTCTAGTGTTGTTTTTATCTATTAAAAAAAATTGTCTACAATTAATTATTAAATTGTAAAATATTTTTTAAAATATATTTAGAAATCTGTGGAGGGGCAGCTAGGTGGCGCAGTGGATAGAGCAACAGCTCTGGAGTCAAGAGGACCTGAGTTCAAATCCTCAGACATGTAAAACTCCCTCACTGTGTGACTCTGGGCAAGTCATTTAACCCCAATCGCCTCACCAAAGTGTGTGTGTGTGTGTGTGTGTGTGTGTGTGTGTGTGTGTGTGTGTGTATAGAAATCTTTGCCAGTCATTTGGTCTCAGGTAGTATTAGAATGAAAATAGTAACTTGCTTCTATAGTTTACAAAATGTTTTTTCTCACAACAAATACAACACATAGTGCAACTACTCTTTCTATTCTACAGATAAGAAAATGAAGGCTCAGACAGGTTAAACAATTTACCTATGAAGATACAGCTACTAAGGGCAACATCATAACTTAAGCCCCTGGAGTCTCATTCTAATTCCAATGTCCTTCTAATACACCACTCTGCCTCAACCATACAAATTTTTTAAATCAGATCTGTGATTTTATCCATGTGGGAAATTCTTAGTGAAGAATTTTTTCTACCAACACAGATGGTGACTTATTATGCAATATACAGGCTCACAAAGTTGGCAGAGGCACTAAGAGGTTCAGTGACTTGTCCAAGAGCACTTGACCATTACATGTCAGAGGTGAAACCTGAACCCAAATTTAGGATCATAGGTTGAGCTTTTTACTTTGAGCTTTTCTGAATTTGACCATTATAATATAAGCTCAGACAAATGTCAGGTTAGTCTTTTGAACTTTAAAATTCAGAACTTAGTCGCTTACTTTCTTTAAATCATACTCTGGAGTATTTATGATTAATGAAAACCAGCCATTTGCTACTTAATCAGGATACCATTAGATAATCTACTGTAGGGTTCATAGTCTTAAAAACACATCATCATCGTTTTATTTTATCAGACTATACTTTATCATAGAAATTTCAATATTATAGATTAAACTTATCTAAAGAACTCTGAACTCAGATAAACAGAGCATCTGGTCACAATATAAAAAAGGTCAGCCAAAAATATGGTTCCTTAACATACTGTTCCCTCCATATAAACCACATAATCAATTAAAGGCTGTCAATGTTCTTTTTTATTATACACACTTAACTCCTTCTATGTCTTCTTTTCCATAAAAAGTCAGTTTTTCAGAAATACTCATTTCAAGTAAAAGTCGAGGATGATTCAAAGCCACAACTATTTAGTTTTCAAATAACTATAAAAATAAGAGCGTGAAACTAAGTTAAACTTGAAAAAAAAAAGCAATTACAAAAGAAGATTAACACTTTATAAAATGTAGGTGCATTAGATCAACAGCTTCTGGTGCCTAAGACCTTAAGCTGCTGCTAACCTGTCTAAAACCCTCAAGAAGTTGACAAGTCAACTGCAAACAGGAGTATCTGGAGGAATTCACTATCTACAGAATAAGAAGTCCTCTTGAATTCAGATTCTGCAGAGAACATCTTTCCAAGTGGTGAAGCGATGAAAGCCTTTTGCAAAAGTGAGTTCCCCATCTCTATACCTCTCTGATAATCAAAGAATCACTAAACAAAGGTATCTTTGAGATTGCATTTACTAATCAGTCCTCTCTGATCTTAAGAAATGCATAGGAGGGGGCAGCTAGGTGACACGGGATAGAGCACGGGCCCTGGAGTCAGGAGGACCTGAGTTCAAATACAGCCTTAGACACATAACACTTACTAGCTGTGTGACTTGGGACAAGTCACTTAACCCCAAAATGCCTCACAAAAAAAAACTATGCATCAGAGACATCTTGTCAGAGGAAGGTGAATTTTGTTCTGCTGAGTCAAATGCTTTTGTCTACTCAGACAATAAATACAGAGGGATACAGAGTATTATTTACCCCTTTCAGGCAACTGTATATCAGTGATGACCTGGTCTGCCACAGAAAATTTGTGAAAATCTTCTCATTCTTTGCTAAGTGGACAAAGTACTAGGTCTGGATTCAGGAAGTTCTGAATTCAAATGCTACCTCAGATGCTTACTAGCTTTTCAACCTTAGGCAAGTCACTTTACTTCATTTTGCCTCACATTTCTCATCTATAAAATGGGAATAATAATAGCACCTACCTCACAGAAGTCTTAGATCAAATGAGATAATGTTTATAAAGAACCTGGTAAGCACAGTACCTGGGCATATAGTAGGCACTTAATAAATGCCTGTTCCATTCCTTCCCCTTCCTCATATTTTCATCAAAAATACTGTTGCTAATTAAGTAACTCATACCATAAAGATTTTATAAAGGCTATAAAGTAAGAATGTGGATTTGGTGCTACTGATGTTCTCTTGATTACCTTTTCTGGGTAATAATACCATCTGTGATTGAACTCTAGCCACTGCAGCCTCTGACACTATCTTAATACTCTCTACTTCTTGAAAACCTCTTTTCTCTAGGAGCTCACGACACTCCTCCTACCTGTCTACCGCCTTCATACCCACTAACCACAGAGGTACTCTAAGGCTGTGTTCTGGGCCTTCTTTTTTCTCCTTCTATACTATTTCATTTGGTGAGCTCATCAGCTTCTATGGTTTCAATTATCATCTCTATGCAAATGACTCTTAAGACATACTTGTCTAACCCAATTTTCTCTTCTGACCTTCAATCTCACATCTTCAACTGTCTATTAGATATCACAAACTGGATATCCTATAGACATCTTAAATTCAACTTGTCCAAAACCGAACTCATCATCTTCTTCCCCACCCCAAACATTCCCCTCTACCTTACTTCTTTTTTTACTGAGTTACCACCCCCTCCCAATCATCCCAATTCCTCACTCTCTCACCACCCCCATATCCAATCAGTTATCAAGTCACATTAATTCCATCTTCAAAATATCTCATATATAACCTCTTCTCTCATCTGACTGCTACCACTCTGCTCCAGGTCTTTATCACAACATGCATTGTTGTGCATTGTAATGCACTGTAATAATTTGCTGGCTGGATTCCCCTCAGGCCTCTCCTCACTTTGATTCACCCTCCAGTCATCTATTAAAATGATTGTACTAAAGTATAAATCTAAAAATATCACCCCACTTTTCAATACACTCCTAAGGCTCCCATTACCTCCAGGATCAAATGTAAAATCTTCTGTTTAATACTAAAATCTTCAGTATTCACATCTCATCCATACCCTCTGCTCAGGGCAAAAGCCATAGGCTAACAGGTTTCTATTTAAGGAAGGAGCATGGCACAATCTTCTCCCCATTTACAACTAGCTAGAGTGCTTTTGGACTTCTATGGATTTCTCCACCATGCTCCTACTCCCATGGCTTTTCAGCTTCCTTTTGTGCACTGCCTTCCCCCGTTAAACTGTAAGCTCCTTGAAGGAAAAGGCTCTGTTTTTATTTGTATTTGTAACCCCAGAACTTAGCAGAGTGCTACCACATAATGATGATTAATAAATGTTTACTGAAAAAATAATAATAAAATAAATGTTTACTGACTGTTTGACTTTCAAAACCCTTTATAACATGGTCCATTTCTACATTTTCAGTCTTCTTATGATATTGGCCTCCTTGCTGTTTCTTTTACACAACATTCTTATCTCCTTATTCTTAGCATTCTTGATGACTGCCTCCCATGCTTACAACTCTCTCTCCTGGCTTCTATGGTTTCCTTCAAGTCTCAACTAAAGTTTCACCTTCTGCAAGAAGTCTTTCTCAATCATAATTAATCTTAATGCCTTCTCTCTGAGACTATTCCCTCAACATCTGTCCCATATGTATCTTGTGTATGTAGTTGTTGGCATGTTGTCTACCCCATTAGACAATGAGTTCCTTAAGAGCAAGGGCTTTTTTCTTTTTTTTGCCATTTTTTGTACATCCACAGTGCTTAGCACAGTGCCTAGAAAACAGTAGGCACTTAAGTACTAGTTTACTGATTTTTTAAACTCTTTCTCTACCTTCAGATGTTCTGAAAATTAATTGCCTCCTTAAGGCATTCAAAATCACATTGTGGCCAGATTCTCCTCTGTGTCTTTGTTACGATCTAACTGCTTTTCCTGTTTTCATATATTCTTTAGTTCATTTTTTTTCAAACATCAAATATTAAGGTAATAGCCCAAATGTGGTCATTTCATTCTAATGAATGATGAAATACTTTGTCATGAAAATGTTGACAGATGTTTCATTTTTCACCTATTGCTGTTCTCCTTTAAGTTTCATCTATGATCTGACTTACTTGAATATCGTTAACAAGTTTTCTTCAGATTAATTTTCCCTATTACAACTTTGCAGGTTTCTAAAGCAACAGGACTGTTAATCTTCTACTACCATCCTCTATACTATTTTGCAAAATAGTTTGCATTCTAAGCTGATATGGTCCTTATCTACTATGTCTCTGCTCTTGAAAAGAAAGCAAGTATTTGCTTACTGAGTCATTTTTGTTGTGGTGTTTTGTTTGTTTGTTAGCTCAAATTGCTTTACATTAGACTCTCACCATTTCCTAGAAGTTTGTGTCAATGTTTTTTCTTATATCTATTTCCCGTTTTTGAGGATGAATAGTTTGTTTGAATAATTCAGGTTGAAGTTGTTGTAACTGCCTGTAGCATCTTCTCATCTTTATCCTTTCTTTCAATTTGTTGTTGATTTTCACCTCTGATAAAATAAGTCAATGGTCTGATTGTACATAAATATGCCTTTTCAGGAATGAATCCCACATTGCTAACCTACATAAAAGTTCTACTCTAATGTCTCATCATGGAACAGAGTTAACTCTAGGTTCTCAAAGCTATGCTGGCAAATATACTCTGGTAATTCCTACTAAGACGGAATGGGTTCAGATACTATACCAGTAACAAATCATATCTGCTAACCACAAACCATTCAGCCCATATAAATATGAAGACATTCATCAGTAGTAAGTTGGTCACTGGGTAATAAATTACTTGGTCAAAAGTAACACATGAAAGAAAGAAAAAACACAAAATGTTCTTTGGTCCTGTGGTATGAGTGTGGACAAAGGTTTTTAAAACGATACACTATTTACACTATCTACATAGCACTCACTTAACTTAGCACTCTTAATGTGAAATACCTGTCCAGCCATCAGTGAGTTAATATATTTCTTATTGGAGTAGTAAACCATATCACTATAGATATTCTCAATATATAAATGTATATATGTTCAAACTTAAAATTATTACGTTGAGATTTATCCATGACTTATCTAATTAAATTAAATACAGCTCAAGTGCTTTGTATATGCAAGGCACTATACTACGTTTGAGGAACACAAAGCTAAAAAG
Organism: Phascolarctos cinereus; assembly: GCF_003287225.1. NCBI lineage: Eukaryota > Metazoa > Chordata > Mammalia > Diprotodontia > Phascolarctidae > Phascolarctos > Phascolarctos cinereus. The sequence goes on along the minus strand of NW_027555958.1, from coordinate 227,088,124 downwards.
TGACCTGCTACTTACCCCCAAGAAACAAAGGGTTTACTGGGAAATACTCCTGGGGGCAGGAGTATCCATACAGATAAGTAGAATACAAAGTCAGATGTAAAGGGAACAAAAAAAGGGACCCAGACAAGGCTCTCAAGGAAAATGTGATTGCATTTGCTATGCATCTAATGAAGATCCAAAAGGAGAATGGGTGATGGTAATGAATCAAGTGTGCCCCGTAGGGCTCCTCAAGAAATGGCAATCCTTGGGGTGCAGCTAGGTGGCACAATGGATAGAGCTCCAGCCTTGGAGTCAGGAAAACCTGAATTCAAATCCAGCCTCAGACATTTGACCCTTACTGGCTGTGTGACCCAGGGCAAGTCACTTGGCCCTGACTGCTTCACCAAAAAGCAAAAAAAAAAAAGAAAAAGAAAAAAAGAAATAGCAATCCTAGCCAAGATCTCACTCATCAGAGGAACAAGCTCCATGAACAAAGAAGGGGAAATGAAGATTTATATGAAGCCATCAATCTCTATCATATATAGCTTTTTTTAAGTATGCATTAAATTTAAAATAATAGTTCCAACACTGCTCCACTTGTCTGTTACCTTCTGCTCCCCTGGTGTATTGTTCAAAATTTTTCATTTTTGTGAATGTTGTCTGTACAATCTTTCGACTTTTTATACAAGAAAAAGAACCATTCCCTAACAGATATTTGTATCAATTGCTTAAGTATCTTGGAGAGCAGAGCTTTATCAGAAAATATTCTGCAAAGATTTTTCCCAAGTTAACTGCTGATTACATTGATTTTGTGAAAAAAATTTACAATTTATGTAACAAAAATTGTCCAATTTATTTCTTACGATTTTATCCTTTGGTTAATGATACTTCCCCTGTCCAGAGTAGTGAAAGATTTCTCCTTCTCCCTTTAATTTGTATCTACATTAATTTGGAGCTGAGCATGGCATATGTGGTAAGATATTTGTCTAAATCTAATTTATGCCAGATTATTTTCTAGTTTTCCTAGCAGTTTTTCTAAAATGGTTTATCATTACCCCAGTAGTTGGTGCCCTTAGGTTTAATGAATACTATATTAGTGTACTCAAATGCTTTCAAATCTTATTTACCTAGTATATTCAACTGATCAATTTTTCTTTTGTTAACCAGTACCAAATAATTACGATGATTACTGCTTCATAATATAGTTTAACATATGACACTCAAAGCCCTGCCCCCCCCTTCCATCCTGGTTTTCTTTTTTTCTCCATTATTTCTCTGGATATTCTTGACCTTATCTTCCTTCAGATGAATTCTGATATTATTTTGTTTAGTTCTAAGGAGGCAAACTTTCATAGTTTGCTTAATATGATACTGAATATATAAATTAATGTAGTTTTATCATTTCCAATACATTAGAACAGCCAAATCATAAGCAACTGTCTCTCCTATTATTTAAGTCTTCCTTAAGATAGTGAGGGCCAGGAGCAGCTAGGTGGCACAGTGGCGAGAGCTCCGGCCTTGGATTCAGGAGGACCTGAGTTCAAATCTGACCTCGGACACTTGACACTTACTAGCTGTGTTACCCAGGGTAAGTCACTTAACCCCACTGCCTAGTTTAAAAAAAAAAAAGACAGCGAGAGGCAGCTAAGTAGCACAGCAGATAGAGTGCTAGAAATGGAGTCAGGAAAACCTGAGCTTGAATCTTGTCTCAAACATTAACTAACTGTGTGACTCTGGGCAAGTCACCCTCTATCTGTCTCAGTTTCCTCATCTATAAAATAGAGATAACAGTACCTATCTCCCAAGGTGGTTGTGAGGATCAAATGAGAAAACTTATGTAAAGCATTTCACAAACCTTAAGTGCTATATAAAGAGTAATCACTATTTTTATTTATTGCTAGAGTGTTTTATAGTTGGATTCATATAATTCATATGTATGTTATAAACATGTTTGTGTATGTGTGTGCAACATCTCTATAGAGGGACTCACAAAAATTAATACATTCGCAAGTTATTTTAAATGGAATTTCTCTTCTATCACTTTCTGCTGGTTTTGTTAGTAATATAAAGGAAAGTTAGTCATTTTTATGGATTTTTTTTATCCTGCTCCTTACTGATATTATCATTTAAATTAATTTTAGTTGAATATCTAGGATTTTCTAAGTAAATCATCATATCTGCCAAAAACAATAAATATCTTTCTATTTTGCCTATGCTTGCTCCCTCAATTTCTTTTTCTTATCTTATTTCTATTGCTAGGTTTTCTAGTACTTTATCAAATAAGAGTGGTGACAAAGCATACACACATCCTTGCTTTATCCCTGATCTTACTGGAAAGGCATCTAATATTTTTCCATTTTGGCTCTTGGTTTTAGAAAGATATTATATACTATATAAAGTAAAAGCATTTCTTTCTATGCTTTTTAATGTTTTTAACATAAATAGGTGTTGTTCTGTAAAAAAGACTTATTTACATATATAGTTACAATCATGCGATTTTAGTTAATATGTCCTATTATATTTCTAGTTTTTCTTATATTGAGCCAATCCTGAATTCCTGATATAAATCCAACCTGCTAATAGCATTAAAATATTTTTAAATACTGCTGAACCAACCTTGGTAATATTTTATTCAATATTTTTACATTAGTATTCATTAAATATCTGTCTAGTTTGTTTTCTTCTTCTACCTTATATTTTCTAATTCAGAAAAATTAACCCAAAGAATAATAATAATAATTAATAATAAGCCCAAAGAGGTATTTTTTATACAAATATAAACACAGAAAGGTACTTTAGCTGATGTTGATGTAGAGAGATAAAGAAAGATTCCTTTCCCTGATGCAAATATTGTTAACATACTACTTGTTTTTAACACATTTTTCCCCAAGACCTATTGCTCCCAAATATAGCTGCCAGGAAAGTCTTAGCCACCAAATCCTGGCAGTAGAGGGAGGATGGAATAAGAAATCAGAATTCATTTTCTCAAAAAATTATATTATAAGTGGTAGTTAGGTGTAGCTAAAATAGCACTATTAATACTATACTTCAGGTACATTGTGGTTAAATAGGCTTTTTTTGGTCTGGCCTGGGAACCTGACCACCATTTATGACATTTCTTCTATAGGAAAATTCATCCTGAGTTCCACAATGACAAATAAATGTTTAGAATACAACCAATTTTTAAGTTGGAAACTATGTACATAGTCATACATAGGTCATATTACCTAGCAAGCTCATATTACTACAATACAACCAAGAACCAGAAAAGCCATAAAAGCCTATGAGAAGTCAATATTAACGTCTATGCACTATAGCTCATGTATTTGACCCCTAGAAGAATTCCTCAGATCCTTACTTAAGAGTTTACTTACTCTTAGTTTAACAAAGCTCTAATTTATTTATTGTATATAAATGTAAAATACAACAAATTCATAAAAATTAGAGTAGACTTATTTTAACCGATACAGAATAAAGCAAGTAAGCTAACATGTGATCCCAATAATGTCCAGGAAAAGAACACTAGATGACAACAGAATTTAAATCAATAGGATGACCAACCACGACTTCAGAGAACTGATAATGAATGAAGACAGGATGAGGCATACACTGGCAACCAAGGTCAACATGATGGTTTGGTTTGGTTTGCTTAAATTTACTCTTTTATTTTCTTTTTTATTACAAGGTGAGCTTCATTGTGGAACTGGAGCTATTAGTGACAGTAATGTAAAATATACATATATTACATTTTATTTGGGAGTATTTGGTTGTTTCTTAAGTTTAGTTATCTTGTTCCTAGACCACAGCAATTTATAAGCAGCAAATTATATAGGGGCTACAGCATATACCAATGTCGATAAAAATTAGTAGATGACACTGTGGGTGGCGTAATGAAAAATATACAATATGCAAAAAAAAAAACTGAAAAAGACAACAGGAATGAGACCATTTAAGATAAGAGTAAATAACCCCACCACCCTCAATGACCTCTGATGGCATCGAAGAAAGAGTGACTTCTAGTTATCTAGGAAATATACTTATATATTAATATACCTTGAAAATGTCAAATAAGTGAAGATATTACTCTATTTGTATATTAATATGTATATTCATATTTGTATTTGTACAAATTTTGGTATGGCATTTGACTAAGAAACAATATTTTTGCTACCTATGAAAAAAGCCCATCAGTTTTCTTTTTAACTTTTGCTTTTTATTCTTTCATCTTCACTTATCTTCTTACAGAGATTAAATCAGTTATTTTCATAAGCTGAAGCCTCAGAAGTATTTTAGGGTAAAATATAGTAAATAAATATTAAACACAATTTAGAAAATCCTACCTACAAATTATAGACTGGTTAACCACCTCACTCCTCTGCTATATTAGTGATGTTACTTGGACAAAAATGTTATTTGAAATGAGCTTTTTAAATTGAAGATCGTTTTCTGGTCATCTTTTGCAGAAAATCACATCTGAAAAGGCTGAAAAATGCAGGGATATATAAAACATAAGCATAAACACAAAATTAAAATGAAAGAGCAATTTTCACCTTTGAATCCATTTTAAAACATTAATAATTAAAACAAAAAACATAATCTCAAATGCCTCATATATTTCACCTGGGGAAAAAGTAGAAATTTCACTATAATTTCCCCTATTCATATATGTTTGTCATCATATGTTTTATGATCTTTCTAAAGTAGCTATTGGACAAAAGTTCAAAAATCAAAACCTTTTTACATATATCCTAGTGTTACACAGGTTTAGAGGGAAGGAACCTTAGAAGTCATCTAATCCAAGCACCTCATTTCATAGATGTGAAAACTGAGAAAAGGTAAAAAAAAAACCTATTTACATAAAAAAAAGAAAATTAAAGCCCAGACAGAGAAGTAATTTTTGCAGTCACACAAGTAGTAACCAACAAAGTAACCATTCAATGTCCTCTAACCAAAAATCCATTGCTCTTTAACATTATACCTTAAAACAAAACAAAAAACAATTTAGTTTCTTAGGGAAAAAAAGAAAACAATGAGGAAATCAAAGTAGTTGAAAGCATTCAAATAAATTAATAGATATGTGATAAAATGTGTAACACTCTTCAACCATCTGATTCTCTAACTACATTTTCTTTAAAATTTGATTCTTCAGGACACTATGTGGAACATCTTAGCTAGTGTTATCATCAAAAGTGTAATCCATTATATTCATGACTATTCATTTATAATTTTAAAATAAATAAAATAGTGGAGAATTTTTAAATAACAATATTTTAAAATTATAAGATATATACAAAACTAATCATCTAAATACATTAATCCCTGCCTGCTCAACTCTCCTAACCATAAAGATCACTTTCTTGTTCTCACTTAAGGATATATGCTTTTAAACCCTAATAGAACACACTATCTACCTTCTTAATCTTAACTGGCCTACCAATCACAAGACAGCCTTTGACTCCTTACCTTTATTTATCCCCTTGTCTAAGTTCCACTTTCCTAACCTCCATTTATCAGCGTTCCTGACTGATTACCTGGAGCCTTTGATATGCCTGTTCCTCTGACCAAGACAACCTCACAAGTATCACTCTGAACACAGAGTACATGAAAAGGAATGTTTTACTAATTCAAGTTTACTGATACCATAACAGTATTAATATAACAACAGAAAGACTGAACAGGAGAGAATTTCTGGAGAGATAGTAATGGCTGGAGCTGAGAAGTAATTCAAACCAGAGAAACAGAGACAAACTAGAGCCAATAAGAAAACAAACACACAAGGAATTAAAGTGGGGTTTTTTAGCCACTGCGAAAAGCATGGACTAATGCCTAATCCCCATGCTACTGATGTTCTTTAGCATTCTTTATAATCTATCCCTATCAACAATTATTAGACATTCTGCTTCCCTGGCAGAAGTACCTTGGAAACAGCCTAATCTCAATTTTTCCTTTATCTAATAATAATCACCTGCTGAATAATCCTATTAAACATCAACCCCCCCCAATCCATAAGTCCAAATACAAAACTTTTCAGAATCTCAGAGATAGAATAAATGTCAAAATTCCTCTAGTCCAAACTATATCTGAGTAAAAATCCTCCCAACATTATACCAGATTTTTCAACCTTTGCTCAAATATCTCTAGGGAAGGAGAATGTACTACCTCATGAAACAGCCCATTCCACATTTAGATAGCTCTAATTGTTATAAATTTTTCTTCCAAATAAACCTTATATCTACCTCTTTGCAATCTCCACTGATTGCTGCCTAGTTTCACCCTCCAGCATCAAGTAAGTAGAACAAGTGTGCATTCCATGTGACAGTCCTTCCAAAATTTAAAGACTGTTATTATGTTCCCCCACAAGTCTTCTCTTCTTCAGGCTAAATACTGCCATTTCTGCAATATTCAAATGAACATTTCCATGTCCAATATGCCAAGAAAGACTCAACCTCCAATACTCATGTCATTTTTTTTAAGTTTAAGTGATTCTCTGGACCACTGTCCATAAATAATGATGACGGAATGTTTTGGTAACTAATATTATATGCCAAAGAACATGAGCTTAATTCCTCATAAGGTGACCAGTTGTGAGAGTTAGCATTTAAATAGCCGTTAAAGGTTGGGCTGATCAAAATATTCTATATTCACATTTGGCAAAACTTTTCTTTGACCATGTTCAAATAGCAAATTCAAAGTTTTATGTAGTCTGATTTTCTTTAAAAGCAATAGGATAAAAATGTTCTAAAAATTAAATGAAAGCAACAGGATACACAAAGGCTCTGTTCTTCACTTTTAAAACAAATTTACCTGTAAACATGCTGACCTCAATAAGAAAAGGAGAAATCTGCTGTTAAGAGAAAACACTAAAGCTTTTAAACAAGAAAAATGTGATAATCACAGTAAATGCTAAGAGACTGAAAAATATCAAATATGTGCAATTTTATTTCTCAGTATCTTAAAAAGATTTTCAGTCACAATTTAAAAAAATAAAAAACGACAAAGATTTAGTTTGAATATAAAGCATACCATAAAATAAAAACCTATGTTTTAAAAAATGAGTGAAGGTTATGTATAATTGATACCATGTTGCTCGTCTTCTCAATGTGAAAGGAAGAGCTTGAGGAGAGAATCTGGAACTCAAAATTTAAAAAATGTTTTTTTAAAATGCGTAAAGGGAAATAGAGACAGCCTGTGAAATAAGCATAAGAATCTAATGACAGATTTAAATCATCAGATTTATAATATAAGCAAAATTAAGACCTACAAAATATTTTTAATTCAAATTTGTTTTTAAATTTCAATTGAAAATTTTCCAAAATGAAAATTTAATACATAAAGTTGGAAGTTCACCAAGTACGCCCAACAGAAAATGACATAGATATTTAATATATCCCACAGCCATATTCTTTTAATGAATAAAAATAACAGCTGACTTTCACAGATGACTTTAAGGTGGCATTTTACATACATTAGTGCATTTTGAGCTTCATAACAATTCTAAGTTAGGTACTATAATCCCAATTTTATAGATGAGAACATGAGGGTCAGTGAGATCATCATGCACCTATGATCACACAGCTAGTGCCAGAGGCTTAATTTTGACAGTGTAGATGGGGTGTGACTTAATAATACAATACTGTCCCTCATACCCTCAAAAGAAATTCTCTATACTCTAAAAGTCAGAGCTAGCCTGAAAGTCAGCAATTATTTCTTTTTCTAGGATTTTGGTATTCCCTATATACTTCACAGCAAAAAAAGGAGGTGTGAGGGAGAAATGGCTTCTCTTATCTCATGACAACTTGCTATGTGAATTGTGTTTCCTATCTTGAATTAATCAAATTATAATTCACTTTGGAAAGCCTAATTAGGCTTTAAATTTTTTAAAAAGGTGTCTTTTTTAAAATAAGTAACTTTCTAAATATAGGCAATTACTAGAACAGTTCTTTATATGCCATAAAATGTTATAATAATAATAATAATAATACCTAATGTACCACTGAGAGGTATTTTATGGAAACTAAAAAAGCACCAGAATAGAAAGCACAATAGACTGAATTTACATACTATTTTTTCATTCAATATCTTTCCCCAGCAACCAACGAACTCAAAATATCTTCACAAGGTAGACTGGAAGAAATAAGTAATTCCATCAAAATATGCAGTCAGTATGCTATGCACAACTAGAGAAACAAACAGAGTATTCATTCAGTAAATACTTATTGAGTGCCTACTATGGGCAAGCCACTATTTGGTGTCCAATTACTTGCCAAAAATAAAAGTCATGCTTCCCACCTTTCAGCAGAGTGGAATGAGATATGTATTTCAGGCATTGTCAAGTAGTGATTTGTTTTCCTTACTTGTACTTATTTACTACTGGGAAAGATTCTTGGGAGAATTGGAAGAGGAGGAAGGAGAGAGGAATTAGGAAGTAATTTTTTTAAAGCATCAACTATTAAAAAAAAAATAAGCTTACAATCAAGAGACTTGAGTTGAAATGCCAACTTCCACACTGCATAACCTGAACAACTAGTTCATTTAAGCTCTGAGCCTTACTTTTTTCATGGAGAAAATACTTGCAGTATTTCATGTGATTGTTATGATCAAAGTACTTTGTAAGCCCTGAAGTGCTATATAAATGTGTAATTAGTTCATAATAGTGCAGTACTCTTTATACTGCATAATTAATTATGTCTCTAATAAAGACCTGGCCTGATGCTTCATCATGGGATAGTATTGACCTCAAATTACCAAAGGCTATGCCTGCAAGTTCTTGGAGATTCTATCAAATTGGGAAGGCATCAAGTATAGGTGCAAAGATGAGCTTAGCCATGTCTGGATGCATTATCTCAATAAATCCTTACAAAAACAGGTAATATAAATATTATTATCTCTACTTCCAATGCTGAATTATTCAAATGATTCATATTTGTGTTTTACCTTCCCCTCATTTCAAGATCTGATTTCCAGCAAATACACAGGTTTTTTCTTAGTTACAAATTCTTCTATAACAGTTTGGCCAGTTCTTATTTCATTTAATTAAAACATGTACTGAGTACCTACTATATGCAAATTATTATACTAAAGACTAGGAAATTTACAAAGATGACAGGCCCTGCCTCCATAAGGCTTATAATCAATTTCTTTAGTGGGAGGATTCATCAATAACAAAGGTGAATTTAAGTGTAAAATAAACTAAAATAAACTTAACTTTTAGTGTAACTACAGGAAGTTCAGAAGCCCCATCTCAAAACAACTTATTTCTAGCAACTGACAAGCTTCCTAATTTCACTGAAAGGAACCATGGCATTGTAGAGAATGATGAACTTGGAGCCAGAAAGACCTTTATTTGAATCTTTCCTCTGACACTTCCTGGCTTGTGACATAGACAAGTCATCTACTTCTTTCTAATCCTCAGTTTCCTAGCTATAAAATGACAACAATAATATTCACAGTACCTACCTCACAGAGCTATTATGAGGATCAAATGAGATCATCTTATAAAGCATTTTGCAAACCTTATGTAGTTGTAAACCTTAAGTATTATGTAAATGTCAGCTATTATTATTGTTATTATTATTATTATTATTATTATTATTATTATTATTATTATTATAGAAAAAATTCTAGATCTGTAGAACTTTATGACCTTAGAGGTCAATGTTTCTCAAACTGTTACTTAGAACTTGTGTCTTTTATACAATGTGAATAATGCTTTATATGAGAATATTTCAGTTCTAGGTAACAATTTTCCCTCTAAAACATAAGTATCAAAAATATTTTATTATGTTCAGCATTATGGGAAGGATGACGAAAAAGAATGAAGAGAGGCAGCATGACATAAATAACAGAATAACATACTTGGAACAAAAAGAGCTGGATTCAAATCACACCTGAAACTTTGACTAGCTGCATGAACATAGACAAATCACTTAAAGCCTCAGTTTCCTTCATCTAGAAAACTGAAATATGTAATAATACTTGCACAACCTACTTCACAGGATTATTGGATGGATGTAATTTGTATTAAAGTATTATATCAATAACATAAGTGAAAAGCGTTAAAAAGCAGCCAAACTGAGTAACTGTAAAAATCAGTCTTGGTCCCAAAGAACAGAAAATGAAAGGTACCCCTCCTCTTCTTGGCAGAAAGACAGAGGGACTAAGAAGTCAAAATGTTGTATACTTTGTCAGATGCAGATATATTAAAGTAAGTTTTCTGCTCAACTCTTTTCTTTGTTAAAGGGCAGGTTCAATTCCCATGAGGATGAGGGACATTGTATCCAAATATAAATTCAATGTAAAAACAAATAGCATCAATAAAACTTTAAGTGCCACTTGAGTTATTATTATTATTTCTCTATTTTGTCCCAAAGTAGGCTAAATTACCTTATGGAAACTGCATAGTTCTTTTAACAACTCCAAACCTTTCCCTGAAACAAAGGGCTCTTTTTTTTAATACTAATATTCTTCCATTGCTGTTGTTTAGGCCGTGTATCATAGAATAACACACTTTCTGAAGAAACTAGAGGTTAAGATGACCTAAAGGGCAATGAAGAGGCCTATGGTAGACAAGAGTAAGCTGCAGGACATTACAAATCAGATCTGCAAAGGAGAAGTGGTTATAAAATATATCATCAGAAAAGAAAAAAAAAAGATGGCTAAATCACATAGTGAGATCAAGGGATAGTTCATGGACAGCATCAAGGGCTAATCCCTGGACAGCCTGTATGTTCTACTGGTATCTAAACAACATCAAGATAATACAAGAAAACCTCCCAACTTGTATGGATCTCTCAGGATGAACTTACAGGAAGACAAGGGCAAGGTCAAGAGCTGCATGGGATGGGCAAGATTTGACAGGGTACACCATTTGTTGGAGGGAATACCTACAGTGATAAGAGCAGAGATCCATTCAAGTATTAAAGTATTTTATCCCAATATTTCATCAATCTCTAGAATCATTTATGTTTGAGCTAGAAAGGAATTCAGAAATCATCTAGTCCATCCCTTCATTTTACAAATGAAAACACTGAGAAAACCTAAAGAGGGCCTTGTCTCCACCATAACCCTGTGCCAAAAAGTATAGTTTGGAAAACACTGATGTAAGTACAAGCTCATTTTACAGATGAACAAACTCAGGCCCAGAAAAATGAAATGACCCTAACTGCTAGAAAAGATAGTAGCAGACACTGGGCTAGAACCCAGATCTTCTCTCTCTACAACTAGTGCTTTTTCCACCACTGTCTCATGTTTTAAGTATTCTAAAATAGTGTTTACATGCATTACCCACATTCAGAAAGAAAAACTAACAATGATGCTCGCTTCATCATTAAACTTGTTCCTTCTGCAGTACACCTTCAAGTGAGTCAAGCACACAAACATAAAAAAAACACAAGCAAGAAATTTTTAAAGTATATTCACTTTATAGATATATCCTATGATGATTTCTTTAGGTTTCATTTTAACAATAAAAGTCAAACAATACTTTCCTGTTAATTGGTGAAATAGGGGTAAGAAAATTCAGATTCTTATCTGGGTTCTAACTTACTGCATGACAGGACAAGTCATTGGTCTTACTTTCCTCATCTGTAAAATGAAAAGACTGAACATTATAACCTCTAAAAGACCAATTTGGTTCGAACACGCCATGATTTTATGATTCCAGTGGGGTAGTCACTTTTTAATTTATCAGAAATAATGTTTCTCAAGTTGGGAAGGATTATAATTTCAAGATAATACAGTTCCTTTCAGAACCATATTTTTTACCAAAGTGCTAAATATCAGTATTTTTCTCAGTGATTTGGTTACTTTCTTTTTTGATACCTTCACCTGCGAAATTTGTGATCCTTGATCAGAAACTCCTAAATACACATACTTTAATTATTGTCCAGTGTGGGGTTTAGAATTACTTAGGTTAAGAAAACTACACTGAATCAATACATATGATGCTCTATAGATTCTAAATTAAAAATCAAGGTGCATAAACAAACAAGTTGCACTTGTCCTTCCTCAAATCTCCACTTTTCTTTTGTTTCTATCATAAGGTATTTGTTTTTTAGACTCTATTTTGGGTGGTATTCCAATAACACAAATACTATGAGTAAATAGGCATTTTCTCTCAAACTGCCGTTCACTAATAAAAAACGTGAAGAAAAAGAAAAAAGAAATAATGTTGCCCATCTGACATCTTAAAAACTGTGACCACTAATTATTCAGACTCTTTTTGTTAGTCTTTCATCTCTATCTGGCATTAATCTACTAAAATATCTATTATAAAATTGTATAGAGAGAATTCAATATTTAAACCCATAGATTAAGATAAAGAGATCCTGCTGTGACTATATAAAGTCTCACATAATAATCACCCCCTAATTTATCAACTGAAATTCAAGCTTTCATTTATTTGCTTCTTTTAAAACCAGGATGTAGCAAATTTCCACTCTAAAATTATAAATCACTTTATAAAACTCAATAACTGAGAGAGTTTCAAAAATGACAACAGAAGAGATTCCAAAACTTGTTCTAAAAATAGTTGGACTTCATTTTTAGTACTAACTGTATTACCGAAAATTATGTATAAAACCAAGTATTTGCATATGAAATCACCTTTCCCAAATAACATATTAAAATCTGAGATTCCTACTTGTCTTATAATTTAACTTCTATCCCCACTACTCTATTAGAACTATTCACTGAGATCACAAATGACCTCCTAATTACCAAACCCAACAGCCTTTTTTGTCATCCTCCTGGACATCTCTATAGCATTTGACGCCTTTGATTACCAACTACATTATGCTAAACTACTGCTTGTCTAAGACTTTATATATTTTTCCCACCTATGATATAATCTAGCTATTTCCCATGAGTCTCCCCTCTTCTCTTTATATTCTCTCTCCCAAAATCAGCCTTATTCATTCACTTGTCTACAAGCTATAAGAATGACTCCCCAAAGTAAACACATAAACCTGACTCCTAAGAAGATTAAAAAAAAAAGTCAGAACACACATTTCTGTCTACCAGATATTCCCAACTTGTTAGCCCTCTGGTACTTCAAACTCAATGTGTCATAAAGTACTCATCTTATCTTTCCCACCAAAAAAACAAAAACAAAAAACAAACCCTCATCATTCTCTTAACTTCTATGTCTGTTAGTAACACTACCATTCTCCCAGTCGCCTACGTTAGAAATGTTGGTGTCACTTTTGACTGTCTCTTTCTCCCACCCTCCATGCTTTGTCATTTGCCAAGTACAATTGCTTCAACTTCCACAATATCTTTCTCTCATCCCACTACCATCACCCCAACAAAAAGGCCCTTATTATCTCTCATCTGAATATTAGCCTCTTAAGGGGTCACAGACCCTCCAGTAAAACCCCACTTCAGTCATCCTTTACAACGTTGCCTGATTAATCTTCCTGATGCATAGAATTGATTTTGTCACTCCATAAATAAAAGCATTTCAATAGGTCCCTATTCCTAACGCCAACGAAACAAAGTTCAGAACTCTTATTCTGGCACTGAAAGTCCTCCACAATCTAATACCAGCTTGCCTCTTCAGCTTTTCTTAATACTACTCTCATTCACATACTTCTCACTTTAGCCAAATGGGTGGTCCACTGTTCCACAAATACAGTTTTCCTTTTACTATTTTAGTTTATAAGACATAAAAAAATGTTACAGTCAAGAAGAACCGTAGAGATCATCTTATCAAACCTCCTCAATTTACAGATGCAGAAACTGAGGCACAGAGAGATGAAAGTACTTTCCCAAAATCACACAGGTGGCACAGTTAGGACTAAAGTATGGGTCTTCCGACTCCAAGACCTATCCTCTAGACTAGGGCACCCTTCATGAAAGATGTAGCAATTGAGCTGGGTCTTAAAAGATCTGAAGAGGGATAGAGATAAAGGCAAAAAATGGGCATTGTCAGCATTCACATCCCTAGCAATAGCTAGAATGCCCACCTTCCCCATGTATTTGATTAGCTCAATCACAAATCTTCTTCTTCAAGGTCTGATGTTTATACCTCATAAAGAACTTGTGTTTTATGTTACAGTTAACTACATACATATCTCCTATCTATTATTTTAGGACACGTAATTTATTTTATTTAGCTTTCTATCTCCCTCATCACCTAACACAGAGTTTTTACACAAAGCATATACTTTATTTGCCTAGTGAATAATGAATTCTCAATATTCATCATTATATTTACATTAGTATTGTAAGAGGTAGCATGGCACAGTAGGAGGAGGGCTGGCCTAGGGATAAGGAAGTAGTGAATCCGAATTGAGCCTCAGACTCTGAAGAGTCATGTGACCCTGGCCAAGGCACTTAACCTATATCAACTTCATCTGTAAAAGGAAAGTCATAACAGCACTACCTCACAAGACTATTGCGAGGGTCAAACAAGATAATATGTCTCCAGCACTTCAAAAACCTTAAAGTTCTATCTAAATGTTACCACAACTATTACTATTATAAACAATAACTACTAAATGATATTTTATAAGTTCTTACCTTTTAAACAAAAAAAACTATTACTCTATAAATTGTATAATATAATCTTAACTAATATTCTTTAGTGGAAAACTATAAGATATGATTAAATTCCATTTCCTAGGTCTAAAGTATATGACAATGCATGCACAGCTACAGGGCTAGTGAAACGTTTCCAACCAAAAACACTTTCTCAATGTAAAACTGTTTCAAAAGCTCGAACTACTTTAATCAGAGGTGCCATTATAAAAACAAAGTGACAATATCGGTGGAGACTGAATTTCTGAAATAGGCTTAAGATATATTTATGTGCAACTATATAATTGTGAAGTCACTCTCTTGTCTACATGATCCTCTATAAGTCCTATACTTACATGATTTAAACGTCTGCTGCCTTCTTCTCCTCTTCCCTCCTCCCCAGCCACTCCTTATCTAATTTAAAAGTTCCCCAAGTCCTTACTGGGAAAGGACTTTACTACAGGGTGTTTCATAACATAAATTTTAAAGATGCAAACTCTCCCAACCTCTGGGGGGATCATTTACAGATTCAAATATCAGCAGAACAGAAAGAATCACCCACAAACTACTTTAAAAGCTTGTATTTTCCTATACTAAACAATCATATAATAGGATTCAGTTAAATATGACCTGTAACTCAGTCTTCTAAATTCTATTAAGAATCTAGAGAAAAACCTGTCATTTTCTAACCAGAGCTTAGCCTTGACATATCTCCATTATTTCAAATCATAATTCTCCTATTACTTCCCAAAAATTATTTTTATCAGCATATTGATAAAATTTTAAATAATTCTTAACCCATCCAATTAAGATATTCATTTTAAAAGTTAATTTCAGATTATATGCTTTTAATACATATAGAAACTCTAAGCAGTAGTCATTACACTCACTGGGATATCAGCCCATTTCTTTCACATACACAACCAATGATAACTTATACTCAGAAAATTATCTAGGTTTCTTGATTATGAAGAAATTTATAAAAATACATATGTAGAATTTAGGAAGGAAAAAAAAATCTGTTTTTAAATTGCCCTTCAGTACAAGCAACAAATTCTCTATATAAAAACCAAGAACCACACACCTGAATATTTTACAAAAACAAAGTACTAATGGAAACCTCCTTTGTTTTTACATAAAGCTTTTATAGATTTCCCTAAAGTTTTCCCTAGAACAATGGAAAAAGTACTGGATTCTGAAAAGTAAGACTTAGGTTGGAAGCCAAGCTCTGTCACTTACTCTCTGTGTGACCTCACTTCACCTTTCTGGACCTCAAGACTTTCATCTGTAAAATGAAGGGGTTGAGACTGACCTCTAAGGTCTCCTCCAGCTCTACAGCTATGATCCATTTCTAAAATCACGGGACACTTAGAGGAAATAATGCAGAATCACAAAGACCATCAGTGTTGAGAAAGACTTTGGAAGCCATAGAGTCTTATACATCTAAAGCATCCCTAACAAGTAAACCTCCAGCCCCTCTTATAGACTTCCAGTGTCCAGTGATAGGGAACCCACTACCTTCTGCCCAATCTACTTCTGAATAATTCTAATTATTACAAAGTTTGTCCTTTGCTTGAACTGAGATCTGCCTTTCTACAACTTCTGCTGTAAATCAACCCTCTAAAACTAAGCAGAACACAGTACTTCTTCTACATGTCCTTCAAATACCTAAAGGTAGCTATCATATCGCCTTCTTACCCCCCTCCCCAAATCTTTACTTCTTTAAGCTAAACATTCCATGGTCATTCAATCTGTCCTTCCATGGCAATGATCAGTTTCCACTTACCTCTTCTAGGTATACTCTGATACATCAAAGTCCTGCTTAAGCCCAGAACTAAACATGACCGCTAAATATATAAATGCCTAATTCCTTAAAAAAAATTATTCAAAACAAACACATCTTATCCAGCTACTGTATTTCCATTTTTACTCTTATTTTCTAAATATTTCACTTATTCTAATGATCTTTATCTTTAAACACTACAAACATATAACAATTAGAATAAACAGCATGAGGATTTCAGCTCACTTGTCCAGCAATCTAATATTCTAAAGTCTCAAATTCATTACCTAATTTCAAAGGACTTCACATTCCCTAAAACATTTACAGTTACTTTAAGACCTCAGAGTTTCTAAAAAAAAAAGAGGGGCACTGAGTAAGAAAACTTATATAAGAAGACACACATGAAATGTGTCAGGCAGCAGTATGGTGCCCACAGGTACAAAACAATACAGAAATCCTTTATTTCTAGATTTTCTTCCCTAAAGCTTTTTTTAAATGTAACCACCACAGAGGGAAATTCTTATCCCTTCCACTCCCAACTTTGTGACGATAAGAAATTTGATGCTGCAAAATCCACAACAAAATACCTGATAACACCAAAAAGAAAAGCAGAACTAAAACCATTTAGAATGATTCTGATTCACAGAGCAGTTGTTTAAAACTATCTCCAGTCATTAAAAACTTAGAATTAAAATTTTCTGGAGTGCCAAGTTTTAATCCATTTAATTTTTACCATCTGCTAGTTCTCCAGCAACCAAATAAAAGGCACTTCAAATAGAGAATCTACACATTCTCCTCTTTTAGGTTCCCCTAAGATTTATCAAATTCTTTCACATTTTTCAAACATAACTAAATACAACTTGGGGAAAGATATGTATAAGACAGTGTGTGTGTGTGTGTGTGTGTGTGTGTGTGTGTGTGTGTGTGTGTGTGTGTGTGTGTTTTTCCAGACCTATGACTTTATCCATGTGGAAAACTTTCAGTGAGGACTTCCTCTCCACAGTATAAAGTCTCAGAGTGTTGCTTGGGTCACTGAAAAGCTAAGCAATTTGCTCAGGATCACACAGACAGTATATCAGAGGTATAACTTGAACCCAGGTATTGCTGACTCTGAGGCCAGCTCACTACTACCTCAAATTACTTCTTTTGTGTGTATCTTTAAAGTTAGATATCCATATCTACAGTAAAGATAGCCCTTCAGCACAATGTCTATACCCTTTAGCAGCTCATTTTATCCACATTTTTCCACAGAGCAGAATTTACTGCTACATCATATAATTCTAGAACATAAAACAGTATCACATAGGCCAACTGATTCAGTGCCCTGCCCTTGCTCCAGTAACTCAAAGCAGTCCCAAATGCTTCTCATCAGTAAAAGGAAATAATATAAAATAAAACTTATTGGTTACTTTTGTTTTTCTCGGTAAAAAATGCAATTAAGCTCTGAATTGTGTTTTTAAAAGGTACACTATTTTTTAAAAGGCCTATCTTAAAGAGTCCATAAACCTTAAATGGGGCCTGAATTAAATGAATGATCTAGAATTTTTATATATTAGTACTATGAATCAGAACTGTAATAATGTTACAAGAGCAATGTTAGAAATGCAATTAAGCTATAACTGTAAAACTCTCCAAGGATACTTTTCATTAAGGGAGGAAGGGTAGGAGAAGGAAAGAGAACAAACACTTATATAGTGCCCCAGAATAGCACTAAGAAGTTTAAAATATTATCTCATTTGATCCTTGTAACAATACCACAAGGTAACTGCTTTACTATCCCTATGTAACAGTTGAGGAAACTAAGGGGAAAAGAGGTGAGGTGATTTACCCAAGGTAACACAGCTAATAAGTGCCTGAGGCCACATCTGAATTTAGACCTTCCCAACTCCAGGCCCAGCATTGTATCCACTACACCACCTAGCTGCTTCATTAAGCACCAAGACTACTCAGATATGACCACAACAATGTATATATCACTATAATACCATGCCCAGATAGTTAACTAGAAAATTCTGAACAATTAATCCTAAATTTACTTTATATTTAATTAATAATCATCACTACATGAACTCTATAATTAAGCTACCAATTCAATTCACAATGTCTAGTCTTCAAGAGAAGCCATTCATTTCCAGGAAGAAATACCTTCTTTGAGTTATCTGACTGACTGACAAATTATAAAAAATTATCCACAGGAAAAGAAGAACTCATTTTGTCCTCTTTCCAAAGATCATGTGAAATAAAAACTAAGATGCATCAGCAGACAAACATTTAAGGAGAATAAGCTTCCCTGCTACCAAATCAGAAATTACTTGCCTTGGCAAATGTAGGTTGCAATGCAATAGTAATCAAACAAAATAGAGCCTTAGGAAAGGAACCTTCTTAATTATGCAGCTTCTCTAAAGTAGATTAGAGGCTTCTTAACCAAAAATCTAAGCTATGATATTTAGTAATATTATCACAATTAAAAATTTTGGATTAATCAAGATTTTTATGATTCAAATGCCATTAAAAAATAAAAACAAATATTTCTCTGATTATCTTTTGAAATAAACTTAAATGGTTTCAATTTCAACTATTTCAAAATATTTAATTTTCTCATAAATGCAGAATCTATAACATACATCTATTCGTTGAAAAATTAAAGCAAAGTCTTTTAAATGTTGAAACCACCTATAAGTCATAGTTTGTCAGCATTAATCACTTATATTAACTTTTTCAAAGTAGAACCAAGTGTTCATTATAATCACATAAAGGAATATAAGCAGTTAATATAAGTTAAATATAAGCAGCTTTACCCTACTAGAAATTTATTTTAAATGTAATAATAAAGACTATTCAACATGGTTTTCTTTCTTAATCATTTCCAAACTTATTTTTCAATACTTTCTTTTTGTTAGATCTATGTCCTTCTCAAGAACACTTTTTAAATAGTTTCGGGTCTATGTGGATACAATACTTACATCATACTTTGCAATTCAAGAGCAAAACTCGTAGATTTCCCTGTGCCTCTTCCACTACTTGATGTAGCAATAGCTGACATCGGGCTAGGTGCAGTATTATTCATCTCTATAAACAAAAAGAAATAAAACAGCTTGCAAAAATGTTTGAATTATAAATGAAAGCATATGAGGAATGGCAACAGTTATAAAACATTTAATAAAACATGAATTGTTTTAAATATCCTACAAAAATCCTCTTTCTTGCTCATCAACACAAGAAAACTAGTATGCCCCATTTTGTTGTGCAAACAAATGATTATAACTACATTGGTCATTCAAGAAAGCAAGTATCCCTTAAGCATTTGATACAAAATTCATTTAGGTAAGGAATGCAACTCTGTAAGATGAAGCTGTAGAACAGTTGCTTGCTACCAGTATTGCTAAAGAAAGTTTATATCACATCAGTTGCCAAATCTTGTTGCTTCTACCTTTACAGCACCTCTTCTTTATACTCTCTCTACTCACACATCCATACTACTACTTGTCACCTCCCACCTGGAATATTGTAACCTTTTAATTAGTCCCTCTGCATCAAATCTTTTGCATTCCAATCCATCCTCCACTCAGCTGACAAAATCCTTTTCATAATGTCTAGACATGACCATGCCACTGCCCCCTTACTCTGACTCTGCTGGCTCTCTACTTCCTGCAGGATCAAATATAAAGCCCTTTGGCATTTAAAGCTCTCTTGTAGTCCATCCAAATTGGTCTACTTGCTCTTCCTCACACAACTACTCCATCTCCCCGCTTTGTGATTTTGAATTAGCTGCTCTCATGCCTGAAGATTTCTCCATCCTTACCTATCTGCCTCTTAGAATCCCCAGTTTCCCTCAAGATTCAGCTTCTTCAGGAGGCCTTGACTTGTTTTCTTCTTCCCTTACCTCCACCAAGATGCTAGAGTGTTAAAGCCTTAAGGCAGGAGTTCTTAACCTAGGATCCATTAACTTGTTTTGATTGCTTGGGGTTTTTTTTTTAATATTTTCATAACCATATGTGCATTTAAAAACATTATTCTGAGAATAATATTATTTATGTGATCCTTTAAGGTTTATAAAGCACTTCACAAATATTATCTCATTTTATCCTCACAACAACCCAACCAACAAGAGGTATATGCTATCATCTCCATTTAACAGAGGAGGAAACTGAGGCACAGAGAAATTAAGTGACTTGCCCAGAGTCACACAGCTAGTAAGTGTCTGAGGTCTGATAAGAACAAATACACAAAATAAATACAGGGTAATCATTTGGGTATTTCATTTATGGAGAGTTTTGAAAGCAACTAGGGGTTCTAACAGGTAGAGTTCAGGTGAGAATGTATTCTAGGCACACGAGACATTCAGGGCAATAACATGGGAACATGGAGATGGGAGATGGTACATTATGTGTGGAAAACAGCCAGAAAAAAAAAAAAGGCCAGTCTGGCCAGAGTATAAAGTACAGGAAAGGGAACAGTAAGAATAAGAAGACAAGCTGGGGTCAGGTTGTAAAGAGTCTTTAAAAGTTAAACAGGAAGCTTGTATTTGATCCTAAAAGCAATGGGGAACTATTGGAGTTTATTGAGTGAGGAAGTGATCTCCACTATAGAAAAATTATTTAATAGCTGTGTGGCAGATGGATTGGAAAGGGCAAAGACTTGAATTAGAGAGATTAATCAAGAGGTTATTGCAACCGTCCAGGCAAGAGGTAATGAGATAGTGAGCATGCAAGTAGTGAAAAGGGGAAGGATGTAAGAAATATTGTGGAGGCAGAAATGATATGATTTAGAAACAGACTGGATATGCGGGGGTGAGAGTGAGATGTCTAGGATAATTCTAATACTGCATACCTAAGAGAATGGAAAAATCTACATGTCCTATACAGAATTAATTAAGCTCAAAAGTTGAAAGGAGGGGATTGAGAAAAAGATGAGTTTTCTGATACATTGAGTTTAAATGCTTGAGACATCTAGTTTGGAATATCCAATTGACAGCTAGCTAGTGATGAGCAACTGGAGCTCAGGATAGAGAATAGGGCTGGATATAAAGACTAAAGGAGTCATCTATATAGAGATTACTATTATTATTAAACCCATGGCAGCTTATAAGGTCACTAGATGTGTGTGTGTGTGTGTGTGTGTGTGTGTGTGTGTGTGTGTATGTGTTTTTAAGGTATAAGAAGACTGGGGGGAAGGGGGAGAGAAAGAGAAGAACGAGGAGGAAGCTTTATTAAGAGTTCTAAACACCAAGCAGAAGGCTAGTTTATTGAGTATGGGAATGACATGATCAGACCTGTGCTCTACAAAAATCATTTTGGTGGCTAAATAGTGGATGGATTGTAGTGAGGAGAGACTTGTGGAAGGCAGACTAACCATTAGCTTCTTGCAATAGTCCAAGGATGAGGTGATGGTACCAGAATGGTGGCAGTATCAGACAGAATGGGGAATATTTGAGAGATGTTGTAAATGTGAAATTGACAGACTTTGGCAACAGATTGGATATGGGGAAGGGAGCATCTAAGTTTTGAGCCTAGAGAACTGGGAGGTGCCCTCAAGAGTAATAGGGAAGTCTGGAAAGGGAAGGAGGTTTTAGGGGGAAAGACAATGAATTCCATTTGGGACATACTGAATTCAAGATGTCTACTAGACATCCAGTTCAAGATGTCTAAGAGGTACTTGGAGATATGAGAATGGAGATCAGCCCAGAGAGTAAGACTAGATACCTAAATTTTAGAATCATTAGGATAGAATTCATGGGAGCTGAAGAGATCACAAAGTAGTACAGAGGGAGAAAAGGGCCCAGGACAGAACCCTGTGGGATACTCAGGCCTAGTGAGCATGACCTGGATAAGGGGTCCAGAAAAAGAAAGAGAAGTCTCATAGACTGAATGATAATGGTGTCCTAAAAACCTAGAGAAAAGAGAGTATCAAAGGAAAAAAGGTGACTGACAGTGTCAAATGCTGCAGAGCAGTGAAGAAGAATAAGGACTGAGAAAGGGACATTAAATTTGGCAAGTAGGAGATCATTGGTAACTTCGGTGAGACTAGTTTCAATGAAATGATAAGATCTGAAGTTGGATTGTAGGAGGTTAAAAAGAGAGTGAGAGAAGTGGAAGTATCTATTTTAGTTGGGTATTGAGCCACAAAGGGCTGAAGAGATACAGTATGATAGTTAACAAGGATGGAAGGATCAAGTGAGAGTTTTTTGAGGATGGAGGTGATGTCGGCCTGTTTTTAGGCAGTTGGGAATAGAGAGATTGAAGATAATGGAGAGAGGAGGACAACAGAGGGAGCAATGTGTTGGAGAAGACAGGATGGAATAGGATCACCTGTCCAGGTAGAACAGTCTGCGACAGCAAGGAAGAGAGCTACCTCTTCATGTGAGAAAAGAGTTAAAGAAGAGATAGCAGCAGAGGGCATTTGAGTGACAGGAGATGAAGAAGAGGAGAAAAAAAGATCACCATCAGCAAATAGCCTCAATGTTTTTAAGTAAAATTTGAGCAAGGACCTCAGCTGCGAGTGGGGGAAGGGGAGCCATGGGAGGCTTGAGGAGGGATGAAAAGGTAAGCAACTGACTGGCTCAGACTGTGCAACCTCTACACCCGCCATATTGCTCCCTCCCATTTTTTTATTTGAGAGCATGGTTTGTGCTACTCCAATTATAAATACAATGCTAGTAATGGCTCTGCCACCTATCTCTCCTTACTTTACCATCAGATTTTTCCCAAGAACAGCCTATTCTATTTCTACCACCATCTCACCATCTACTTACTCCTTAACCCCTTGTAATCTGGCTACCATCCCTACTATTCACTGAAACTTCTTCCTGAAAGATTAGCCACCTCTATACCGTCAAATACAATTGTCTAATCACAGTCCTTTTACTGATTTCCCTCCAGCATTCCATATGTGCTCCCCACCCCACACAACCTCCTAATCAAAATGTTTTCCTCCTTTGGCTTCCAAAGCACAGTACTCTTCTGATTTCTTAGTCTAGTGCATCTCCTCCTTTGAATCTTCTTTTTCATACCCCAATCCCAAGCAGACTTCATCATTGCTCTGACCTCTAGATTCCTTGCCATCTACACTCTCTCCCTTAGGAATTTCATCTACTAAGGCTTCAAGTATTTTGCTCCTGATCCCTGAACTCTCCATTTCCATCAGCTTGCTAGATATCTCATGTGGATATTCCACTGGCACCTAATATTAAGCCCAACATGTGACTTAAGCCCAAAGAACTTTCCTGCTCCTAATTCTCTTTTCATTCACGACACCAATATACTCCCTGTAATCTACGTTCAAAATTCTTTGTATAATCAATGAACCTTCCCACTTCTCCAACTTCAAATCCCCAAGTACTATGAATTCTACCTCTACATCTCTGTCATTTGCCCCCTTCTCTATTATCATCACCCATAGGGAGAATAATGTTGTCTTACCACAAACCACTGAAATCGTCTCCTACTGCTATCTTTGCTTCCAGTCTCATCCCCCAATCCAATTCAACTCCCCATTCTCTTTCTAATCTTCAGTCTCTCCCTCTTACCTATCTACAAACAACCCTCTCACAGTGGATGGTCCCCCAAGGCTCTGAGTCCTGGGGCTACTTCTCTTTTCTTCCTATCCTGTCTCACTTGGTGATCTCATCAGCTCCCATAGGTTCAGCTATCATCTCTATGCTGATGATTCCCAGATCTACTCATACAACCCTAGTCTCTCTCCTGAGCTCCAGTTTCATACTACCTTTTTGAAACCCGGATATCACATCTGCATCTCAAATTCAATATATCCAAAACAAAACTCATTTTCTTTCCCCCAAATCCTTCCCCTCTTCCCAACTTTCCTACTGCTTACTATAGAGGGCACAACCATCCTCCTAGTCACACCCAGGCATATGGTCAGCACCCATGACAACCTCAATGTCATCCTCAGCAACTCACTCACACATCCCACATAGCCAATCTGCTATCAATCTTGTCATTTCTTCACTCACAACATCTACTGCATGCATTCCCTTCTCTCCACTCAGACAGCCATAACCTTAGCTCAGATCTCATCACTTCTAACCTGGACTATGGTTGGTCTCCCTGCCTTAAGTCTCTCCCCACTCCAATCTAATCCATCTTCCACTCATCTTCCTAAAGTGCAGATCTGGCCATGTCACACCTTCCCCTTGCTCAATAAACTCCACTGGTTACCTATTACATCCAGGATCAAATATAAAATCCTCTGCTTGGCATTTAAGGCCAATCACAACCTGACCCCTTCCTACCTTTCCAGTCTTCATAGACTTTACTGCCCTTCATTCACTCTATAATCCAGCTACACTGGCCTCCCTGCTGTTCCTCACACACAACACTCCATCTCTCCACTCTGTGCCTTTTCACTGGTTGTCCCCCATGCCTGGAATGCTCCCCTCCCCATTTCCATCCCCTCAACTTCATGGGCTTCTCCAAGACTCAGCTCAAATCCCACTTGTTTCAGGTCTTTCTGGGTCTTTACACACATCCACACATCCCCATTTTCTTCACTTCGAGGTTACCTTTCATCTACTCTATATAATCTTGTATGTGCACAGTTATTCACATGTTGTCTGTCTCATTTCGTTGTTAGCTCTTTGAGGGCAGGGACAATGTTTTTGCTTTTTTTTTTGTAGCCCCGGCACTTGATGGGGATGTGTAAGTGCCTAATAAATGCTTACTGATTGACACTTTTGACAAAACCACAACTTTTTGGTGCAAGTGTTTCACATCAGAACCACTACTGGTGAAAGGAAAGTATCCAGTAATGCTCTGTTGAAACTATGGTCAGCCTTTCACAAATTATTTAACTTACAAATCAAACAGGTGCATGGCATTTTCTTGACAAGATGAGCCAACAGCTCATCAAACTCTTTAAAATAATTATTTCCCTGGACTACAATTTTGTTTGATGTTTGAGATAATTAGCTTCTTTGGATATTAACTTCTTTACACATCAAAGTCCTATCACTCAGATGCTTTATTTCCTTTCTTCCAGACATTAAAAAAAATGTCAGTCAAAAGCAGAAGCACTCAAGTCAATTTTCTCTAATAAATACAGTTAACATGGAACTGAAAACCTACTGTAATCTTCTCAATGGGTTAATGTCCTACAGTTGTTATAGCTTTCCAACTGAAATGCAGCTGTTTGCCATATTCTGCAAACTGAATTCAGATGTGCAGATTGGGGCACAGATTATTTCAACATGCAGTACTTTAAATATGAACGCTACTAAGCAGATGATCAGTTCTGATCAACACTACTTAAAACCAGTCATTATGAAAATATCTTCTCTGTCACATTTGTAAATTTTCCTCTGAAGAAAATCTGGAATTCATATTTTAATTTAAAAGAACTAAATTTTGAAAGAGGTGGTTTTTGTACTAAAGATATTGCAGTAAAATAATTTTATTTTATTAAATTTAGACTATCTGAGCAGTTGATTTAGCAAACATACCCTGAATATATGATTGCATTTAATTGGCCACTCTATTTTTGGTGATTAATGTAGCCTGGAACAAAGAGAAGGAATCATAAAGAAGTTTTAAAAATTTAAATACATTAGGATGCTGATTATCATAATTATAGCCATTTTATACTTCTCTTTAACAGCAGCAAAAAATAGATAAAATCCATCTACCCACCCACTTATTTAGAAATAATGCATACTGGATGTCATTATTTTTCTTTAAAGGTGGTGTGAACATAGGAACCAGCCCTGAAGTAAATTAATTCTGCAGACTTACATAATGGTTCTATTTTTGTACTATAATAGAAGAGAGGAGTCCCCTTCTTAACAAAATTTGAACTTTGCATGTGATTTTTAAAAAACTATGCCAAATGTTTGATCATCAAAACATTCTTTCTTCTAAAAACTTCGAAAAAGAAAGGAAACCATTGTAAAGCCCTTTGTAAATCTCAGTGCTACATAAATGTCACCTATCATTATTATTATTACTTTCCAGTTATGTTAAATTTTGTGGACAACTAAAAATGATTCAGGCCCTAAATGTACCTGCCCTACTGCAAAAATCCATCCCTATCACTGAGTAGTCAAAATGAACACTTTTACAATATCTACTCATGCCCAGAATAATAGTAACAATTTTAGTTTACTAAATTATTGAATATAAGCATAAAGGCTTCCATCCCAGTAAAATAGATTTCATTGTAGGAACAAATATATGATACACGTAAATTATTACAACTGTATCAGAAAAATCTTGTGAATAGTTAATACTTCAATGAAACTATATAATGCCTGATTTGAACACAGTCTCTAGAATAAGACCTTAGTTTACAAAGAACAAGAATCATTACTATTATAAATAAGTAGGTCCAAGATGCTTTTCTGAAGATTTCAAAACATAATAGTAATCCAAAAATAACTTCTTTGGTTTTAGAATTATGTTGAACACATTCATCCTCCTGTTTTTTTCTTATAAAATATTAAAATTATTTAATCAGTCTAAATGTCACAGTTCCTCCTTTCCCCAAATCTGCCTTGTCCAAAATTGAACTTGGTTAGAAGGTAACAAAAGCAATGGTAAAAAATGAATTAAACATCTGTATTTAACTGAAAGAAATTTGAAAAGAAAAACTCTTCCATTAAAAATATTTTTTACATAATAGCTTTGTGTCATTTCTCAACACATACCTGTATTTGTTTTTCTTCAATACACGTGTCATTTTGTGCACATACCTATATCTTAGGGCAGCCTATATTCAGACTAAGAAGGCAGTCTTTATTAATTGACCATATGAGTAGAAGGTGAAGTCAAAAGTTGTAAGACATCCTATGAAATAGGCTCAGAATTTTAAATTCACTGATAAGCCAGATTATGATTAGATTACAGGTAAAATTAATAGCTATTGAGTTTTCCTTAACTCACAAATCTACTAAGGATCAAATTACATAATAAATGTGAAAGCACTTTGAAAAATGTACAGCCTTTAAAAATACATCAGCCCCATCACTCATAGACTGTAACTCTCCATAGGTATTAAAATTGGAGGGAATTAAATTTAACTTGTGATTTAAACAAGCGGATAAAGATTTCAAATGGCCCAAAGGATAAATACCAACTCACCTAATGGAATTAGTAGAAGCACTGTTTTAAAATAACGTCTAAAGATCTTG
The DNA here is from genome assembly GCF_003287225.1 of Phascolarctos cinereus. Taxonomy (NCBI): domain Eukaryota; kingdom Metazoa; phylum Chordata; class Mammalia; order Diprotodontia; family Phascolarctidae; genus Phascolarctos; species Phascolarctos cinereus. Next base: position 227,060,705 of record NW_027555958.1, on the reverse strand, counting down.
TACAAAAAGATCTGTACCTATGGGTACAGAAAAGCCACTGTTTTCACCCATATTCTACACACTCACTTGCACCTTTATTTATATTCCTCATCTTAGAATATTCCCATCCAGCCCTTTTTCCATACCTATCCAAACTCTCCACTTTGGTGAAAAACACAGCTTTGAGGATTTTTTTTTTCTTTATCCATTTCCCCCTACAAAACCATCTCCCCTTCCTAATTCACCTATTTCTATCTATGGCAATTAACATTAATGGCAAAATTTTACCTATCAATAACCCAGGCTCATCTTTGACTCTTGCTCTCCTTTACCCCTGTCCTGTTACCCAAGTCCTGTTACTTTTTTCCTTTAAAACAAATGTCACTCAACTCCACCTTTCCCTTTTCATTTCCACTGGAAACACCCAATCCAGTATCTCCCTAGAAAAATAACTTAACCTGGTCTCTCCCTGCTCCAACCACCCTTATACAATGATTCCAGATTGATTTCACTAGGGTACCACATTAATCAGGTCACTCCCCTGCTCAAAAATATCCAGTAGTCCAACACTGACTAAAGAATAAAAATCAAACTCCTAAACCTGAGATTCAAGTCTTTCTACAGTCTAGCCCCACCTAACTATCAGACCTATTCCCCTTGACTCAGGAAAATTTCTTAACTGTACCACAAATTTGCTACACTTTGCCAATTTTTACTCATTCTCTTCCTCACATCTATAATTTTTTCATTCCTTCCATTCTTATTAGGGGCCTGTTATCCTCTTCCACAAAGCCCTCTCGGACTACTCCAGCCCACAACATAATCTCTCTTTACTGAGCTCTGATAGTATGGAGTGTACCATTCATTTTTCCAGGAAATACATATTGTCTCTCAATGAGACTGTGTTCTTCCAGTGCTGTGACTGTTTTCAGTCCTCTTTTCTATCTTACCCAATCCAAAAGTTTAGCACAATGCTAACCCAAATGTAAACCACTCAAATACCTATTCAACTGAACTGACAGAAGCTTTTTGATAGAAGGTGCTGAAAGTCACACAGGGATGAGAAATTAAAAAGTATAAGGAGAAAATTAAAAGTATAAGGAAAATATGGATTATTTTTGAAGAAAGAAAATAAGTACAAATAATATCACATTAGGATACATGTCCTATGCCTGTGATGATGACAATAGCTGACATTTATATAACACTTTAAGATATACAGAGAGCTTTTACATATATTATTTCATTTAATCCCCACAGCACCTCACATAGTAAGTACTGCAAATATTATTATCCTCATGCTAAAGATAAGGACACTGAGGCTCAAAAAGCCCATGCTCATACCCTGATATTTAGAATCAGAGTTCAAACTCAGTTCTATCAAGACTCTAAGTCTTGGGGCAGCTAGGTGGCGCAGAGGATAGAGCACCGGCCCTGAAGTCAGGAGTACCTGAGTTCAAATCCGGCCTCAGACCAAACACTTGACACTAGCTGTGTGACCCTGGGCAAGTCACTTAACCCCAATTGCCTACAAAAAAGAAAAAAAGAAAAAAAGAAAAAAAAGACTCTAAGTCTAATACTCTTTCCAGTACTTTTATACAACACTTAATTCCCAATTATAACCTACATACAACCAATAAGGAAGTTCACAGGATTTAAACTGGAGGTAAATCTTAGGGGTTATCTAGTCCAGAGGTATCAATCACACAGTAGGCTCACACAGCCCACAACATTCCTGAGTACAACCCAAGCCAGATTAAAATATAATTGGAAAATATTTAGCAAAATAAATAAAAATACAACAAAACACAGATAACATTACATTTTAAAATTAAATCAACATATGGCCCTCAGGAATCCTTATATATGGCTTAATGGACTCATTTCTATTTCAGTTTGACACCAGTGATCTAGTCCAACCCTTTCAGGGAAGAAACTAAGGTCCAAAGAAATGACTTGCCCAAAGTCACATAAAAATTGAGAGTTGCAATTTGAACCTGGATTATCTGACTCTCCAAATTTGGCAATCTTTTCAACTATACCACAAACTATTTCTGAAGTAGGAACTAGTTTCTGGGATGGAAATTATAGGAACCTTAGCAGAAATTAATCATTCTTCTACCTTTGAAAATGTGGAGGGGGGAGAGAAGGAAGGTCAGGCACAGTTAGCTCCCTTAATTTGAGAAAAGCTTATTTCAAAGGGTTCAAAGCAAGAATTAGCATGATTTGATAGTCTAAAATTCTCTTAAGTGAAACAGGGATACGAAGCTCTCAAAAATTATAAATTGAAGCCAAGAACTGAAACAATTCCACTAGGAAAAAAGAGGAGTTGTCAGAAGAGAAGAATCTGAATGCAGAGAATGCTGTATTCAGAGTCAGAGGACCTGGGTCCAAATCTAGCTCTGCTTTTTGCAAACCTTGTGACCCTGGAAAAAAAACACTTCATTTTCCTGGCCTTTAGTTTCTTCATCTGTGAAATGGGGTAGGGAGTATTGTTCTAAATGATTTCTCAAGTTCCCTCTAGCTCTAAATCTATGATCCTAAGAGTTTACAAAGACATATAATGAAAATGGAAGCAAGGACAGGTAATAAAAAATGAATATAAAAGCATGGCATGGTCTTGTAAAAAATAATAGTTTCACGAGTGCCAAAACTTCAGAATAATCTGAGATTAGTAATAAACACTAAGAACGAAGAAGGCCCATTTAGTGACACTGTAAACAAAACAAAATAAAAAAGGATAAGGGAATAGGATCTGTTTGTTGCTGAAAGGTATGGGGCAAACTGGAAAGAGTAGAACAAAAATGGCAGATAGGGAGTTGATAGCCAAGATATATAAGGAAATGTTAAGAAAGCGCCTAATTACCTATGATGAGTTCAGATTACCAGAGATGATCTATAGCCTAGAGGAACAAAAGGACTAAGGGACATGATTCCAGGACCATCTGTGATAGTCTGAAAGATTTTTCAAGAACAAAGGAAGTTCCACAGTACTAGAAAAAAGTAAACTTTGTCTCAATTGGGGGGGAAAAAAAGAGGGAAAGGGCAAAATCACAAAACTATAGGCCAAATGAATTTAGCTTTGATTTCTGGCAAAATTCTATATTATCATAAAGGTATGGTTTTCGTTGTTGAGTCATTTGGGTTGTGTATAACTCTTTCTTGGCAAAAAAAAAAATGGAGTGGTTTGCCATCTCCTTCTCCAGCTCATTTTACAGATGGGGAAACTGAGGCAAACAAGGTTAAGTGACTTGCCCAGGGTCACACAGCACGTGTCTGAGGCTGGATTTGAACTCAGGTCTTTCTGACTCCAGGCCTGGAGTTCTTATTCACTGTAGCACCTAACTGCCCAAACTTAGCTTTAATTTCTGGCAAAACTCTCTATAATTAACATCTAAGAAAAGGAAACAGTGATGACAGAAAGCCTACTGGCTTCATCAAGGACCTCTGACATTAGATTTATCTCATTTTCTCATTTCAGATTGGTACATCAGGAGAAGGCTAAAATATAGTTTCAACAAAGTATCTATTTCTCTCTTGTTATTCTTGTGGTCATGATGGAAATGGATGTGACTATATTATAGTACAATCAGGATTCAAAAGTAGTTGAATGACCACTCCTGAAGAATATGGTTCAATTTAAACTTTAAATGATGTCTCTAGTGGAGTACCCCAAGGATTTCTCTTGGGCCCTGAGCCATCTAATAATTTTATCCACGATCTGAATGAAGGCAAATGTGATCTGTTTATCAAAGTTAAAGATGACACAAAATTGGAAGGAAACAATAATACAATGGACAAAAGAGCCTAGTTCCAGAACGATTCTGACAAGTAAAAGCAATGGGTTGGGGGAGGGGGAATTACTCTAAAAGTAGAAGATGGAGAAGCTATGGCTAGGTAATAGGTCACTGAAAAAAAATACATGGGTTCTGCTTGTCTGGAAATTCAGTTTAAGCCATAAGACTTTTCATGGCAACAAATAAGTTAAGACAATTTGATGTTCTACCAAGAGAAGTATTGAGTACACAAGAGGATATGCCACTGTACTCTGCCCTGATCAGACTGTATTTATAGTACTGTGTTTAGTTCTCAACAATACATTTTAAAGAGGATCTTGACAAATCTGGAGATCAAACAGAATGGTGGCCTTAGACTATATTATGAGGATCATTTGGAGGGATGTTTAAGGCGGCAAAGATAAGGCTCAGTGGGGATATAAATAAGTATTTAAAGGGCTGTCATGTGAAAGATAAATTCAACTTGGTCTCCTTAGCCAAAGAGGGGAGAATTAGGAGAAATTGGTGGAAGTTGCAGAGACATAGGTTTAGACTAGATGTAAGACAAATAACAATTCTAATAACAAAATCTAAATAATTCCTAATTATTCAAGCTAACTATGCAAAAGTGAAATGAGCTGCCTCAGAAAGTATTGGGTTTTCCTTCATTGGAGGTTTTCAAGCAAAGGTTGAATGAGTACTCGCTGGATTGGAAATGTCAACTCTAGTTAGTTCTAGTGCCTTCTTTCTGTTAATTATTTCCTATTTATCTTGTATATAGCTTACTTTGTGTATATTTGTTTGCATGTTGTCTTTATGTTGTAAACTCCTTCCAGGCAGGGATTGTCTTTTGCCTCTTTCTGTATCTCCAGAGGCTTAGCAAAGTGCCTGTCACACAGGTCACACTTAATAAATGTTTACTATTTGATAGAAGATTCTTATATTGTATCAAATTGGACTATTGTGGTCTGTGGTCTCTTCCAACTCTAGACTGCTGTCATTTCTGAGATTGTAAAATGACATTATAAGACCATCGAGAATTTCATACCAGGCTAAAATATTCAACATTTGACCATGCTTAAAAGGATATTTTATAGTGTTAAAAATTAGGAGGTGTGAGAATAGTTGTTTACATATAAAAGTCACCTTAAAATATTTTTATAATTTTTTTATATAAAACATCTTATTTTTAAAATTCTGGAATCTTTATGTGTTTATTTAAGAAAAGGATGACATCTACTATATTTTTAGTGCAATTAGAAATTTCCAGATCCTGCAGGAATGAAGGGCTTGTTTGAAACAGGCAGAAGAAAGTATGGTTCGAAGATGAGCAATCTGCCAGACTCCCATTTATTCCTCAACCAAGGTTTCCTTGATGTGATCTAGGTCTTGAGAGAATGTCATGAAGTTAGAAGGGCTGGTCAAAAAATGGGCAATTCCAGTTATCAGAACTCAAGCACCTCACTTCACTGATTCTAGTGCTAGAAAGAACCTCAGAAGGGAGATGATGTAACTCTCCCCCTCTTTTTTTCTTTTCTGGTGAAGACAGCTCTTTTCACGGACAAAGAAACTGAAGCCCAAAGAGAAGCTATGGCTTTCTCAAAGTGAAACAACACCTGATTATTAGTAGGGCCAGGACTAGAACCTAGCTCTTCCAACTTAAAATCCAATATTCTTTCCATTGAATTACACTTGCCTCCTAAAAAGGTTATTCAGCAAGAACATTCCAAAGACTACCAGAACTGGAAGGGACATCAATATCATCTGGTCCATCCAACTTCCTTCATTTTACAGTGAATACAACTTGACACTGCTTTACTAATCACTCTAAAGAAGTTGCCACTGGACTTAAAACTGAGGAGCAGCCGACATCTGCTCCAAAAGAATGAAGACTCATGATCCACAGATCAGATTCTGAGCATTTTTCTTCACGTCCAAGGCTGAAAGAGCCACCAAATATCCAAGATATAAAAATGTTGCCAGAACTGTCTCCCAAAAAGTAACAGTCACAAAGCTAAGCAGAAAAACCTGGCACAGGTACCTCAGTGCAGACTTTTGAAGAGTGGAGTTTCTCATACAGGGGCTCTAGGGCACAGGAACTAAGTTATCAGGACTAAGGGTCCCAAATTATATGTGCTTCTGGTCATCAAAATAATCAATAGAAAAAAAATCCCTTTCCAATGATCCCTATAATTCACCCTCAAGTTTCCACCAATAAAGATGTATTCAGGAAGGGCAGTGACACTGTCATTCAGAAAAAGCTGGCCAATTATTTTCCAGTCTTTCCAATCTAGATTAGCAATCAACTACAGAGATAAGCTCAGCAATCTCTCTTTCTCAAAAAAAGAATTAAGTATTTCAAAAGGTAAGAGGAAGAAATAATAGCCCTTTCACCTCCCTGAGTAGCAACAAAAATCCTATAGACACAAAAGGAGAAAGAAGAAGAGGCCCTGGCCAATGTGTTAAAAGCAAAAGGTAGAGGAGTGCTTGAAATATATCATTGTGATGGGTCACTTTTCCTACAGCTAGAAAGCAACAGACAGTTTCTCAGCATTCTGCAGGTTATATGAAGTCTTGCCATGTGATATGTGCCTTGAGGCATTGATCATTCCAAGCAGCATCACTTGGAAGAAGAAGGCCTGCTTGTGTAGAGCTGGAGAGGGAGTCTGGATTAAGAAGTTTCAATAATTCTGTTCCAGCACCAGACAAAGAAGTTTGTGTCCATCATCTACAACCCAAATCAAAGCAATGAGAGAAGTAGTGAAGAATGGAAATTTTCATATATTTTGCAAGAATGGTAGAGAAAACTGTCACTGTAAGTCATGAAACAGAAAAAGTATCATAGCTTTAAGAAACCTCAAAGGAAGGAAAGATAGGGTGTAGTAAAGTTCCAGGGCAAGCAGAGAAGCAGAGGTGACCAAAGAAAGATAAAATCCACTCCAGTCACTGTCCAGGATAAAAGCAGATATGGCTTTGGTGAATGGCTTTCACCGAGAAGCATTTTGTTGAGCTAGTTGACTTTCCTGGTATGGTCATAGTGGCAAGGATTTAGAATCAGATTAATCTCTCCTATCTAGACAATGATTTGGGAGGGCGGACATGGACTGTTCTGGCAAGGCACTTTTGCTTGTCTGAAGGAAACAGATTCAATAGCAGAACTGACTTAACCTGGAGATGTTCAATCACCTCAGCTCCTGCTACTGGCAAACTAATTAATAATTAATATTTATTAAGTGCCCACTATGTGCTAGGCACTGTACTAAATGCATATCACTGATGTTTATCTGAGCAAAAAACAGACCTATTGGTGCACTGAAGAGAAATACTCTTCTTCCTGCCAGATTCAATCAATGTTATCTAGGTATATGCACCTTGAGATGACCATTTTCCAACCAAACTTCTCTCTGGATGACAAAAAAGACAATGCCTAACCATCAATGATAACTGAAAGTATTCCATCATCTTTCTAAAGAGTAGGAACCGGGCAGCTAGGTGGAGCAATGGATACAGCACAGGCCCAGAAGGCAGGAGGACATGAGTTCAAATCCAGACTCAGACCAAACACTTGACACTTACTAGCTGTGTGATCCTGGGCAAATCACATAATTGCCTTAAAAAAATTGCCTTAAAAAAAAGAGTAGGAACCATAATCCTGTCAGTTCAATTTCAGACCCTTTAATGAAAGAAGCTACTACCATGACTGCAAACAGGTGGCCCAGGGTCAACTTTTTCTTCAGTTTATATCTATGTAAAATCTTCCCCATCCAACAACTTAGGGTGAAATGTTACAATAAAACTTAGATATGTCTTTCTCTCCTCAGTACTATCTTAATATTACCACACCAAAAACAAAATACTAACTGGACTGATCCATTCATACATATAAACAAGAATATCCCACTCAGATATAGTTATAGAAACCAAAAACAATGAAGAATAAAATCTAGGAAATCTAAGACTATTAAATCTGAGTATAATGGAGAGTTGAAGTTCATACATAGATAGGTTTTGCTGCGGGCTTGGATATTCCATAGCCAATCCCCTTATTTCTTATACAATTAGCATAACAAAGAATGGCAATCCACCTGCAACCTAGGCAGAGGAATGATCACTATAAAGTTCTACATACTCATTTAAAGTATTTCTTGTATGCTTAGTATAATAGAATAATTAAAACTATCTGAGTCTGATGGGAGAAAATGCCTTTGTGTAAACACATCTAGAAGCAGGAGAAAAAAAATTATAATCTCCTTAAGTCCTTTCTACTCAGTGATTACGAGAACAATTCTAAATGCATTCTTATCACCCTTCACATTCCACTACCTCAATTTCTTCATATATAAATACAACATTCTTTTTCTATCACAAAAAGGAGGTAAAATAACTAACGTTATTTAAATGTTCATACCATCTCATGGGGGAGGTGGGGCCTTCCTGTCTAGAATCATAGACTCAGAGCTGCACAACCTTAAAACCCTTCATCTTATTTTTTTTAATTTTTTTTGGCTAGGTAATGGGGTTAAGTGACTTGCCCAGGGTCACACAGCTAGTAAGTGTTATGTGTCTGAGGCTGGATTTGAACTCAGGTCCTCCTGAATCCAGGGACGGTGCTCTATCCACTGCGCCACCTAGCTACCCCCAAAACCCTTCATTTTAAAGATGAAGAAAGCAAGACCCAGAAAGATAAAGTAACCTGCTGGAGGTCCAATTAGTTAGCTAGGACAAGAATGCAAGGCTTATGATTACTAATTTGGTGAGCTTTCCATATACTCCTGCAGAATTTTTTCAAAACCTTAATACTTGTCTGGAGGATGATACAGATGAAATTCAAATATTCCTACTGCTGCCTCTGAAGTCTGTAAAAGATAGATATATATAGATATATAAAAAAAATAGATATAGATATATAAATGGAACGTATCTTCTTCATTAGAGGATATAGATAATACTTGATTAGAGGATACAAATAAAGTTACTAACTCTTTAAACATCAAATAAGATGCTTTAGTCTATAAGTTCATTGTGAGAAATCATATTTCAGGTCTAAATGGTTGGAAATGAAACATGTTCACTTAAATGATTAAACAAGTTAGAAAGTTTTAAGTTGCCATATCCACAAAGACCAGACCTTTCTTTCTTCAGGTGTTGTATATTTACTTTTATTTTAGTGATTTGGGAGGGGAGTTTTGATGTTTGTAGAGGGAGGGAAGGGAAGTTACTGGATAATTTCTTTGTAACAAGCCCCTTCCCCAAAAAAGCTACAATCTTCTATAAGAACTAATTAATCAGAATCAAATGTTCTCCAACTGTATTCTAAATTACTTATAGGCAGGCACAATGCCTCATACAAGCAGTACTAATTTCCAACACAACTGTTGTCAGAAATCACATCATAAAGGAGATTGCCATGAAGCGAATTCTGTCTTCCCACAGGAACAACACTATTAACTGAGGGCTGTACTCCCCACCAAGGACATCAAATAAATCATATAACCAAATGTCAAAACAGTAAACATACAACCACAAGTTTATATAATCTTTTAAACTAATAAAATTATTATTTAAGTCATATGAAATGGGAATGAATGAACTGTATACTAAGCTTCTACAAGGGACCCCAAAATACCATATAGTATATATTCATGGTATAAAAAATACATCCCTACTTATATCATAAATTTAACCTAAAACTTATCTGATACCTATAATAAACATTGAACATTTAATTTATAACTGTCTCCCCTAGAATTCAGAATGAGATCTAGATGACCCAAGTGTCTTCAAAAACTGTACAAGTTTAATACAGTATCTTTTTCTTTTGATAAACTACTATGTAACATTAGATTACATGCTACTTAAGAAAATGATCTATGTGTATCTATCCTTGTATCCCTCTTACCACAGAGACTTGCACAAAATAGAGACTTAATAGATGTTTGTTAAACTAAATTCCAAGTAAGACATTAAAAATGCTTTTTGCAGTAGTTATTTATACATGCATCTTATTTCTCCTATTAAGCCATAAATTCCTTGAGGGAAGAAACTAAACTCTCTCACAACTTTGTATCCTTCAAAATACCTAACCCAGTGTCTGGAACACAGAGATACTCCAATAGATTTGTGATCTTACTGTCTAGGAGTCAGGAGATCTGGGTTTACTTCCTGGCTCTGTCCATAACTAACTATAGTATGTAATTTCATCTACAAAATGAGGCACGATCTAGATTATCATTAAGATCTCTTCTAGTAATCTGAGTCTATTATTTATACAGGAGTGGGGAATCTGCAGCCTAGAGGCCACAAGTGGACTTCTAGGTCCTTAGGTGTGGCCTTTTGACAGAGTACAAGTTTTACAGAACAAGTCCTTTTATTAAAGGGATTTGTTCTGTGAAAGTTTGGATTTTGTCAAGGAGCACCAATTCAGGACCTAGAGGGCCACATGTGGCCTTGAGGCCACAGGCTCCCCTTCCTCAAGGACTATATAATCAGTCATACCAACTTCAAAGATGAGAGTGGCAAAGAAATATAAGGGGAAAATAAGTCAATATAAAAAATTTTAAATTAAAAAAAATTGTTTAAAAAAAATATAAGAGTGTGAACATCCGTTCTTCAGAAGTCTCACTACAAAATTGAAAAGATGTAAGGAAAAACCTTATAACTAGAGCTATTCAAAAATGGAATAGGTTGCCTCAGAAGATTCCCTCTTACTTATTAAATGACCACTTGGAAGATACATTATGGAGAACATTCTTGTTCAGGTGCTAGTTGAACAAGATAGCCCCTAATGTGCCCTCTAACTTCATGATTCTGAGTTTCCTGGTCTCACAGAATTTCTAAGACAGGCAAAAAGCAGTATCTTGAATAAACAGCTGTTGCTTTTGATTTGAGATTTCTGGTAGAAACTAAGTAATGAATAAAGTACAAGATAGATAATTTATAAGGATCACTGGATTTGGTTCTGGAAGGGACTTTTTACAGATCACCTAAGCTAATTTCCTTATTTTACAGATAAGGAACACTAATGCCCAGGGAGGTTAAATGACTTCCCTAAAGTTATAAATATCTTGAGGAACAGCCAAAATTTGAACTTAGGCCCTTGGATTCCAAATCAAGTGCTTTTGACACTAAATTTCTCACTATTCCGTACATCCTCTTTAGAACTAGAAGGTACTTCTCACTTAGTCCAACATTCTTATTTTACAGATGAAGAAACTGAGACCTAGAAGTCAACTGACCTGCCCAGTCACTCAGCTAGTAAATGTCTAAAGCAAGATACAAACCCAAGTCTTCCTGATTCCAAGTCCAGCAGTCTATCCACTACACCACTCTATGTAACACAAAGGAATCAAACCTAAGAACTAGTGTTAGCAAATGAGTGCATCAAAATCCAAAGTCAGGAAAGACAGAAACTGTTCATTTGCACTTTCCTGAAACCAAGTACAGTGTTTGCCTTGAGGTCTCTTCCTTGCTTGATTTCTTAGATATGGTGGGAAGAATGACACACCTGGAGTAAAAGGAAACCTTTGATAATTATCAGTTATGTAGCAATGGGCATCTCCCCTAACCTCTCTGAGCCTGAGTTTCCTCATTTGCAAAATGGAACTAATAATGCCTACAGTGCCTAACAGGACTGTTGAAAAAGTCGAACAAAAAAAAAGTATGCAAAGCACTTTTCTATACTACTCCAACTATAAAGTACTATATAAATATCAGCTGTTGGTGTGCTTATTATTGTTGTATGGAACTGTCCACTATAGAAAAAGGTGTTTTAGCCAAAGCACTGTTACTAGGCACATGGAAATATCTTAGCTATACAAAGCAATCCTGGTAATGGTACTCCCTGAAATGGACTGTACATGTACATGTAATACAAAAGAAAATAAACAGCTATATGCTTTTACATGGTTTAAAGACAAAGAAGGACCTAGATAGCTTTGAGGTCTCTTCCAGCTCTATTACTTAGTAAATTCAAATACATTATGCTGAAGGAATTCTATTTATTACCTACTTAATCATTAAGCTGCATATAAAAATAAGGATACTGGACTAGGTGAGAAGTGCCTCCAGTCTACACTATAAGTCATTTAGAAATAACTAAAAGTCAATAAACTACCAAGCAAGGATTTTTACTAAGTTAGTCAATTTCAAATGATAATACTATGTACTTTCATTCCAGAGACATCATTTTAATTTCAATGAGTTTAGAAGAGCTACCTTTTATTTACTTCTAAACCAATGGAATTTAAGAGGGAAAATTAACGGACAGAAGATCTAGTTTCTTAATCTACACCTGCCATTAGCCAAGTATATGACCTTGGTCAAGACATTTCACCTCACTGGAACTGAGTTTCCACATCTGTAAAATGACGGGGTTGGGCTAAAGAGTTCTTAAGTTCAAAGAAGTTCTATGGCTTTCATTCAGGCTTTTGAAACTTTGAAGATGGTTAATCTCCCTAAACCAATGGTAATAAAATTTACCACTATTACATCGAACTAAAAAAATAACAACAATAATAATAATGATAATAAATGACACTAGTTTCTGTACATGTGCTGACCTCTAGGTCTACAAAACACTCTGTATAGTTAAAAAATTAAGGTCTTAAGTCTAGATGGTCTCTATCATTCCTTCTAGCTCTCAAATTCTATGCATCTGTATGTAACACTATTGGACCACTAATCAGTAGGATACACGCTAAAAATGAGTTGTTCTACCAGTAGTGATGAGATAGTTAGTAATACGAAGCCTTGCAATCAAGGGCACTATTTTAAGGACACCAGGCCAAGGACAGTGCAGATAGAGCAGGGATACAGCAGTACTTCTGAGAAAGTTCTTAACTATTCAGAGTTGACTAGCTCAACAGGATCAGATTTTGGTCTCATTAGCATCTAATTCTAATCAAATAAAAACCTGAAATCCATGATTAATAAAAACAAACTTATTTCCAAAAGAAAAAAAAGTGTAATTTAATCTCTTTTTAACACATGGTTAGAAAGGAAGCATGAGTTCATAAATAGAGGGTTTGACCTTAGGATAAGGAAAATCTGGGTTCATGTCCTACCAAGACACATACTAGCAGGTAGGTGAAAAAGTGGGTGGAGTATTGGACTCGGAGTGGGAAGACAGAAGGTGGAATCCAATTTGGATCCAACAATCAGACACTTACAGATTCTAAGTGATACTGGCAAATTATTTAATATGTCAGCCTCAGTTGTTATGAGCATCAAATGAAATTACACTTGCAAAGCACTTTGCAAATGTTAAAGCGCCATATAAATGCTATTATTGTTAATGTTACTGTTGTTATTGTTATTATTTTTAATTATATGATCATGGCCAAGTCACTTAACCTGTCCCAGGCAACCTTCTAAGATTATGAGTTACAAGTACAGGAAATTTCTACATTGACTAAATCACCAGTCGGCATCAAAAAACTTCTGATTTAACCATGTGACACCTGTAATTTGTTAAATTACTTTATTATGCAAAAACAAAAGCTTTTTTGACAAAAGCTAAGGGACCACAGATTCTGAAAATGAAAATACTCCAAGCTAAAAAGTACACTACCAAAATGGAGGTGAAGAAAAAAAGAAAACTAACAATGAAATGAATATTGGTTAGTTAGAACACTGGAATTAAATACCTGATCCTAAAACTAAATCTGGCATTAATTTGTGGCATGATGCTAGGAAAGTGAAGTCACAACTACATTGTTCCCCAATGTATCTATATATAAATAGGAGAAAACATAGTTACATAATTTGAACTATCACATTTGAATGAGAAACAATTTATAACTAATTACCAAGCAACCATTACTATTTCTAAGGCAGGAAACTTCCCAAAGATTTATCAAGGATTTTCTAAATTCATCATAAGGCACCTTGATAGGAGTAAGGCCCTTAAAAGTCATCTAATCCAATCTAATCCAATCCCTTCAGATAGACAGGATACATAAATTGATCTATGTAATCAATGTATATATGTGTGTGTATGTATACATAATGCACATGCACACACATAATATCCCTGAAAGGTGGTCATCTAGCCTCTGCATAAATTCAACCAGAGATAGGCAGAGCCCACAAATCATACACTGCCATTTCTCAACATTTCTACTTACTGGAGGAGTCTTTATATATTGAACTGCAATCTGTCTCCTGGTAATATGCAGTCTTAGTTCTTTCCCCAGAAGCTACAGAGTAAGTCTAATGATTCCTCCTTTAGATAACACCTTTCAAATATTTGAAAGGAGCCATTGACTACTGTGTCTTGCACAGTATACCTATTCCACTGACCCATCACTCTATTTCTTAGCCAGTACCAAGTAGTTTTGATGATTGCTGCTTAATAATACAATTTAAGTTCTGTAACAGCTAGGCCACTTTCTCCCATATTTCTTTTCATTAGTTGCCTTGATATTCTGGATCTTTTGTTATTCCAAATGAATCTTGTTATTATTTTTTTCTAGCTCTATAAAATAATTTTTGGTAGTTTGGTATAACACTGAATAAGTAAATTCATTTAGGTAGAAATGTCATTTTTATTGTATTAACAAATATTTCAAATATTTGAAAAGAGCCATCATGCTCCTTTCCTCACCTTGCTTTAGGAGAATAGGATCTTCAAAGCTAGAAGGGCCCTTAGGAACCATTTAGTCTCTTGTCCTAGGTAAACATTGGTTAATCAACTGTTCACTTCATATAACACAGTATTTCAGGCTCCTTACCATTTCTGGACCCTTCCAGTTTACCATTTGCCTTTAAATGTAGGTTCAGAACTGAATACAGTATTTCAGAAGCTGTCTGATCAGTATAGAGAATGTACTTAACAATGGAGCTCTGGCTGCAAAAAAGAAAAAACTCTGGACTATAACTCTTCTCCAGAGTTACTAATGATCTCTTAAATATCAAAGTTAGTAGCCTTTTTTCAGTCCTCATCCTTCTTGACCTCTCTGCAGCCTTGGACATTGTCAATCAGCCTCTTCTGCCTGATAATCTCTAGGTTTCCATGACATTGTTTTCTCTCCTGTATCTCATCCTACTTCTCTGACTGCTCCTTCTCAGTCTCCTTTGCTAGATCTCCATTCATGTCAAGCCCTCTTACAGTGGATGGTCCCCCAAGGCTCTGAGTCCTGGGGCTACTTCTCTTTTCTTCCTATCCTGTCTCACTTGGTGATCTCATCAGCTCCCATAGGTTCAGCTATCATCTCTATGCTGATGATTCCCAGATCTACTCATACAACCCTAGTCTCTCTCCTGAGCTCCAGTTTCATACTACCTTTTTGAAACCCGGATATCACATCTGCATCTCAAATTCAATATATCCAAAACAAAACTCATTTTCTTTCCCCCAAATCCTTCCCCTCTTCCCAACTTTCCTACTGCTTACTATAGAGGGCACAACCATCCTCCTAGTCACACCCAGGCATATGGTCAGCACCCATGACAACCTCAATGTCATCCTCAGCAACTCACTCACACATCCCACATAGCCAATCTGCTATCAATCTTGTCATTTCTTCACTCACAACATCTACTGCATGCATTCCCTTCTCTCCACTCAGACAGCCATAACCTTAGCTCAGATCTCATCACTTCTAACCTGGACTATGGTTGGTCTCCCTGCCTTAAGTCTCTCCCCACTCCAATCTAATCCATCTTCCACTCATCTTCCTAAAGTGCAGATCTGGCCATGTCACACCTTCCCCTTGCTCAATAAACTCCACTGGTTACCTATTACATCCAGGATCAAATATAAAATCCTCTGCTTGGCATTTAAGGCCAATCACAACCTGACCCCTTCCTACCTTTCCAGTCTTCATAGACTTTACTGCCCTTCATTCACTCTATAATCCAGCTACACTGGCCTCCCTGCTGTTCCTCACACACAACACTCCCATCTCTCCACTCTGTGCCTTTTCACTGGTTGTCCCCCATGCCTGGAATGCTCCCCTCCCCATTTCCATCCCCTCAACTTCATGGGCTTCTCCAAGACTCAGCTCAAATCCCACTTGTTTCAGGTCTTTCTGGGTCTTTACACACATCCACACATCCCCATTTTCTTCACTTCGAGGTTACCTTTCATCTACTCTATATAATCTTGTATGTACATAGTTATTCACATGTTGTCTGTCTCATTTCATTGTTAGCTTTTTGAGAACAGACACAAAGGTTTTGCCTTTCTTTGTATCCCCAGACCCTAACAAAGTACCTAGGACACCATGCACCTTAATAAATGCTTGTTGACTGAGTACCTTGTAGTCAGATGACCTAGGTTCCAGTCCCCAGACAGCCCTGTGACCTTAGAGAAGTCATAATTTCTCCAGGCCTTATTTTCACATTTGTAAAATGTGAATAATGATATCTGTGCTACATATGTCAGACAACTGTTATGAAGACCAAACGAGTTCATAGGATCGTATTTTCAGGGCTGGACGTGACCCTAGAGGTAATCTAATCCAAGCCTCCTTTTTACAGATGAGAAAACTGAATCCAGAGGGGTGAAATGCCCAAGACCACATCAAGAATAACAGAGCTAGAATTTGAATTTAAGTCCTCTGACTCCTGGTCCAGTGTGCTTTCCACTGCACTATGTTAATACTGGTAATGAATTCTATAAAACACAATGCACATAATTCTTCCACTCAAGTGCTATTCTTATACCTTGTAGAATAGGGGTAACCCTAAGTTTTTAAAAGGCTATGGAACAGGCCACAAGACATGAGAGGTATAACACAGAAAGCTGAAAAACTTTCCAATATAATGAAGTCTTGAGGGCAGAGACTTCCCTTTTCGTATTGGTATCCCCTAGAATCTAGTACAGTGACTTGCACAAAGTAGATACTTAATGTTTGTTGACGGGTATGAGTATGGGATCAGTGATAATGTCTGTCCTCTGATGACTAGTCAAAGTTTTAATATTCGACAGAAGGCTTACTACTAATTAATAAATTTTCTTTTGAAGTCAAGCTATAGTCAATCTAATAAGAATAGAGGAGTGGATATCTGCACTGGGATAAGGGTGTAAAGCCACACTAATGAAAAGAGACAATCACAAGACTTAATTCAGGCTCTCATCACTCCTAGCCTCAACTATTATAATAGCTTATTGCAAGTACTTAATTGCTCTCCCTGCCTCAAGACTTTCCAATCCATACTCATCACTTCTGTTAAAGTGATATTCCTTAAGTGCAGGTCTAACTTTGTCACTCATTGAACTCCAATCGTTCCCAATGCCTCTAGGATCAAATATAAATTTCTCTACTCAGATTTTAAACCCTTCATAACTTGTTCACAATCTACCTCTCCAACCTTATTTATTACACATCACCTCACTTTCCACACTCTATGGTCCAGACAAATCAGACTTCTCGCTGCTACTCAAAAAAGACATTCCATCTCTACCTCTGTCTAGTCATGGATGTTCCCCAGTCCTGGAATGCATTCCTTCAACTCCCACAGGTGAGCCCCTAGTCTGCTTTGAAACTCAAGGGCCAAGTTCCACACGAAACCTTTGCAGATCCCTTTCCAGCCCTCCTCTACCCCAAAATTATATTGCATATACTCACTTATGTACTGCCCCCTCCCCTTTGAAATGCAAGCTCCTAGATGCCAGGACAGGTTTGTGAAGTCAGAACCGAAAGCACCATACTTGGCATACAGCAAGATTGTAATAAATGTTTGCTTACGGCACTAAGTAATCATTAAGGAAGTTCAAAATTTCACAAACCTCACCCCCAGACAAGATGGGCACAGGACTTGAGCGTCGGAGGACCTGGGTTCAAATGTTACCTCTGCCACTTACTACTACCCTCGTGACCCTGAGCAAGGCACTCAATCCCTCTGGATTTCACTGTTCTCATCTGAATAATCAAGGGGTCGGACTCGAAGGTCCCCTTCCAGCTCTCCCTCGCCCAGGCAGGGTCCCTTCATTAAAAAAGAGCTTGGAGCAGTACCCAGCTACGACCTCCTCTGGCCCCGAGGAGCCCGCCGGTCCTCCTTTACGGCCAAGGGCAGACGCCTTTCTGCCAGCAATGCAAACACCAATGACAGTGCTAGCTCCCACGCGTGCATCCCCGAGCGCAGAAGACCGGGAGGAGTCACATGGGAAACACCAGCGGCCTCCTCTCCCGAGCTCGAGGCTCCGTGAACAAGGGGGGGGGGAAGGGAAAGAGGGCGGCGCGAGCCTCCGGGGAAGGGGGACAGGGGGCGGCGCAAACGCTCGGCGCCCGCTAGCCCCGGCGCGCGCCCGCCCGCTAGCCCCGGGCCAGCAGCGCCGCTCCTCGCCCCGCCCCAAGCGCGGCCGCGGCTCCAGGCGGTCGCGGGACGCCAGACGTTCCTTTCTCCGCCTCCCTCCCCGGTCACCATCACGGCCCCCCCTCACCCCCCCAGCCTCCCATCCCCCTCCCTCCGTATCTCCTCGCTACAGGCTTCCTCCCCCTCCAACCTCTGCTTTAATGAACCCTTGGAGGGGCAGCTGCGAGTCCTGCGCCGCGGAGGTGGGGACGGCCGGAGCTGGTGCTGTTCCCGCCGCGGCTGCCCAGGACACTCTTCCGGGGGCTGGGGGGAGGGGAGTGTAGCAAAGGCTAGGGGGCGTCTGAGGCCGTGAAGGGGGGGGATCAAGATGGCGTAACCTCTGCTCTTGTGGTGGGGGGAGGAGGTGCGCGGTTGAGACTGTGCGTGGGAGGAGGCAGAAGCAGGAGGTAATGACTGAGGACTCCCCCACGCCACAGACCTACAAAGCACTGAGGGGCGGACGCATGCGCCTTCTGCCAACGGGCGTTCGCTGCTGTCTGTCGAGCTACTTCCGCCACGCTCCGACGAGGCGGGGGAGGGTTGGAACCCGCCGCCTGCGGCCATGACCGCAGTGCTCGCCAGCTCAGGCTCTGCGGCAGCGGGTTGGTGGTTAAATTCCCAGGAAGGTAGCTGGAGGAGTGGAGAGGATGGAGGTGTTTGGGAACTGGCCTCTAAGGAAGGGTCGTGAGTTTTCTAGGAACTAGGTTAGGAAGTAAAGGGGTTGATTTTGATTCTTATGAATCAAATCAATAAGCATTTATTAAACGCCTACTGTTTACTGGGCTCTGTGGTGAGCGCCAAAGGGCGGGATGCGGGCTTCAGCTGGATCCAGGATGGACTCAGGGACCTGGGACCCCAGGGGGTAGATTGAGGCCGGGAGTCCAGGGAAGTCAAAACGTGGTGTAGTGACTGGAAATCAGGAGTACCTGGGTTCAGTTCCTGACTCAGACAGTTGTGACCCTGGTAGAGTCATCTTCTCTAAGCCTAAGTTTCCTCTGTAAAAATGAAGGATGTCTTATAACGTTAAATCCATGGTCCTGTTCTACAGAGGATTATTTACCCAACTGCCAGAGCCTTGAGCTAAAATGGGGAAATATAAGTGGGTGTGGGATAGTAGGAGGGGGAAGGTAATTTCTGACACCTGAACCCAATGCCACACACAACGCCCTCTACACAGTTTTTGGCTACTACACCATTCCCTTCAATATTCTCCTAAACGTTTTTCCCCAAATTTTCTTTTACATGATTAATAGCTACCATAAATAGTACTGCCTTTGGGAGCCTGGTTCTATATGAAGTTTTGCTGGATATTCTCTCCCCATGTGTGCTTTCCTTAGTTTTGTGCTATTTCTTAGTATGCCTTCAGGTTCAAAATGAAAAATTGGATATACTTGTTTTCTAGATCAATAGTATCAATTACATAACACATAGGTAAATCAGAGATAATCCATTTCCTTACCCTCTTCTAAGTTGTTTAGAATACATTAATGTCTTTCTGAAACTGATTAAATTTTTTTTTTCTCCATGCTTCCTCAGGGGAAGGATAATCGTGTTAGTGGCACTCCTGCACATGCAGCCTAAATTTCAACAATGACACACACTCATATTACAATGTTACACAGGTCAAAATGTTGTGACCCTTTTCTTTTTGGCATTACTATTCTGCTGTTGTCTTCTTCCTCTGAATTTGTGTTCCAGATTAATTTTTTTAACAGAAACTTATAGTTGTATGGAGGAAGCCTGGTACAGTAGAAGGAACTTTAGCACTGAAGTTAAAGAAACTAGCTTTAAATCCCTTCATTACTGCCCGTGTGACCTTAGATAAGTCACTAATCTGTCTCAGTTTCCCCTTCTGAAAGTAAGGAGCAGGGTGTAGACTAGAGGGCCTCTGATTTCTCTTCCATTTCCATAATCCTATTGTTTTCTTGTGCAATATCATTCACTTCTTACACATATGGGAGACTTAATTTTTGTATTTTGCTTTTAGTGATTTCACAATACTTCAGTTTATGTCAAATACCAGGATGATCATAAGAATGAGGAATACCTGCCATAATAACAATCTGGAGACTCTATTCAATATAGGTTGTAGAATTTAGAGAAAGGGAACAAAAGGTATTACCCTGTATGTGAAGTTGAAGCAACCAACTGAAATCAAGATGGACTAAAAGAAGTCATCTTAAGCCAAAACATTTTAATGAAAATTTCATTAAGTGAGTATTGATAGTGTTTCTTGATTTAAAGATAGACCTGTAGGTCTCAACCCCCAGTCTATAACTAGGGCAAGTTTGACCAAGGGCTTTGTCCCAGTGCCCTGAAATTTAGAGAGGGCTGACAGCAGTTGTACTATTTCAGTGTTAGCAGGAATCACTAGCCAAAATAGAAAGCTATCAGATGACATCTACACATTCAAGTGAGCTCCTTTCCAGTATCACCATCCTTGAGGTGTCCTACTGGATGGGGTACAGGCCCAAGCCAAAACCTTTGTCCCAATTTGGGCCCCATTTGTCTACAGGCCCTAGAAAACCTTTGGACAGTCCTTGAATTCTCTTACTTGATCAAGGAACCCTCTGAAGGTATAATCCTATCAGACTGGCTTTTCCTACACTCAATCTCTCAATTCTCTGTTCCTAGCCCTCCACTGTCTTACCTCCCTATGGCCCCTAGCCACTTCCCACCCTTAATCCTATCTAGGCTCCATTCTCCCTTGGCGAGTGGTCCAGGTCCCTAGCAATCTATTACCTCACAGTCCCCTCAGACTACTTGGCCCCTCCTTATCCCTCCCATAGTCTTTCTGTATATAAAGTCCATCTTTTGTCTCCATTGAGGTGTTCGGATTCCTTAAGAACCTATTTAGTCCAGCTGTCTTGTGTTATAGATAAGCAATTTGAGTCCCACAGAAATGAAGGTAACACAGCCAGTCAATGACTAGAACCTCCTGTTCCAAATCTTTAGGATTTACACACAAATATGAGGAGACATTGGGGCACATCATGAAAAATCATGTAGAATTTAGAGTGTGACAATTAAAAAGGCTTGAGAGACACAGTTTCTGGGTAACTTAATCATTTTATTAATAAGGCAAGTACATTAATAATAAAAGGATGGTCATTTGGCCATCTCTCTTAGACCAAAGATAATCATGGTGGAGGGCTCTAGGCATATATGTTCTTTTGAAAGAGAAGTGTCAATCAAGGCTGATTGGTTAACACAATGGGAAGTGGGCCATATTAAAATGAGGGGCTGAGAGTGCAGTCTTTCTTGGACCAAGAGACTATCTCTATACACAGACCACCTCTAGTCTTGAGCCATCTATTCAAAGAATGTATGCCCCACCCAAGCCTGAGCAGAACACAATGGCTACTGCCCAGGGTGGGAGTCTTGAACAAGAAAGTCCAATCTCATTATCAGCTATGTCCTTCAAGAGACTAAACTTTTAAAATTAGGACTTTAGAAGAAGGGGAGAACTCTAGATCTCCTCAAGTTATTTGTTATTGATAATCATTTCTCTCAAGAGTCAGAGAAGTTGGGTCCAAATCCTGGCTCTGCTGCTCACTATTGGTGGGACCCTAGGTAAGGCACTTCTTCTCTCTGGGCTTTTAGTTTTTTCATCTGTAAAATAAGGAAGTTGGAATAGATGATCATTGAGGCCTCTTCCAGCTCTAAATCAATGTTCCTATTATCATATATATATAAAAGAAGTTTTTAAAAGTGAGAACTTGGGGAGGAAATCATATATACAGAATAGTGGAAGTTAAAGGCATCACACAGTAAAAGGTGGTATGGGATTTGTGATATTGCGAGAATTCTAGAAGGTCTTGGAATGTTAGTCATTTATGAGCTGTGCTTCTACCTCCTGTAGCCTACTAAAACCATAATTGTCTGGAGTGGGGAGGGGAGAGTAGGTTTTACTTTAGAATAGTCATGATTTGCTTGCAGTTTTACAGGACTGTGGAACTCAGAAGGTCAGAAAAAAAATTTTCCACTAAGTACCATATCATTAACATCAATTATCCTAGAATATAAATGCTACTGGGGTGTCATTTAACTACAACAAAGTAAAACAGTGAGTTCTTCCTGAAGTTAAGGCATTGGTTACTACTGGTCTCAGAAAAAGAAAAGTGATTTCCAGAGCATGTGGGGAATACACAACAGGAGACCAAGTGAATTCATCATACCACAAAAATGTCTCCATCCTGTCGACAAAGTCATTAAAGAAAAATGAAGCATTGTTTCTGAAGACATTTACATTCCTTTGGCAAAATAACTTCAATATAGAAACACTGGTGCAAAGAGAAATTGCATGTATTTCAGTTAAAATGTCTGCTTTTTAAAAAAGTGTCCAGATTATGTAATAAAAGAAGTCCTCCATGCTCCAAAGAAGAGTCGGAGCCACTGCAGAAGCCACAGCTAATAAGATGCCGTCTGCAGTGTGATGGAGTGGTTTTTTCTGCTTCTGCCAACAAGTCAAAGCAGATGCCAATGTAGACAATTCATTTCAGATGACCCGCAAATGATGTTGTCCTACAAATACTTTTACCCTTTGGTGATGTGACTGTCTTGTTTTTTTAGGAAGCCTTTTAGGTGTGTGTGTACATGTGTGTATGCATACATGTCAGATGTGAGTACACACATGTATACATATGCATATTTATACATATGTGTGTATATATATGTGCATGCATGTGTATGCGTATTTGGTTTTTTTGCTATTTTTTTCCTGTGCCACCTTTACTTTCTTCAGTGTTTAAGCAATAACCAAAAAAAAAAAAAAGTTGAATGTGAGAATTAGAGAACTTGGCTGTATCCAATTTATTTTAATTTTCTGGCACTGAGTATCTGAGTCATAGTGAAATGTAGCATTTGCAGTCTATAAGCTAAGACATATCAATTTCAAGTATTAGACTTTATTTTAGATACAGATTTCTTTCACTGAGAAGGATCCTCAGCTTTGCCAATAAAAATGCTATATGACCTTGGGCAAGATACTTAAGCTCTTTTAGGATTCAGCCTACTCATCTATAAAACAGGATTGGGACCTCTTCACATTCTCAAGTTCTTTGATGCTTGAAAGCAAAGAGTACCAAAGAGTAGACCCCTGAAGTTACATACTCACTGTAGTACTACTACCAACAGTGTTAACAAATACCTCCTTACACAGAAACTGTTTCCAATTACAGAACATCCCCCATAAGGCTCTGTTCTACAGACTTGAAGCAGCCCAAACGTAGACCAAAAGCACTGGTAGAATGGCCAAAGGATTTAAAGTCCAAACTGTGTTATGTATGTCAAAACTAGGTCTTTAATTACCTTTTAGGGAAAAAAAAAATTTTACTAAGCAGTCAGAAAGTCAATCTAACTTTCGGAGACTATACAGAGAAAAAAATATTCAGTATATATGAACTGTAGTAGCTTTTGTCTCATAGATACTTCAAAAATGCCCTATACAAAAAAAAATCTTTTTTTCCCTTTTTTTGTTAGTTTATTGTGATTTACCAACAATCATTTCCATAAGCTTTTGAGTTTAAAATTTTTCTCCTCCTCCCTCCCCAAGACAGTGCACAGTCTGATATAGGCTATACATATACATTCCTGTTAAGCATATTCTCACATTAGTGATGTTGTAAGGAAGAATTAGAACCAATGAGAGGAACCACCAGAAACAGGAAACAAAACAAAACAGAAGAAAAAAATAGCAAATAGTATGCTTCAATCTGCATTCAAACTCCATAGTTCTTTCTTTGAATGTAGATAGCATTTTCCATCATAAGACCTTTGGAGATGTCTTAGATCCTTGCATTGCTGAGAAGGGCTAAGTCTATCAACGTTAGTCATCGCATAATGCGACTGTTACTGTGTACAACATTCTTCTGGTTCTGCTCACTTCACTCAGCATCAATCCATGCAAGTCTTTCCAGGTTTTTCTGAAGTCTGCCTGCTCATCATTTCTTATAATACAATAGTATTCCATTACATTTATATACCACAACTTGTTCAGCCATTCCCCAATTGATGACCATTCCCTCAATTTCCAATTCTTTGCCACCACAAAAAAAAGCTGCTATAAATATTTTTGTACATATGGGTCCTTTTCCCATTTGTATGATCTCTTTAGGATACAAAAAATTCTTGAAATGAATTCACTTTACTCTGAAATAAATGCTATATCCACAGTGAAGCAAGAAAATCATCAGGAAACTTTGAATACTAGCTCAAAGGTACCAATAGGAAACAACAAGCAAGTTATTTATCTTGAAATAGTACTGTAATTAAAGGAGTAGTAAATCTGGAGTCAGAGGACTGTTTTAGAATCCCAGCTCTCTGGCTTATTTAAGAGAGCTTACTGTGTAACACTGTACAATTCATTTAGCATTTTAGAGCCTCAGTTTCTCTATCTGTAAAATAAAGGAATTTGAATGAATTATCTTATATGGCCTCTGTTAGCTCAAAACATAATGTTCCTATGATATTTGTGTTTACCAACTATTCCCTGGAAATCATCTGAATTAAAAGCATACTGTTTTCTTATAGTCCCATTGTTTAAATGGGTAAGTACAGTGGTAGAACATAGAATCATAAGCTCATTTGCTCTTATCGTAAATGTAGATTAAATGGAAACCAAAGAATAATACAAAAAGAACATATGCAAGCCAAAAAAGAATATTAACTGAAATGCCATGGTAAAGAGTAATACGATGTGTCAGAAAAAGAGTAGTAGCCTAATACCTTGACTGGCAATGGATAAAAGCCTTTCTATTTCATTTAAACAAAAATTCCAACCTCGCAGCAATAACCTCACCATCCTCAATATAATTAAAAGAATTTATTGCATGCCTAATTGTACAAGACTTTATAAAGCAAATTAAACAAACATGGCCCTTGCCCTCTAGGAAGTTGAAATTTAAAAGCCTTTCTATATATGTAGATATATTGGTCTAGTAGGACCATAAGATTTGGTCTAATTTGCTACAGCTAGGACCAACTCAGAAGAATCACTTGTGGTACTCAAGAAACATTAAAGTGGAGATTGGCAACTTCTCAGAGGAGGTATGCCAATTTATTCATTTCTCTTTAAAAAAAAGGAACCAAGAAGTATTTAATTGTATATACCATATTTAAAAAGCCTATTCCAAATGCAACCAAATCTAGGAAGGGGATGTCAAATATGGGATATCAGTTAAGGATTTTCTGCTAACATTTTAGGTATCATTTAACACTTTCACCAGAATTAATTTAACAATTGTTAAGAATAAGGCAAAGAAAGACAGTTGGAGTTAGTAGGTAAAGTATTAGACCTATGGTCAGAGAGACCTGGTTTCAGTCATTAGCTGTTTTTGTGACCAAGGACAAGTTATTTACCTTCAGGTAATTCTCTAAAACTGTAATGTACACACACACACATACACACATATTACATATGTGTGTATACACATATATATATGTATAAACTGTAGGATATATATGTGTGTGTATATATATGTATACACACACACACACACAAAATATCAGGGAAGGAGGCCCAACCCTGATATCAGTTAATGTCACAGAAGGCCCAAAATATTACCACAAGATAGTCAGGAGATATTAAATTGACTACAGAGATATCTTTCTCATCTAGTCATAAAAGTCTCAAGTCTATGAGTTAGGAATGTATCTCTAATTGAGGGGAGAAGGAATGTGCTGGAGAAAGCTAATTAGCCAAACCTTAGGAGCTTTAAATAGCTAAGCCCATCAAATCTTGGTAGTCAAGGCTCAGAGCACTTGTGGAGTGAGATCCCTGAACTGTGGGAAGAGACACTTTCTCCCTGTGACCATCAGCCATTTCACTTTGGAGAGGAGCTGATAGACCAGTAGGAGACATTCACTCCAGACATATAAGAGGTATAGAGAGGCAGTTGCCTGGGGGAGGAAACAACTTTGAGAAGTGCGAGTCAGGCTGTGGAAAGGAATTTAGCATAAGGGGTCTGTAAAGAAAGTAAAAAGGATAGTAAGGGAATTAAGAGACTAAAAAGGATAGGCAGTGGATAGAAGTGGAAAGGATAGGTAGAAACTGTAGAAACGAGAAATTAACTAGCCTGCTGTGCAATAATGAAGGACTTTAAAGCAGATGACAAAGAGCTATGTCCTTTTATACATTAATTTAATCTCGGTCCCCCAATGTCATGTAACATTAATTTAATGAAATATTGCTGTGCTTCTTGCATATTTGTTTACTTTTAGCCAATCAGGTCAATTGGTTAGTTTGGGTATTAATGAGACCTCAGATAAAATCGCCATATAAACCAGCACAACACAAAAAGAGTTGGAATATTAGTTTGTAATTCCTAAAAACTTTGTTGGTCTCTTAGCCATGTTGGTACATTTTAAACATCTCTCCTACAGGTATCACATGTTTATATTCCATTTTACACATTCATTTATATTTCCATTTAACTTTCATTAAAGTCCTCCCCTTCCCAAAAACTAGCAAAGGACAAATTTTGCCAGTCCCAGCAAACTGGAAAGGCTTTGGGTTCATGCTTAGCAATGGATTCCACATATATTGCCTAAGGACCCACCTAGCTAAATTTAGAGAGGTTTATCACCAGAAGGTTGGACACCAAATTACATATTGGAAGCCAGTGATTTGGCCACAACAAATCATGAAGTACATCTACTGATGCACAAAGAGATTATGATCTAAATCAGTAGAGGGAATACCCCCACCAATGAAACCATTAACATTTTGAAGAATCGAAGAACTTCCCATTTTAAAAAGTGAATCTTTTGAAAATGAATGAATTGACAGGTACTTAGCCAATACACACTCTAGTAAAAAATTAATAAAGCTTTTAATATTGAAAACAAATGCAATTAATGATAGTTCAACAGAAAACTCAATTTTTCATTCCTCAAATGAGGATACCACCACTCTAAATATATTTGTGGTCTTGCCCTCAGAACCCACAAGCAGACTATATGACCTTGAGTTTCACTTAACCTCTCTAGGCCCCAGTTCCTTCTTCTAAAAAAGAAGGGTTAGAATAGAGGATCCCTTAGGACTTGCTTTTTTTGGAGATATAACATTGTATGATTATGCAAAATATGTTTTATTACTGTTGTGAGGTAGTATACAGGGTTCTCTGAGCTGGCTTACCCCAACCTGTCCTCACACTGACAGGTCTGGGGTTCCCAAAAAAGGAGAACTACCACAAAACTACAGCTCATACATACTCTCAGAGTCCTAAGGGCAAGTCTTCTGGGGGAGGGGACATGCCCCTACTTGTTGCTCTCCTGAGTCCACACTGGTATAACTCTCATGTACATAAAATCAGTCATAATGATAAAACCCACGAATTCTTAAACATAAAATGTTTACTTAATAAGGCAAATGTATAAATAATCATATAATATCATAATTACTATATGGTAAATGCAATAATAATCTATGTATAGCCCACATATAAACCTAGGTCATATTCTCCCACCAAGGCATTAAATATCGGTGGGGAAGAGAGGGCAGGGAAATTCAAGAGTGAGGGCAATCCTTGTGTTGGGTCAACTCATAACTAAACCACAGGCCTTGATCCCTTCAGAAACAATCTTCATCACATGAAGGCACTTTTCTGACTACTGTTCCCCTTCCAATCTTTACTATTCTCCTGCTGAGTAAATCCATTCCTCTTTTCAAACTGATGAAGTAATGACAAGTTTTCAGAAATTAATAATCACTCATAAAAGGGCACTGAGGAATTGTTACACTATGGTAATGATAAGCAGTTTCCTTAAGCCAAAGAAGTACAAAACTACTCAAGTTGGCTCTCTAGGTAATGAAGACAAGCCCAGCCAGCATTGCAGAATCAGATTTCAATATTTAATTACAACAAAACAAAATTCAAATCAAATTTCTCAGGTTGACTCTCTGGGCAAAGCGAATAAACCCAGCCAGCTCTTCACTCAATTGGATTCTGTATTATAAATCAGCTATCAGTTTTTCTTACAACAAAGCAGATGCAGAGCTAGGCTTTTCCCTTCTCATTCTCCTTATCCAGACAGAAATGGCAATAAATCAGCATCTTCCAGCACAGCAAGCGAAGCCTTCCTTTCAGCATATGCTCTGATCTTCTTAACTCACTCCTTCCAGCTAGTTTGTCCACTTTTTTTCTGCTAGCTCTCTCACCTCAGATTCAACAAGCTGGTTCTTCCATTCTTCTGCTGGCTACTTTAACACTTTTAGTGGCTTAAATCAGAACTTCCTTATGTTTAGCAACTCATCTTTCCCTTGTGATATAAAACTCACAAAATAATAATTTTAAGATTTGCAAAATGCTTTACATCTGTCTCACTTGAACATCACAACAGTACTGAGAAATATTGGTTTTATCTCATTTTACAGTTGAAGAAACTGAAATTGAGAGAAGTTAATGACTTGCCTAGGGTCATATAACTAGTATCTGAGATAGGAAATTGAACTTAGGCCTTCCTTGTCTCAAAAAATTAACCTTTCAGTCAGTTATGAACTATCTCCATTTAATCATCTCATAGTCTTCAACACTTATTTCATTTACAATTTTGTGAGTTTTAATTTTTCAAACTTTAAAAAATAGTTCCATGCAGATGAGCTGAGGTACCACAATGCCCTGTATCACCAAACATTTCTCTTTCATCAAACGGATCCTCTCATTTTTTTATCCAGTCCTCTTAAGTATCTTCTCACAACTTATTGGAAAACTGTTTCTTCACACTTGGGTTTTATGATTCGTTTTATAAACACATCTTTTTTTTTCTCCTTTTCACAACAAAGCTATTTAGATATGAAAAGGGCAGTATATTATGTTTTACAAATTTGTTTAATTATTTTTTCCCTAAAAGTTTAACTGCCCCTTTCAAAAGTCAAATTTCTCACATATAAAAAGAGCATTGTTTTATGGTTGAAAGTTAAAGGTCTTTGGTACATGAGCTAAGGTCATTCACATATGTAAGTTTTCTTATATTAATGCTTGCTATGGATAGTAAGATGAAAATAGGAAATCTAAAAAAAAAAAAAAGAATAAAGCAAAAGGCCTTATAACCAAAAACCAAAAATCCACAAATAAAGTTTGAATACTAAATTTTAAGAAGAAAATTTAACATTTTACAGTATGCTGTATCAAATATTCTATAACAATATTCTGTATCCTATTTATGATATATAGCTCCTCAGAAGCTATCAAATATCAATATTATTACCTTACTTATTTAAGTCCTCTATAAATGTCCCTCTTCAATGTCTTTATGTTAATATGGAAGTGACCTTGGATTCTTAAAAAGTATTATCAGCCAAGCACAAGCTCTGACAGAGCTGAAAGATTCTGAATATGGTTGCAGAAATAGCTTGTACTTGCTGTTAAAGTACCAGCCCAGCTAAATACAGAAAGGCTTATCAACAATAAGCTAGGCATAAGGGAATAAATTCTTTTTCTGTGGACAACCCATTAAAACACACACACACACACACACACACACACACACACACACACACACACACTGGCCCCTTGGTTCTATATGACTCCTTTAAATTTTGAAGTGATGGTATCAGAGTGGTAGAAAAGGGGCATGTGAAAAGAATCATAACGTTCAGCCCATCTACAAGCATTGCTGGCTGAGGTGACTTGTGGACTCTTTGATCTGAATTCTTTCACTGCTTAAACTTTAGTTGAAAAGTGTGATTTTTTTAAAAATTGATTTCCCTGTCATTATCAACATATAATACATATAATAACAGAGAAACTGAACCATATCAATATGAACATTTTTTACTATAAAGGAAGTAAAAAAAAGTATGGAAGTTTCAATTAAATGGAAAAATGGCTAACAAATTCTCCTTAGAGGGGAAAATAAAAGGGTTGGTGAAATCATGTTCAAATAAAAAGAAAAATCATTTCGTGAGACACTCTTATCTGTCAGGGCTCATAATAAACGTGGGCAGAAAGACTATCATGAAAATAATTGCAGTTTATGTACCAATAATATTTTTTGGAGATGAAGTAGAGAAATCCTACAAAGAGCTCAATGAGATTCTCCAAACTACCTTACTCCTTGGTGTTTAACTGTAAAGGTGGGGTTTATTAAATGCCTGTTATGTGCCAAGCACTGTGCTAAGTGCTGGGCATACAAAAAGAGGCAAAAGACAGTCCCTGCCTTTGAAGAGCCAACAATCTAATGGGGGAGGCAAAAAGCAAACAAATATGTACAAACAAGCTACATACAGGAGAAAGAGAAAACAAATAGGAGAGGAAAGGCACTAGAATTAAGAGGGGAAAGCTTCCTGTAGAAGATGTGATTTTAGTTGAGACTTAAAGGAAGTCAGGAAAACCAGTAGGTAGAGATGAGAACAGCAAAAAAAAAAAGTAATAATATGTTGGAAAATATGCTTCAGAATTAAGAAACAAAACAAACCAATGGCTTCTGCGTTATTCAGAAACCTTATTCTTATATATCATGTACAGTGACACTATTAATTTGTTATAGCAAAGGTCAAAATAAATATCAATTTAGAAGAAAGGATAAAAAAATGATCTGAAGATTTGGCTTGCAATTACAAGAACTCTATCCTTACCTATTCTAAAAAGCTATCAATTTTCAAAAAGGGAAATTAAAAAAAAAGATATGATTTCCAACCAAAGTTTAAGCAGCGAAAGTAGTTATAGCAAGGAATCCAGAAGTCACTTCAGCCAGCAAATTCTTTATTTCCTTCCCAAGTGGAGAAATATGCCAGCTAAAGGTGTTGTCAATTTAGAAGAGACTTATTTACAAAATCTCACAGAGGACAAGTGGAATCACCTGAAAAAAGGAAAAGCTCATTAAAGGGAACCTGCAAAAAAGTTCAGTAGGAAACTCGATTAACCAGATCATCTCAAGAGCATTTATAAATAAAATTAGAACGTGTATAACAAATAGACAAAGATTGGAACAGATCCATCAGCATTTTATTAACAATTTTATTCTCGATGACAACTAGGTCATTACTTTTAAACTCTAACATGTCAGTTCTCAGTTTGCTATATTAGGAAGTCAAAATAATACCAAAGATGCATATGGGAAGAATAACTGGAATAAACAGAGTAAACACACACACACACAAATCCATCCTGAGGGATATATAGTTTTGAAAGTATTAAGGGAAACAATTCTCAAGATGTTAGAAAGAAAGGAAGGTGCCAGAGGACTGGAGTGGAGGTGGGGATCGGAGATGATCTTGCTGCCTAAAAGATGTGATAGAGAGAATATTAATAAGTATTGGCCAATATATCTACCCTGTCATCTTTATAGAGTAGGTGACATCTCTGTCGAATTTGAATGGTAGCATGGTATATGGGAGAGTGTCAGACTTACAGTCAGGAGAGTCTCAGGTTCAGATTTTACCTCTGACACTTACTAGTGATCATGGGCAAATCACTTAACTTCTCTGCACTTGTCTAATGTATACAAACGGGCATTAGAATGCCTGGAGTACATACTTCTGAGGGCTGTTGTGAATAAATGAAATAACGTATGAAAGCCTTAAAGTAATGTCAGTTATTGTGATGATGATGATGATGGTGATGAAATATATATATTGAGAATATCCCTGATGAAAATATGAGGGGCTTTAACAAATTATTTTCTTTCTTTTTCTTTTTCTTTAATATGAAGCAATTGGGGTTAACTGACTTGCCCAGAGTGTTATGTGTCTGAGACCTAATTTAAACTCAGGTCCTCCTGATTCCAGGGCCGGTGCTCTATCCACTGTGCCACCTAGCTACCCCAACAAGTTATTTTCTACAGGAGACTGTATCTTCATAGTCACAAAAGTAACTGAAAAATATAGTGATTAAAAGATCCCAATAAGTTGACTGTTAGTTGGATTATCAAAAAGCATTTGTCTTGGAAGAGCAAAATGCAGCCTTAGAAAGGCTCTCTTCCAACAAGGTGTCACCAATGCATATTTAAGGTCATGTAAGACTGCAAACATAGTGATAACTTGGTTCAGTGATTTTCTGATTATAAGTATCAAGTGAAGTATATGCACACATGCACACCAAAGGTGTTTGCCATTGTCATAGAGGATATCCGAAGCAGAGTCAAAAATGGAAGAGAGATTGCCTATAGATGTAAGGTCTTCTAAATGTTCCTGTTTGTAGCTGACTTTGTACTGGTTGAATCAAGTCCTAAAACATTACAAAGCCTCCATGGTGAGATACCCCACTGCTTAAGAATAGTTCAGTCCAATAATCTACACAGGAAAAAAATCTTCCCAGGGAACTAGTTCCCTAGACTGGTCCAAAATAAATAAAGAGTATTAGAGATGGAAGGAGGGAATCTATAGACTCCTTGTAACAACAGCCATAGGAATAATAATTGACACTTACAGTGCCTTAAGGTGAACAGAGCATGTTCTATACATTAAAATTCAGTGTGGTATGGTTTTAAATGTGTGAGCTTTAGAGACAGAGGACCCAAGTTTGAATCCTGATTCTGATACTTAATACACGCAGAACATTTCACCTCTGTTAGCATGTTTCCTCATCTGTAATATGAGAGATTCTGAGATCCCTTCTGCCTCTAAATCCAATGATCTCCAAAATTGCTACTGTCCAAACATAATAACAGTTAGGCAGACAATCCATAGTGGTTTTCCATCAATAAATATATCAGACAGATGTCAGAAATGAACAATGAACTGGGCCTAGAAATGACTAGGAAGATGATTGCAAGAGCTTGTGCAGTGACTTCAGTGATGCTAAGATACTCCCTAAAAGAAAAATCCACCTTTTTAATACCAGCATTCTTCCCATAATGCTATGAATTATAGAATATAAATTATCTCCTAGGAATCAAATTAAGAGGTGAACCAAAGGGTACAGTGTGCTATAGATGTAACTAGGTGCCATGTAGCCAATAATGACTTGTGTACAAGAAGAGGCATACCATATGTCATCTAGGAGATGGAGAGACTGCTCATGTTAGAGGAAGAAAAACAAATGGACAGCCCAAGTACTACACTGGAACCCACAAAATTTTGAAAGATGTAAAGGAAAACCTGCAGCACATTGGGTAGAAGATTTATGGGAGTGACAAATATGAGTTACATAGAATGAAAAGTTATGATTGGTTTGTGATTTGAACCATTGGAAGAAGTACCCATAGTGATGAGATTTGGATTCTTTGATGTATATTTAAAGTATGTAATATGTAAGGAAGTAGATTTAGGTACTCAAGATCAGGGCAAAAGATTTAGTCCCCATTTGATTTATTTGCTAAAGAATTGCACAGAATTATTTTCCTTTCTTTAGGTTTGTACAGAAATCACTTTAAATAAAAATATCACTGAGTATAAGAATTACAAATAGATTATCAATACTTTTGTACTAATATGATGATAGTCTCTTTTTAAAGGTTTAGTTTTGCAATTTCAGCACTGTGTGAGGCTGTTTATTTTCTTCCTTCTTAAGCATTTTTCCAACAATTAGAGTATACTGCCACCAGGTGAGCAGTGGTGACTTTATTATATGGCCTTAGGTTTGATTTGCCAGGATGCAGTCATTGATGTGGTTAACTGAAAGAAAAATGTTAGCATGCTCCTTTAGATAATTGTCCTTTTATAAACTTTTGAACATCTAACTTTTTGCTAAAGCAACTAACCATTTACAACATTCAAGCATACTGTATTAAAATATTATACATAAAAAGAAAGATTTTAAAGAAATGAATACCTAACCTCTGTTTTGACACCTTTCTAACTAATCTTTAATTTTTCAGTAACTAATTAATCTTTTGTCCTCAGACTCAAGTCAAGCATTTCTTTACAACTTACACTGATATCTTTTTTTTGAGTCAGGGACCTCCCTGGAGAGGTACCTCCAGGGGACTTCAGGCCATTTTTGTATGAAAAATACCCCCAACAGATTTTCCTCAACTTTCCTGGTAACTTCAGAGTCAAGCTCAGGATTTTTGTCAACCTAACTAAAAGTATACTATTTCTCTGATAAGTGGGTTCTAAATTCCCTGTAAATAACAGGCACTTAATAGATGTTTATTGAATTGTATTTATGTTTGATTAAATTGACAGCTTTATTTAATTTTCCTATTTTGTTTATCAACTAGAAAGATATTCCATTTCTTCTGCTCCTCCTGCTCTTTTCTCCACACAGTAGAATACTGAGGATTTGCCCTTTTAACCTGCCCATTCTATAAACTCCCCTGGTTTTTTCAAGGGGAGACATTTCTCAATGTCTTATCATCCATCCTATCATCTGCTCCCACAACCTTGGACCCTTCTTTCATTTTTTCCTCTCCCTTCCTATATCCTCCACTTCAATGAAACCAGTTGCCAAGCACAACATATTGCAAATCCTTTTCCTTATTTCAATTCATAGGACCACTATGCTAGTTTAGGTCCTCATCACCTCTTGCCTAGACTATTGCAAAGGCCTCCTAATTGATCTCTCTACTATCCATCCTCCACACAAATATCAAATTAATATTCCTAACACATCTGGCCATGTCATTCCCCTGAACCAGAGGCCCAGGAAAACTAAATGACT
Source organism: Phascolarctos cinereus (assembly GCF_003287225.1). Lineage (NCBI taxonomy): Eukaryota > Metazoa > Chordata > Mammalia > Diprotodontia > Phascolarctidae > Phascolarctos > Phascolarctos cinereus. The sequence continues at coordinate 227,026,108 of NW_027555958.1, read as the reverse complement.
GCCTAGGGTCACCATAGTTATAAAACAGTTCCTGACCTTGAAGAGTTTAGAATCTAATTAAGGAGACAGGAAATACACTGCAAATATTAAAAGATGCTTAAAGAATACCATCAGATTGGCTAAAATGAGAGAAAAGGAAAATGAAAAATATTAGAGGGGATGTAGAAAAATTGGAACACTAATGTACTGTTGGTGGAGTTGTGAACTGATCCAGCCATTCTAGAGAGCAATTTGGAATCATGCCCAAAGCATTATAAAACTGCATACTCTTTGACCCAGCAGAACCACTACTAGGTCTGTATCCCACAGAGATTAAATAAAAAGGAAAAGCACCTATATGCACAAGAAAATTTACAGCAGCTCTTTTTGTGGTGGCAAAGAATTAGAAACTGAGGGGATACCCATCAATTGGGGAATGGCTAAACAAGTTGTCTTATAAGATTATAATGGAATACTATTGTGCTATAAGAAATGATAAGCAAGATGGTTTAAGAAAAACCTAGGAAGACATATATGAACTGATGCAAAGTGAAGTGAGCAGAACCAGGAGAACATTGTACACTATAATAACAATATTGTACCATGATCAACTATGAATGACTTAGCTATTCTCAGCAATACAATGATCTAAGACAATTCCTAAGGATTTATGATGAAAAATGCTATCCACTTCCAGAGAAAGAATTGATGGAGTCTGAATGCAGATCAAAACATACTTTTTAAGCTTTCTTTATTTTTCTTGTATTTTTTTGGTCTATGTTTTCTTTTGCAACATGGCTAATGTGGAAATATGTTTTAATGACTTCTTATGTATAATCTATGTCAAATTGCTTTCTTTTCAAGGAGAGGGGAGAGGAAGGAGGGAAGGAAAAAATTTGGAACTCAAATTTTAAAAAACAAATGTTAAAAATGTTTTACATGTAATTAAGAAAAAAAATAAAATACAATAAGACTTTTAAAAAGATGTAAGCCATGGTTAGGAAGTTCCAACTTATAAATGAGTTGTATTCCAAAAATTCATTTGTAAGTCGGTTGTTTGGAACTTTGAACACAGTTTCTCATAGAAACACCATTATACATGGTGGTTAGAGTGCTAGGCTAGCCCACAAAAGCCTATTTAATCTGTAATGTAGATGAAATAAAGTACTAATAGGAACATATAGTCTAACCACCATGTATAACAATGTCTTCATGGAAAAAAAAATGAATTCAAAGTTCCAACTTGGGAAGCCAGGAACATATCTCAGTACCACTATTGCCCTCCCCCACCCTCTATTCCCTCAATCCTGGCAGCAGACACAGGAATTCCTCCTTCCTCTAATTCCTTCCCTTCTCCCAGCCATTAGTAGGGAGGATTTCTCTCCCTCTTCCGGGCAGCTGGAGGTAGCTTTATTGGCTTGGGGCAGGTATTCTGATAGATTAGGAGCTGAGTGAGGATTGAGGACAGGGTCTCCAATGAGGCCCTAATAATAATAAAAATGATGATGATGATAATAATAGTTCATATTCGTATGGTATTTTTAGATTTTCAAGTTTAAATATATATATCATTCATGTATACATATGCATGTCTGTGTGTATGTATATACATACATACATTATATATATATATACATATATATATATATATATGTATATATATACACACACACATACATATTCTTATTTTATCCTCACAACCAGATGCTAAGGATACCTTTCTGGACCAGTGTCTGGGAAAAGAGAGGCAATAAAAAATTTGAAAAAAAGGAGACAAGAGTCTTTGATTTGGTGAAGTAGGGACTGGGAAGCCACATGAAGAGTAGCAGAAAAGGTTTTCACTTATTTTCCTTTAATTTTCCTTTCTTTTACAATCCATTAAAACCATGACTGGGAGAATATTAGGAGTAGGATTGAGTGGAACAATGGGAAGAGCAAAGCTGTATGGTCCATCACAATCTTTTGTTTCCCCTCCTCCTTATTCTTCTCCCTTATGCTCCCTTTTCTTCCCAATATTACAGACCCCATCACTTCACCCAAAAATGGCTTTAGGATTTGCCTCCTTTTCATTGGGAGGAAAGAGGGAAGGACATCTTCCAACATCAGTGGGAAAGAACTGAAAGTTCCAGGAGCAACTGAGCTGGTTTGCCCATTTATATGCAATAGTCCTATATTAATTATCTGTTGATTAATTCCAATTATGTAGTATGTAACACTAGTAGTGAGGCTCTACTCCCTCCTTAGAACTTTATTTTCTCAATTAGAATTTTCCTTGTTGGTTTGCCTTTTAGGAAAGAAAGCTTAAATAACTGCTCACCTACAACTCCTCTTTTAACTTAACAAGAAAAAAAAACTTCCTTAGCTGGTTTCTCTGATATTGATTATGGAGTTGCAGAGATCTCAGCTCCATAAGTCCAAAACTGATTTCTGCAGTGTTGCAGAACAAATAATTTTAAACCAACAGAAGACTTTGAGATTTTTAAACAGATTTAAAGCAATTTCACCAGAGTTGGCTAAGTACATATTAATATTTCTACGTGTCTTTATAGCTTTTACAGAATGACTTCAAATAATACCACTACATACACATTGTTTCCAGTGAGTTGTAAAAATCTTGGAAATGGCAGATAGTATTTAATCATCCTTTGTCAGAAAGGCACAAATGTAGGTCAGATTTTTTTAAATGAATTTTACCACATAGACAGCAACAGCTTTTTGCAGCCTTATTGTTATTTTATAACAAATATAATAGACTAATTTTATAAGACTTTTGTCTTCTTAACAATTCTAAATACTTAGGAAAAATTTGAAAAACCCTGTAAGATCTTGATATAGGGCCTGAGCATATCAAACCAACTGACCTAGTGTTTTCCCAACAGTAAGAAATGTCCATTGAGGTGTTTCAGATTTTCTTCAGTACACTGTGTTGGTTTTGTGCCAAGCTATCTATAATCAGGAATAGGGATTTAATTTGACAAATCACTAATATTCCCATGCTGCATTTGACACTACTATCCAATCTCATTTCCCACTCTTTATGAACTATGAACCCTGTGCTGTAGTTAGGCCAGCCTTTTCATTGTTCTTCCGTCTCCTGTACTACCCCTGCCAGAATGGCATGAGCAAGTCTTCCTCTCTGCCTTTTCTATATTCTTCCTCCACCTGAAATGTTGTCTCTTTTCTCTTCCGTCTACCCAAATCCTACACATCCTTGAAGACTTGTGTCAAGTCCTGTTTTCACAGTGCAGCTTTCTCTAACTGTCCCGGTCATCATTGTTGCCGTTGTTGTCACCATCTTCCTCATTTCTTATAATTATTTGGTGTTAGCCTGTGATTTCATTGGTGTAGGCAACTTTTGACTAGGAAGTGCCCTCCAACAATACAAATCAGCCACTTTTCTGCAATCTATATTCTTACAGACTTGTGCAAGACACTGAGAGGTGTCATTACTCAGGGTTACTCAGGCAATGTATATCAGAAATGGAACTTGAACCCAGGTCTTTATGACTGGAAAGCTAGTTCTCTACCTACTATGCCAGGTTCTCCTTCATTATTGTTATGATTACTATTATTATAGTTACAAACATTTATATAGCACTCTCAGGTTTGCAAAGCATAAGATATATCTTATCTCATTGATTTTCCCTTTCCTGAAGTACTATCGCACTTATATCTACTATCATATAAACTCACATTAAATTAGATGCTATCATAATGTTTACTAGTCATATTATATGGACTTCTGTCTCTCAAGCTAGATCTCAAATTACTTTAACACAGGAAACACTATGTCTTATATTTCTCTCTGTCTACTGCAGTGTCCAGAACAGTAATAGACATGTTTGCTGTTTAGTCATTTTTCAGTCAGGTCTGACATTTGTGACCCAATTTGGGGTTTTCTTGGCAAAGATACTGGGGTGGCTTGTCTTTTCTTTCTCCAGCTCACTTCAAAGAGGAACTGAGGCAAACAAGGTTAAGTGACTTAAGCAGGATCGCACAGTTAGTAAGCATCTGAGGCTGAATTTGAACTCAGCTCTTCCTGACTCCAGGCCTGGTGCTCTATACTGTGCCGCCTAGGTGCCCCAAAATGGACACATAATATGCATTTAACAAATGTAAACTATCCTCCAGGTAGAACAAATGACTCATAAGTATTTCTTATGTGTCTCCCATAATAAGAATTGATATTTACAACACTTTCCATCACCTTTCATCTTCTCTGAGACTTGCCTCTTACCCATAGGGAGAGTTGTAGGGAAGGGAAACAATCCTCTTCTGTTGCTGAGGCAGTTTTGGGAAAAGACAAAAGATTCTCTCTTAGGCTTTGGGGTTGTAGTGTGGAGGGAATGGGGAAACATGTTTTTGATGTCCTGAGTCCCCAGTTGGAACTTGGCTTGAATTTCCTCATTAAAAAAAGAAGAAGAAGAAAAGAAACTACTATTGGTACTGTCATTTATGGATAGACTTCTGTAGGTCAGCTTCTATCAAACCTGTCATTTATAGCATGGATTCATGGAGAAATGCTTCCTAAGTTCTAAATAGCTGGTTTAAAAGCAAACTTCTAGAACATACCAGTTTGTAACTTAGTGATTGCCTGGACTTGTTGACAGATTTTTTTTTTCAGTAAACTGGTTCATCCCTAGAGATCAAACTTATAGCCTGGACTTTACTAACACCATATTCTAACTAATAGAACTAACCATTGGAATTAAAGAAGATAGAAAAAACACTGAAATGAATTATTCTCTCTGCACTGGGAAAATGCATATTTCTTTAGCAAAAAGAAAAGAGTAGTAGTCTTCTCACATATTCCTTTGATGAGGCTTCCAGCCTTCTTTAATGAATGTGCAAAGGACAGACATAGTTCACATAAGGGACTGTTGTTCTGTTTTTGGAAGAAGGTCAAAGGGAGGAGAGAAATTCTCCACCCCAATGTAAACCTTTGGAAAACTTTTCCTCTACAAGTTTAAAACAGCCCAGTCTTCAAACAGAGAATTCCAAAGAATTGGGTAACATACAAAAATTCTCAATGAGCTCAAACCATAGAAGCCACATATGTTTTTCATGTAATAGTAAGTAATTCAAAGGTGATCTGATTGAGTGGATTAAGGCAAAAAAAAAGTTCTAAAAGAGGCTTCATCAAAATCACTGATTATTATCTGGAATTACAATTTAGTTGCATTCTTTTTTTTTCAGTGATGGAAATGCAAAGCAAAAGAAACATTCAGAATCTCTATTTTTCTTCTAGTTTTATAATTTTAACATTGTCACTAAGAAGAATCCTACATAAAGTTTTAGCTTTGCCCTGAAACATTTTGTGCCACATTTCTGACTGGAGGGAATTTTTATGAATAAATGATAAACTTCTGCAAAAAAAAGCTAAAAACCATAATACTGACAATATTATTAGTTATATTTTCTTACATGTCAGACTAAAGTCATTCATTCATTTTCAGATTTCAGTTTTGGGAGCCAACACAGATATCTGTGAATATAATGCTGCTTTTTCTTCTATGCAGTATCTGAATTGTTATTGTTATGACATTGCATAATTTTTAAAAAACATTTACATAGTGCTTACTGTGTGCCAGATACTATGCTAAGTGCTTTACAATAATTATCTCATTTGATCCTCACAACAACCCTGCAGGGTAGCTGCTATTATTATCCCCATTTTACAGGTGAGGAAACTGAGGCAAACAGAGATTAAATGACTTGTCTAGGATTACATAGCTAGGAAGCATCTGAGACCAGATTTGATCTTAGGCCTTCCTGACTCCAGGCCCAGCTTTCTATCCAATTAGCAGACAAAAAAAACTCTCTCTCAAAGAGCTTGAGAGTCACTTGAGCTTGTTCAGTCACTGAACTAGTAAGTGCTGATCCTGGAATTTGAAGCCAGGTCTTTAGGTTTCAGATCTTCTGACTCTAAGTCTTCCGGGGGTTGGGCTTGACCCCCTAAGTCCTTTACAACCCTAAAGTCCTAAGTGTGGTGTACTTCCCATTACCAATTCCATTGTAACTGTGCTATTGTGCCATTCAAGATCCGCACTATTTGGCAATGATGAGTGATTTCTACAGAGTAATGTAATCTCACACTTTGAGACCTGTTTCAAGGCAATCCTTCCTAATTGATTTTCTATTTCATTTTCCACAGCAAATGTTTCCAAATTTCTCTTCTTTCCTCAAGTCTTTGCCTTTACTCTCTCTGCTGAGGTCCACCCAGGTCTGGTCCATCCTCAAAAAACCCTCATTTAACCCTACCATCCCCTTACAGTATCATTTTATATCTCCTGTTTGCAGCCACATTCCTGGGGTGGGAAGGTAGAGGGGAAATTTTCACTCTAGTCTTCACATTCCTTTCATCTAATTTCCTCAGTCCTTTTTGACTTGGTTTCCAACCTCATCAGTCAATTGAAACTACTCTGTTTAAAATTACCAAAGATTTTAATTGCCAAATTTAATAGCTTTTTTGTCAATTTTGATCCTTTTCAACTTCTTTGTAGCATTTGTCACAAGGCTGAAAATCCTTTTCTCTTGGTTTCTCTTTCATCTCCAGGGTTTTTATGACATCACCATGTCTTGGTTCTTCTCCATTCTATGTGACTGCTCCTCAGTATCCTTTCAAGGTTCACATACACTATTTGCTACCTGTGGGTGTTTCCCAAAGCTCTGTCCTGGGGCCTCTTATCCTTTCTCTGTGTGTTCTTTCTCTTTGTAAATTCATAAGCTCCCATTAGTTTAATTATCATTTATATGCAGATTACTCCCAGAGCTACATAGCCAGTCCTCACATCTCTCCATATTTGAAACATTGCTTATTTGATGTTTTGAACCCCAAATCTAGTAGACATCTCAAACTCATAATATCCAAAATGGAACTCATTATCTTTTCCCTTCAAAACTCATTTTTCATCCTAACTTTCCAGTTTATATTGAGAGTACCACCACTTCTAGTTATCCAGATTCACATTCTTGACTCCTTACTCTCCATCCCACATATCTTATCAGTTGACATGTCTTATCCACTCTACCTTTATAACATCTTTCTGTCTACTCATACAGCCACCATCCCTAGGTGACACCTCATTATCTCTCACCTGGACTATTTCAATAGCCTCTCTACATTTCTGCAATTGGTCTCCCTGCCTCAGGTCTCTCCCCTTTCCAATCCACTCTTTATACTGCTGTCAAAATGAATCTAAAGTGTAGGTCTGATTACATGCGCAATTAACTCCAAGAACCACCTATTGCCTCTAGAATCAAGTTCAAACTTCTCTGTTTGTCATTTAGCCTTCTTCATAGCCTTGTTGTAACTTCCCCATCCAGCCTTATCATATTATTCCCCTTTTTGCACTCCACTGTCCAACAGGGATTGGCCTTGCCATTCCTTATCCATGACATTCTGTCTTTTTCTGCCTCCATGCTTCTACTACTGGCTGTTTCCTATGTCTGAAAGGTACTCCTTCCTTACCTCTGCTTCCTAGAATCCATAATTTCCCCCAAAGCTCAGTTTAAGTACTACATTCTACATGAAGTCTGTCTTGATTCTCCCAGCTGCAAGTGCCCTCCCTCCTAAAATTATTTTATATTTTTGTTTTATGTTGTTCATATATATGTTTGCATATACACATTGTTTTTGTTAATCAAGTATAAGCTCCTTGAAGTCAGAAACACTTCCATTTTTGTCTTTGCATCCTCTGTGCCTTGAAAAATAACTGGCATATAGTAAGCACTTAATTGCTTGTTAGATGCCTGATTGAAAAAAGCAGAAAAAGTTAAACCTTTTTTAAAATGAATCTTCTAGATTCAATCCAGATTTTCAGAAAAGTTGGAGAAAATAAAACATATTTGGACTTGTGCAACCGTAGAAAATCAAATATAGATTCAAAACATTTGCTCAGTTATATGCACTATAAGCCATCTTAACATCTTAAAAATAGTGAGACTGGTATTAGAGGCTCACTGTGATGTATTAGAATGAGTACTGTACTAAGAGCTAAAATATTTTGGTTCTCTTCCCTTTGTGAGACTTTTGTCAAGTTCTGTGAACTTTGATTTGAGGTGATTTGTTGAATCATGTAGTTATTTAGTACAGAAAGAGAAATAATATCAGCACTGGAATAAAATTCAAGAGGGTTTTATTTATGCCTGTGTGTTTTGTTTTGTTTTGTTTCCTGGTAAAAGTCTACTGTCACAGTGATACCAGTAGGATCATTTCTTGCCAAACTCCCTTGTAAACATTTAATCGTGTAAACCATTTTATTTACTTAAAAAGATGCATCTAGTGAATTGAACATGGGTAGCTAGGTGGTGCAGCAGATAGAGTGCTGGGCCTGGTGTCAGGAAGACTAATCTTCCTGAGTTAGAATCTGTCCTCAGACGTGTACTGTCTATGCAAGTCACTTCATACTGTTTGCCTCAGTTTCCTCATCTGTAAAATGAGCTGGAGAAGAAAATGTAGTATTTTTGCCAAGAATACCCTAAATGGGGTCATGAAGAGTCAGACATGACTGAAAAATGAATTGGACATCAGCAATCTACTTTAAAAAGTTAAGTGTTTTAGAAAGCTTTAAGTATATTCCATTGGCAAAGTATTTTGATTAAATTAATCTAGATTAGATTCTTTTAAAAGGCATGTAGACATTAAAAAAAGGGCACATCTTCTGCCTTTCCTAAATTATAGCATCAGAAACCAATCATTTGTATTTCTGTTTCTTCTGAAAGAGAAGTTACAACCAGTTAAACTTGTTACACATACACAAAAGAGTGTACTTTCCACATGCATACTATGGACCAAATTCTTCTTTTATTTCCAATCCCAGTGAAGATTTCAATTAGGTAAACAGCTAACAATGTTGAGTTTTGAGCATATGTTCATTGTAAAAGTGTATGAATTGAGTAGAAGAGTAAATTTTATTTTAATAGCATTCAAAATAATTTGAATGTTCTAGAAATTCACTCTATCAGAAGGGAATGGCAATACTGGAGGATGACAAGTATTTGTTCCATATTTTGCCACAACTTTGGTATTCATCCTGGATTAAATCAATCCCCTTATGACTCAGTTTCTCCCAAGATCTTAATTAAACAGTGCCTCAGTTAGAGGCATGTTGTTATTATTGGGGAGGGAGTATGTTTTTTTTTCTAACCGCTAATACTTTGGCTTTCCTACCTGAGAAATATGAATAGTTAGCCTATTTTTCCCTAATTTTTTCAGAGATTTTTTGTTTACTTAAACATGATGTCAGAGAGTAAAGAATCACTCTTATTTTTTGGGGGGGGAGGGAGGCAATTGGGGTTAAGTGACTTGCCCAGAGTCACACAACTAGTAAGTGTGTCTGAGGACGGAATTGAACTCAGGTCCTCCTGACTCCAAGGCCGATGCTCTATTTTCTATGCCACCTAGCTGCCCCAATGATCACTCTTTTAATGGTGGGTGTGCGTATAGCTATACATAATATCTCATGTGCCTATCAATAAGAGCTTACACAGGGATGAGGTGTAGGAGGAATAGAGGGCCTTCCAAGAAACATGAGAATATTCTTTTACTCCTTTGTTGCAACTCATAAACCAGGACATAGATAAAAATCATAGTAGCTTCTCTCTCAAGAATCTATATATAACTCTTCAATGATTTTCTTGACTATCTTTCAAGGTTTCCAATAATTTGGCCACACACTACCTATCAACTTGATTTAACAACTCACATTTATATAGCACTTTCAGGTTTTCAAAATGCCATCCCCCAACAACCCATGAGGTAAGTAGTATAAACATTATCACCCCCATTTTACAGATAAGGAAACTGAGATTCAAAGAGGTTATGTTACTTGCCTGAGATCACATGGAATAGGGACTAGAATTCAAGGTCTCCTAACTCCAAGTCCAATGATCTTTGTGCTCCTTCTTGGCTTCTATATTTCCCTCTCCTTTTTTCCAAAGTCTTTTGTTTTAGCTAACATCCCCAGTTTCTTCAGTTGTTCCTTTTATAGCATAGTCTCCATTCCCTTCATTATCGTGGCACCCTCCTCTGTGCCCCATTCAGTGGATGTTTAGCAAAGATCTCCTAAATCTGGTGACCCAAACTGAACATAACAGTCAAGATATAGCATGGTCAGGACAGAGTATAGCTGCAATAATTGTTTCTCAGGGCCAAAGGGAGAACTGATCCCAAAGATATATGAATAATTGGGAAGAGTAGTGAGCTATGTTATTGTTACATAAATGCACCTATCTTTTAAAACAATTTATTACAAACATGTTAAACAATGCAAATAATTACACCTGCTTTGTAACTTTACATTTAAGTATATGCATTTCAGTGCTTAAAATATTACTTTTCAGTCACTTCCTCAAAGTCTCTTTTAGGAGCCTTTTCCCCCTGTTCATCCTCATTCACTTTTTCTTGTATGTATCATAGTATGAACTTTTCCAGTTCTACTTTTTTTCCTCCTTTGCATTATTTTATAAAGATCCTTTCCAGATTTCTTTATATTCCTCATACTTGTTAATTTTAATTGTATTGTTTCACCACAATTTATTTAACCATTACCCTATTTAGATTGCTTACCGTTTTTTATTATAAATAGTGCTGCAATGAGATTCTTTGAGCAGATAGCTTTAAAAAAAATTCTGAACTTAAGAAGTAAAACAAGCATTTCCAAAACAAAGTAGAATAGGAATAAAGATGATTACGCATGAAACTGCAAATCTATTAAGCACAATTTGCTTTTCCTTTTAAATATATAATAAAATTATCATATAACTTTCTTTTCTTCCTCTCCCTCTCCCCATATCCATTAGAGATGGCTACCATTAGACACAAATGTATGTGTACAACATATATATATATATATATATATATATATATATATATATATATATATATACACACACACACACATGCAAAACCATACTGTACATAGTTCTATTCATCAGTTCTTTCTCTGGATACAGATGGCATCTTCCTTCATAGATACTTTGTAGTTAATCTGAGTATTTATAATAGTCAAAATGACTTGGTTGCTCAAAGTTGTTCTTAAAACAATATTGCTGTTAACTGTAAACAACATGCTCTTGGTTCTGCTTGCTTCACTCTTCATTATTTCAGGCAAGTCTTTCCATATTTTTTCTAAAACTATCAAGCTCATAATTTCTTATAGCACAGTATTATTCCATTACAATTATATAACACAACTTGTTTAGCCATTACCCAATTGACAGGCATCCCTGAAATTTCCAGTTCTTTGCCATCACAAAGAGAGTTGCTATAAATATTTTTAGAACATGTAGGTTCTTTTCCTTTTTTCCTGATCATCTTGGGAAACACCTAATAGTAGTATTGCTGGGTCAAAAGGTATAGGCAGTTTTATAACTTGGGGGGCATAATTCTAAATTGCTCTCCAAAATGGTTGAATTAGTTTACAATTCCACCAACAGTAAATTTCCATATCCCCTCCAACATTTGTCACCTTCTCCTTCTATCATTTTAGCCAATATGATAGGTATCAAATAATATCTTAAGGTTGTTTTAATTTGTATTTTTCTAATCAACAATCATTTAGGGCATTTTTTCTTTTGACTATAAATCGTTTCTTCTTGCTTGTTCATATCCTTTGACCCTTTATCTGTTTGGGAATGACCCATATTCATATAAATTTGACAATGTGTTCTTTATATATTTGAGATATGAGACCTTTATCTGAGAAACTGTCTATAACACCCCCCCAACACACACACACATACATACCAATTTTCTGCTTTCCTTCTGATCTTGGTACAAAAATCTTGGTTTTTGATCTTATATCAAAACTGGTTTTATTTGTACAAAAATGTTTAATTTAATGTAATCAAAATTATCCATTTTACATTTCCCAATGCTCTCTTTCTCTTGTTTATCCATAAATTGTTTGCCTATCCATAAGTCTGATAAGTAATACGTTCCATGTTCTTCAAATTTTCTTGTAATATTTCCCTTTATATCAATGTCATGTATCCATTCTGATCTTATCTTGGTAAATGGTGTAATATATTGGTCTATGCCCAATTTCTGCCAAATTGCTTTCCAGCTTTCCCAACAATTTGTGCCGAATAATGAATTCTTGTCCCCCAAACTCAAGTCTTTACCCTTGTCAAATACAAGGTTCTTATAGTCATTTGCTGCTGTAAATTGTATGTCTACTCTGTTCCAGTGATCTACCTTTCTATTTCTTAGCCAGTACCAGACTGTTTTAATAATTACTACCATATAATATAGTTTAAGAGCTGGTATTTTTGGTTTGTTTTTAATGAGACTTTTAGGGTCTTTCTGTGACAAGCTGAGAAAATAGGTAATTGGCGAGCCTGTTCTCAGGCTTCATCTCTATTACCAAGGCTTAGTTAGCCTCTCTGATCACAGTGAATTATTTTCCTCTTTCAAGAACGTTCTGGGCCACAGAAGCCTGGAGGAAAGAATCACTACTTCTTTGCACCTGACAGTCAAGACTCTCCAAGTCAATAGCTTTTTATTAGTATCTTACATCCTTTTAGGACAAATTAGTATCTTTGACATAGAAGGGGGATTTGGGCTTTCAAATTTATTCAGCTACTTTGTGAATTCAGTATAATTTTCTGAAAACATTCTAGTTACTTGTACCTGGCATGGAATCACAGTCTTTAATTGCACCAGAGACATCTTCAGAGTAGTTAATTATGGCTTGGATTATACTTTTAGATAAAAATGAAGGGACAAGTATACATGAGCTCTAAATAATAACTTATTGCTCTTTTCTTGATTTTCATTTAATTTCCTGTGTTATGATGAAATGAGATGGATTATGCCTGTATTCTATTGATTGTTCAATCACTCACACTCATCTCAACGGCTTTGGAAAAACTTACATCAGCTTGAGAATCACACAGTTAGTAGAAATCACATAGCCATAGATTCTCCATAAAGAACACAACATTTAAAAAGAAGTGCTTTGTACATAGGGTTACTTAATGTTTTTTTGAATTGAATTTTATTTGTGAAACAAAGATATAAGATCAGATCCAAAATCCGTATTCAATAGTCTGGATTATTCTTTGTTTTAACATCATAGATCCATATGAGGGTCATAGGATCTTCAGATACTTTTACTCAATTGCCATTGTCCATCAGTGACTGATGACTATTTCTTTAATCCCACATGTTGAGGCTAGACTTTGTATATTAAGGAAACAAGATTGTACTTCAATAGTTCTTCATGTATGTTTGTCTAATAATAACACAAAGGTTTTTTATTTGTTTGTTTTTAGAAAACTTAGTTCTAGTTTTTGGTACTCAACTGTCATTGGATTTTCTGTGGTTTCAACAAACAAACCAGAAATCAGTTTCCTAGAATGCAATTTATCTGACCTAGATGAGTCAAAATTTAAGGAAAAAAAATCACATCAGGATTGAATTCCAAGTAAATAAATTGATGCTTGATTTTTGGTCATATGTTCATCACTGCATAAGATGAGGTGGAAGGACTCTCAAGGAGGGGATGTTCTAATTCCTTTGCCATCTTTATGCCCTCATGATACTTCCCTCTCACCTATTTCTGCAGGTTGGTGAGCTAATCCAGATGATTCCTTTCTCTCTTCCTCTTTTACCTTTCATTTTTTCTTTCTTCCCAATCTTTCTCAGTCCCCATTCCCCAACCATGTCCACCCCACCTCCAGCATTACCATTCTCATATATCGAAGTAGAAAGACCAGTGGATTTAGACTCAAAGGACAGGAATTTGAATCCTGGCTCTGCTACTTATAACCTGTATGACCTTGGACAAGTCACTTCATTTCTCTGGTTAGGTTTCCTGAGTTGCAAAATAAGCAATTTCTAAAGTTCTTTTCAGTTCAATGTTTTATTCTTCTTCCTATCCTTCTCTGAATCTGAATCATCCAGAGATAATGAGAGCACTGAGGGCTATTCCTTTTTTTTTTAAACAAATCCTCATTGTTGAATGATTCAAATTGATAACCTTCTTCCTACTTTGATCTAGATACATAGTGCAACCAGGAAATAAACAAAAAGTCTTTTATTGCTATTTATATAATTGTCTATTAGCTGATTCAATTTTCAGAACAAAATGAGGCAGAAATTCTATGTCCCCCCAATTGTTAATGCCCTGCTCCTCATCTCACTACTTGGTGTGCATTTCCAAGTGACCTATATGCTATTCCCCATACATGACATTCTGTCTTTGATCTCTGTGCTGTCTTCAATACTCAAAACTCATTTTTCTTCACCTCCACCTCAGAGAATCTCAGGCTCCCATCACAGCTCATCTCAGATGCCAGCTCCCACAGGAAGTACATCCTAATCCCTACAGTTGTTAGTTCCTTGCACCCAGAAATTTCTTACATTTTTTATGAATAATGTTCTCTCCCAGTAGAATGAAAGTTTTTTGATGGCAAGGATGGTTTTGCAGGCAGAATTGAATTGGATTTTCTAAAGTATAGCTGAGGACAGACCTACAAATGAATGACCAAAGAATGTTATTTTGGAAATATTATAAACCTATTTACTATAGAAATTACCCACTTTTTCTTACCTGTCTATCTCTGTTTATCCATGAACATTTCAAAATATATAACAATGTCATATTCCTGAATAACCAGAAGTGGGTTTTTTTGGCCAAAACTTTAAATTAATAGTGTAAACTTCTGGACTATATAATTCAATCAGTACTCATTTATTAATAACCTTCTAGGTGCCAAGCACTGGTGATACAAAGACAAAAATGCTTTTTGCCCTTGAAGAGCATATATTCACTCTGTATGCATGCCTATAATACATATAAAATGTATTCAAAGTAACTTTGGTGGTAAAGGAGAGAAGGCATTAGTAGCTGGGTGGCCCAGTAAAGGCCTTATGCAGAAGGTGATTCCAAGATGTGCAGTGAGGAGCATGGCAGACAGCTAGTGCAAGCATAGGAGGACAAAAGCACAAAAACAAGAGAGGGAGTATCCTAGGTAAAGAAGAGCAAAGGAGGCAAGTTTGGTTGAAACTTGGCGTGTGTATAGGGAGGTCATGTATAACAAATCAGGAAAAGTAAAATGGGGCCAGGTTGTGACGTGCTTTATATGCCAAACAGAGGAATTTATATATGACTATAGAAATAATAGGGAGTCACTGGAGTTTCAAGTGGAGTGTTGGTTGGAATCAGATCTGCACTTTCAGAAAAATCACATTGTTGGCTACATGAAAGATGGATTTAAAATGGAGGAGACTTGAGGTACAGAGACAATTCAGAGGCTGTTATAAAAGTCCAGGTGACAGGTTATAAAGTACTAAAGTAAGATGGTAGCTGTGGGAGTAAAGAGAAAAGAAAGTATTTGAGATACGTTCTGAAGGTAGGATTTGGAAACTGATTAGATATGTGGGGTGAGTATGAATGAAGGGTCAAGTATAAGTGTCAGGAAAGATGGTGGTGGCCTCAGTTTGAGGGAGGGGAACCAATTAGAAGGGTATTGCATATTATATCACAGCATGAGTCGTGATGAAGGCCTGAACCAGGGTGGAGAGAGAGAAAAAGATTGGAGAGATGAAGAGATAAAAACAAGTTTTAGCAACTACTTGTATATGTGGAGTGTGGAAGAGGGATGAATCAAGGATGCCACTCTGCTTGCAAATCTAGGTGACTGGAAAAAATTTTTCCCCCAATATCTGCAGTATATGAATTGGCTACCTTCATTAAGTAAATTAAACACTTAACAAATCTTCACTTACTTTGTGTTCCATCAAAAAACTCAACCTAAAGGAGTATAATTTTATTTATTTTTTTAGCAGTAAAGTTTTAGAGCTGGAAGAGACCTTTGAGGACAGCTGGCCAGTTCCCTCACTTTGATTATGAGGAAACCAACAACCAGATAAGTTCAATGACTTACCCAGGCTCATAAAGGCAGAAGTAGCTGAGACAGGATTGAAAACAAGTTCTTTTTATTCCAAATCAATTAATCAACCAGCAGTTATTAATCTTTTATTATATGCCAGGCACTATGCAGGTGCTAGGAATTTAAAGTTAAAAAGGAAACAATCCTTGATCTCAAATCCAATGATTTCCCCACTTTTCTAGGAGGAATTCTTCTTCTACTTGAGCTCTGTGCAACGTATCTTCCATACCACTGGCAAACAACTTAGTGAAGATTTATGATTGTTATATGCTTCACTTAATGTTGATATTTCAGCTATTTAACTGATAACTCAGTTCAACAAAGTTACTTCCACAATCAAACACTCTTATATGATTCACTCATTCATTCCTTCGAAGAAAATTCTACATTAAGTTTTGAAGTACTACAACTAGTCAGAAATAGACTGAAAGAGTTAATAGGAAGACACACCCACCTCCCCACCCCCAGCCAAAACTCAATGAATTATATTCTCTAAAGGAATAAACTACACCTTAATTTGGGTTAGCTCCCTGGGGTGAGGATGGATGGATTATTGAATAACTGAAAAGGGACCATGGAGGACAGTCCTACTCACTCTAACAGTACAATCATCCTTTTATACCCAGTACTATATGGATCACAGGCTCATAGGTAATCAGCTAAAAGTGAACTAGAAGCCATCTGGTCTAATCCTCTAATTTTGCAAATGAGGAAACTGAGAACTAGGAAGGTTAAGTGACTTGCCTGGGGTCACACAGGTAGTAAGTATTAAGAGGCAATATTTGAGCCAAAGTCATCTGACTCTGAAGTCACTGCCGTTTCCACAGCACTAGGTTCTGATCCTCCCTCCTCTCTTCTTTTAGAAGTAGCAATTTATTCTTCTGGTCCTAATTCTTTCTTTTCCACTGGTGGTGTTTTGGCTTCATTGGCCCTGATCTTTCATCTATCAGAATGACAGGAGGACCACTAGGTAGAAAATAATGATGTTTATAATCAGATCTTGTGATTAATATTCTCTGTCTCCTCTCCCATGAGAATGTGCATAGTCTAAGTATAGCATTGAGGTCAATTGAGGATAAAGACCCTTTGTCCAAAACTGAGTTCTACAGAAAGCTGACAGAAGTGGTTTAAGTTACCTTTTAGGATGGTGAGTTCTTATATAGCCACTAACAGAATGCAGAAGCCAAGTCTAAAGGGAATCCAAATGCAAGGACTTTCCTTATCCTAACAGCAATTAATTACATGTGTTTGACTGAGGCAAAAGTTATTTTGCAGATGTGATACATGAATGAGATTTTTGAAGAAAGTGATTTCATAATGATCCAGAGTTGGCTGAATAGAGACAGAATAATGGTGTTGAGATATTGA
Source organism: Phascolarctos cinereus (assembly GCF_003287225.1). NCBI lineage: Eukaryota > Metazoa > Chordata > Mammalia > Diprotodontia > Phascolarctidae > Phascolarctos > Phascolarctos cinereus. The sequence continues at coordinate 227,008,861 of NW_027555958.1, read as the reverse complement.
GGTCAGAGAGATAAAGCTCTATGGCAAGAAATGTGGACATGAAGAGAACGTGACTTGATAGAGATAATCTGAAGAAAAGTCTTTTTAATTTAAAAAAAGGAGCTTCAGGAAGATAATTCAAGGCCAGAAAACTACGGCCAAAAAAAAATGTGTTTGTGGGCCTTAATGAAGGCTAGGAAGGAAGGAGGAAAATTATTCTGGAAATTAACCTAGACAAGGGATACTTAGGAAAAGAACCTTGCTGAAGAGTTTATGGATGCCACCCTAGAAGAACCGCCACCACCTTGGGTAGTTGAATGGCAAGCAGTTTTGATGTCTAACTAAAGATGCTTTCTAAAGACCACCTGGTATCCCCAAGGACTGAGGCTAAGATATCTAGCTAACTCAGGTATGAAACAGACTCAAAAATTCACCAAAAAAAATTATTAAACCCCTATTGTGTACAGAGCGCAGTACTTGGTGAAATAAAAAGTTTAGATAATTCTCTGCCTTCATTGAGGTTGGAATAAGGAGATGGACTTATATATGAAGGCATACCAAATTCTAGTGGACTAAGTTGTGTCTGAATCTTGCTTATCAATATATAATTTACCCTGAGGTAGATTTTGCATTCTGCCTGAAAGAGTTATGATGTGTATGACTCATTTTGAAGAAAGGGCACAGGAGATAATAAAGGGGTCAGACCATAGCCTTAAAATCTCTAAGGAGGAGAAACAGTTCAATCTTATGGACAGTGGCAATATACTGAATAGAGGAAATCCATGGATCCTTCATTTTTTAATTTTAATTTTATTTTTTCAATTAACAAGCATTTATTTTCTCTCCTTCCATTACCTATCCCCCATCACTGGAAAAAAGAAAAACAAAGACAAAACCCTTGTAACAAATATGCATAGTCAAACAAAACAAATCCCCGCAATGGCCATGTAAAAATACATCTCATTTTGCAGTAGAATCTACCACCTCTATTTATCAACAAGTGGATGGCATTCGTCATCATCCATCCTTCAGCACTGCAGTTTGTCATTGTATTGATCAGAATTTTAAAATCTTTCAAAGTTGTTTTGCTTCTTATACTGCTGTAATTATTGCATAAATTCTTATCCAAGTTCTGTACTTTGCATCGACTCATTCAGTCTTCCCAGGTTTCTCTGAAACCATCCTCTTCATCATGTGTAAACTAAGGAGGTGCTGATCAATTGGGAAATTACTAAACAATTTATGGCATATGAATGTGATGGACCATTATCACGCCATAAGAAACAACAAAAGAAACCTTCAACTTCAGGCAATCCTTCATGGTTTGATTGCAGACCTTCACAAAATACCATCTAAATATTTCAGCATCCTTCCAGCATTGCTGTAGTATCTTGGAATGCTGCCAACGACAGGGCTGATTTTGTATACTGCACAATTAGTACTGATCAGTATTACTATGTACTATTTGCCAACTTTAAAGTGCTATAAAAGTGTATTGCCATTATTTTCCCTCCACTAACTAGCAAAATATTATATGCTTCTGGAAACTGCATGAATTTTTTCATGCCAACAGTGTACCTTTGAGTAAATTGCCATTTTAGGCTAATGCAAAGTTTATAATTTTTTGAGCACCATACTTAAAGATCAACTAAACAAGTGTCCAACTTGATAATAAAGTACAATAATTAAAGTTTATGTAGCAAGAGTCTGCCCTAATAGTAATACTGCATGCCTTTATTATAAAAGATTAACGTGGACTGCTGGACAAGGTAACTCGGGGTAACTGAGAGCAGTATTATAATCCTGAGTCTCCCACTACAAATATTTTATTTATTATAACTATAGATTGGCCCATGGCCTTGAAAAAAAATAGCTGTTAAATATAGCCCAGACAGTGAGTTACTGGAAAAATTAATTAAAATCTAAAACATGACCCATGGACTTGGTGTCAGAAAAAAACTGGATTCAAATCCTGACTCAGCAATTTGCTAGCTGTGTGACCCTGCAAGTAACTTACCCTCTCTGATTCTTATTTCCCTTAGTTGTAAAATGTGGACTATGATAATGCATCTAACTCACAGAGTTGTCACCTGGCTGAAATGAGATAATTCATATAAAGCACTACGCAAACCTTAAAGTGCAATAGAGATGTGAGCTATTATTATTTTAAGTGAGGGTGAAGCTAGTGAAAAGTTTATACACTGGTAAAAGCATTGGTAAGATTTATTGTCCCTTCCCATCTCCCTCATAGCTTTACCTCTGAATGTAAACTCTTTGAGGGCAGGGGCTGTTTCATTCTTGAATTTTATCCCCATCACCTAGCACAATTCTTGGAACACAGAAAAAAATTAACAGATGCTTATTTCCTGTTTGATTGATAAAGGCATCCAGCAAAGAGCCCTGTTCCTTACCTTCAATTAATATCCAAATTTCTTCTCCATTTCTCCCAATTTATTAATAAAATAATGAAAGCTATTCAAAACACTCAAAACTGGTGAACTGTGAAAAATATCAGTCAAGAATGAATTTTGGAATCATGCACAAAATTAGTCCATTTTAAAAATTCTTCATTTTTAAATGGTTTTTTTTAAACAGTCTGCAACAGAGATTGTATATCTTAGCAAAATATAAACTCCTTCAGGGCAGGGACTATCTCAGATTTGTATTCCTAAAGCCTGGCACATGGTAGGTGTTTAATAAATTGTTGACTGATTGATCAATACCTGATCCTTACTGCTGTCACAATTCTACTGTGGTCCCTAGATATTTTCTCTTTGTGGGAGCTAGGTGGCACAATGGATACAGTTCTGAAGTTGAAATCAGGAAGCCCTGAGTTCAAATACTGATATTGATGCTTATTAGCTTGGAGACCTTTGCCAAGTCACTTAACCTCAGCCATTTGTCAAATGGGGGCAATATAATATGCCATACTTTGCAGGGTTTTCGTAAAGATCAGATGAGTTAACATATTAAAAATACTTTGCAGAACTCAGAGTGCTGTATAAATGTGAGCTATTTTAGTATAAGGTAGTTTGCAATGATACAAATATTATAAGCACACTTAGTGAAGGTGTTATTATGGCCATACAATCACACCATCCAGTATAAAATAAAGCCCTTTTAGTGAATTCCTGTTTACAAAGCTTTCCCATTTGATACATGCTGAATTTTAGGCCCCATCAACACATCAGTAATTTTCCATTATACTGAAAGGTTTTTCCACTTAGGAACTTTTAAGTTTTTATTAGTTGATTCCTTGAAAAATATTTTAAAGATTTATTCTATTTGGAAAGCCATTACAGTTGACTTTTTATGCATTGCCATTTTGATGATGAAATTCACAGCACAAAAATATAAAATGCTGTCTAGAGTTTAAGACTGGCAAGCTGGATGCAGAGACATGACCTCTTACCATTTCTGGGATTGATTTACAAATAATCTGACCTCTTCATACCTCACTTTTTTCATAGGTAAAGTTAGAATAACAGAATCACTAGGCATCATTGCTAGACACTTCTACTAATTGTAAGAGGATTATCTTTTCACTGATGGCCTATTCCCCTACGTGATTTTCAATGCTGCCACATTTTTACTAAAAATATTTGCTTTCTGATGCTATTAAATAGAATCAAGAAGATGAGTATTCCTTGAGAATAATCTAAAGAAAGTTGTATACATTATGTTTTCTGGGAAGAGAAAATCATAACCAAATTGTGAGATCATAAAAGTTATAACTATAACTATATATGTACATTTATATTTAAAATTCCATACTGTTTTCATATGCGCCTTTTATTACCAGGGGAGGTTTTATTCAGAGGTTCCTAAATTTTTTTCTTCTTTTAAAAATAATGCTTTGAGCCAAGAGATCCGTTCCAGGTTTCACTCAGTTCCAGTTGAAAGTGTAAATGTGCAGCAGGATATTTTTGCAAGGAGCCTGAAAAATCACCCGTGCCAGATACCTGAAACTTTGTTAGAGTATTCAGTGGAAAATTTCATTTCCACATGATAAATAACTGTAGGATATTTTAAGAGATTGAGACAAGTACCTTCCAATAGCTGATTATATTCCCTCTATAGAAATATGAAATAGGGGAAGGACAGGGAGGGTGTCTATAAAACTCAGCTACCGGATGTGACTAATTAAAACAAATAATTTTGTCATTCACTAAATTCTCCGTAATTGCCCTTCCCCTCTTCCGTGAGTTTTATTTGTAGACAAGGTAAAGTTATACTTCAGCGATTTTTACTATTCATCCCAATGCTCCTATTCTATCCTTGATGTTAAAGCATATTGAAAGGCACAACATTGAAAAGGAAAGGGAAAGTCCTGAATGTCATTGGCTCAGCTTTCAAACTGCCCTAAATCTTCTTTAAAAAATAGCAAAGCTCAGCTTTCCCACATTTGAAAATGGGTGTTGAAATTCTCCACCCTTTTCTAATTCAGTGGTTCACCCGGGAAAAGGACATCAGGGTGGAGAAGGCATGGTTTTCATCTAGGTTGTTGGTTATTAAGCTTCCTATTTCCCTTAGACCAGAGGAATAATTTCACTTCCTGCAACGCCTTCCCTCTTTTGCATTTTGCATCCCCCGCGCAATTTCATTTTGATGGATACCAAGGGGTCTGCCAATGTAGGGAATGGTATTGTTTGTCCCGAATAAAAAAAAGGTGGGGGGACCGGGGAAGGGACGGTGACAAACTGAGAGGTCTCTTGGTTTTTGAAAAAGAAAATAGAATTTCCTCTTCCAGGACGGCAGCTTCAGGCAAGGGGAAAATTGACCACGGTGTTTGCGAACAGTGAACAGTGCCCAGAATTAGAGCTCTCTCCAGTGACCAAAGAGATCATTAAAAAACAAAACAAAACAAAACAAAAAACAAAACACAAAAACCGTACATGCCGACATACAAACAATTCGATGCACAATAAACTCGACTCAGATAATCCCTCAAACCTGCGCCCACCAAGGTTTGGGTAACCGGTCCTCTGTGTGTGTGTTGGGGGTGAGGGGAGGGACTTACGGATAGGGATCGGGGTGGGGGGCAATGAGAAAAAGGGGGTTGTTTTCGAGAGTTGCTGCATTTGTATGTTTCTCCTCTTTGGTGAACTTGTCAGCGGCAGAAGCAGCTGTAGGAAGGCAGAGAAAGAAAAAGGGAGGGGAAAGGGAAGGAAGTTTGTGCTTGCATGTGTATGTGTATCTGTGTGTATGGTTTAAGGTCAAGAGGCGGATGCACAGAGTAAATTAGTAAAAACAGTAAAAGGAAAGGAGAAAGGAGGAATAGATAGGGAAGAGGGAGAAAAGAATGCCCCCAAAGAGGAGGATTTTTTTTTGGTATGTGCAATCTGGGTCCGAGGAAGCGCATTCTTCTGATTTGCGTGAATTTACACACACACAGACACACACACACACACACACACATATTTCATAGGCTCACTTTTAATTCTCCAGGACTGTGGGGCTTTTCTTGTTTCCGTGTCACTTTAAAAATAAACCTCGGAGTTTATCTCGGGCTAGAAACCAGTTTAAAAGTCAACACCACCGAGAGCCCAACGCCCCTCACACGCGCTTTCTGCATTCCCCCGCACCCAACACCTTCCAAATACAGACCCTTCTAGACTATGTACAACCCAGTCTTTTAACTGGCGCACTAAGTTGAAGCGAAGCCTTAGAAATTACCAGGAAGATTTTCATAGGTTGTTATCAATGTGGGGGAGGTGTTTACATATTTAAAAAATTAATATTGTATATGTAAATTATTTTAAGCAAGTTTTTTTATTTTTTGAGAAAACAATTACATTTTATCTTAAAAGTCTAAGGAATGTTTTAGAATTTTCATTCACTTAAGGGAATGTAGATCGGATCCTTACTTGGAGTCTTTGAAACTCCTCTGGCAGCTCATGATTTTCATTTTGTGAAAAACAAGATCTTCAAGTTGTTGGGGGTAAAAAAATGTTCATGAAAAGCTGGGAGAGCAGCAGTAACCAGCAGGAGAAAACGGTCCCCTCCCCCTTTCCTGTGGGTGAAATTGATTCCAACAGATTCTCCACCCCCCTCCCCACTATCTCCCCCTTCAGTGGGCGAAGCACATTGCTGTATTTATTTTGAAGGCTACAGAGTATGAGGGCTGGCTGGAGACACCCACGTGCTTCTGACTCTCATCAGCATAATGATCGCCTTAGCCAGAGAGTCCTGTCTATATAAACCACAAAAACCTAATCATTAGAAATCCCCAGCCTCCAAAAACCACATTTTAGGACAAAAACTGAGGCATTTTTTCTCGCTCCTTCATCCTTTCGACCACATTTTTTTGAGACCCGAAGTAGCTCCCCCCCTTAAACTCTGATTTACAAATAAATAAATTACACCCACTAAACTTCAGGGGGGGAGAGAAAATTATTGGGGGGGGAGATTTTCAATCTATTAATTTTTAGACTCAGCAGAGAATTAAGGGGCTGAAAGGTACCAGGAACTGCCTATTTGCGCTCCCCCAGCAAGCTTTTTGCAACCTATTTTAACCACCAAGCTGACAGTTTTCCAACTGTTTTTAATCCTTCCTTCTTCTTTGGCAGTCACAAGGTTGAGTGTGTAAGAAAAAAAAAGTTTATTTCTTATCCTCTGTCATCAGTCACGCTTTTTTCTCTTTTAATTATTCTTTTGACCAATATTTCAACCCCCCCCCTTTCCGCTTTAAAAACAAATAAATAAGAAGTATTTTTTTCTCCCTCAAGCCTTTTTGGCCGTGGTGGGGGTGGGGTAGGGTGGCGGGGGTGAAGATAGATTAAGAAGTCAGCAGAGACGCTTTGAGAAAAACGAAAAGTTCACTGCTGTGGGATCAAGCCAGCAGCTCTTGGGCTTCCTCAATACATTTGGTCAGGAAAGTGCTCCTCGGTGTTTTAGGGGAGACAGGAAAAGGGAAAGGAAAAGGACAAGTAGAGGTGAAAAAAACCCTTTATACTCTGGGAGACATTTGCACATCTACCGACACCCCCAAAACGGCTCGGTATCCCGAACCTGCGGCACAGACAGACGGACTTGTCCTCCTTGGTGTTTCTCCCCCGCTGGTGGACAGCAGCAGTACAGCAACAATGCAAAGTTAGGACTAGAGATCGGCTGCGACTCAACTTACCTCCTGGCACCTTGAAAATCAGAAGGAAAAGAAACTCTTGCACTTAGAAGCAGAAGTAGTTGCAAGGAGGTGGTGGTGAGGAGCGAGAGAGAAGAGGAGGGGGGAGAAGAAGAGAAAGAGTGGAGCCTTGAAGCTGCGGAGGGTAGCAGCAGCGGCGGCGGCGGCAGCAGCAGCAGCCGTAATCTGAGTGAGCTAGAACACAAGGGGGGAGCATCTGCGGCAGCGGCAACAGGAGGAGGCGGCGAAGGAAGAGGAGGAGGAGGTGGAGGCGGAGGAGAAGGCTGCAGCTGGGCAGCTGTGGGAAGAGCAGCGGCCGCAGCAGCGGCAGCAGGCAGTCCTGGGGCTATGCTGTTTCCAGCTGGGCGCCGCTGAACAAGAAGCCGTCCGCTGAGCTGGACTTTGGGAAAGGGGGGCTCAAGGGAGACCCAGGAACCCAGGCGTCCGAGGGGACCCCATGTAAACCCGCTCCAACCACAAGCTCCCCCCAGCCGCCACATACACCCACGCGCCCCTTCTCGGCTGCCACCCTCGGTTTCTCCAAAGACTCCGGAAAAGAACTGCTCGTCCTCTTCTCCCCACCCCGCCAATCCGAACTGATCAGCACCTCCAATCTCCCCCCCCAACCCCCCACGCCGAGTGTCAGACTCTTCCTGGCCTTTGGCTCCATCGAACTTGATCTCGTTTATCTCCTCCACCCCATCGCCTACACCCCTTATTTCTCCCCCTCCTCTCGTTCTCTCCCTCCTGGTTTCCTTTTCTCCCTTCTTTTTCACCCGGCTTCCCCTCCCCCCCGGCCACTTCGCTAACTTGTGGCTGTTGTGATGCGTATTCCCGTAGATCCGAGCACCAGTCGGCGGTTCAGCCCCCCCTCCAGCAGCCTGCAACCCGGCAAGATGAGCGACGTGAGCCCGGTAGTGGCTGCCCAGCAGCAGCAGCAGCAACAGCAGCAGCAGCAACAGCAGCAGCAGCAGGAGGCGGCGGCCGCGGCGGCGGCAGCAGCGGCGGCGGCGGCGGCGGCGGCAGCTGCGGCGGCGGCCGCGGTGCCCAGGCTGCGCCCGCCTCACGACAACCGCACCATGGTGGAAATCATCGCTGACCACCCGGCCGAACTCGTCCGCACAGACAGCCCCAACTTCCTGTGCTCCGTACTGCCCTCTCACTGGCGCTGTAACAAGACCCTGCCCGTGGCATTCAAGGTAAGGAAGGGGCTGCCGACTCGCTCTGCTGCCTTGCCCTTCTGACCCCTGCATCCACCCTCCAGCTCACCCAGCACCGCAGCCCATCTGAATTCCCCAACGCCAGGCAATGGGTATGCGTGTGCCTGTTCATGTGTTTGTGTGAGGAAACCGGTTCCCCCAGACACCATCAGAGGAAGAGGGCAATGCATTCTTCTCTCCTGAACCTTCCTTACCAGTTACCACTAACATAAGAGGAATGTTTCCCCAAACGCCTTCCTCAAGCGCTCCGACTCCCCCATTTTAAGTAGGGAATCTGTCAACCCCATACCTTTCTTCTAATCCTAACTGAGAAAGGGCATAGTGCTTTCCAGCTCCCCCGGCTGGCTCGCTCCCCTAACCTCCGAGTGATGCACCTTTTTAATCCCTTCTCACTTCATCCCAGCTCCACTTTCCTCTCTCTACCGCCAGGGTAGCTTAGTGCACCTCTTTAGACCCCAAGCCACCTTTCCAAATCTCGCCCCTCCCTTACCTTCTGTCCCACTTTCCTTCTTTGACCTCTACCCCCTCCAGCCTTTCAATTTACTTCTTTACCCCCTCATTCTCTAGCAGTGGTCTTTCCCACTGCTTCTCTGCCTTTGCTTCAGTCCTACCCCTTAGCTCCTGGTAACTTTCTTCTAAGCACCTAGACGCAATGAACCTCGACACCGCCAACTTCGTTCACCGCCTTTAACCCTCAAAACACCCCGGGACCAGTTCCTCTCCACGGTTCCGTTCGTAACCTCCTCGGTCCTCCAACCCACTCCCCCAGTTCTCGGTTCCTACTGCTCCCCCTCCGTCGCTCAGACTTCCAGCTGGGTTCGCACTCAGTGGTGGCGAGGGGCACACTCTCTATTTGGCTCCCCACCCCAGTACAGTTTTCATAGTGTCTCGTTTGATTTAAGGAAAAACTAGGGGCCTGAGCCACTTAGAGTGTTCTCTGTCTCTCTCTCTCTGTCTGTCTGTCTCTCTCTTTCGCCTTCATCTCTCCATGTCATCTCTCATGTCAGGGGGTTTCGGGGGGGGGAGATTATTCCCTGGTCTGGGCTCTCTGTGGACGCCCAGCGACTCTGCCCGGGAGCACCCAAACCTATTGTTACCCGGGGAGGTTTAGAGGAGGTGGTATTGGACTAGGTGGTCGGGAGGGCTCTGGGGCAGGGAGCCACTGGAGGGCAAATCCGCGGAAGGGTACTGGAGACGGAGGGTGCCGGCTTTCCTGACCCGCGACGGGCTTTGCTCAGTCCCTGAGGCAGGGAAGAGATAGGCCGGGCGGCTGTTGGTGGGTGCCTGCAGTTGTCCAGAAAAGCTCCTGGCTTCGGGTGGGGTTCAAGGGGGTAGTGGAAGAGCGAGGGGAGGGGAGCCTTCTGAGGTGTTCCAGGGCAGAGAGTGGGGTGGCCGGGCGGGGATCTGGCCCCCAAGGGGGCTATGTGTGTGCCCGGGGCTCCGCCCGCATTAATCCCCGGTGAGTCCCATTTCTACACCCCGGGAGGTGCTTCTGGACTAAGCAGAGATCCTCACGTACTGAACGCCCCACTCCCCATTTTCCTTTTTCTTCTTAGAGCTAAATCTGGAAGCGATGGTGGGGGTGGGGAGTAATCACTTGAAAATTCTACTTCTAACTTTAAAAGTTTGGAATAAAACTTGGTTTAGCTTTAAATAAAGGAAAAAACAACTTTGCCCCCTTTATTCCCATTCCCTTTTTCTGTTTACATCACATTCTCAGTTCCAAGAAGCCGTGGGAGCTGAGCCGGTGGGTTATCACCCTCTCACCTTTTTTTGCGGGAAGAGGTACGAGCTTGGAAAGGTGGGAAAATTGGACCCGGCGACAGCGAGAGAAGCCCGAGTTTCCTGCTTTACCAATCTGTCCTCTCTCCATCTTTCCCCTGTCCCTCCTAGTAGTTCTCCTAGCAAATACCGTTATCTGGGTTAGAATATCAATTCTAGGGGTGAGTTTGGGTTCGGGAAAGCACCTTGTCAGGTTGAGGAGTGTGTGGTCCCCAGCCTGTTGCAACACGGAGAGAAGCAGACTAGATGAAGGCTCCGGGACAAGCAGGGGCTGCCCTAATACTGTGGAGGCAGGAATGAAACACCTTCCCAGGCAGAGGGATAACCTGAGGACTTGTTCAAGATAAAGAGGAGATTCTGAAAGGGAAAACAAATGTTATCACCCCTGGGGCCTAGATTTCAGAGTTGCAAAACCAAAACGCAGGCTAGACCAAGACATTTTTTTTCCCAAGGCTGTACTAATCTTCACCACTCCTAACTAGTAGAACTTGTGCAGGTTGGACTTGGGGTCCCTTGGGTAGGTACTATCAATAGAGATCAGGGTAAGTAAGGGAAGTTCCGGGAATGAAAGAAGGAGGTGATTCCAGATATTCCTGTACTGGGGCTGATGCCAAAACTCCCTCAGGCCAATCGCAGCTACTAGTCCTTGATCACTTTCCCCCCCACTCAACAATTCAGATGCAGTGTGTGGGTGGAAATAGAAAGAAAGAAAATTCCAGGTCAATTAAAAGCACTAGTTATCTAGATAGCTTTTTATATTGTTAGTATCAGTACAGAAATCGGAATGAGTATTATGGGAAAGGGATGATGCACTCTGGGGCAAGTTTCACTTTGAAACTGGCTTATGAAATGTTTTTCAGTCCTTGCCTTCTTACCTTATTAATTGCTCATTTTTAATGATTAGCATTTTATGTCCTGAAAAATGGAAATCTTGGAATATTTGTGAACAATAGGTATTCAATCCGCCAACTCAAAAAGTGATTTAAAAAGACTCATTTTACCCAAGGCCCAGAATTCTCATTAGACTTGAAGGTAACATGTTAAAGAGTTGGACAATTTAAATTTATTGGAAATATAAAATAAAAAGATGGGTATGAGGTGTCTACACAGCACCAAGCATCTGAAGTAAAACTTGAAAAGTCCAGTGATTAGACTACATACTATTTCTGATGCCAGAAATCTGCACATTTAGGAACATCTGGTTGCTTGACGAGATTTATCTAATATTTGGAGTTCTATAAAGAGTTTGGTATGGTAACTAAAAGATCAGGGATAGTAAATTAATCTCAAACTTATCAGCTTAGTCTGATATGATAATCGTGTCATATATGCATATATATGTATAAATCTCATATATATATGCTTTGGATAGAAAGTGCTATTTTTTCTAACATAGAAATGACATAATGTAAGAGATAAATGTTTGAACCCCTCAAAAGTAGAATGCCACAGGTAGCTAAACAAAATGTTTTACTTAGACACTTTTTTTCACTGAATGTGGTGATTTTTTTCCCCAACACTTCATTTATTTATTATAATACATCATACTCTGTACTGTTAATCATACTTGTTGTCCAGTGATATAGTTAATTATGAATTAGGGTTTTTTAGTTTGTTTTTGTTTTTTAAGGGAACAGGATACTCTTGAATAGTAAGTTGAATTTATAGACATCATAGTAACAGTACTAAATTGAATTAATCTGAAAAAAAATCCAACCCCTTCTCTTCACATCTCACTTCCTATGCATTTATAGGATGGCAAACATATGAATGTAAACAACAATTCTGCCTAAAATGTAGATGTTTGGCCTCAAACATCCAGGTATTGGGAAGCATACAGAATTTTGCCAAAAATTTTCATTTTCCATCTGAATGTTGTACAGATACAAACTGTTTTTCTTAGTCATTCAGAGAAGAGCTAAGTTTATTGCAAAAGACGTTGCAGTATGCTTTTTTAGTATGGCAGAATTTACCTGTGATGAGGGAGTAAACTCATCCAGACAAATTTGGAGGCCTAAAATGAGGCAACTTCTTTGGAGACAACAATTTGGTAGTAATATTTGGAAAGAAATATGAAATATTTATATTCCTGTGCAATGGATTGTTGTTTTTTAATGCTCACAAAAGATGGATAGATCATTCAGGTTTTTTTAATCAAAGAATTTACTTGTACGAAACTGCTATGGATTCTGTTTCCCCTCATATATTAAGCTTGTCACTTACTAAATGATATTGGCAATGAATCTTAGCATGCTTATGACCTAAGCAAAGACTTTTGGGGACGATCATTATATAATATTTTCAAGATTTAAGTGGATTAGAAATATATAATGAAAAAATAAGACTAGTCAGCAAAGAAGACAAATGTTATTTATCTGCAAATGGGAAGGGTCTTTTTTTTAACCAAATTTTGCAGTTTTGAAATGTTCACTCAGCCCAGGTGTCAAGGAAATGGAGATAAATATTTTTAACTTTTCTTTCTGGGTCATCTTACTGAAAGCTTAAAATAGTATGACTTATTAGTTCAGGGCTCTTTGTTATCCTCTATGATACTAGTAATGAAAAAGCAACTTCCAAATTCTAACCATTAGTTAATATTATGCAGAAATAACAGAGAGCAAAAACTTTAAATTAGCTGCCAGTCAGAGCACTATAATCTGTCCACGTATCCATTGTAAAGTCCAGTTTTCAGCATCCTTTGCTCAGCTTTTCTAGATAGCTTCAAGTTGAAGTACGGTGTAGAAACTCTAATTCCAGATGTATTTTTTTATATACCAAGTAGTACAAGGGTATTTTGCTGTTTTGTGTTAGAGTACATTGGGCTATATTTTTTAGTGGTCTCACTAAAACACTTTTCCAGAAAACTCAAAGTAGCAAAGACACTTTTAGATATGACATATTGCACATAGTTAATTTGACATTTTAGATGATGCCTTTCAGTATTTCTCAAAAAGGAGGGTTTCAAAATGACTGAGCATTTCCATTTCAAAATCATTTTTCAACATGACTGGATACTCTTTTTTATCTTAAAAAACTACACCTGAAGCTGTTCTGTTCTATTTTTCCTGCACATTGGCATTCCTACATATTCAGGCCCTTTCAGATCTCATGCACCTAAACCAGAAACATGGTATATTAAAACAGATGTGAATTGTTATGTAAAAGTCATGTAAATTTATAGTAAATTTCAAGTTGTAGAGCCACAGAAGCCTTTTGATTTTATGCCTTTAAATGTAATATGTCTGCATTACTTTTTGTGAGTTAATAGTGTAAATTTGGATAAATATATGTATCTTATTGGTAAGTTAAGCAGAATAAATATACCTTTGGAGGCTAGGAAAATAAATATTTTTAAATGATCAAAAGAAGAATATTTGAAAAATAGCTACTGTAGATACTTTCTACAGTTCTCCACCCCCCTCCACCCACCCCCCACCCCCCCGCGTTACTACCAAGATAACGCTTTTAAAATCCCAGATTGTCGATCTTTAGACATTTTCATTTGAGTTGATGCCTGGCGCACACATTGCCAGCTTGAATCAAAATCTTTTCCATAAAATTATTCTACTCTGTGAAATGCATTTTAAAAGTTACAAAGTGGCACATCATGTTTGTTTTACTTTTTGTTTCTGGAATTCAGTTGGCTGTCCTTAAATTCTAGGCCTGAACTTTGAAAGTAGCCGGAACATTTGTCAAAGCTTTTGGGTATTTTGCTTTAAATTATTTTGAAATAACTGCTATACAAATAAAGCCGTTGATTTCATTAGAATATTTCTTTTCAGTACTAGTAATTCATGTTTTGAACTACATAGACTACAGCTAATAGGCCTCAGTCAGTTTCTGTGTTATTAAGAACTGCATTACGGCATTGTTACCAACACATTGTGCCAAATGATGTGGACCAGGAAGAGTAATTAATTAGATAAAAGCAGCAATCTGACCATGGAAATGTCATGGACAATTTTTATTTTCATTTACTAAGACTATATGAACCTGAATGAATAGCCACGTACAAAAAAAATATAAGGGCCTGGGCTATTCCCTCATTCGTTGTTTCTCCTTCACTCGAAGGAATTAATTGTTTCATTCACAGAATTCCATGCTGAATTTCAGACTAGTGTGTGGAGGGCAACCTTCTTTCACCTTAGTGTGTTTAGGCTATTTGTCATTTGATCTCAGCACCTTGTTACCTTAAGGTGAGCTAAGGACAAAGGGAAGTCCTCCTTAGAGTCCCCAGAACAGAATATCATTCTCTTCTTTGTCCTTCATGGGTAGACTTGATTCTTACAAGCATTTGATTCATCATAAAAGTTTTGATTTCAAACTGCCCTTTGTACCCTCGTAGTGTTTTTAGATAATACTTCTCAATAAGTGATTGACTGATAGGTTTGCAAGACAAGCTCAGGCTCCATACTTGCTCCTAACCAATAAAAGAGATGCTTTAATCCGTCCATCAGAATACATTTTGACGGCTTACAGTGGGTGCAGTCGAAATGCTTAATGGACTCTTGATTATTTTGGCTTTCTTTTCGATGAATTTAGTTACTCTCAAATAGTTGAGAGTGTTAATGGGGAAAGTTTGTTTAGACTCTCATATATATATACATATATATATATATATATATATATATATACATATATATATATATATATATATATATATACACTAAAGCTTTATGACTTATATAAAGCCAAATATTCTTTTAAAAATCTTGAGGAAAGAATTAGATAGTCTCTTGATCTGATACCACAAATACTAGAACAGCCATTGTATTTGACTATCAATCTAAATTTTAGCCATATAGGGAAAAGTCTGTAGTAAATCTCATTAGTTGGCAGTTTTCAGGCAAAGTTGCCTTATTTTAGGTATATTTAAATTAGAGAAGACTTAAAATTTGTGATTATTTGTTTTGTACAAAACAATATAAATCTTACCAATGATTAATGTAGTCATTATTATAATGCTTAGGCAAAGCAAAATGAATTTATATATATTACTGTTAGAGAATCCTTACTTTTATATATTCCCATATTGAATCAATTTTCCTGTTCTAACTAAAAAAAAATCCATTATATTAAAAATATGCAGTATAATAATAACGTCTCAGAGTTCTTGAAAAACCTTATATTTGGGGAAATTACTCTACTTCCCTCTGAAATGCAGCCAGGTCTGGGGTGAAACCCAGCAGCTATTCCATACCTCTCAGCAATACTATAGACTGTCCCAGGATATAAAGCAAAGAATAACATACCAAGTTGAAGCCTCAAGGGATGGTTATACCAAGAGGCTATATTTAGTGCAAATTGGACTTTGGTTAGAATATAACATTAGCCCTCCAAGTCTTACCCAGAGTGCAATGTCATAATTATCCTCTCTGTATTTATATAACATCTTTCTTCTAAGGAGTCAAAACATTTTACAGATGTTATTTTATTAATCCCTAATAGATGGAGGGAACATTTTATTATTCCCATTTTATAGGTTGGAAAACTGAGGCCCCTAAAGATCAAGTGACTTGCCTGAGGTCTCATAACGATTCAGTGGCAGAGCCAGAATGAAAATTCCAGCATTTTGATCCTTAATACTATACACTCTTCACATCTTTTCTTTTCCTATAACAATGCTTTCATTAGTTACAAATGCAGTTTGCTATCTATAGAACAAAGAAAGAGAGGCAGTGTGCTTTAGTTAACAGAGAGCCATCTGTGAAGCTAGGAAGACTTGGGTTTGAGTCTTACCTGTGGCTTGTGACGTCTGGCAAGTCATTTAGGTCCTCAGTTCTCTAAGACTATGAGTTTACAGAGAAGGTAGATACTGACTTGCCTTTGAAGAGGGTATTTCCTCACCTGGCATTTTGCTATATCAATGGAATCACGGATCAAGCCCTTATCCCTGTCCCTCTAAACAAGAAAACCACAGAGCATTAAATCAAACACCCCCCATCCCCACCCCCAAGCAGTATCTGCAGGATGCCAAATATTCAAATGAAAACTGAAAAATGTAGTCAGCTCTTCTCTGGACATTGCAAGATATTCTGAAGCTTGGCATTGTGTATATGAATTTGGAAAAGGATGATGCCAGCTGCTACCACCCTTAGCATCCCTGATGGTAGCAGCAGCACCGAAAGTTTATTGAATGCCGAGGGAGAATATCAAGCCTCATTTGGCACCAGAAAGGTGCATGTGTTTTTCGAAGACGATCAGCCATCAAGAAATAGACCATTTAGTGGAGCGTCAAGTCACACAAACACAGACATAATTTATGTTTTTACATAATAAGACACACATAGAACGCATGTAAATAAAGTCTTCATGAATCTATGCTCTTTAGATTAAAGAATAAGATGTTATCAATGGCCTTCCAATGAGGGGTTGATCACCAGAAAAAAGAAGGACATAGCTGGTTCTGATACTTTACTATGTAGTTCTTGGCAGCACTCCAAGAGGAGTCATTGGTTGTGGTCATTGACTACAGAAAAGAGATTGTTCTTCTGGAACTTGTACAACCTTTCCCTCCTGTGCCTCTCATCTTCCAGTCTTTGTCCTTCAATGCCTGAAACGTCTCTCTTCCTGACACTCCCCCCCTCCCCCATCCTCATCACCTTCCTTCAAGGCACAACTTGCACAGTCATATCTTTCAAGAAGCCTTTCCTAATACCCCCTGCTCATAAACTGTGCAATATCATCAGCTATTAATGTCTCACAGGATCATAAGATTAAGAACTGGAAGGGAGATTAGAGCTTTTTCTACTCCATCCCCATTTTACAGATGAAGACATTGAGTTCTAGAGAGGCTAAGTAACCTCTGGCCCATGGTAATATGGTAAATAGCAGAGATTGAATTCCACATTCTCCAATTCCAAATACAGTGTGCTTTTCCTTCTACTTTGACTCAGTTTTTTCTTTGAATCTAAATTTCTCTGTCTTTGTATCCCTAGTGCTTAATAAATTGTCTTGTCCTCAATAGGTGCTTAATCAATCACTAATCTCTTGGTGAAATCTTGATTTAATTTACTCTCGTGGATTCTGTGATCATTTCCAAGAGATGACTCCCATACTCATCCTTAATTTCTCTCCTGAGTTCTAAACACATATCACTTTTGTGCATTTCCAGCTGCATAGGCATCAGACTCATAATGTCTTAATCAAGATTCATAATTATTCTCTTCACCCCCACCCTTCTTCTAAATGTCCCTATTTCTTTTGAGGGTATCACCATCCTTCTAGTCACCAAGGTTCAAAACCTTAGAGTCATTCCTAACTCCTCATTCTTCCTCACCTCAAATTTCTAATCAGTTCTCTTGATTCTAGTTGCACCTCCCACCTGTTCCCTTCTTTCTATTTATACGGGCCCCCACCTCCCAACCCCAATCCCACTTCAGGCTCTCATAACCTCTTGCATAGACTGTTGCAGTAGCCTTCATATTGGTCACCCTGTTTCAAGTCTCTCCACATTCCATTTTGCACACAGACACCAAGTTAGTGTTTCTAAAACTTAGATTTAAAATGTAGATGTCCCTTCCCTGCTCCCAAAGCTATATATTGTAGCTATTGTTAACTAGGTTAAAATACAGTCTTCTCTGTTTGTCTACCTTTTCTGAGTTCCTGTACATTACTGCCCTTCATACACTCTACATTTTAGCCAAACTCACCCAATTGCTGTTCTTAAAATATCACATTGAATCTCTCATCTCGATGCCTTTGAATAGACTGGGTCTCATGCCTGAGTACATTCCCTTTTCACCTCTTCCTATTATTATCTGTAGCTCCCTTCAAAATTCAGTTCCAGCACCACCTCCTATGGAGGTCTTATCTGGTTTGTGCCAGCTGTGAATACTTCTCCCACTGAAATTATATTTTATTTCTTTTGTATACAGCCTGTACTTACTTTTCTGTGTGATTGGTGTTTCCCCCAATAGAATGAAAGCTTTTTGAGCGAAAAGTCTGTTTCATTTTTGTCTTTGTATTCACCTAGTAGAGTACCTGGAACAAAGAAGGTGCTCAATAGAGGCTTGTTGAGGAATAGGAAGGTGGTGCAGCCCTTGAGTTAGGAGGACCTGAGTTCAAATGTGGCCTCAGATACTTACTGGCTGTGTGACCCTGGGCAAGTCACTTAACTCTGACTGCCTCCCCCCAAGAAATACATGCTTATTGATTAATTAAATATTTGTTGAATTGAATTACATGGTTCTCAGAGGGGAATGGAAATCATTAATTTATGCACATTGAAGAGAGGATAATTTTAAGTCAGTGGGTTATTTTAAGATTATAGCTTAGTGAAAGAAGGTTTTAAGAGGATATGGATCATGGCTTGAATTCTAAAATACTAGAAAAGAGAGAGTAAGGTCTTCCAAGCATGATAAGTAGTTTGTGTGAATGAGAAAAGAGCAAAATGGTTTAAGAGTTAGTAAGTAAGATAGGTTTTGCTGGCTAGTGTAAAGGGTACAGGTAAAAGGAAGAAGCCAGAGAGGGTGGATATTTTAGAGCCTTAAATCCTTTAGATCAGAATCTATTCTGGGCAATGGGGAGCCAATGGATATATATGAATAGATCCGTAATCAATTTATATGAGTAAATTATCACACAAGGCACTCATACCACAAATGGTACATGTTAGTATATAATCTAGCTGAAGAATATTTGATGATTTCAATGAGACAGTCTGGAAGCCCTCTGAAGAAAAGATTGAAATAATCAGAATTTGCTTAAATGGAGTCTGGACAAGAACTTTAAGGGCTGAGTTAAGAGAAATGGATGGGGCTGTGCTATTGCCAAGTAGCAGGACTTGGCAATGGATCAGGCAGTCTTTAAAAAAAAGTCCACATGATCAAGATACTTTTGATTCTGTCCAAAGTAGGGGTTCTTACTCTTTTTTGTGTCATAGACCCCTTTGGCAGTTTTTTGAATCATATGGACCCCTTCTCAGAATAATGTTTGTAAATGTACAGAATAAAATACATAGGGATTATGTACAAAGGAATCGATTATATTGAAGTACAGTTATCAAAGTATTAAAAATGAAACCTCTGAAATCTGTCCATGGGTAAGAGGTCCATGGAGGAATCCCTGATCTAGAGGATAAGCACTGATCCATCCACTCTGTCCCTCATTTGACTCACATCTGTAAAGTTAGGATTAAGAATATAATCTATAGCCAAAGAACAGAGCAAAGCTAACTGATCCCATATGGAATCTATGAATTTGGCCTTATTAACATTCTTCTGTATTCATTCAGTAATCATTTCTTAATAGACTATGTGCAACTTAGTCTGCTAGGGACTTAAGAAGACAAAAAGATAAATAAGACTTAATTCCTACCTTCAAAGTATAGGAATTTAATAGGAGAGAGAAGGTCTTCAGGAATAAGGATAATACAAAATAAAATGTAAGAAGTATCCAAAAGAGGCATAAGCAAAGTATTATGAAGATTCATTGGAGGAAGAGATACCTTTTCACTGGGCAAATCAGGAAAAACTTCATGGAAAAGGTAGAAACTGATCTGGGTCTTTAAGGATGGTTAGGATTGGGGGAAGGGAAAAAGCATCCTTAGCATAGAGAATACTGTGAGTGAAGGCGGGAGGGGGGAGGCTAAAGAATATTGGATATTTGAAGCATGATGAGCAGTCTGATTTAGGTGGTACAAAGAGTACATGAATTGTCATGTGAGATAAGGATGGGGGTAAGTTGGTTGGAGGGCCAGATTCCTGAGTTCAGGCCCACATTTGGTTTTTATTCAGTGAGCTAGAGGGAGTCATTTAATGTTTTCATGTTGTTGACTCATGTGCTCAGAGTCATGAATAAAGAAGATGAATCTAGCACTGGTACATAAGATGGACTAAAGAGTGAAAAGACTGTAGATGTACAGTAGTTAAGAGACTATTTATTGGGATGAGCTAGACATGATGGTGAGGGGCCTGAATTAGGTTATTGGCAGTGGAAATAGAAGGGGAGAGACTAGGGGGGCAGAGATAAGAGATGCTGTGGAGGGAGAATTGACAGGACTTGGTGACTGGATGTGGAAGATGAGGAAAAGGGAGGAGTCATAGATTCTACTGAACTTACAAACATGGGTGATTATCCACAGACTAATTGTGGAAGCTAAAGAACAAAGAATCCTCAAAAATCACTCCGAGACAGCAAACAGATGGTAATGCTGTTGGAGGTACATTTACTGTCCACATCACTCTCTTGCTACTTATGATAATAGTTGTTAATAATAATAATAGCTAAAATTTAATAGTGTATACTGTGTGCCAGGTACTGTACTAAGTACTTTATGATTATCATTATCTCATTTATTCCTCACAACAACCTTGACATGTAGGTGCTATTATTATCCCCACTTTACAGATGAAGAAACTGAGGCAGAGTTGAAATTACTTTCCCAGGGTCACACAGCTAGTAAGTGTCTGAATCTGGATTTGAACTCAGATCTCCCTGACTCCAGGTGCAAGGATTTACCCAATGTTCCACCTAGTTGCCTACATTTATTACTTATTGCCTTACATCATTAGTTACTTTTTAAAGTTTCTACATTTTATCTCCTCAACTTGACTTGTTAGCTTCTTGTGGGCAGAAATGTGTGTCTTACATTTCCTCAGCACCTGGCAAAATGTAGTGCTTATCATGGGTACTTGCTAAGATTTTGTTTTATTGACTGTATGTGAAGATCAGGAAGCCACCCAAAATAAGTAGCTGAAATGGATTGATCACCTAATAGGTGTTCAGGATCATAGTCAAAACCATATGTTTTAGCTGAGTGTCTTTTAGCTAAGTGATGAACAGGCTAGAATATCTTTAGCCAGTGACCCTAATTAGATCATAACTCAAACCTCCGTGGATTGCAGATCACCAGTGACATGCAACCTGTTCATGTGGTCACTAGCTTTCCTACTGTGGCATGAGGATGATTGGAGCATGGAGATTTAATAAAATATACACACCTATTTGAAGAACTCTGCAGAGAAATGAAGGAAACTTTCCTTTAGTCCGACTTTGAAATGGGGGAACCCTGAAATATGGGTTTATTTGAAGTGGCATCTTTGTTTAGGTGTAGCAGGCTTCATTACAGTTTGCCACAACTGTGCCACAGCAGTGACAGGCTCTTGATAAAACCTACAGTTAAGAAGAATGATTCACATATTTTAGACCTTGCCTGATATACTATTTTTGTTGTTGCCATTTCCTAATTTTTGTAGGTGGTGGCTCTAGGAGAAGTACCAGATGGGACTGTGGTCACAGTCATGGCTGGTAATGATGAAAATTATTCTGCTGAGCTCCGAAATGCATCTGCTGTCATGAAAAACCAAGTAGCAAGATTCAACGACCTGAGATTTGTGGGCCGAAGTGGAAGAGGTGAGGCTTTTAAAAAGATGATGTATGCTATGTTGGAGCACTTTGCAAATCTTAAAGCATTACCAAATCAGCTATGGTAATGATGATGATGGTGGTGATGATGATGATGATGATAATGATGATGATGATGATGGTGGTGGTGGTGGAGATGTAATCAAAACACTAGAATCCTGAAATGAAATACATATAAACTTTTTTAAAAAAATAAAGCAACAGCCTTCTTTTCCCCAATAGGGGTGGCTCATGTTTTATTTGAAGACCCAGTCCAGGTAACATTTATTATTTTTTTTGACTCCTTTAATCTTTCGGATTTGTTTCACAAGTTTGAAAATTTGAATTTTTTTTTCAGAGGAACTTGTTATTAAATTTGTTGGGCACATGAGGGTGAGGTACAGAGGAAGGAAGTTTTCATAGGTTCAAGTTCTGGGTTACAGGGAGTCAGATAACGGAGTTCATTGAGTGGCAAAGGGGGAAGAGAAATACATATTTTTAGTTTCTTGATGGAAGCCCAATTGCTCTTAAGTCATAACAATTTGTCATTATATTCTTCACTTATTGTGTGTGTCATGGCATCATAGATTGAGATCTGGAGTTGGAATATGACTCTATAACAAGGCTTCTTAACGTTTTTATTATCATGAATTCCTTTGGTAATCTGGTGAAGCCTATGGACTTCTCAGAATAATGCTTTTAAATGAATAAAATAAAATACATAAGGAAATCAATTATACTGAAATACAGTTATCAAAACATTTTTTAAAAATAAGTTTGCATTTCCCAGGTTAAGAATCCCTGTTCTATGGAGACAGCAAAATAGCATGATCATTGTTTACTTTCAAAGTAAGAATGCATAGGCAGAGACATAACTAGCAATTTTTGCACCTGGGGCAGCACAAACTGTACCTCAGGATAAGGAGCACAAAATGAACCCTTAAATCTACTTTTAAAGCCAAAATCCTGGAAGCCACTGCGGGGAGGGGTAGATGCCTGGGGCCACAGAGAAGTTACAGCTTTGGAGTCCACTGTGAAGGAGAGACAAGCAGGCAGGTCAGAGATGGGAAGGTGGTCATCTTGGATGTGGGGTGGCAGTGGGAAGCAGGCCATCTGGTAGATTCCTGCTTTTAACCTATTCTTCTTGCTAAGTGCTAAGCCCTATTGTTGCTCTAGTACTATAAGTATTTTTAGGATTTTCTAAATTTGAAATCCTGAGTACAAAACCCCAATTGCCCCATTCTAGTTCAGGCTCTTTGCACTTGCCTTGCCCTTTCCATTGGTGACTGGCATTTACCTTTGCAGTAAGATTTTTTAAAAAATTGGATTGAGTGTAAACTTTTAATGCATCAACTTGCTTTACTTCAGCATGACTGTGGAATTGGTGAGCCTGATAAATGATCATGACTCTGAATGTCCCTTTGGTATTTAAGGATTTCCTCTCATCTGAAATCTATACTGAAATTGTAGGAAGCCTTTTAAAAGATGGTAAATAGAAAATAATTTCCTTTTAGCCGTTTTGCAGCTGCTTCATAATTGGAGTTAATGATGGAAAGGATGTCTCTAAGGAAACCAGTTCTTCAGTTTTCACAGGATTCTCCTGAGACAATCCTATGTATCATCTCCCTATTAGACTTAATGTATTTATTTGTTTATTTAAACAAATATTTCAATTTTAAGCCCTCTTATGAGGAAAGAAAAATCAATCCCACTGTGTGCTGCAAATTCAGTTAAAAAAATGCAAATTCTCTTCTGGAATAGCTGGAACAAAATAGTGGGTCATAGGAAATGAGAGGCTCCAGTTTTTAAACAAAGTCCAAACTGACTGCTCTTAAGTTTGGATCAGATGTCATATTATTACTATTGTAAAAGCTTGATAAGGGAGACTCAAGAAGAGCTGTTTCCGATGAGTAGTTTTAGTTTACTTTCTAGGAACAAGGCCAAGAAGTTGTACTTTTAAACTTTTTTTTAAGAACAATTATGCATGATAATGAGATACTGTCATAGAGAGGTCGTTTGAAATAAAATGAAGCTGGATCTCTCCACTGAATCAAAGCAAAAGGTGTTATTTCTGCATCATGTTTAAGTTAACTTCATTTAAAAAAAAGAGCTGTTCTATCTTTCTATTGAATGATTAAGTTTAAAATCTCTTTGACTCAGTCACTAGCACAGCCTCACATTAAAAGTACAGTACAGTATTTCTTTTCTCTAATAAGCACATGGAAGAATATCCTGGACTCCCTGTGTGTTCTCAATCTCATTTGAGTCCTGTGAAATATTATTTTCTATTAAAAGAGAGGAAATGGAGTTTAGTATTTAAGGAATCAACACAATTTCTATTTTACTTTTCATATTCAGGCTAGTGTTTTCATTTATAGTGCTTTTGTATTATATAGACTCTGTATATGTTTTCTCTGATCAATTTGAGTAGAAACTATGGCAAAGTGATAGTGTACTTTGTAAACCCTCAACATATTTATTTAAGAAACTTCAAAGAGAAACAAAGGGTGTGCACTGTTTTACTATATTGGCTTTCTGAGTTTTGGCTGGTTTCCCAAATAGCAATTTTTATATTTAAAAAAAAAAAGACAGACTTAACTGCTTGCAGACTTTTCACGCATGGAAGATGAAGAAAGCTTCTTTTGATGAAGTGTAATTATGTCCAAACAGAGCTGACCCCCTCCCCCTATATTTCTTATGATCTTAACTGAAGAAAGTAGGGTTTTTCCTTTGAAGCAGCCGGGACTTGGTGGAGGATCTGAAATGCTACAGTCTGCTGCCAGAGGCAGGATGGAGAAATTGGTCCAGACTTGTCTTAGAGACTTCTACGAGAGAGAGAGAGAGAGAGAGAGAGAGAGAGAGAGAGAGAGAGAGAGAGAGAGAGAGAGAGAGAGAGAGAGAGAGAGAGAGAGAGAGAGAGAACACTAATAATAGATTATTTTATCAGTACCTACAATGTATTAAAGGAAACAGTTAACAGCAAACATAAGTCAGGAGAAAAAAATATCATCAAGAGAATATTGATAACATGAATCAAACATTGTTTTTAAAATGAGTAAGTTGTTTTTCAGTGACAGGAAGCTCTCTAACTTGTATCTCTTTGTACCTGATCTGGTTTATTGCACCTTCCCCCCCCCCAGTTTCCTCTTTGATAATCATGCATCTTTATCTCTAAAATAAGGGAACTGTCCTAGAAGGCCTTTGAGGTCCCTTTTATCTCTAGATCTATTACCCTATGATCTAGATTTTTCTTAAGTTGTGGAGACCAGATCAATACCCTGCTACCACCATACCTCTCCAATTCTGCCTCCCCACTCACTCATATATATCTATATCTATATCTATATCTATATCTATATCTATATCTATATCTATATCTATATCTATATCTATATAAATATATACACATAATATGTATATATGTACACATATGTATATGTATATATGTGTATGCACATATATTTGTGTATATTTATACATATATATGTATGTATGTATGTATAATATTTTTTCCTTTGCTCTTGAAGAAATGGTGAGAATTTTCCAGGGCTACATTGTATTTTTCCTTCAGTTTGGGAAAGATAACCAAATCTACTTCATGACAACATATTACAGAAAGTCATATAACTATTATAATTTGGCCATGCAAAACTCCACTGATGCCTAACACTTTTGGACTTGTTTTGCAATCAGATATTGGTTAGATAATGGCTTCAGTGAAACTTCTCTTATACACCTGTGGTTGAGAACTGCACATAGTTTCAGATCATGCTTTCCTTTTCTTTTTTCATCGTGAACTCAACAAACGTGAACATTTCAATATTCCAAGAACAACAAAAGAGGATTGTATGTGAAACTTTGAACTTGTTAGTACAATTGTTTTTAGGTGTACCTAAATTTAAGAGGGTAGCAACAGAATTGCTCTGTCTCCTTCTGAATTTCTTTTGGTTTTCTTCGGTATATTTTAAACAATTTGTTGTTGCTACTCCCTTCTTCCTTCCTTCCTTCCTTCCTTCCTTCCTTCCTTCCTTCCTTCCTTCCTTCCTTCCTTCCTTCCTTCCTTCCTTCCTTCCTTCCTTCCTTCCTTCCTTCCTCCCTCCCTTTCTTTCTCTATCATTAACCACTTGTAGTTACTACCTATTGCTTCATAACAAATACATTTAATTAAGCAATACCAATCAACACTTTGGTTGTGTCAGAAAATGTTTGCCTCATTCTGTGCTAATGTAGTGCATCCAGCATCTTTGCCAAGATGCATTTGCTACTAGCCTTCTCCAGTCATTACTGGTCACTCCTCATGTGTTCCTTTTTCTGCCTTCACATTTTCAAAAGACCAGTGATTACTTGGCTTTAAAAAAGCCCTAACAAAATTCATGCTCTTTTTCATGTCAAACACAACTTTAAATTCAAGTCAATAAACATTTTTAAAGAACCTACTACATGTATACAAAACACCGTATTAGTCTAAGAGAGAACAGAGCCAAAATAGAAGGGTATTTCCTGTACTAAAACAGCATTCCCCCCTTGTTATGCTTGACAGTCCCTCAGGCTACCATAATGATTGTCTGTCAATGTTAGCCTCCTGTGGTTACAACTGAAAATATAGGACTTGAGGATGTAGTTCAGAAGTAACCCCCAGATAAGTTTCTGGCTGATGAAATTAGTAAATCAGCACTAAAAGTAGTTGTTAGTTTCCAGGAGTAAAGAATATATATATTTTTAAGAGTATGTCAAAGGCTAATAAAAAAGGATGTGTGGAAAAGATACTTCTTTTGGTTGATAAAAGATATCCAGGAAATAAAGCAAGACTTTATCTGAGGAAAGCATAAATATCAACATAAAGACATAACCTACGAGTTTGCCATTATTTTGGAATAGAGTGTTAATTCCTATGTTGGTTGACATTCCCTGATTTTGTCTTCAGTATTACCTACATCTTGTTTCAAAAGAACAGCAGAGTGGGAGGAATCTCTGTTAAAAAAAATTAAATGTTAAGCACATCTTGTTCTTTGGGATTTGATTTTGAAACAGCTGTAATTTAAAAGCTTATTTCTTCCCCAGAACCACTACCCACATCTTTATTTGAGAAGGATAAATTGGGGCAATATAGGAAACTGGTTCCACTTTGAAAATTTGCATTAGTTTTTAAATTGTAGACTAAATGTCTGGAATGGTGCAGATTCTCTTTTGCATAGAATGTTGCCTTTGAATTAGGGGAAAAATAATACTTTTCAACCTTAAAATGGAATCATAAGGTTTCAAAATATAAATAGGTTCAAAACAAGCTTAGCTAAGTTTGTAGTTGATGCCTATAATCAGTTAATAATAGAATCTAAGATTACTTGGGGGCACATCTTTAGCCTTTTAAAAATATTTTATCTTGCCTTTTGTTTTCACATGACAGTCATTTTTGGATAAATTCCCCAACCACACCCACCCCACCTTGCAAAAAAAAATAAATTTGCCACTCCCCCTCCTTGCAAAAAAGAAAAAAAGAATAATTATCACAACTGAGTGACCATATTTGTTTAGTATATTCAACAGTCTGCACCTATAAACCCTCTCTCCACCCCCACCTTCTCTAGGTGGCATAGGGAATAGAGTGCTGGACCTGTAATCAGGAAGACCTGTGTTCAAATACAGCTTTAGACACTTAATTTTTATTACCCTTGGCAAGTCACTTGACCTCTGCCTGCCTCTGTTTCTTCATTTATAAAACGAGGATAATAATAGCACCTGTCTACCAAGTTTGTTGTAAAGATCAAATTAGATGATATTTGTAAAGTGCTTTGCAAACCTTAAAGCATTATATACATGTTGCAGTTACTATTGTTGTTATTGTTACTACTGCTATTACTACTACTACTATTCTTTAAAGGATGGAAGTCAATTGCGTTATCTATCCTCCAGGATCAAGTTTAGTTATTCTGATTACTCAGACTCCACTTCCTTTTAGTATTATTTTCATTGACATGCTTGTAGACATTGTCTATGTTGTTCATTTGGTTCTCCTTACTTTGCATCACTTTGTGTAAGTCATCCCCATGTTTAGCTGAGTTGCTCATATTTGTCATTTCTTCCAGGACAATAATATTCCATTACGTGTGTATAACACAACACTGTTCAGCTATTCCCCAATCAATAGCATCTACATTGTTTCCAGTTTTTTGCCATGAATATTTTGCAATACTCTGTTTCTTTCTGGCTTTTATGTCTTTAGGGTACGCGCCCAGTAGTGTGTCTGTAGACTTTTGAGATCAATGCTATGGAAACAAATACTATCTTTCTCCAGAAGTCATCAGAGATTGCTCATGTTTAGAAATTGTAGACCTGATCCACTTGAACCACTGATCTGAGCCAGGATGGTGAAGTATAAAGATTTCTGGATTTGAAGTCAAAGAGCTGGGTTCACAACCTATGCTACTTCTTGTGACATCAGACAAATCCCTTAACTTCTATCTTTCCTCATGTGTGAAATGTCAGAATCAGACTGGACCCCTGAAGCCTTTTCAGCTCTAAATCTATTCTTACCAGATAAAATCAGTTTTATCTTAGAGATCCAGATCCTTATGGATTTTTCTGTATTGGAGGAATAATCTCAATTCTTTTATTCAACTTCTCAATTTCAAATTTTTAAACACTGAACATAAAGGAAATTTATATGTATATATTTTAGGTTATCACTGATCTCTTCCTGTCCTGTTCTTCTCTTCAGCCATATCAACTGGCCTTTAGTTTGGAGAAAGATAATTTGGATTCTTTAAAACATATATTTCATAATTGACAATCACTGGAAATGTGATGTATTAAAGGCCACACTTCAAAAGTAGGTGTCTTCATCACCTTGCTCTAGATTTTTGCTTCTATTCATTTCAAACACACTGAACTGGGGGACATTTCTCTACTTAGGAAAGATTCCCCACCTCTTAAAAGATTCTTTAATATTCCGGAGGAATATTCTTCTGCATTTTCTTGGCCATTGGAAAAATATAGCCTAGGAGACCTAAAGCCACATGCTCGGTAACAAATGATGTGTGTCTTAAACAGATTTTAGGAACCTCCACGGCCTGGTTTGAAAAGAAAACCCAGTCACTAGACTTGACAGCCAAAGACCTGTTCTGCATTAAGCCTTATGTATAACCTGTTCCATATTAGGCTTTGAAAAGATTGCATTAAGTTTTGCATTGCTACATATTGTTTAAGATTTGTGTTTTGATTTAATGCTCTCAGAGCTCAATGAAGGGAAAGAGTCACTGGTCAGAAAAAAAAAAGCTTTTTAAAAGGTTCTGGTCCAGAAGCCATCTCAGTGGGCAGCAAGGCCTCAGACTGCTGAATGTTTTATTGAGTCACTCTTATACGCCTACCCTTTCCTGTCTTGTAACAGTTTGCAGTTTTGACTATCTGACATTACTAACCGTTGCATATCTAACAGATTACAACTGTCAGTGAGTCTGCATAACAGAGGCTGGTGTCTTCTTATGGGGAGAACATACATTCAAAGCTCATATTGCAATTTCCCCTGTCTTTTCTTTCCTCCTTTTCATCACCTTCTGCCCAGGAATCTGAATCATCAGTTGTGATATTTCAACAAAGTGTGGGGGACCCCTCCTAAAAGTTAAAATTCAAATGTACATTTGGGGGATGCCACATATATCTGGCACACAATAAGCCACTGTCAGATGATTGTTTCAGGGCTTAATAGTGGGGACATATGTAAAGGGGGGTGGTTGGAATTGGGGGTGGAGGAAATCTTTGTTCCAGTAATGATGAAATCATCATCATACCACGGGCACATTAAGGCCAGGACAGGAGACACTAGCTCCCTGTTAAAATGATTCCCATAAGAACTTGACTCTTTCATCTTCTTATTGTAGTGCAGTTAAGCAAATGAAATGTTAAAACCATGTGAAGTAAATAACATAATCAACAATGATTTACTATTGTTCTCTCATAGGGTTGTGACCCAAACCTAAATAAAGGCTTCTAAAATTGTCTGGGTTTGGATGTGTTCCTGATGTTACAGAAAACCGAAAGGAAGAGAAAACTCCAAGAGTGGGCTGTGGCTTTTGTTTTTATTACCATTACTGCTACTGCTCAGCACTTTTAAAACCTGGAACTGCCTTACTCTTCATGTTGCATGATGGATCAAGGCAGTCATGTCTAATGCTGAGGCTGCTGTTATGTCGACGGGCAAGTCTAGCGACTATTTAAAACTGCAGGTGGAGAGAGGGCTTATAATTGAGAATTAGAAATGCTTTGTCTTGGGTTTGGACGATGGGAGCTCATTTTCATACAATCAGAGATCATAAGACTGTAGGGTTTTTCAGAGTTCCTCTACCTAGTACAACCTCCTCATTTTACACATGAAGAAACAGAGGGGAAGGGAGGTTAAGCAAAAGCCTGATGTGGAAGAGCTGGGATTCTGACCTGGAGACCAAAGTCCTTTGATTCTAAATTCTGCTATTTTTACCATACAATGCTGTCTCTTCAGATATGGGGAAATCATACTTTGAAAACCTTCATAGCTGCATTGAAATTGACAATTGCTTCTTTCTTGTATTTATTATGGATTATTCTGTCTTTCCATCTGCAGGAAAGAGTTTCACCCTGACAATAACTGTCTTCACAAATCCCCCCCAAGTTGCCACCTACCACAGAGCTATTAAGGTTACAGTAGATGGGCCTCGGGAACCAAGAAGTAAGTACTTGCCTTTCTGTTAAATACAGTGATAGTACAGATAGATATGTGGAAAATGTACGCTCCTGAGTGGGGATATTGAATTCATGCTCAGCAACGTAGGTTTGGATATATGATTTCTTTACCAAATACACTATTTCCATCTAACTTCAGTGGAGGAACAGTTAAAAACAATTCCCAGTTAGTGGGAAATAAAATTACAGACCCATCCTTTGCCGCAAGACAACTAATGCATCTGAGACACTGGGAAGAGAATTCATAATCATTCTTTAGCTGGAATTCAGTTTTATAAGAACTTCAATATGTTTGTTTCATAATAATGAACAGACTAGCTCCACAAGGCCCAAGGTAGAAAACAACAAACCGTTAAAAAATCTTGGGCTCAGTCAAAAGCACTTGTATGTATTTCCCATGGTCTAAGAATGTGTTTTAACTCTTGTATTCGCCCACTCATTCCCTTTATAAAGAGCACACTCCTTAATTATAAAAAATTTATTTGCAAATGATAACTTGCTTGATTGTTACAACACAGTTGTTTGGTCATGTTCCAGTAATTGTTATAGATAGCTTCTGCTAACAGATATAGTCTGACTTGGTTTAATCTGTCTTGGTTTATTTGTCTGTCTGGGCATCCGGCAGCTTTAGCCAGCAATCTTTTTTACATCATGTACATACTCCACATGGGCCAATATGCCTTAATCTAAATTAAAGCAGATTTTTCAAAAATCCTCAGACAAACTGATTAGAACAAATCTGGAATACCTGTATTTAAATATATTTAGAGATTAAAGATTATTCGATGTATAAACCACATTAAAAAAATCATGTCAGTGAA
This sequence comes from Phascolarctos cinereus, assembly GCF_003287225.1. Taxonomy (NCBI): domain Eukaryota; kingdom Metazoa; phylum Chordata; class Mammalia; order Diprotodontia; family Phascolarctidae; genus Phascolarctos; species Phascolarctos cinereus. Next base: position 226,977,878 of record NW_027555958.1, on the reverse strand, counting down.
AGCATCACTTTCACCACTCTCCCCTTTGATGAGCAAATACATGTGAGGCAGAGCCATTGCTCTTAACGAGTTTAATTTGTGGCAGAGGTACAGTTGGAAGAATGATTTGACACAGAGCAGCACACCTGTCTAGATGGCAAAAATTGACCACCTTTCCTTCCCTTACAATGGTGAAACAAAGGCTAGCAAGGTCTTGTCTCTGCTAGGACTACATGGCATCTCCATGAGTAGTGAGAATGATCACATACCTCTCCTATGGCTGCTGTCTCTCTTCATGAAGGCTGTCTGCCTGCCTGGGCTGGGGAGGTTTCCTGCTTCAAAACTGAGTCTTTGAGGTTTTTGTTTTCTCCTCCTTTCATGTGCATGGCATCCTTCCAAGTTCACAAAGTTGGGTCAGTGCTAGTTCTGCCTTTTCAGCTTGGGATCCTCCTATTCAGAGGTGGATGACCCACACATCTGTAAGAGCCTGAGGTTGTTAGACTTATAAGGGAGGTTAGCCCATTAGATGAATGAAGGATAGCTTCAGGGTTCTTGTCTGAATGTGCCTGGGGCTTTCCCTGACTTCGAAGTCAGGGATGACCACCTGTGTTGGAGAATACCTATTTGCCCATTTTATCCAACCCCTGAAGTCCTGGAGAGTCAGGGAAGTTCACTTGTAATATGCATAAAGTAGGGCACTTGTTATTTTAATATTTCTCCTTAAGTAACATACATCTTTTTAAAGGATGTTTCTTACTGATCTCAGCCTTCCTGTCTTGGTTTAGGGGAAAACAATATAAAGGATGAGTACATATGTGTTGGTAATTAGGAGTACTGAGAGGATAAATACAAGAAAAGATAGGTATGCCTTCAACTGGAATCAGTTTTCCTGAAGACATGACAAAATGGGAGAAGATACTATGACCTGGGAAGGAAATGATCACTTTAGGAGGAATGACACAGGAGGTCATCTTTATGTGACTGTTTTTTTTTTAAACATTTTTTGTTACATTTGAATTCAAAGCTGTTCCCTTCCCTCCCTCCCAAGTCTGCACTAGAAAAAGCCAAGATTTGACAGAGACATATATGAGAAACTTATAAAATACATAGTTGTATATATCACTTCTTTCTCTGGAGGTGGATACATCTTCCTTCATAGGTCCTTTGTAGTTGATTTGAATATTCATATAACTCAGAATAACCTGATCATTCACATTTACTCTTTGAATAATATGCTGTTACTGTATGCAACTGTATACAATGTTCTCTTGGTTCTGTTCATTTCATTCTTCATTATGTCAAGCAAGTCTTTCCATGTTTTTTGAAAATCAAACTGCTCATCATTTCTTATACCACACTAGTATTCCATCACAATCATATATCACAACTTATTCAGCCATTCTCCAAATGACAGGAATCCCCTCAATTTCCAATTCTTTGTTACCACAAAGAGAGCTGCTATAAATATTTTAGAATGTATGGGGTTTTTTTTCCATTTTTCCTTGATCACCTTGGGAAATAGACCTAATAATGGTATTGTTGGGTCAGAGGGTATACATAGTTTTATAACTCATTGGATAATTACAAATTGCTCTTCAAAATGGTTGGATCGGTTAACAGTTCGACCAACAGTGATTGCTTTTCAATATTATTCTGCTGCCCTGGGAAATTCACTTAGTTTTTCTGTGAAATGAGAACAGTAGTATTACTTTACAGAAATGAAGGGGGCAAAGTAGACCACCTAGCAGTGACCCTTTCCAATTTTAAAACCCACAGTCCTAATTTGTGGTGGGAATGAATTAGTTGATGTTTATCAAGAATACCAGTACTTTCAAACTGGAAAAAACTCTATTGGGGAAATTAAGGTTTTGGTGTGTGAAACAGTCACTTTGGCATCAACTTATGTTTAAGGTACCAAAGCTCTTTGGTTGACTAAATTCCTACTCTAACATTTCTGAATGACGTTTTATGGAAATCCAAGAGTTGTTTGTCTATGGGTAACTAGATGTCGTGTTCATGATATCATGGAGTACTTTTCAGGAGGGGAGCAGGAAGTGGAAAGTTGAAAACCCAGCAAATTCAGAACAAATTTCCAGGTGACTCCTGTATCAGAAGGCATCTTAAACAGGACCAGCTTTTCCAATTTGATTACTCAACACTGCATCTATCCTTTTCTGCCTTCCATTTCCCAGCAACCTTAGCTTTGCTGGACACCAAACATGCTTGGTATTCTGCTTTCCCCTTGCTCTCTCTCTCTTTAATTTCAAAGACTTCAGGTGTCTGAAGATGGAGAGTCATTTGTATTTTTCTACAAGGAATTAAGCAGTATTTTGTTTTAGAGAGAGTTCATCTAGTGTTAAATTAAGTGGACTGGAGCCCTCCAAAATTCATATTGTCTAGTTTTATAGTCCTTTCTTGCAGACAATGTGGAAAAACCTTTAGGAAGAAATTCCCTGAGAGCGAACCAGAGAATGAGTCCACTAATGAGAAAGTTTCAGATTTTTTTAAAAAATGTAGGATTTTTATTTTTTGAGTGGAAAATTTTGCCACAGAAACTAGTCTATTGTGATGGGTTGAACCAACTGAGGATTTTGCTCTCCTAATTTAGTGTTAATGGAATGTCACTCTTACCTAAAATGACTTGACTATCTGTTGAAGGCTTGCTCTTATCCTACCAACTCTTCCATCCAGCTTTTGTTTAAGTAGAGAATCAGAGAGTTAGGTTTTAGTTGGTACGGATTTTCTTTTTAATCAGCAGTTCTGCATATGACAGGTGAAATGTCTTGTTGTTTTGGAGGTTTCTTTATAGCAAGCCCTCAAATTCTCAAGAGATGAATAACTCTGTAAAGGAAACTGCCATACTACAGGTTTTACATAAGTGCTTGTTTCTCCTAGTGAGACGTCAGCTCCAATTTCTGCACATTAGTAAATGACACTAATCAGCAATATAAATAATGCCTTCAGCCTGCATCCACGTGGACTGGGGAAAGCAAAGTGGAACAGATGCTGATTATGATTCTATTATAACAAAACAAAACAACAACAAGGACAAAATTCCCTGCAGTTGGCCGTACTGCAGCCAAACAATGCCACCTCTCTGAGGTCTGGCCTATTGTCACATCTGTTGAGATCTTTGTATTCAGAAATCTGAAGGGCTTCATCTTTCTATGCTTTCTGTCTCTGGCAGCTGAACCGGTGTTGTCACTTCACAAACAACTCCTTTTCTTAATATACACATCTGGCGTTGGCAGTTGGACTAACTTCATAAGAGCACATGATCATCACTCATTACAAGATTAAAAAGTACCCCATGGCATCATTGATGTTTTTTGACTTTGATCTTTTGCAGTTGTGATTCATCTCAGTTATAAAACTTCCCTTTAAAGGAACATAGCCGATGACTTATTAGGACCTTCATCTTAAGTAGCGTAAACATGAAAACGGTGCACATCTTTACAGAATGTCATTTACTTTCCTTGCCAGCTTATCATTTTAAGACATGACATCATGCTGAAGATCCCAAATTTGTAAGTCTTGTTTTCAGGCAAGACTTTGTGACCTTATGTTGGTGAGTTAACTTGAGAGAATCAATAGCATGTACTTTTCCAAAGATGTCATCTTCAGCGCTGGCAGCAGTAATGTCACCAAAGATATCTTACTTGGTCAGACATCAGTTTCTGTTAGCAATCTGCTATCTGTTTAAGCACCTGGTTCCACCTCTCTGCCTAATTTAAAGGATTCTCATAAGGAAGAAGAAGCTTGGTAGCACAATCTATAGTTTGTTATTCTGGTGCTCTCAAAGAAGGGTAGCAGTATTGGTAAATACTACTGAGGATCTTTCATAAAGGGTTTTGTCAGCATGAGAGAACTCCCCATATGGGAACATCTTCCACCATTCCTTCATATTAACAATCCATCTATGACATAAGTTAAGTACTAGGGACTTCTTGCCTGAGGCACATTGAGGTAAGACGTCTTTTTATGATTGAACAATTATTTCATGTCAGTGGCAGATTTTGAACCCAGGTCTTCCTGACTTCATCCACTAGTCAGCCATTTCAACAAGTATTTGTTAAGCACCTACTATGTGATAGGCACAGTGCTAATTGCTAGGGATATAAAGAAATGTAAAAACACAGTCCTGCAGAAGGTAGGATCTATCCTGAAGCTTCAAGGAAGCCAGGAAACAGATGGGATGAGGGGAGAAGCTCATTCCACTCGTGGGAGGCAGCCGGTATAAAGGTACAGAGATGGAAGATAGAGTGTCCAGTTTGACATACTTCAAGTAGGCCTGTGTAGTTGTAAAGTGGGTGGAAGGGAATAAAGAGTAAGAAAACTAGGATGATAGGGAGGGGCAAACTTATGAATAGCTTTAAATGCCAAAAAGAGGACATTATATTTGATGTTCTAGGAAAGAGGTGACAGAGAATCACTAGAGAATATTGCCTCTGTTGGTAATATAGGAGATATTTTTAAAAATCCCTCCCCTCCTTTTCTGTCTCCATCTTTAATTTCTTTTTACTCCTTACATTCCAAATTTCATTTTAATATACCTTTTCTTGCCTTGTGTGAAGGAATAAGTCATAGCTCCATCCCTTTTCTTCCCCTCTCCCCTTGAATTTGGAAAACTTCCTTTCAGTCATAGTGGCCTTAGTTTGATTTGAATACTTTTGGAGCAGATCAGATGTATTTTGGGTAGGCTATACCATTTATAATCAATGTGGAAGCTGTTTTTTTCATCTGTTCAATGAATACTTATGGCCACTTCTTGCCCTATATATGCCACTTTATATTAGAAGAACAAAATTTGATCAATTTTCTTGGGGAAAAGATATTTACTGAACATTATGAATTAAAAAATGTTTCTATATACACAGGTGGTCATTGGACCACAAAAATGCTAAACAATTAATCTGGCTACATAGTCTAGTACATTCTTGAATGGACTAGCCTGGAAATTTTATTCTTTTTATACCTTCTAGCTTAGAAAATGCCTCTTTTCCTACGTATTTACAGGCATAATCCCCAGCATAAGCAAGTGAGAATCTGAGAATTCTTATGTGGACCCTAGGGAGCCGAATCATGTTTTTTGCCAAAGGAGAAAGAAAACCTTTGTTCTTTATACCTTCTTCTCTTCTATGTCCCTTTATTCTTATTCTGCTCCCTAGGTACTATCTGCATAGAAGAGATGAAACCCTTCAAATGCTTCTTTTCCTTGTCTTCTTTCTGTTCCTTCAGGCCGATGGTCCCAGGCTTAGGCTGCCACATTGCTTCTGCTTGGCCGTCTTCCCTACTTTCAAATGGGTCTAGAGTTTAGGGGAGTGGGAGGCCACCTGGGAGGGTAAGTATTTGGTCTTGTTTTTATAGTTAGGACTGCCTTAGTCCACTGGCTCACATTGCTAGGGGAAGAAGCTTGAGTGTTTCAGCTGACGCTGTGTGTTATTTTTTTCATTCCCTTGCATGCTCAGCTCCCTTGGTCTTGGATTATTTACTTAACTCCTCGGAGAAATTTTCTCTACTCCCTATTCTGGAGGCATTTTCAGAAAGAGAAGTAAGGTTTACTGTTTTAAATATTGAGTTCTGAGACAGAACAGTTCAAGCAAGGCATTATCTCATTTTTCTACAATGTACCTCCCTTTATAGAATCTCAATTGAGATTCTATGCCTTATTAAGCCTTATTAAGCACTTACAATTCGCCAGACACTGTGTGTACAAAGACAGGCAAAAACAGTCCCTGCTGTCAAGAAGCTTACAGTCTACTGGGGGACACAACATGCCAACAACTATATACCATCAAGATATATACAAAGTAAACTGGAGGTAATGTCAGAGGAATACACTAAGATTAAGGAGCACTGGGAAGGGCTTCTTTTAGAATGTGGGATCCTGTCTTCTGAAATAAGCCTTCACTAGAAGGCTTCCATGGTGGAAGACTTACTATCTCATCAGTAGCCCATTCCATTTTAAAACATCTCTAAATGTTAGACATTTTTCCTTGCATGGCACTTAAATCTCCTTCTACCTTTGGCTTCTGGTTCTCCTGTTCAGGGCCTAGCAGAACAAGTCTAATCCTCTCTTCAAATGTGACTTGAAGATGGCTATCATATCTTCCCTAGGTTTTTTTGTTTCTAGTCTAAACATTCTCAGTTCTTTCAAATTACATTTGTGTGGAATGATTTCTAGTTCTTTTACCATACTGGGCACTTTCCTTTAGATATGATCTAGCCGATCGATATCCTAAAAATATGGCAACCACATTTCAAAATCATTGCAGAATACAGAGACTATCTTCTTCTTTGTTTCAAACTTTGTGCATCCATTAACGTGCTTAAGATCTTATTGACATTTTTCGCTACTATGTCACAACTGTTAACTCATGTTGAGTTTGCAATCCAAAGTATTTTTCACATTATTCTTTTTTCATTCTTTATAAATGTGTGTGTGTGTGTGTGTGTGTGTGTGTGTGTGTGTGTGTGTATGTGTATCTCCCATCTTGTAGTTGACTTTTTGGATCTAAGGGTAGAAATTTACATTTATCTCAATTTAATTTCATTCCTGTGACTGTCATTGTGATAATAAAGGAATGAAGGCAATTGAGGGTTAAGTAGTTTCTACTCCTCATTTCAGATTCTTTCTGTAGAAGCTCAGCCATAATCCTTCCTCCTTTTTTGTGGTGCTCTGATACTCCAGGAGTTCTGCGGGGTGAGAGAGTTGAATATTTTTAGACTTTCAGTGAGGGGCTGGCTCCATGGCATTCGGTTGCTCATCACTGATGGATGCTTATTTAAAGGCTGTCAACATGTGAGGTAAGGCAGAGAATAAGTAAAAATGTGTTGGATGAAGGGATTAAAGAAGAAGCTACCAAGGGCAGATGGTATGCCTAAAACAGGTCCAGCATCCAGAGTCTTTCTGTTTGCAGGAACAGTTTGGAAACCTTATTACAGGCCTTGGACTATACCTCTGAAGACCCTTACTCTTTAGTTTTGAATGTAAGATGTTGGCAGCAAGGGTCTTGATTTCCTTGACTCACAGAATTCTTCCTGAGTTCTTTGCTGTCACTGCCTGTGAGGTGCATACATGCACCTTGGGCTTGTTCAAATACTACACTCTTTATGTACTCCACAGTCAACCCAGATGAATAGGAGTTTGCCTGGAATGGATGGTAACCATTTGACCAACCGACCTGTAAAACATGTAGTAATGTTTGAAGGTTTTTTTTTTAAAGGGGTAGGGGGTATTGTCTTTTAGACTTACTGAAATAATAGTTCTTAGGACACTCCCTGCCCCCCTCCCTACCCACATGCCTCCATTCTGCCCCCCTTCTCCCCAAGAGGAGAATGGAAGGAGGAGGAGGCTAGAGGTGGTAGTGGAGGTTATGTCTGGTGTTGATGGAATGTGCTCATGAGTAGAACAGCTTTAAATCTCTTTCAGAGGCTTTTTTTTTTTGTTGACTGACTGTCAGGAGCTGGGAAGATGGCCAAGAAGGAAATGACACATCGAGAGGCATTTTGTGTTGTGCAACATTCTGGGGAACTGATGCAAGGATATATAGCCTGTTTACACATTCCTCCACTAGAATACTGCATGGCAGTAATTTAATTCAGTAACACATGGCATGCTACAGCAAGGAAAGCTATACCCTTCACATCCTTTCCTAGCAAATTATCACAACAGTTAAAACATGCTTCATGCTTTGTCCCTTCTTTAGAGGCTTCCCTGGTCTGTCTTCAGAAGACATAACCTTCTCTGTCCCTGGTGTCTAGTGATCTGAATACACTTTTTTCCCACTGGGGTACGCTCATGTTCATGAGGAGTTGTCATTTTCAGAACATTTTCCATGTACATATGTTTCAGTTGATATATTTATTTTATGCTAAATATAGTAGGTCAGCTTTTCAAGTGATAAGTATTCTGAAAGAAAGCACATGTATGTGAGTTTCTGGATAGGATAATAGTTGGGTAGAAGTTAGAAGTTTTTCATTCTTAAAACCATGTCAAACATTTGTGAGATGAATTTTGCTCCAAAGCTCCCCCCCTACCCCGCACCCAGGCAAAGGAGATCCTTTCAGTCATATTCTTGAAGTAGACCAAAAGCCATTACTTCTTATTCTTGAGGGGACTTGAATTAGTGATTTTTTTGGTACTATGACACTTGTTAGAATCATTAGTTTAGAACTGAGGGAAACTTTAGAGATCATTTAGACCAAATCCCCTAATTTTACAGATGAGGAAACTGAGGCCCAGAGAGAAGAAATGACTTGTCCAAGGTCATACAAGAGTTAAGTAGCAGATATTCTAATTCAGTCATCTAACTCCAAATCCATTGTACCATGTAACCAGTCCTTGAATTAAGCATATATGTTCTACTTTTTAAAAAAATCCTTTTTAAAATTTTGGATTTAACAAACACCAACAAATGAGCATTTCCACATACAAAATAAGATAAAAAAATATATATGAATAAACAAATTTTCATAAATATATTTTCATAAATATATGAAACTATCAATTTCTGAGATTCTCTTGCTTGAAAAGCACATATTCATAGAAATTGATATAGTTGGTGCCCATCTTAAAGCACTATTGTTTAATATAATATAAACCCTGTAACCCATTATAGATATACTATAAACTGAAGCATAGATATATGCATTATTGTTCACTTAAAACATTGCTGTATTTTATCTGGAAAGGTTTTGGGGTGGAGAAATATATCACTTAGAATTGTCAAGTCAGTTTCCCAGACTGAGAAAAGATATCCTAAATTATTCAGATAGCTTATAGAATTTAATAAGTGAAAGGGAGCTTAAAGATTATCTGGTTTAATGGAATTATTTTGCAGAATGTTTGAGGCTGGCCCAAGATTACACTAGTAGTAAGTGGTAGAGGTGAGACTAGAACCTGCCTGCCAAATCCCTCTGATGCTTTTCTCATGACACTTTGCTCTGTTCAAAACATTCATTCTAGGATCCTGGGCAGCATCGAAGGCCTTTGAGGTGGCTCAAGAAGGTGGCTGCTTAGGTGGTGGTTGTTGTTTTGGGAGGTAGGAACAAAGAAGGTCTCCTCAACACATACCTCTCCTACTCTGGCTACTGCCAGTGAGCTCCTTTAACAAGAGGAAAAGCTTTTCATTTTGCAATGAAAAATTGTCTTCGAGTTCAAATATATTGTACATTCACCATATAACAATGGTATCATCTGGACCAGAGGGCTCCCTACACACATTGTAGGTGTTGAGATATTAGAGTCTGAGGAATATTGTCTGAGTTGTTTATAATGAGGAATAACAGTCATGTGTATTTCTGCTTCTATTTCCTATCCTCCTCCCTAAAATATTGATGCTGACACTTAGGAGCTCTCTGTCTCTCTCTCTTTCTATCTCTCTGTCACACACACACACACACACACACACACACACACACACACGGAGTATGGTTTTGCAGCCTTTTGACACTGGTGCTCCTGGCTTTGACTTCTAATTCTGATAATTTAACGTCTAACTACATCTGGAAATAGGAGTAGAAAAGATAGGCATTTGCCTAGAGTATTATATGCAAAGGAACTGGGGGGTGGGGAGGCACAGTATTGCTTTAATAATGCTTTTTAAAATACACATATTCTTAATGCTGGAAAATTATGCCTCTTATGGCATATAGCTATTTATTTTGCGATAAATCCAAGTTGCACATGTTATATGGAACGTTGAAAGCCTTTGGTGGAAAGTAACTCATAGGGAACACATTTTTCAAAAGTTGCCTAAGGCTCACAAGTGCATTGAGTGAGTGGGCTCTGCTTCTGTCTAACTCACTGAGTTGAGTTCCCAGGAAGGTGTAAAATAACTGATTCCCTTAAAGCAGACTTTTATAGAGGGAAAAAGGGAAGGAAATGGCAAAAAGCTAATGAGCATCTGAATATGGAAAGGGAGGAAAGGGATTTGGGAAGGGGAAGGTTGGGGGGTGGTACTGGAGACAAACTTTGTAAACTTTACAGTTTTGCTCAGCATGGAGCCCCCTAGGATAGGAAAATTTTTTTTAATGTATTTTAACTCAGAAAAGCTATTGTATGTGAAGACTTTCATTCTTTTTTATTGAGATAATTTTTTTTCCTTCACTCTGTTTAGAGTATATTGCAATTTGACCTGCCATAGGGTTAGACATTTCCCTGGTGACTCTTCCATAGATTATAGGGATTTTTAATTTGGGTTCCATGAACTTAAAAAAAAAAGATAACTGTATTGTAATATTGTTTCATTTGTGATCTTATGTATTTTACTTTATGCATTAAAACGTTATTTTGAGAAGGAATTCATAGCCTTCATGAAAGAAAAATGTTTTATTAAGAACCCCTGTCATAAAATGCATCAGGTCTGGCCCAATGTGTATAGGGAACAGGCATGTGTCTACATAATGTGATGGGGGGCACTGAAAACCCCTCCCCAAACTCTCCTCCCACAAAACATCTTTTTCATCGGTATCTAAAATTCCTGTCCTTGGTCACTCCTGATTTAGGACTTTATCTGGCATTAATATAGGAAATGAGTTAGCAGAGAGCAGGGCCCTTAAGGAATGGATCACAGGACAGAAATACCTTATTGGTTAGGGAAAGATACTGAACTGGGAGTGCCATTCAGTACTATATGAATGTTACCATGAAGGGTTCATGGGTCAGGAGTCAATGTGGGACCATTAATTATCTGGAGGAGATAGGTAGAAGAGAGTATGCTGGGAGAAAGTGGGGCATGAGGAAGGATGAAAACAAGCATTGGGTACTAACACTTTAGCCTTGGCCATCTCTGCCTCATGGCTTCCTTTCGGTCTCAGGTAAAGGCCCATTTATAAGAAGCCTTTCCCAGTCTTTATTAATTTTAGTGATTTTCTCTGTTGATTATATTCCATTTATCCTGCCTATATCTTGTTTGTACATGTTGTCTCTTCCATTACACTTTGAGCTCCTTGAGAATGTGGACTGTCTTTTGCTTTTCTCCCTAGTGCATGGCACAATGCCTGGTATAGATGAGGTACTTAACGTTTATTGACTGAACTTGAGCCAGGGCTTCTTAACTTCTTTGTATCATGGACCCCTTCCTTTGTCAGTCTGATCAAGCGTATAGACCCCTTCTCATAACCATAACTTTAAATACATAAAATAAGATATGTAGGATTATAAAAGAAATGAGTATATTCAAATAATTATCAAAATGTTTGTTTTTTTTTTTGCTTTTTGGTGAGGCAGTCGGGGTTAAGTGACTTGCCCAGGGTCACCAAAATATATTTTTTTTAAAGTTAAGGGACAGTAGGTTAAGAACCTCTGCCACAGACTGACCCTGAGGTACACAGTCTGTTGTATGGTCTAGACAACTCAGTCGTTGATGCCCCAGGCCTCATGCCCTTTCACCCACTGGAGGGCTAGCCAAAACAAGCTTATTACCATCGCTTCTCAGAGGTCTCCTCCCCAGCAGTTTAATTTGGGACCAGGAATATTATTGAAAGTTTTCAGTACTCCTCTGTTTTCCAGGTAGTTTTTCCAAATTAGGATTAGGATATGTTATTATAGTACGTAGATATTGGTGTGCCTGAGGGTGTTGGGAAAATGGGAGTATAAATCTAATCGACTGTTATCCATCTCTGTATACAACTGGAATTGCATTTCTGTGATTGTGATGCCTTTATACTTTTTTTTTTTTGCTGGAGTTGGGGGAGGTCAGGCTTTGAGGCCAGAAAATGTTTCTGTCAGATAAAAAGCATTGAAACAGAAGGAAATGGCTAACATGCACAGATTGAAGAAGACATTATTATAACAACTGCCATGTGTATAGTGCCTTAAAGTCTGCAAAGTCTTGATATTGTTGTCTCATGCCATCCTCGCAACAACTCTGTGAGGTAGGTGCTGTGGATATTATTATTCCCATTTTATAGATGAGGAAACTGAACTCAGAGAGTTTATAGGGCAACCACAGTTACGAAGCCAGCACATGGCAGAAGTGGGATTTAAACCCAGTGCTTTCCTGACCCTAAGTCCAATATTCTTTATATCACTTCTTAAGAGGAAAGAGCCATGTCCAGAGTGGGGCAGCCCCCTGGGTAATAACCCACTCCTTGTACCTTTTGGGGGATGAGGGAGTCTCTTCATGTTTTGAAGACTAAGCAGCTGAGTTGTCTGAGAGATAACCCTGGGGTTGGACGGAGGTGGAGAAGTTGTTAGAAGTGGCAAGTACTTCTTTAAAAACAAACAAAACCTAAGGTATTCACGTACACACAATAAAGGAAAAGCTGAGACTGACTCCATGGTAGGAGGTTCTTAGGATCACAGATGTAGGGCCAGAAGGAACAACAGAGATGGTGTAGTCCAACAGCCCCAGAGAACTGAGTTCCAGAGACTTTAAAGTCACACAGGTAGAAAGTAGCTGACTTGAGAAGAAGAACTCAAGTCCAGTGATCCAAGTTTGGCAGCCCCATTCACTACGTGGAGAGTTTCTCCTTTCTTCTTTCTACATGTTCTCTGAGCAGAAGAGAGGCATTTAGGTGGCAGTGGATGGAGCACCCAGTCTGAGTTCAAGCTCTAGGCTCAGACACTTACTAGCTGTGTGACCCTGGGCAAGTCACTTTAACCTCTTTGTACCTCAGTTTCCTCATCTATAAAATGGGGATAATAACAGCACCTCCCTCCCATGGTTGTTGTGAGAATCAAATGGAATAATAACTGTAAAGTGCTTAGCATAGTGCCTGACACATAGTAAGTGCTATATAAATGTTAGCTGTTATTATTATTATTAGCAGAAGGACAAGGCATTTTTGAGGTTTAGACAAGAATTTGTCATTGTGCTCCCTGTGTATTGTGGTTGTCCAGAGACTTCAAAACTTTTGGCAAAACATACGTGGCTTACCTTGTAACCCACATACCATGGAGAGTGAAATTTTTCTAGCATTTAGAAAAAGTAATATTCCCTCAGTGTGCCTGCTCCTCTCCATGTTGTACCCTAGGTGGCTGGTTCCAGGTGACTACCTCAGGTTACCTGGTACCTTTTTGTGATTTTTTTCACCCTTGTTATTCCCTCAGTAAAAATATTAAAGGAAGTATGTGTTTGTATATGGGGGTGGGGATGAAGTGGGGAAGTATGGGACCATAGTCTGTGTGTGTGTGTGTGTGTGTGTGTGTGAGAGAGAGAGAGAGAGAGAGAGAGAGAGAGAGAGAGAGAGAGAGAGACAGAGAGAGAGAGTGAGTGGATGTGTGTGTGTATGTGTGTGTATGTGTGAGAGAGACAGAGAGAGTGAGTGGATGTGTGTGTATATGTGAGTGTGTGAGAGAGAGTGAGAGTATGTGTATGTGTGTGTGTGTGTGAGAGAGAGAGAGACAGAAAGAGAGAGAGAATGAGTGGATGTGTGTGTATGTGTGTGTGAGAGAGAGTGTGTGAGTGTGTGTGTGTGTGTGTGTGAGAGAGTGTGTGTATGAGAGTATGTATGTATGAGAGAGAGAGTGTGTGTATGTGTGTGTGAGAGAGAGAGAGACAGAGAGAGAGTGGATATGTGTGTGTATGTGTGTATGTGTGTGAGAGAGTGTGAGTGTGTGTGTGTGTGTGTGTGTGAAAGAGAGAGTGTGTGTATGAGAGAGAGTGTGTATGTATGTATGAGAGAGAGAGTATGTGTGTATGTGTGTGTGTATGAGAGAGAGAGACAGAGAGAGAGAGTGAGTGGATGTGTGTGTGTATGTGTGTGTGTGAGAGAGTATGAGTGTGTGTGTGTGTGTGTGTGTGAAAGAGAGAGTGTGTGTATGAGAGAGAGTGTGTGTGTATGTATGAGAGAGAGAGACAGAGAGAGAGAGAAAGAGAGAGAGTGGATATGTGTGTGTGTATGTGTGTATGTGTGTGTGAGAGAGAGTGTGAGTGTGTGTGTGTGAAAGAGAGAGTGTGTGTATGAGAGCATGTATGTATGCATGAGAGAGAGAGTATGTGTGTGTGTGTGTGTGTTTGTATGAGAGAGAGAGAGAGAGAGAGAGAGAGAGAGAGAGAGAGAGAGAGAGAGAGAGAGAGAGAGAGAGAGAGAGAGAGAGAGAGAGAGATATTAGCTGTATGTTCTTCACAACTCAGGGATGGCTCTGAGTAGAAAGAGCAGTTTTCTGAGTAGAAAATGAGCACCTCTAGAATACTGTGGGGTAAAGAAACACTGAGCTTCAGGTAGGAAAGGAGTTTAGATAAGTCACCTAACTTTTCTAGGCCTCAGTTTATCCATAAAACAAGGGAGTTGTACTGGATGACCCTTAAAGTCTCCTCCACTTTTAAGTCTGTGATTCCACATGTATACAAATGAAAAGAGCTGTGGAGATGGGAGTCTGGATACTTGCCAACTTTGCAGAAAAAGTTGGGGATCTTGCACCTAGAATTTGGGTTTCTAACAGCCACTGAGTTCTTTAGCATCTTTAGTTGCCTTTGAATTTCGCCTTCATCGTTCTCATCAAAACAGTGTTGCCTCCTGGGAGAAGATTTTTCAAGGTGCCTCAGCTCAGCGTTTAGAGATAAGTAAGAATAGTTCGTATTTGTAGTGGGAGATTAGTTCTGGCTCAGGGATGCTGAGAACTTGGCAGTGACTGATTTCCAAATTTCTGTTGCTCTCTTAGTGACCTCTAAGCATATGCACTTAACCTCACTCTGCCTCAGTTTCCTCATCCTTTAAATGGAGAGTCATGTAAAAGACTGATTTCATAGGCTGGCTCTGAGGAGTAGCTCCTGAGGAATGATCATAAAGCACTTGGCAAACATGAAGGGCGGTGTAAATACTAAATAGTAATTATATAGCGCCTTTCTGCCAAGGAGCTCCAAGCACTTAGACATTACCTCACTAATTCTCCTAACATCTCTGTGAAGGAGACTTTATACTTTTACAGGTGGGGAAATTGAGGCATAGACAAGTGAAAAATAAATAAAATATTAAAGGAGTAATTTGCCCTAGGCCATGACGTAAGTCAGCAAATAGATGGTAGAGAATAGTCTAGTCTATAGTTCATGGTCCCCAACTCTGTTCTGTTGCATCTCCCTGATGCCTTTCTTACTGAGATTAGAGCCACAGTTGACATCGAGCCTTTCCCTCCCCCTTTCATTCTTGGATGATGTTTTGAGATAGTTTTTGCCCCAGGGGCAAACCGATGATGCAGCAGCATTGCTAAATCATACAGTCAGTTCTAAGGCACTTGGGCTCTTACTCTTGGAGAACAGTCAACTTACCTTGCTCAACTTAATGCTCCCAGCAGAGGATCATTTCACATCCCAGTAACTACTTCTCAGCCTATAGCTGAAGTTATTTAACAGAAAATAGCTTTAAGAAAAGAATAGAAAATAAAGTGGTAATGATTTATTGAAACAGAAGAGGAAGCATAATTAGCTTAATGAGATGGAGCTTCACTATCCTGCTGCCACCGGGGCCTGAAAGTAGGAATAACATTGCCTGTTGTTGTTTTTCAGTTGTGTCCAACTCTTTGTGACCCCATTTGGGTATTTTTTGGGCAAAAATACTGGAGTGTTTGTCATTTCCTCCTCCAGCTCGTTTTATAGATGAGGAAACTGGGGCAAATAGGGTGAAGTGACTTGCCCAGGGTCACAGAGCTAGGAAGTGTTTGAGGCCAGATTTGAACTCAGGTCTTCCCTACGCCAGGCCAGCACTTTATTATCTGTGCCATCTAGCTGTCCATAATGTTGCCCAGGCCTGGCCTCACCTCTGTGATATCATTTGAAAAGACTTCCTTTAATAATCAGCAGCACTCCTCTTTTCCTGTCTCCCAATTCTCATAATTTAAAGGAAGTCTAGGCCTATGACTTTATTAAGATAGGACACTGTTAGTGATGAAATATTCTATCAATGCAGGTCACTGATTTCCCTAGAATTTATAGCTTTAGGGAGTTGGTCAAAGTGCAAGGGTGTCGAACTGAAACAGATCCCTGCAAGCCACACATTGACTTAGAAAACCAGAAATTAACATTATCTGTATTATATTGTATTTTTATTTATTTTGTTAAGTATATCCCAATTACATTTTAATCTGGTTCCATATATACTGGATAGTTTTGCTGCAGCAGCCTTGAGTTTCACACCTCTGGCTGTAGTGCCTGAGAGCATGAATGACTTGCCCAGGGTTTCACAGCCAGTATGTGCTGGAGAGAGAACTTGATCTCAGGTCTTGCTGGCTCCAGTACCAGCTCTCTGTCCACTCTAACAAGCTGGCGGCCTCTCCTGTCTCCTCATACTTTGATATTTAATAGGGGACAAACCTCTTCTTCCACAATGAGAAATAAGGCTTAAATTGTAAATATCCCAGGAAAAAGTAACAGGATTTGAGAAGAGAGAGAAAGGTTGCAGAAAAAAGAGACTGAGGGTACCTAAGACAAATGTTGCCTATTTCACAATTTTGCTTGGCACTAGTGTGATTGAGAGGCCTTGGGCAAAACTAGAATGGAGTGTTTTCACCACTTTGGCTTTGTTCTTTCTTCTCCTCCTTTTTATTGTTGTTCATTTGCACCCAATAGTCTAATATTTTTCATTTTTTGTTCATTTTTTCTTTCTTTCCTTCTATATATTTTTAGTTTTCAGCATTTACTTTTATAAAATTTTGAGTTCCAAATTTTTCTCCCTCTCTTCCTTCTCCCCTTCTCCAAGACAGCATACAATCTGATATATAACGTAATATTTTTTTAGTGACACTTCACCAGATTCTAATTTTACCAGCAGTAAAATACCCATTCTCCAAACCTTTATTTATCTCCAAATTTCTTCCCTTTTATTTACCTGGCCTGTAGCTACTCCCCTCAGTGCCCTGCTAACTAATATGCTAAAGGAACTTGATATAGTTCCTAATGGTTGCTAATGACTAAATGTCATTCTTGCCAGATAACATGCAATGTGAAAGTAAGAAAAAAATTTTTAGGGCTTCTTATACCAGAAGAAATAACTCCAAAGGTGACCTGGGTTCTGCAACATAGAAAACTTGAGAGTATTTGGAAAATTAATGATGATGATTAAAGGGTTGGAAAATTGGACCTATGAAGAATGGTTGAAAGAACTGGGATTATTTAGTCTCAAGAAAAGAAGACTAGAGTATGACTTAATAATAGCCTTCAAGATTAGGAAAGACTATTATACAGTGTATGGTGACCAGCTGTTCTTTGTTTCTACTAAGGTCATAGAAAGAGGAAATGGACTTTAATGGAAAGAAGCATGAAGTATTTAGGTTAGATTTAAGGAAGAATTTTTTGAAGGGGAGCATTGCTGAATGCTTGATTTCTGAGAGAGTTTCTGGAATAGCCTTCCCTGGAAATTTTTCACAAATGGTTGGTGCCTGCCCATAGGGAACAAAATTAGACTCTTTCTTTGAAGGCAGAGGGATGGCTTGGTTGACTTTTTAAGCTTCCTTCCATCGCAGTGATTTTATATTTGTATGCTGAAGTGCAACAAAGGGCTACCTTCCTGCTATTAAAATCAAAGGCATGATTTCTGTTTCCCATTATGGCTCTGCAGCTTTGAGCCACAGGGGACCTTAAACATAAATGATGAGGGTAATTTGCCTTACATTGGCTGCCATTAGTATCTTAAATTCAATTGGAAAAAAATGACCAAAACATGAACAAATCTGACAGATGCTCAAGAAAATACTTCTCAGAGATAGACTGGATGAGTCTAACATGAATGGAGGATGTGCCATGGTTAGAAACTCTTCACTTTCTTTGACATGTAAGTGCTAGGTTCCAAAGTCAGACTTTATTGGACTCTATTTTCTATGTTTTTATAGAAGTGCTATTGGGAGACATGTTGTGTAAATTGGTGAATTTTCTTTATTACTTCCCTGACTAAGGGATATTACAAATCGTTGTGTGATGCAAAGCCACTGTGACATGGAGCTTGAGAGATTCAGCCCAGAAAAATCACTCTAAAGGAATTTATCTTCTCAGTGAAGGAAGGAGAGAGGAAATGTGAAGGATTTATTTCTGAAAACAGAAACCCTTATGCATTTCAGAGCTGGCAGGAATACAGAGAAACAGAGAGGATCATGGAACAGTAGGACTGGCTGGGATACTTCCTGACTTGTTTTTCCCTTATATTTTCCTTACATGATTCCTCCAAATTCTGGAGATATGAATTGCTTGGAAATAAAGCCCTTTACCAGGTTAACATCTCATGGAAATGTTAGCTTAATGTCTGGTATTGCTGCTTTCTAAAAAATTGCTTATGTACAAGTCTACCTGTTTGCTTGTCAAATGTTCCTCTCTGGAATACTTTCCTTCTAAACCAATCAGAGCATCTCCCAGAGGCTGTCTGTGATAGCTAACTTGGGGAGCTGTGATGTGAATTGGAGTATTCTTTGTATCTTCCTTTTCCCCCTCCCTCACTAAAGTCTTGCTTCATTATTATAGAGGTGGTCCTGGGTTCTGGGAGGCTGTTCCAGGACAACAAAAGCTCTGGAAGGTCTTGCCAATGGGAGACAACTTTGGGTAAAGGATTGTGATAAGATGTTGCATCTTTTGTCCAAGGACCAGACTAACTAAGTTTGGAGAGGTTCATCTTGTTTCCAGAGATTTGGCTCTCTACTACTACTAACAGTTCATGTTTGTGCGTTTTAAGGTTTGCAAAGTGCTTCACAAATATTACCTCATTTGACTGTTATTATACCCATTTTATAGACTAGGAAACTGAGGCAAATGGGTTAAATGACTTGCCCAAGAGTCACATAGCTCATAAATATCCAAGGCATGATTTGAACTCAAGTCTTTCTGACTTCAAGACTAGTGCTCCATGCCATCTAAATGGCCTAACTACTGACCAAGGTATTAAGAGTTTTGTGGTATGATGGGAGAACGAGCACCCATGCTGATAAAATCAGACTCTGGATCTGTAGAAGACTCCTTCCCTAATGCCCACCCCTGCATACACAACAATTTTCTAAAGAAGTAAGAAAAAAACAAAGGCCAAGGAGAAGATGAGAGAAGCAGGCCTTCATTATTTATGATCATTTGTAACAGGTGACACAACTGGCCAGTGGGCTGATGGGTGGGCTCCAATGCTACACAGCAGAGGAGAAGGAAGAACATTCAGAAAATAGGTTTTCTTTTTTCATTCTCTCCAAAATAACCTGGGCTCCTCACTTCACTGAGGACACTTGAATCTCTAAACTCTATACACTATATTTCCCAAGGCCTCATCACTATTGGATTTCCACATCCAGCACAGGTTTGGGTCAGAAGAGGTACAAACTGCTTTCTTCTATTTATTTTTGTGGTTGTTCTGTCTGATCGACCACACTTTCTCCATGATTTGCCTTGGCATTTCTAGGCTTTATTTATTCAGGCCCTCCTCCTAATTTTCTGAATTTTGGCACCTCTCCCCTCCCCCCAACCTACTAGACATTTTACTTTCAAAAGCAATTGGGAAAAAAAGTATTTCTGTTTCTCACATAGATCAGTGATCTGTAAGGGAATGATAGCTCCTGATCACAGCCCTTATGGTTTTCTGATGCCTACAGAGCAGAAGAAAGCCAGCTGAAAAGTAAGATTCTTGGGGGGTTTTCCCATGTTACTTGGTATTAAAAAAAAACTTCTAAAGATGTCAGGAGAGGCAGAATATATATATATATATATATATATATATATATATATGTATGTATGTATATATATATATATATATTTTACTGCATTACAATGTAAAAAGTGATAATAAACAGCACTCCCCCCTCAAAAAAAAACCAAAACCAAACTCTACATATGTCCATTTCATATGTGCCTACAACTATAATTACTTATACAGATGTACACACACACACACACACACATTATATGTATATCATTATATGCACACACATAAGGAGCAAAGGCAAAGGAGAAAGCTGTTATTTGTTTTATGCCAGTCATTAAAAAAAAACCACCTGAAATATGGTTCATTATCTGGTGACAAAGAATAATTATCAGAGGAGAAATTAAGTACAGGCATTAGGTTTATCTTGTATCACCTTATCTGTGTCAAGAGTAGACCTATCTTTACATTGTAAATATATTCTTAGGGAAATGGTCACCATCTTTATCCTGTCTCTCTCCAGAGTTCCTTCTGAGATTTCTTAACTACAGTCATATGGAACCACATTGACTCTGAGTTCCATGAAGGTAGAGATTGTATCTTATCTAAGCTTTGCACTTTCCCCAGTGCATAGCATAGTGCTCTGCACACAGTGAACATTTAACAAATGTTTGTTGAATGAATGGCCACCTGTCCTTGGGAGAAATAATAAGAAAATGATCACTGAAAGTTTAGAATAGAGGCAAGGTGACAGTCTCATGGGATTTAGAGGCAGAAGGCACCTTAGAAATCAAATAATATAGTCTCTTCATTTTACAGTTGAGAAAATTAAATGAAGAGAGGTCCAGTAACTTCCCTAAGGTCACATAGATAGTTAAGTAGCAGAAGTGGGATGAAAACCCAGTTCTCTCCTGGTTCTAACTTCAGCCCTGTTTCCCACTATATCATCAATATAAAGTCAAGCTTTAGAACATGGATATACAGCAAGTATAGGGAAGTTAGGATTGAAAAGAGAGGATATAGACTTTGAAGAAAACTAATTAAAGGACATAGTGAGTTGAGGTCTACATGCTGATTCCAAAATGCCCACTTTGCTCTCATTTCTTTTTTTGTGACATTATTGGAGGCAATTGGGGTTGAGTGACTTGCCCAGGTTCACATAGCTGTTAAGTGTCTGAGGCTGGCTTTGAACTCATGTCCTCCCGACTACAGGGCCACCTAGCTGCCCCTGCTCTAATTTCTAATAGGAATTTACAATATGGTTTATAAACCATTTTGAGTTTATAAATAACATTAAATTTGCAACACAGAATGAATGGAACAAACATATTTGGTTTTATGGAGCTATGAGTTTCCAGATAGACAGCAACTGGACAAAAACAAGTAATCTAGCTTACGAGGAGTATGCCTGGACTCTGTCCTGAAGAACATTTCTGCTCATTGTTTGTAGTTGTCATGGCCTTCTATTATTAGTGGTATGAACCTTATCATCATAGCTCTTAGGTAGAGATGGCTGGATAATTACCTGAACAGCAAAGGCAAAAGAGATGTTTTCTCATTTTGCTTTATTCAGGGCCATCTGGGAATTATGCCTAGAGCAAAGAATCTAGGGAAGGCCTCTGATTGTAGTTATACTGGCATGTCATAAACCTAGTGGTAGCCTACAATTGGGGGCCATCTCCAAGTCATTCTGATCTATATCTTGCCACTGAACTCAGATGGCTCCAGAAGAGAGAATGAGGCTGGTGACTTTGCACAGCTCTCCCTCACTTAAATCCGAATCACTTGCATGACATCTCTTTCCTGATGGCACAGTTCTCTTTGAGAACGAAGGACAAACAACAACAGCCTACAAATGGAAGAGGGCTTCTATGATAGACCATAACAGTTTCAAAGCATCCATTATGGTCTACAGAGTCAACCATTCACATTCTTCGGAGTCTTTGACATATCTTTCTACACTTTGGTCAATTATAGCTTTGAAAAAGCTAGTGTGGGATATGAGACCACATCTCTTGATGTATACAGTTTTGGGAAGAAAAGTGAGACTGAAGGGAATAAAGTTTCCCAGTTGGTTTGGGAGTAGTAGTGGTGGTGGTGATAATCTGAGATAGAAGAGTAAAACAGCCTCAAGCACCATTAAATTTGTGGTGGCATTGGTTGACTAGAAGAAGGAAATTTGGCAGTATCACAACTGCTTATCACTCCTTCTGGCTGCCTATATTGCAAGAGCTCAAAAGAAGGAATATTCAGAAGGAAGCATCCATTTTACTTGGGTCAGGGGGGAAAAAAACTGAGCTTGACTCAAGGCATAAATGGCACTTTTGTTTAATTTGTCAATCTTCCCTTCAATTGTTTTCCAAATCAGAATGAATTATGGTAGTGAGACCCTCCCAGGGAAGGCAGTTGCTTTGACTTTGGAAGGCTTTGAGACTCATAAACAAGCAGAATTTTACCTGATTCTAATTCTGGCTCCTCTGGTGTTTAGTGAGTCACTTGGACTTGATTGAGTTGAGTTTTCATTTCACTAAAACAGGGTCATCCTGACCATGTACCCACTTGACTTGGTTATTTTGAGGGTCTATTCACTTTTAACTAAATAAACATTCATAATACACCTTCTGTGTACAAGGTACTGTGCTCAGATGTTGGAGATTTAATGATAATATATGGCACGTTTCCTGCCTGTGAGAGTTTACAATATAACAACTCTCAAACAAGTGTGAAACAAGGTAGAATATGATGGAGGCAAAGGAGGGGAAGGCAGAATGCTCTAGGAAAATTTGAGGAGGGAGAGACAATAATTCATTTGGAAGAATCAAGGAAAGCTTCAAAGTATAGAGCAGTGGTTCTCAAACTTTTTCATCTCAGAACTCTATTACTACCGTCCATTAAAAGTTATTGAGGACCCCAAAGAAGTTTTGTTTGTGTGGGTTACATCCATGGGTGTGTTATTTTGGCAAATGATTAACAACTGGCTCTCAGAAAAAAAAAGTAGATGAGACATACTTGTTTAATTTGCATTATTAATATTTTCTTCATCACTTTAATCTAGACAAATGAAACAATAAATCAAGTCTTCATTTGTAGCATTTGCCAGGTTCTGAGGTGTAAATATGCACACTGAAAATTTAATATTCAGCTCTCAAACACCCTAGTGATAGTTATTGATATTTGTAGGGTATCTTAGTATTATTATAAAAATAGTTTTGGCTTGGAGGACCTCCTGAAATGATCTCAGGGACCCCCCAGGAGTCCTCAGACCACAATTGAAGACTCAACCACTGTTGTAGAGGAGTATTTAAGCTGGGCTTTGAAAGAAGAACTTCAATAGGTAGAGATGAGGAGGAAGTGTGTTCCCAGTATGCCTTTGCAAATAAGGGCACTGAGGTTGGAGAATACAGGACAAGATGCTGTAGGAAGAGCTTGTAGCTGGTGGGCTGGAAGTAAGAATTCATGAAGAAGAGTAGTGTGAAATAAGATTAAACAAGGGAGGAGCCAGATTGTTGAAAACTTTAAAAAATAAGGCTAAAGAGTTGATATTTTACTGTATAGGCAATGGGAAACACCGAAGGTTTTAAGGTAGGAAAGTGATATGGTCAGTCCTGTGCAAGAAGAAGCTTCCTTTGGGCAATTACTAGACCAGGGATACATTAACAAAGAGGACAGCCTAGAGGCAAGGAAACAGGAAGATATTACAAAGGCAAGCGTGAGAGGTGATGAGGTATGTACTGGAACGGTGGCCATGCAAGGGGAGAGGAAGAATTTATGGTAGACATGTTTTGGACATATTAAGTTTGAAATAGCAATGGGACCATGCTGTGATGATGTTCAACAGGAAGTTGGTTAGTTGTAGGTATGGGATGAGAGTCCAGGGAGTAATTTGGGCTGGGATCTGTAGGTTTGGTAATCACTGACATGGAGATAAAAGTGGAGTTCTTGGGAGTGAAAGGAGGGGAATAGATATGAGATGTTGTGGAGGTAGAATCTGTCTGACTTGGCACCTGATTAGATGTTGGAGTAAGGAAGAAGAAAAAGTCAGAGAGAACTATAAATTTTCCAATATGGGTGACTTGGGAGGGGGTGGTGGTAGTATATTCATAAAAAAAAAGGGGAGCTGAAAAGATGGCAAAAAAAATTTTTTGTAAGATGTGTTCAACTTTGGACGTGGATTTTTCTTCATATTTTTGAATTGTGAGAATTCAAATTTGAATTTGGGGGAGCCAGAGGATAATCCAGGAAGGAGTATCTAGTGGGCAGATGTAGATGAGGTAAGAATAGGGCTCAAGGGGAGAGATTGGCAACAGATATAGTTTTGAAAGTCATCCGTCTAGCAGGGAAAATTGAAGCCATGTGAGAATGAATGTAAAGAGAGAAGAGAATATGGCCAAAACCAAAGACTTGGGGGACATCACTGTTAGTGATTAAGAGGAGGACAGTGAGGCAGCAAAAGAAACTAAGGATTGGTCAGCTAGAGAGTAGAAGAGCCATCAGAGAGCAGGATCATGAAAGGGAGGCAACGGTATGCAGAAGAGGTGGTAGTGTTCAATATTTTAACAGAAAAGGTCACAGAAGTTGGGGACTGAGAAAAGGCTATTTGGACTTGGTGGTATAGAAGTAATCAGTGACCTTGAAGAGAATAATACCATTCTTCTTTTTTTTTCTTTTTTTAGGCAATTGGGGTTAAGTGACTTGCCCAGAGTCACATAGCTAGTAAGTGTTAAGTGTTTGATTTGAGGTCACATTTGAACTCAGGTCCTCCTGACTTCAGGGCTACGCCACATAGCTGCCCCCATTCCTCCTAATGGTGGAATTAGAAACCTGATTTCAAGGAGTTGAAGACTGAGAGAGAAGAAGCATCAAGTGTAGGATACTTTTTCTAGAAAATTAGCTATGAAGGTAGGAGGGATGTAGGAATATAGTTTGGAAGGATTATAAAGAGTCAAATGAAATATTTTGGTTTTCATTCTATTTTATTTTATTTTATTTTTTGTTAGGCAATGGGGTTAAGTGACTTGCCCAGGGTCACACAGCTAGTAAGTGTTATGTGTCTGAGGCTGGATTTGAACTCAGGTCCTCCTGAATCCAGGGCCGGTGCTCTATCCACTGCACCACCTTGCTGCCCCTCTATTTTTATTTTTTAAAAATCAGAGATTTATTTGCATGTTTGTATGCAGTAGGGAGGATGCCCATAAAGGCACAGAGGTTGAAAATGAGAGTCTTTGATGGATCAAAGGTGCAACTGGAGGGGTTTGCTTGGATAAGGAATAGACCCCCATATATATAATCCTCTATGTATAAAACAGTGGAATGGGGTTTTGAGTACTGGTTTTGTAAATTGTTTGGAAGACCTGGTTCTTTAAAAAACTAAGTTAAATAATTGGTACTCTGGGTCTTTAGTCCTATGTAATTATCAAATATTGGTAGCAACTTGGTGAAATTAATTGTCTTGGTGCTAAAGAAGCAATACTGAATAACCTAAATCACAGGCTCTGATCTTGGAAGATTGGTGTTTGAGTTCTGGCTCTAATAACGTGTGACCTTGGGCAAATCACTTTACTTTTCCTAGTCTATAAAATAGAGATAATAATAGGTAGATTACCTGACTCACAGGTGAGAAGGTACTTAAAGTACTGTGTAAATTAGAGCTATTATTGTGACTTAGCCCTTCTCAGTGCTTTTAGTTATCAAAACAAGCTAGCTGGTTCTCTCTTATAGCCCTAGGAAGAAAAATTAGCCCTATTAACTCCATTATGTAGGCTGGGAAAACATTAGATCAAGTACTTTGTCTTGGATTCAGGTGGAGTCAGGAGTGAAAATAAGGTTAGCATAGAGCATTCTTCTGAGTCCTCTAGAATGGGTAGACTCAATTCGCATAGAAAGCTAATTTTCCAGTTTCATTATTTTCATGATTATTTATGGAGCTTTTAATCTCCAGTGTGTATTGAAGCCAATTCTTGAGGAATAGTAAATTATTTTCTCAAGTATAAACAGTAATAACTTTTTTCCCCTTGCATCCTTCATTCTGAGGATTTGAGTGGCACAGTCCTTTTCAGCAATCAATGATTTAAAAAAAAAAACAGCTTAGAATAATGGAATGTCAGAGTTAGACTATCCAATACAAATTCCTTTATTTTATAATTCAGGAAACTGATATACACAGAAATGAAATGACTTGCTCAAAGATCACATGGCTAATTGTGGCAGAACAAAAACTAGAATCCAGTTTCCTTGATTCCTAGGTGTGTACCTTTTCGCTGAATCACAGACCTCCCTACAAAATAACAAATGCTTTGATCCTATAAACTGTTTTGGGGAGAAAGCTTAAAGAGGTTTTTAGAGATCGGAGGTTAAGTCTAATCTGTTTTAGTTTATTACTCAGTCAATTAACAAACATGTATTAAGTGCCTACTCTGTGTCTGGCAGTATGTTAGGTGCTGGAGATACCAAATATAAAAGAGAGAGGGAGACCCCTGCTCTTAATGGGTGATCTAACATCAATCAACCCAAAAATAAGGCACTGTCACAAATAATTAAATACAGGGGGAAGGGAACAAGTATTTATTAAGTGTCTACTATGTACCAGGCAGTGTGCATTATGTCACACACATACTACATGCATGTATGTATATATGTATGTATATATGCATGTATATATAGAGATGCACACACATACATATATATGTATGTGTATACACGTATATGTGCATATATAATATATCTTTATTTAATATATGTAAACATACACACAAATATACAAAATTTTTTGGAGGATGGGGAAAAGCAGAAACAACTGGAGAATCAGGAAAGACTTCTTGAAGGAGATGACCCTTGAATTAATTTAAGTCTGACAAGAAGGTTGTGCTACTTTTAAATGCGATTCATAGCCATCATTCTTATAATGGGTACAATGTAAGAAACTAGGAAATATTGAGAGTATAGAGATGTCACAATTCCCATGAGTCCCTGTACTAATTGACCTGCCTATATAAAATCACTTGGTGAGAAAAGTCACATTTTCTGAATCTTAGGACCTTGAATGAGTCATACTACTTCCTTAATGAATACTCCTACTACCTTTTTTTGTTGTTGTTGTTGTCAGTTTTGAAACTCTGGACTGTGTACATGTCTTGTTCTTCTAAATCAATATTAATGCTTATTAGCTTAATGATTAGGGTTATAGTGGGGGGGGGAGTTGTGTTTTGGTCAAACCCCAAGGTTCATAGTACTGGCAACAAAGCCTTGATTTATCTCAGCATCTGGATTACTTCTAAATTGACTTCATTTAGTTCCTACCAGAAAGAATTGAGCTGCATTCTAAATCTTAATCTCAAAACAGTCAATAATGTTTTGGTAATAAATGCCAGGTGAGCCATTTTAGAGAATGAATGGGTGAAGCCCTCCTATTCTTAATATTCAGAAACTTTCAGAGTTCCCTGGTGTAGCAGTATTTAAAGCCAAAAACTTTCTCAGAAGATTAAAAATCAGCCAACATATACCATATGCCTAACTGTGTAGTGGGGCTTCGTTTTTCTCGACTTCTTTCTCCTGCTTACATTGTGGGAGCACAAATCACTTCCAGTATATGGTAGTGATGTTCCAGATCTCCAGTCACTTGTCACTTCTGCTTAAATGCCTCGCCATGGGCTATGCTGCCTTCCATAGTGATGGCTTTGTTTCTACGGTCTCTGGAAGTACATAGCAGAATTATAGTAGAGGAGCTAAAATGGACATTGGTGACCATCTAGTTCAAGGGTTCTTAGCTTGGGGTCCCTTAACTTGTTTTTAAAAAAATATTTTCATAACTGTAATTTAATTTAGGGTATCCTAGAAGTCTTGGTGCAGTTTTAAGCTTTAATGGCATAAAACTGCTCTGACTTCTAGAACTAATTTCTTTTGTAATCCTATGTAATTTATTATATGCATTTAAAAATATTCTCTAAGAAGGGGTTGTTGGCTTCACCAAACTGCCAAAGGGGTCCATAACACAAAAAAGTTAAGAATTCCTAATCTAATTCAACTTGCCGCTACTGCTACTGTTGTTGTTGTAGTAAGAAACAGAGGTCTAAAGTAGGAGGAGGAAGAGAGTCTTGGATTTGAACCCACATCCTCTGATGTTAAATCCAGTGTGACTGCTATGATGCCAAAGTGCCTAACTTCTCTTTGTCTCTGGCTCTGCCTCTCACCTCTTTCTCGGGGTGTCTCCTTAATTGCCAATTGCTCCTCTCTCCTTTCTCTGTCTCCCTTCTTCTGGTTTTGATGAGCAAAGTTGGTCTCCTCATTGCAGTGTCCTTCTTGGAAAATAGCTATTTTGAGAGCTAATAAAAACCACTGTCCTCTGAGTAATAGTAGCCAGGATTAAGGGTACCTAGAAGCCAACGTTTAGTAAGTTTGTAACATATCACAGCAAATTTTTATGTCTGATACAGTAACCCTGCAATGAGAACTGAATGTGTTTCCCTTCTTTCCTATTGCCAAAAAAAAAAATGGCTCATTATGCAGACACTGAGCCTTGGAAGGTAAATTCTCCTGAAAATCATTATACTTTATATGCATATATATCTTTGCACATATGTACACACATTTGTCCTTTTTGGTTAATGTCCTTTTTTTTTAACATCCTCGTTTTAAAATTAGGTCAGTGTGCTTCAAACCAAGTCTAAGGGGGAAAAAAGGCTTCCAGCTGAAAAGAGTTAAAAAAACAGAAAGAAAAAAGGGGGGGGGGAGAAAACTCCACCCACACAATTTTAATTCACCTTGTCCAGCCTAGAGTCTTGTCAGATACCTCTGCCTAGAAGTTTTCCAGTTTTTACAAGTCCTTTGTTTGGAAAGTGATTAGAGATCAGGTGCAAGCTAAGGAGAAAGGTTTAAAAGGATTTGGAGGTGTGGGTTATTTGTTTGTTTGGAAGAGGAAATGGAGAGATTACATTAGGTAGCCTAAGCCTAAAGGAAAAGGCCATCAAGTACCCTCAGATTAGGTCCTTGGCCATTGCTTCAGTCACAGAGGAAGAAGGAAAAGGCAGTGTGATTTGAACCTTTTCCAAGAAGAGGGGGATGCAGGGCAGGGAGAGCAGAACCAGAGGGTGGAGCTGTTTCTTACACTCTCCTGACTATTTTTCACTCAGAGCTACAGGACTTGGGACTAAGGGATGGGGAATAGCCAGAGAACAGGTCCCCTGACAGACATTCCTATCCTCCCATTCCTACAGCCATGAAGAAGCTATAGAAGACCTGTCCCAGATTCAGGACCCTGGGCAAATCCTGAAAACCTCTAATAATCCTCATTTTATCAGGATGTCTGGAAAGTCAGAAGCATTCCGTCTGGCATATGCTTTGTTTTCAAACCATTTCCCACTCAGCCTACCTGGAAATGTAATTTGAGGTTTATTTTTGAAAATTCAGAGTGTGTTAAGAAACTGATGCCAACCCTGCTTCTATATATCAGGGAAGCCCAAATGACATGGGAAAAGGAGGAACAGTCAGCAGTGAGAAAAGAAAGACTGCAACTCTGGGTTAGTCCCTCTAGGTCAGGAAACGTTCTTTTTTAGACTAGTCAGTCAGTCAGTCAACAAACACTTATTAATTACTTACTATGTTTTAGATACTGTGCTAAGCACTGGAACTACCAGGTATGCAGTAGAAACAAATACCTCAAAGAGTTACAGAATATTTGTGGGTTCACAGAGGAGGGTTTGTGGTCAATGAGAAGAGCTAGTTAGCTGTCTTGGTCTTAGGATATTCCTTCTTCCCCCTACCCCAAACCCCATTCTCCATAGGTAGCTGTCACAGATGGTTCCAAAAGAAGATATTATTCCCTATATTGGAAGAGATGGGAAGGAATCCTAAAGATACAGACTCAAACATATGAAGATGATCTTTTTAGTTAGTCTGGAATGTAAATAAGTAAAGATGATGCACTTAGAATTTCTGGGAAATTAGAAAAACCAGGTCCTGGAAATGTGTTGAACTACTTTATGTTAAATATCTCAAATCCTTAGTCCAACTATCTAGAGTCTGTGCTTCAATTCCAATCACACACAGTCATTTAAAAGAAACATTGGATCACCAAAGAATCAGTAATGCTCACTGTAATAATGTGTATATGTATCTGAATGGCAATACAGCATATCTATTCAGTGCCAGCAATGTATAGAGTAACCACCGTTGGTTACTGATCCTTCTTTCCCACACAAATAAATCAGGTCAACCAGAAACAGTTTGTTGATTATTTTCCTTTTTCTCTAGTATAAACTAAATTCCATTAAAAATTATAACAACAACAAACCCATAACAGAGCCTTCCAGTTAGCCCAGTGAGCCTGTGAACTTTCACATTTTTTACTTTTTCAATAAACATTTGCCTTTACTAATCTGGAGAGAGTGGGAACGAAATGCTAAAGGAAGATTGGCTATATGGGTAGTTTGCCAATTTTGTCCCCTTTTCTTAAAGCTCTTTTTGGCTTGAACTATTTAAGTGCCAACTTTGATTGGTATAGTTGATAGTGGAGGATGACAATGGGGATTTCTTGAGGTCCCCATTCCATCCTTTTTAAATACCCTTGTGTAGGTGGAGAGGAGCTGCCAGATTTCTCCATTTCTAAAACCTGATAAATAGTCTTTATCTCCAAATCACTTCTCATACCCCTGTATCTACTAATAGGAACAGTTCTTATTTCTTTAGTTATTCCACCCACTTAATCTCAACCCTTACTCTGCTTTCCTTCAGAAAAAGTTGCATTTGGGAGCTGTGCTCTTGCCATGATCTTCCTCAAGGTGTTGACAGTTAGCAGTACGTTCTTTCAAATACACATGCAGCATGGCTGTCCATTTTCACTTGGTCCAAACCTATGATTTCATCAGTAAAGGGAACTCTATCCAGGTGTAGAAACTCTCTCCACTGGTTTGGATAGCAAGCTCTTCTGTAATTGGGAGTCTTAGGTGGTTGCCTGGGGTACTGGGAAGTTAAGTGTCTTGTTCTTCCTCATTCTGCAGTTAAGAAAGTAAACTTCTTGAGGGCAGAAGGAGATTGTTTTTATCTAGCCTTCCTATTCTCCTACTGGGAGAGAGGCAATATAATGAATTAGGAGACTGCAAAGAGACCCAAAAGAACTGAGGTCTAGTTGCTTCTCAGGTACCTATTAGCTGTGTGACCCCGGGCAAGTTCAGTCTGCTTCTCTAGTCTAGGCACAATGCCTGGGGCATAGTAAATGTTTCTTGATTGATTCCTATGTCAGAGGCAGGACTCAAACTAATTTTACTTGACTCTAAGTTAGCCCTTGATCTTTGAATCCATACTGCCTCTCATTTTCATTATTATCATAAAACTAAAATGTTAGAGGATAGGGACAGTATCAGTTTACCTAAAATGATTGATGGATATATATGTATACATATATATTAAGTTTTATATTTTTATTTTTAATATTTATATTAAGTTATATATATCCATATACATTAAGTTTCAAAAGCAAGTTTGTTTGGTCATTTGTTTTATATATACATATATATATGTATGTATATATAATTTAATATTTTATTTATTTCCCAATTACACATAAAAACAATTTTTAACATTTATTTTTAAAATTTTGAGTTCCAAACTCTCTCCCTTCTTCCCTTCCCCTCCCCTCTCATTGAGAAAGTAAGCAATTTGATATAGGCTATACATGTGCAATCATGCAAAACATATTTCCATATTAGTCATGTTGCAAAGGAAAACAGACAAAACCCCCCAAGAAAAATAAAGAAAGTTAAGAACAACATATGCTTCCAACTGCATTCAGACTCCATCAGTTCTTTCTCTGGAGATGGATAGTAGTTTTTGTCATAAGTCCTTCAGAATTGTCCTGATCATTGAACTGCTGAGAAGAGCTAAGTCATTCACAGTCAATCAATATACAATTTTGCTGTTACTGTGTACAATGTTCTAGTTCTGTTCATTTCACTTTCCAACTGATGGATATTCTTGACCCCACTCCTTCCTTTTTCTGGGTTCTCCCATATCTCAGATCAATTTACTGAATGCCCAATACAAAGTGCTGTGACAGACAGAAGAGGAATAAGAGGCAGGGTTCTGACCTTCAAGAAATCCAGAATCTGGTTAGGGAGATATTTAAAGACTGCTCTGTGGTATTGGTTGTGAGTGCAATTGGAATTCGAAGAAGGAAGAAATTTATGTGAGGTGGATTAGTTAGGCTTTTTGGAGGAGATGGGATTTGAACCTTCAGAAATTGTTATCAGTAGAATTGGTGGAAGAATAGAGAGGAAGGGCTTTGCGGTTCAATGGAAAGAGCATGGGGATGGGAATGAGAATAGAGCATGGAGAAAGAATGGTGAGAAAACACTCCTTATTGGAAAGGAGGGTACCTGATGGGGATATATTATGGAAAGCTTTGAGAATCAGACAGAGGAAGCTATTATAGAATCTTGAGCAGGGGTGTGACATGATGAAATCAGTTTTAGGAAGCTTAGGAGTTGAGTTGGGGAGCAGAAATTTGTTTGGGGAGCAGGGAGGCCAGCAACAGGAAACTTGCAGTAATCTCAGTAATAATAATAGCTAACATTTACGCTGCACTTTAATTTTTGCAAACGACTTTATATATATTATCCCATTTGAGGTAGAAGAATATGGAGCCTGATGTCTGGAAATTGCGAAGTCAGTGTGGACTGCAAAGAAGGAAGGAATCTGTAAAGGAAGGTAGGGGTGGGGTGGAGTGGGAAGTGAAAGATGAGAATTGAGTCTTGAGTAAGGAACAAAACGCACGCTTAGAGCCTTGACATTATTAATTACTGATTTCATAAGAAGCCAACACCTCCTTGACTTGATGAGGCTATCAGCACTTCTCCGTGTAGCAAGTTTCATAAAGTCATGACAGCACAGGCCATCATGAGGAGGAGGAAGCAAAAAGAGTCCCTTAGATCCACAGTATCCCTATTCCTTTGGCTACATCATCCTGAAAGCAAGCTTGTCATTTCTTTGATTTGTTTTTTAGAATGAAATTTCCTGTTTGTTGAATCCTGATCTTTTGTCTTAGAGTCTCCATCCTTCCCAAGCACTTTCAAATTCCTAGCCTGGGCACATCATTGTTGGTCTAGACCAAAAAAAGTACCAACCCCCACCAAATCCAGTAGGTGGTTAAAGGATCTGACCCTAGGACTCAAGCTCCCTTGTTACACACACAAAACCTGAACTTTGCTATCTGTTAATCAATCAATAGAAATTTATTGAGTGTCTACTATTTATAAGTCACTGTAATAGATAATGTAGAGGATACAAAGAATTATAAGATACAATCTCTGCTCTCTAGCAACTTATCACCTGGTTACGCAAGCCCCCACCAATTTATATCATCTTCGTGAACAAGGTAGAGTAGGTATGACCTTCATTTTACAGATGAGTTAACTGCGACTCATGGCGGCTAAGTGACTTTTCATGGTATCATGGTTAGTAAGTGGCAGAGACCAGAACCAGAACTAAAAGCCAAATTGGAGCAATTTGGCTTTGTCCCAGAGTACCAAAATTTGGAGCATGCAGTCATTGGTAAAACTGGGTTTAGCGCCTAATTAGCAAGAATAGTTAATTAAAATGGGACACTATCAGATGGATATGCTATGTTTTCTTTGCCTCCTTCACAGTAATAGCCCTCCAAACAGCATGAGCTCTTTCCCCACATAGGGCCTTGCATTCTGGGGTCTTCTCATCATCGACTTAATTTATCTTAAAGAATTGACTTGAGCATATATCTCATGCTTCTTACTTGGTACATTTTGTGGAGCTTACTTGGGTGGCAAAATCAGTAGCTATGACTCTTTCTAGAACTCAGGTCTTTTTATTTTTATGTCTGGTTTAGTACTCATTCCATCAAATCATGATCATCCAATATCTTAGTTCATCCCTCAAGGCCCTGCTGCCCAGTTCTTGCCATGATGACCCAGTTAGGTCTTCTTGAAGCCTAAACTGTACTAATTTAAGTGAGTTATAAATGAGCCTGTTCCTCTCCCAACCCCTAAGCCTTCTTTCCTTATACTGGTAAGATTTAAGATTTTAACAGTTGGCCCTCTGGCAATAGTAACCTGCCTTGGCTGTCTTATCTATAATGGTGGTAATTTCAGACATTTTACGAAGGGAGGGATCTTTTACATCAGGATGTTAGGGAATATTTTTTTATCCAGATAAATCTATGATAATGATGATCATATCTAGCATTTATATAGTATTTTAAGATTTGTAAAATGCTTGACAAATACAATCTCATTTGTATCCTCACAACAATCCTGGGAGATAGGTGCTGTTATTATCCTAATTTTACATATGAGGAAACTGAGACAGGTGGTGGTTAAATGATTTGGCCAGGGTCCCACAGCTAAGTGTCTGAAGGTAGATTTGAACTCAGGTCTTCCTGACTCCAATTCAGTGGACCAGCCTTGCTTAGTAGAGGCATTTAGCCTGCCCTTCCTCACCTCCTCATCCTCAGTTTCTTCTTATTAGGAAACAAGCTGGGTAGAGTGGGGAGAAGGGGGTCAGATTTTGGAGGATGTGGGAAAGCGGGCAGGAATCTGGGCCCTGACATGAAGATTTCTAAAGTATACGCTTGTTTCTTAAATCTTTGCTCTGTGCTGTTGGATTATAATCTCTGTCTTCACAGGCCACATGTATGGCTAGTGTGACTTGTTTTTGAAGTGTGATTGGTGGAATTTCAGTTAACTAAATTCATCAGTCTAGCTCAGGGTGATATATTTAGCTGGTGCTCAGGCCATTTCAATGACAAAATAGGAATTTTCCATCTACTGGAAACAGCCTGAACCTTTAACCACCTTGGGCCATTTGGGTACATTGTCCAATTTAGGGATATCCAGCCTCAGCTGGAAGAACCCCTCTCCCTAGTGGTTGTATGTCCCATGAGTATTTTGAAGGTTTTATCAGTGCACAATTCTTGCCTTTAGCCCTGAACACAACAGAGAATTTCTAGTGTATTTGATATTAACTTAAAGTACCTGGTGACAAAAGATAGGATGCAGAACCCCAGAACTAGATGAAACATTTTTACCTTTAGGTTAAAAAAATTGGTCTGTGTATTTTTAGGCATGTCTGACACCCACTCACCCCTTTATATTGTTTTGAGAAGTGCTAGTTTAATGTCTTTTGCATGACTAAGAAGGATAGAAGTTCTAGGCCATAATTAATACAGCTGTAAGTTAGTGGATGTGATAATAACTCACATTTGCATAGCATTTTAAGGCCCAGAAAAGTACTTTCCTCCCAGGAACCCTCTAAGATAGGTAATGTATTAGCATCTCCAATTTATAATTTATTGGAAACTGAGGCTTGTAAAGGTTAAGTGACTTACCTGTGGTCGCACAGTATCAGGACTCAAACCTAAGTGTTCTGAGGCCGAGTTCCTCACTCTTTACAATAGCCTGTAACTTGATTTTATGTGGTCATCAAAGTCATCCCATTAGCCATCTGTGTGGGTGGTAGTCATGTCCTAATGCATGCAATGTTTATCTGACTAAGGGATATATAGGAAAGCCACCTTTGAGTGTGTCTGGGATTTTAGATTTAGATAAGAGTGGAGCACGTACAGAAATGAACTTTGGGAGAAGCTGATGGGATACTTAAAACAATCTTCAGGAAGCATGAAAACAAGCTATGTTTGTTAATGTCTCAGGTTATAGTTTTAAATAACTTACCACAAGTTAGGGCTCTGGGGCTTCAGTAGTATCTTTCCAGTGACAAATGGGATAGCTACAAATGTTGCTTTTCACAATAGGGTTTTTAAAGCTGCCTATCAATACAGCCATGAATTTGGACTTGGCTTTTGAGGCAGCCTGCTGGGTTGTTGAGATTAATTTCTAGCCATAGCTTTGGATGTTGAAACGAGTGTGTATAGAAGGAAATGTTTCCCCTTCCGAGGCAAATAATTGGACCCCAAATGAATAAAATTGAAGCTAGTGGGCATGGACTGCAAGTTAATTTTGACATAGTTGTCTGGAAATCATCACCAATTAAAATATTTTTTTATGAGCCATAGTGTAGTATTGTCTTTCCGTATGTATATAAGGAAGAGAACAAACTGCTTGTTTAACCCTCAGACTTGTGTTGGCTGGCAGAATGTATGACTGAAGTTGTTACCATCTGGATCTGCAGGAAGGGTATAGTTTCCTCATGGGCATGGGCAGCTTTTCAGAGCAGGGACAATTTCTGTATCTGAAATAAAGCAGAAGCAATTTCTGTTTTCTTTAGGACTGATCATTCATTTTTTTAAAAGGGGGGTGGAATTAGGTGGTGGAGAAAGAAAAAATGTCTTTACCAAAAGGCTCATAGGCAATTCTTTGGCCTTTTTTTCTTTCTAGCCCTCCCAGCAAATAGGAAATAAAATACCTACTGTGACTTTCCAATGGAAATAAAATACATACCATTACTCTCCAATGGAAATACAACCTTTCCATATAGAAGCAAAAGAAAAAGACTTGACAAGGAAGCATTTATGCCATTCTTGAGTGTTTAAAGAAGGTGAATGAATTGAACAAGGCATAAAGAATTGCATTAATGGTGAAAGGTGGACTTTGCATTTAGTCAGAATTGAAAGGACAGCATAATGTTTTTTGATTTTGAAAAATTTCTTTTTAACCCTCTTATTATTACAAAAGATGGAGAGATTTCCTTTCAAGCTGAGGAAAAACAATTCTTTCCCATCCAATTTTTTTCTTTTTCCATTTGGTAAATGTTGATTTTTTTCTTATATTGCCAATAAAAGTGAAATTAAAGGAATTCCACAGATTTTAAACTTAAGGAATGAATTGATGTAATGCTTCATGTAATTTGAACATATATTCAAAACAGCCATTTTCTCCCCTTTGTTAAAAATTTTATTTTTATATTTTTGCTAATATTTAATCATCCCTGGTAAGGTTAGGAAAACAAATCCATCTGAGCAGTTTTACTTTGGCTTCTAATCAGTTTCATTTCTTAGTCTTTCCTGGGCCTGTCACAGATGTTTTGAGACATCAGAGTGCAATATTTGTATCCAACTCTTTCATTTTGCCCTGTAATTTAAGAAAATTAATGGGGATATTTCTGTTCTTACTAATTTATCTCTTTCTGGGATTTTTTAGACAGGACTAGGCAAGATGAAGGACCCAGAATGTTAGCCATATGGTGGATGGCTTCCCAAGGGTAGGGCTTTTAGGTCCTGAATTTGGAAAAGTGTTCAGAAAATCGGAGACAGGTGGCCTTCTAAGTCAACATTCCAAGGAAAGGAAGGAGCCCACAAAGTTCAGTGCCTACTGAATATATAAAGTTGCCAAACCAAAATAAATCCCCCAAACTTATTTTTTTTTAATGAATTATTATTTCCTTAATAGGGCATGATGGCCTCACAGGAATATTAGGAAGTAAGAGAACTTTATCTCCATTTTAATTGTTCATTTTGGATAGGTCTGATTCTAAAGCCATACCTACAGTACTAGTAGGTCAGTATGAGCTACAGTAAACCAGATTTTTGTAGCCTTGATTTGACAGGCTTCAGAGCCAGAAAAACCAGGTTGGGCTGGTATCGCAGCATCACTCAGTGCTGCTGTTCCCACAGAAAATGAAAGAATTCAATATGTACGTCATAGAATAATAGGCTTTTTAGGGTCATAGCTCTAAAACGGGAAGGGACTTCAAACACCATCTAGTCCAAGCATCTTTTGTTGTTGTTGTTTAGTTGTTCATTCATGTCCGACTCTTCGTGACCCCATGGAACCCAGTACGCCAGACCCTTCTAGTCTCCACTATCTCTCGAAGTCTATCCAAGCTCGTTTGTTGCTTCTACGACACTATCTATCCATCTCCCAGGGTACTTAGGTGCTACAGTGGATAGAGTGCTGGGCCTAGAGTCAGGAAGTCACACTAGCTGTGTGACCCTGGGCAAGTCACTTAACTCTGCCTCAGTTTCTTCATCTGTAAAATGAGCTAGAGAAGGAAGTGGCAATTCATTCCTATATCATTGCCAAGAAACCCCCAAAAGACACGATTGAAAACAACTAAACAACAACAAAATCCATGTCATCCTGCCATTCCCTTTTCCTTTTGCCTTCAATCTTCCCCAATATCAGGGCCTTTTACATGGAGTCCTATCTTCTCATTATGTAGCTAAAAGGTCAGTATTTAACCTTTCAGTGAATAGTCTGGAATAATTTCTTTAGGTACTTTGTTGATATCTATAGAGCAAGATTGATTTTTACTGTGGTAGAGCCAATTCATTCCCCTCCCCACCCCATTTACACTAACATCTTATTCCCACACAATCATAGGATCACAGTTCTAGAGATGGGAGGGACCTCAGAAGCCATCAAATGCAACTGCCTTATTTTACAGTTAAGGAAATGTAGGCCCAGGGAAGTTAAGTGACTTGCTCAAAGATATCTAGGTAGAATTGATCAGAGGTGGAAGTTAAACTTAAGTCTTCTGATTCCAGATTCCAGCGCTCTTTTCACTGTACCATCCTCAAAACAGCCACAGACACCTAATTGACTGAGTCCTGACCTAGTGTTTTTTAGTTGTCTAGACACAGGCTCATTTTGGATACCAATCTAAAAGTTTCACACCTAATATGGGCACCCTAGGATCATGGCATCCTTTCAAATGTCTGGTGTAACTTTTTATACTGTGATTACCTTTACATCCCAAATCACTTGAGGCCCCCAACAGGATGTGAGGCTGGGTCTGTGGTGTGCAAGATTTTCCTTCTTTTGTACCGCGTAGATATTTTTGCTGAGATGCCATTTGTCTCTTGCTTTTTTTTTTTAATCTCCACTATGGTTCTTCCTAAATTCACTGTGTGGCACTGGTAAGAGCAGCATGCTTCTGAAATAAGGTCAGTCGCTGTTATGACATCTTTCTAACACTGGCCAAGTCAATTTCTGTGGACATTCGACTGCAACTGCAAGCGTTCCAAAGTTCCTGTTATGACCTCAGGGGAATTTTGGGAGACAGTGCCAGCAAAATCATCTCAATGCAGCAGCAACCACCGCTAATCCGTTTGTTTCCTGAGTTTTTGTGGCTTTCTTGTCAGATGGTGTCTGAGGGATCTGAACTATGTATCCAGTAATGCAGTTGATCGATATTATCAGTTACGATTTCCTATCAACCTGTTCTTAGGAACCTCTTGATTTCTGTCAGTTACCATATTGAGTCCACATAATCCTTGCCTAAGTTTGAGGTAGGACCATAGGATTGTAAATTTAGAGCTGGAAGGGCCCTCAGAGGCTATCTGATCCAACCCTCTCATTGTATTGAGGCAGTTAGGTAGGCCAGTGGACAGAGTATTAGACTTGGAATCAGGAAGACCTGAGTTTACATCCTCCCTCAGATACTTACTAGCTATGTGATGCTTACACTGTCAACTTTAATTTCTTTGTTTTTAAAATGGGGATGACTGTAGTAGCCAGAGCTGTTGCAAGGAACAAATGAGATAATGCATATTTATAAACCTTCTAGTGCTTAGAACAGTGCCTTGCATATAACAAGCACTTAGCAAATGTTGATTGATTGATTATTGATGTAAATGCTAGCTATTATTACTATTGAGGAAGACTGAGGCCCAGGGTCACTCAGCTATAAGCACTGGAGGCCATACCTGTTCCTCTAACTCCAGAATGGGACCTTTTTGTATTTGTATCACCAACTGTATTTTATTAGTAAAAAAAAGGACTGGTCTAGTCTGTCCCAGAATTGCTAAATTGCCTGTTAGGGGATATCTTTACTTCATGGCTACTCCTACACTGTGCTGCCTGCATTCTGGCATCTTTCTCATCCTCCTTACCTCCCTCCCACCAGAACCTGGAACTCTGGCCTGAGATACTGGGCTCTGATAGTGAGCTTTTTGCCTTATTTTGCCTAGAATAAGGCCTCCACGTCACTTCCTAGCCATTTCTCTCTCTCTCTCTCTCTCTCTCTCTCTCTCTCTCTCTCTCTTTCTTTCTTTCTTTCTTTCTTTCATCAGGGTTAAGTGACTTGCCCAGGGTTCCACAGCTAGTAAGTGTCAAATGTCTGAGATTGGATTTGAACTCAGGTCCTCCTGACTCCAGGGCCGGTGTGCTTATCCCCCAGCCATTTCTAAACCATAGGTGTACCTCACCTCCCTTTTATCTCCCCTTTATGTGGTATCTTTCTCTATTATGTTGTAAGTTCTTTGAGGGCAGAGACTGCCTTGCTTGCTGTTATTTATATCTCCAGGACTTAGCCCAGTTCCTGGTTGAGATTAAACTTAATAAAGTATTGTTGTTGTTGTTCATCGTCATCATCATCATCATCGTTATCATCATCATCATCATTTTTTCTCCTTTCACCTCTGTTCTTGTGTCAGGATTCCTGTGGCTATGTAAGGATCCAAAATCTTAAATACAAATGCTTGCATTTTTTTTTCTATGCTTCAGTTTCTACATCTACTAGATGCTGTTGGTAATTCTTACCATTAACTTCAAACAGATGGTAATAGTAATGATAACAACAACAACAACAACAACAACAACAACACTATTAGTATTTATATTGAGTCTTCCTCCCAATGAGCTTAAAGAATTTTATAAACATTATTACATCAGTCTTTATAACACTCCTGGGGGTAGGTACTAAGATATTTGTTGTTACAGATGGCAAAAAATTTCCATCCAGGGCAATGAGATTACTTTATATTGACAAAGCACTTTGAGCTCTTCTGAAAGGTGTATTTCTCACAACTTTTATTAGTTGCTAATGAGGAGAATTGCCATGGTGCCACAAGACAATTAAATCAGAAAAACAAACAAGTTCTTTTTTTAGGAGGAGGGAAGTGTCTACAAACCTGTTAAATGCAAAAAGAAACACTGATTATACCTTTGTTTGTGGTGGGGGACTCAATAGCCAAGAGTGTTATGCGACATCAGATTGGTATTATTTCTACATACCTGTTAGTTTTTATGAAGTACAGAGAGAAAGAGCCCATGATCTTTATATTGCATTATTCTTTTCAAATACTCTCATGTCTGTTACCTTTTTTTGATCTTCACCAAAAAACTTGTGGTGTTATCAGGTATGATCAAACCTACTAGACAGAAAAGGAAACTGAGGTGAAAGTAGCTTACATAAGGTCACACAGCTACTTAGATATGGAGGTGAGATCTGAACCATGTCTTCTGGTAGGTACTGTTTTCACTGGAACACAATCCAGTGTCCAGAAAAGATAGTATGCACTTTAAAAGGTTTCATCTGGATAGCCCAAAATGCCAGGTTATCTGGTTGGATTTTGCTTTTAAAGAAGTATAGAGAAGGAGATTGAACAAGTTAACAGTAATAGCTAGTATTTATATACTGTTTTAAGGTTTGCAAAATTCTAAAAAATTATGTTATCTTATTTGATCTTCATAACAACCCTGGAAATAGATGCTATTACAACCTTTATTTTGTAGATGAGGAAACTGAGGCAGGTAGAAGTTAAGTGACTTGCCCAGGTCCCATTGCTAGCAAGGCAGAATCTAAACTGAGGTCTTCCTGACTCCAAGTCCAACATGCTATGTGAACAGGATACTGCACTGCAAAGAGGGAGTGATACAAAAAGTATAAGGCGCAAGAGAAAGAATGTGTATAAATGAATATTAGTTACCAGAGGGCACAGAAGTTCCAGTGGGAGGGAGGTAAGGAGGATGAGAAAGACGCCAGAGTGAAAGCAGCATAGTTCGGGAGTAGCCACGAAGTAATAATTTCTGTAGAAATCCAGAGAGAAGGGGGCCAGGGAAGATTTCACAGGCCAGCTAAAAAGGGAGCTTGATGCTTTGCATTTAATAATAGGATTCCAAAAAAGCAACAGTGTCTCTTTCTCAGAAGGGAATGCATGTGGGTATAGGGAAGGGGAAATGTGGATAGAGTGCTGGACCTGAATTCAGGAAATCCTGAATTCAAATGTGGCCTCAGATAATTACTAGCTATGTGAGCCTAGGCAAACACTTCATGCCTCTCAGCCTCAGTTTTCTCATCTATACAATGGGGATCATAATAGATACCTACCTACCAGGGTTGCTGTGAAAAATCAAATGAGGTAATAGTTGCAAAATGCTTTGCAAACTTTGAAATACTATATAAATGTTGGCTATCATCATCATCATTATCGTTATTAATCATCCACCATTTTGAAAGTATCTGTCTGGCAACTGCCATCTTTCCCCCCCAAAACCAGACTGTTTGGTCCCTCCTTGCATCATGTATTGAATCCTGTCAGTCATTAAGACTTTCTTGACCTTGATGTGGCCTGGACATTCTGGTGAAAGGTGGAAACCTATAGATCAGAACTTTTAATTCTGTATGTCTTCAGTTTGTAGGGTTTTTTTTTTAATATAAGGAGAAATTTACATCAGTTTAGTATGAACAGAAGTAGAAGTACAGCATAAGGTGACAGATGATTCATATAGTGGATAAAGAATTGGATTTGGACTCAGAAAACAAGAGAGAATTATCCAGATTTCTCACTCTTCCACTTAGCATTCATTCATTCAACAAAGATTTAAGTCCCTACTATGTGCTAAACTCTAGCTACAAAACCAAAATGAAGCAGTCTCTACCCTCAAGGAGTTTACATTGTATGATTGGAATATGTATATAGATGGGTAAATACTAATTATATACTTGGTAAATGCAAAGTAATTTCTGGGATCAGGGCAACCAGGGAAATGAAGTTATGTTTCACATAGAAGGCGACACTAAGCCTTGAAGGAAACAAAGAATTCTAAAAGGAAAGAGTGAGGAGGGAAGGCATTCTGGGTGTTAGTGACAACCTGTGAAAAAAGGGCATAGGCGATGGAATATTACCTATCAGGAACAGCAGGCAGGCAAATTTGAAGGAGACAGAATGCATGAAGGGATATGTGCAATAAGCCTAGAGATAAAGGCGAGATCCACATTGTGAAGGGCTTTCAATGCTGAACAGAGTAGTTTATGTTTTCTCTTAGAGGCAATTGGGTGCCACTAGATTTTCTGGAGCTGGGAATGACATGGGTCAGATCTGTGCTCTAGGCAGATCAATTTGGCAGTTATGTAGACAATAGGTTATAAAGGGGAAAAACTTGAAACAGGGAGATCAATTAGGAAGCTATTGTAATGTGAGCTATGTGACCTTGGACTACTTCTTTGAGCCTCAGCTTACTCATCTGTTAAAATGAAGATGCAATTGGATAGATATTTATTTTAGCTGAAAATCCTCTGATCCTATTAATTCTTACATCAGAGAACTGGGAGGAAAGCACTTTCTAAAAACTGTAAATCACTAAATAAATGTGAGCTCTAATTATTATGTGTGTGCTTGGCAGTTAAAACAGCATCTAAAGACTTAAAACAAAAGTTACATAATCACTATCTATTTTTCATAATTGGTCCACGTCTGTTGTTATTTTAAACTTTGATCCTTTGTTTGCTTGCTGCCCTACCTCTGCTCAAAGATTCCTGGGAATGTATTATAACAAACCATAATAGGGTGACTAATTTTGTCATT
Organism: Phascolarctos cinereus; assembly: GCF_003287225.1. Lineage (NCBI taxonomy): Eukaryota > Metazoa > Chordata > Mammalia > Diprotodontia > Phascolarctidae > Phascolarctos > Phascolarctos cinereus. The sequence continues at coordinate 226,934,851 of NW_027555958.1, read as the reverse complement.
GTCCTTTAAACTGAGTTTTCAATTACAAAGATTACAAATCAGATTATGAATGTTCAGGCCATCCCTCCCATCCCTGTCTTTTCAAATTAAAAAAAAAATCATAAGGTGATTTCACAGGGCTCATTTTTTTGGGGGGGGCAGGGTGGGGAATAGGTGTTTGTGATTCTTGCATGCGACATTATTTATTCAGCAATATAAAAAGCTACTTGTGGGTCCCTAAGATTTTCCAAAGGAGAGTGATTACTTTGGTATTGCTCAGTTGGCCAATTTGGTGAATGAATCCTTTCATCTAGCTCTTTTTAGATGTGCTGGGAATCTGGGAAATTGACTCTCTTCTCTCTCTTTCTCTCTCTCTTTTTTTTGGTCTCTTTTAGCCTCTTCTCTTTTGTCTCTTCTCTCTTAAAGTCCAGTACTAAGTCAGTTCTATTATTTTTTTTTGAAGTCCATCTTTGGTGTAGTAATCACATTTTCTCTACCAAAAGCCAGAGTGTACTATCTGAGATAGTCCTTTTGTAGAACAGTGTTTGAAAAAAAAAACATTTATTTTTCTTGCAGTTGAAATTATGCCAGAAAATCTACAAGATGTCACTGACAGTGTTAGGGGGAAGGAGGAAAAGAGGGGGAGATAGAGGGAGGGAAAGAGAGACAGAGTGATACAGACAGACATTTGGATAGGTAGAGACAGACTGAAACAGAGAGACTCTGAAGCACATTTCTGAATGCAACATAATTTCCAGAGAAACAACTCTTGTAACAAATGAAAAAAAAAAGAATGAAGGGAAGAGGAAACAAAAATAGTTTACCAAAACGAACCAACCTATCAGCTAAGACTGTGATAGTGTATGCAGTGCTCCCCAACCATAGCTCCCTGTTTCAACAGAGAAGGAAGGGGAAAATGATCCTCCCCCTTTTTTACTTCCAGGACAAACTTGATCATTATAATTATGTGGCATTCTTTCTTTTTGTGTGTGTTTCTTCTTAACTATTTTTATTTGTGTTGCTTTCTGCATTTTGTTTTCCTGGTTCTGCTTACTTACGTTAGTTTACATTCTCTTACAACTTCCATCATCCTGGTTCTGCTTACTTACATCAGTTTGTAGGTGTCTTTTCCATGCTTCAATACATTCTTCGCAGTCATTTCTTAAGGCTCAGCAGTACTCCATTTTAGTCATGTAGTATATATCTCAATTTTTTTTACGATTTCTTTATCAATGGGCATCTGAATAAATAAACTTTAAAGAAAATTTTTAAAAAAAAATAAATGGTTTTAATTTCAGATCTTAAAATTTGTCAATTTTCATTATTACTTTTACTTTTATCTTCAGACCATGAACTTTGAATAGTAATGTCTTGCCAAAATCACACATGTAAAGGAGAGTATTTTCTATAACAAACTATGTCAGTGGGAGTCCACATAGACATCTTAATAAGCAAGGTAATGGCTGACATAGTGATAAGAGTTTAGAATAAAAATTGCCAAGATTCAAGTGCTCTGAAGGAAAATGTGAAAATTGTCTCTGTTTTTCATTGATCTCTGTAATCATGGAATTCAATCAATGCTTAAAGTGAATCAGGGTGTATATGCAATTTCCCGATTGTTGTTCTTTTATTCAAAGCCTCAAAACCACTATGGATAATTTCCTCAAGATCCATTTTTAACATGTGTGGTATGCATTCATTCTAAAAAGTAAAGGAGACAGCCAAAAAACCAGAATACTCCTAACTTTTCTGAACATTTCTACTTCAATAAAATGAACCAGGAAACCCCAAATACCCACCCCATCCATGCTTCAAAGAGCCAATGGGGCCAAAATCTTTAACAAGGGAAACTTAAAATGTTTTTTGCAGTATCTTTTCTACTATGGTTTCATCTTCTGTCATCTTAATTCTATGCCACCCCCACTACCACCAACCTACTGACAGTATCCATATGAAAGAAATCAGACCTTCCCAACAATGAAAAACACATTTAAGCTACTGCACACCACTATTGCCACTGGAAAAAAATGTATATTATTTTTCCAGTCAATCTTACTATAGCTGTGCTTTGGCCATGTGTAATTTTGACAGTCCTGTTTTCATTTACCAAATAATTAGTCAGTCCACAGGCTCTAATCAATGAAACTGTCATTACTATTTAGAATGATGAGAAACTTAACACCTTTTCATGTATGTTTTGTTGATATGTGAAATATTTTACTCTGAATGTAGGGGTCCCATAAAGAGATCCCAAAAGTAGTATGGCTAAATGAAATAGCAAATTGGCATGATTCTCTCTCTCTCTCCAGCCCCAGATGGTTTTGTGGCTTTCTCCAAACCTTAGATGTATATAGAAAAGCCCAGATTTCAGTTGAATTGATCAATACTTATGGAAAGCCTATTATGATAGGCCTTGCGGGAAATATAAAGAAATGTGAGATGTGCTCCTTGCCCTCAAGGAGCAATGTAGTCTAGTTGAAAAGCAAAGATGTATCTATGTGGAAAGGTAATTTAAGACACAAGGAAATTAGTTAATAAGTGCCCCAAAAGGGTGCAAAAGTGGCAAAGAGCTCACTGAGTTTCCAGGATAGGAAAGCTTCTTTCTGGAGGCCAAGTCTGTTGTGTAAACTGGATATTCTTTTGTGGGATACAGAGTCCATTTCTTGGAATCACCATTCCCTTGGTCTAGACTCATGCAATGCTAATGGTCAGTGGAATTCAGTAAACGTAAGTGTGAATTGTAGGCAGAACACTGTATAATGTGCTAAAGATGAAAAGACATAATTAGATAAGACATAATTCCTGTGCTCATGAAGCGAATATTCTGATAGTATTTAAGGATTCCATACCATTTCCTCTTCTCATCTGCAGTGTGGTGCTACATGAATAGTTCCTCTGCTTTCCCTTTCACTACGGGATAATTAATGTGGCTTTTAAAGAGAACAGGCTCCATAAAAACTTGGCTGATTTAGGTCATGGATTGCCTAGTAATGTTCTTAGGGGGCTACATGGGCCCTTCCCATGTATTATATGATTACAATTACAGATCCATGGTTATAATTTAATTTCAAATTACATAATGCTAATAATAAAGTCACTAGAATGGCATAGATTGCAGAATCTGAATCATAAGTTAGGACAGAGGATGAAAGAAAGCCACTTATCTGGAGGCTATTGGAAGGCAGGAGGAATCTGTGACAGCTTTGTTGAAGTGTACACTCAGGTTCCCTGTGAGCTAGCTCTATTAAATACTTTCTTTTCTGTCTTGTTTAGAGCAAAAGCCGCAACATTTCCCTTTTTGCTATACTTCAGCTTCATGTGGAATATGTTCCATTTGAACTGTCAGTGAGGTCGTTTTTTTGGAATGAACTTTCTAGATGGAGTGGCTCTAAATTTAAATATCTAGGTGCTATAAATCTACATAGTACTTAATAAATAATAGCTAGTAGCTAACAATTCCATAGTGCTTTAAGGTTTGCAAAGTACTTTTATACATAGTATCTTACCCTATTCTCACAACAATCCTGTGAAGTAGGAGCTATCATCTTCCCCAATTTACAGATGAAGAAACTGAAGCTGAGAGAAATTAAGTGACTTGCTTGGGGTCTACACAGCTAATAGGTGTCTAAGACACAATTTGAACCCAGTTCTTCTGGATTCATTTACAGAACTAGAGAGTAGGAATGGACCTCCACAGCCACATATTCTAACACATAAATGAAATATATCAGCATTATACATGACAAGCCTCTATAATAATGATAGCATTTATTTTGCACTTCAAAGTTTGCAAAGCATATATTACATATGTTCCCTCATTTGAGTCTCAGAACATCCTTGTACTATGGTGATCCCCATTCTATAGCTGAGGAAACTGAAGCCAAGTGTGGTTAAATGACTTTTTCAGGATCACACAGGTGGTACATTTTTTAATTTAAACTTTCAATTCAAAAAGATTTAAATTCAGGGCTTTCTGACTTCAAGTCTAACACTGTCTATCCTGTTACCTCAATGCTAGCCCATGGTGATTGCTTCACTGACATTCAACTGATTATATATAACAGCAACCTGATTACAGTAGAACGTAAGCTCCATGAGGGCAGGGAGTGTCTCACTTTTGTATTTGTAACCTGGAGACCCAGTATAATACCTGGCGTAATGGGGACGCTTAAAGAATGCTCATTGATTAGTGAATTGACTCTTTATCTGCATAGCAGTTTAGACTAACTGGAATATTCCCAGAGTGATGTACTGACTGAAATTCATATCGGGAACAAATATTTTCTATTAATAATCCGTTTCTTGGGAATTCTCTTCCTTTTCTGCTGAATAATGATTTTTCTGCTTTGAGTTTGTAGTATAGTTTTAGTATCTTTTCCTTATTTAATAGAAATCCATCAATTAAACTAAGTACAACAAACTTATTATGTCCAACATGCTGAGAGGGAAAAAAGAGATAGATTAGACATAGAACTTGTCCCTAAAGATCTTAAATATTAACATGACAATTTTGGGCTGGTATAATTTAGTCAGTGTAATGTTGATGTTAATTTTTGTATTTTTGAAAATTGGTGACTGTGCAAAACCTTGATGCTGTGTGTCAAATACATTTGATGAGTAAAGGAAATAGACTTTTTTTGTGTGTGTGTGACTTAAAACGTTCAGCAAAAACCAGTTTGGCAGCATAGTTCAACTGCATGGCTAGATTGTCTCTTTTTTTTTAAGTTATTTCATGATTTTGCAGTGTGTTTTTTATTTAAACATCTTCCTGGATTGTTAGAAACAAGAAAGCTCTAGCATTTGGCCAGCATACAAGAACTAGATGCAAAACTGATTATAAATGGAAAATAAAAGAGAGCAGTATGATTTCTTGGCCCAATGAGTGAAGAGACACCGCAATCAGGCAGTAGAAGTGGCAAATGATAAAATTCGATGGGGAGGGGGGCAAGAACGGAAAAGAAGATACTTCATTCATATGAAAATTATATTGAAATTTAGAGAGAACAAGAAAAAAATAAGAGAGGGAGAGAGAACTAGAGAGAAAATAAGAGAAAAATGAGAGAGGGAAAGGGAAAAAGAGATGGAGGGAAAGAAAAAATGAGAGAGAGGGACACAGAGAGAGAGAGTGGAGACAGAGAGAATAAAGCACATGCTTGGACTTCCTTCTGTTCTGTCGGGTGCGCCCTCCCGTCTTCAGCTGTGTTCTGCAGGCCACACACACAGGGTAGGGCTGTCCATCATAGAACCCAGATGCCCAGCTGCAGAAGACATTCTTTCAGCAGTATCAGTCGGTTCCTTGGCAAGGCTTTTAGGCAGTCTCAAGAAAATAGTCCTGGAACAGCTTTTGGGTCTGTCTTGTGGTTATGCTGTTGCCGGCTTGTATCTAGTTTCTGATCTGACCTTGTGGGCCTGGACACTGTTTACTTTTAATTTACATCTTCTTTTTTTTTTGATCTGAAGAAATATGTGATTTTTGATTGAACTCTGTAGAAACTTTGTGAACATCTAAAGGCACACACACACACACACACACACACACACACACACACACACACACACACACACACACTACTCCTCCCCCCTGCCCCCTTCCTGATTTAAACTGGGGGAGAAAAGACAAAAAGGTTAGGGGAAGAAGAAACATCTACCTTAATGCTGCAAGCAAATTAGCAAAATAAAAAATATAAGTTTTTTTAATGGGTTTGTTTTCAAACTTGGTTAGTTTTAATAACTTGAAAAGGAGAATTGGTTCATTTCATAAACTAGCTACTGTAATAAAAATCAAATAGATAACAGGGGGCAATCTGGCAATGGGTTAGCCTTGGCTATTCTTAAGAGAATATTCTCTAGCTTGAAGGGCGAACTTCCTCAAAAATGTTTTTCAATCTCTGTATTCCTTGGTTTAAAACTTTATTATTATAGCATTCATATTGCTGAGCTTCTGAACTGAAAAGGACTTTATTTTTCTATTCTCTTGATTATTTCAAGGTTAGCCATTGAGTGTTACCTAGACTTCACACAAGGGAGTGGTTTTAAATCCACAAACCCCCCACCCCCTTTGTGGGTGGATTATGCTCAAGTTCTGTAACCAGGATATGAAGCCTGAGGATCTCATTTGCCAACACTGTTTCAGGGTTTGGGGAGAGGATGACTTTTTAGTAGTAGAAAGGTTTTTTGTTTTAAGTTTGCTGTGATGTGTGACTGATACTTAGGTGATACCTATTCCAAAATCTGCTGGGCCTCTTTCTCCTTTTTGACTGACCCTTTCAGGAAAATTAATGTGTGGTAACCAACAAAATGCCTTATACAGTGTGACAGGTGCTAATCTTGGAGGAAATTCACCTGATATACCACCCATTAAGGGTATGGTGCTTGAAAATGGCCTATTGTCTCTTTGAAGGTGTCAGCAGGCATGTGCAGACCACACAGAATGGATTCCACTGAAGGCAATAGAGTGAAATTGTCTGCATAATTATTTTCATTGGATTGAGAATCAGCAGTCCTCTCTTGGTTCAGGAAATAAACCTCTGTTAAAACCATATGGCACTATTCTCAGAAGAGATGTTATTACAGGGCCACTTCCCTCTGAAATCTTGAGTCAAGAATTCTTGAAAGGAGTCACATATGGGCAAAAATGAATATGAAGTTTTCCTTTCTGGGAGTAGTGTGAAGGTCTGACGTTCTTCTGTTCTGTGCATAAATGTCACCCAGGTCCTTTATGTGGGTGGGAAGAAGAACTGAGTGATGACACACCCATTTAAGGTACAGAGACTTTTCTGCATGTCTAGGTGGGTGGAGGTATCTTTTTTTTAAAGACAAAAAAATATTCCTCCAAACCAATAAGAAACACGTAATTTGTCAAAACTGCAAACACATTTTAAGGTCAGGGTAACTACATCCTGTCTGTCAACTCCTTATGCAGATTTAGTTGGTTCTGCCATGTGTTTTCTCCCCCTTCACTGCCCAATCTAATTGTCTGTAAGGTTGCTTCTGAGCCACTCCACTCATTAGGAACATACTGAGTTTGCTTTAGAGGGAAAGGTAAAGTGATTATTGATCCTTAGGAATTTGTATGACAGTTGGATCTTTTGGGGATGAACCAAACTATTTCTGTTCAATAAGTAAGCCTGGACACCTAGTTTCTTAGTTCTAGATCTAGTTCTAGTGGTAAGGCACTTCCTTCTCTCTTGGAGACATCAATTTACTCACCTGTAAAATGGGCCAGGGTAGGGTGGAGTTGGATTTAAAGCTAGAAGAAAGGACTTTAGTAATTGTCTCAGGTGGTTCCCTATCACCATAGCATCCAATGTGAAACCTAGGTGTATGGTTCTTAAAAGAAACATAACCAAAGCAGGGCCCATTAGAGAGGAAGCTGGAGAGGAACCATATCTGGTGATAGGTCAGCCTGGAGTGCATATATTGGTTTACCTATCTTTCAAAGAAGAGCTGTCAAACAACATGGCCCCAATTTCCAGATAAGTAAACTGAGGCTGAGAAAATTGCCTCAATATCACTTAGCTAGTAGGTGTGAAAGCTGTCACTTAAACCCAGGTCTATTGACTCCATGATGTCTAAGGCTCTTTAAACTCTAAGGATTTATGATTCAAATACCCAAAGGATTTTTGACTTCTCAACAAGATGGGAAATTCCCAGTGTGGGAATTCTTACTACTTAAACAGGTTGCAATTAACCCAGCTATGATTTAGTAGAGAAGTCCTAGGTAGTTACCTAAAAGAGGCTAAGTGATTCATCCAAAGTTGTACAGCTGGTAAGAGACTTCCAAAGTCCCAATCCCAGCTCTCTATAGACTATATCATGCTTCCTTTGTCATATATAGATACGTAATATATTTATACATATGTATATAATAAATCATAAATATATTGTTAGTAACAAAAAGGGAACCAGATTAAGAATTAGTTCATAATCAAGCTTTTGCACTAAGAATTTAAGACTGATTAATTGTTGGTCTTGATTTTTGCTGTATGTTTTAATTTAGTAGTGGCAGTGTTACACATTTAACCTCGGGTACCAAATGATGCTTGTCTTTATCACTGCAGAATTGATCTTAGTTCTGAGGATAGGGTTCCTGTTTAGTCTCTGCTATGGAAAGAAAACAAATGGACCATTGATATGTAGTCACCTCTATTATTAAATCTGGAATCCCATCAGAATTTCTAGTGCCCAGTCTGGCTGGCACTAATGCCATTAGGCTAAAACATTTATTTCCATACCAGATACACAGTGGGTGCTTAATAAATACTAAACCTTTCTCTCCCTTTTTACATACAAGAGAAAGATAACAAGAAATACTTCTGAATGTTGGTACAAAAGAAAATCTTTCTCAGTTCCTCTTCTGAATCGCCCCCTTTTGTCAAGGTGTACACCAAAGGAGATCGAATTGTTCCTTGGCTGCCAGCAGCAGCCTGGCTAAGAAGTTTGGCTGCTCTGCTTCCTCCTGGGGAGCACAGGTGAGCCAACATGTGCACTCTGCAGTATTCCAAATGGGTCTCCTCCCTTAAGAGTCTGTGCCCTGGCTGTGCCTCTTCTGAAGGACTGTGTTCCCTCCCAGGTTTCACATGAATGTTGTAGCCATGTGCACTGAATGTAGGATGGAGGGACTTAAAGGCTAGAATAGGGAATCAGTCACTCTTCTCTCTTTTCCTAACTCACAACCTTGAAGTTTCCCACATAAACATGGCAGATTTCTGCTCTGCTACACCCCCACAGTGAAGTTACCTATGATCCTCAGTTGGAGGTGAACATGTTATGGCTGCTGCTGAAAGTGCTGTGAGTTCAGACCTAGGGATTGTTGCTTTCATATCTTCTGCAAAGAAGGGACCCAAAGGGAACCCCATTTCCCTTCCATTTGTGGAAGGGAATTCAGAGCACTATAGGAGTTCAAATTAAAAAGGCTGTAGCAGGGAATTGAGCATGAAAGCATTATAGAAAATATTTCTAAATAAGAGCACTTGTGAGGCAACTAGCATAGTAGATAGAACTCTATACTTGGAAGAAAGATGCCTGAATCCTGCTTCAGACAATTACTGATTCTGATAATTACTGACCCAGATAAGATGTGACCCAGGGCAAATCACTTAATCTCCCTGAGCCTCAGTTTCCTTAATTTTAAATGAGGGTAATAATAGCACCTGTTTCACAAGGTTGTTGTGAAGATCAAATGAGATAATGTATGTAAAGAACTTTGCAAACCTTAAAGACATAAACGTGAATTGTTAGATAGATTGGAGTTCAGTGTAAGAGCCCGGTAGAGTAGGTTTGGGGTATGGAAGTATTATAGGATGAAACAATGTTTCCAAATAAATGTTTATCAAACACCAACTATAGTATATGTTGTGTAGAATAGAATTCAATCTAAGACTTCCCTTTGTTGGACGTTTGCAAATTTCATTTTGTGGATGGATTTAGTGAAGTTATCTCCCTATAATACAGCCTCACATCTGATAGGATCCTGCATCTTGCCATTGTTTATTCTTAGGTATCTTCCTATTTCAATTTAACTTCTTCTTATGAATGTAAATTCAGTTTTTATTTGAAAACCAGAAGTTTTTGTTGTTTGTATTCAATAAACTCTAGTGACTCCCTGTGACATCTAAGATCAGATTTAAAATCCTGTTTCATTTTTAAAGCCCTTCATAGCCTGACCCCTTCCTACCTTTTGAGTCTTCTTATACCTTACTCTTATCCATATACTCTCTGATCCGGTAATGCTGGCCTCCTTTCTTTTCCTAGCACAGGACAGACCATCACCTGACTCTGTGCATTTTCACTGGCTGTCCTCCATGTCTAGGAACTATCTCCCTCCTCGTATCTGTCTCCTGGCTTCCTTGAAGTCTCAGCTATTGTCCCACCTTCTGCAAGAAGCTTTCCCAGTATTCCTTAATGTTGGTGCCTCTTTCTGAGACTATTCTCAATTTATTCTGTATATTGTTATTCAGTTGTTTCAATTGTGTCCAACTCTTTGTGACCCCATTTTGGGGTTTGCTTGGTGAAGAAAATAAAGTGGCTTACCGTTTTCTTCTTCAGCTCATTTTACAGATGAGGAAACTGAGGCAAATAGGGTTAAGTGACTTGCCCAGGGTCACACAGCTAGTAGGTATCTGAGAGTGAATTTGAACTCATGAAGAGTCTTCCTGATTCCAAGCCCAGTCCTCTATCCACTGCACCACCTAACTGTCCTTTATCCTGTGTGTGTGTATATATATTACATATATTTGGTGAAGGCAAATGTTGAATATTACCCAGTACTTTCTGATGATGAGAGACCTGTCAATAGGATCTCATCTACATAGTTGGAGTATTCAATTACTCGTTAATAAAAAAGCACGAAGATCTATTGCCAGATCATCATTCTGGATGGAGAATCTCAAACTATCTGGCTAGCGTATGATGCTATTAAGGTTTTTGACTCGGTCCTAGGCTTCAGTTACTTTAAAAAGAAAGAGATCTCCTCTTTGGTCGTATCAAACCATGGAAGATTTCAGATGATCTGGAGTTCAGCTTTAGCATAGGGGAAAAGGTGTCAAAAATCATTGCATCTCAGAGTTGAAATGGACCCAAGGTAATCAAATACAGCCTATAACTAAACAAGAATCCTTTTCCCACTATCCCCAGTGAATTATCATTCAGCTTCTACTTGCAGACATCCTTGAGGTGAACCCACTAGCTCAGCCCATTGATTTTGGAGAAACTCTTCCTTTTACTGACCCTTGATCTGCCTCTCAGTCACATCTAGCTACCTCTCTCAGTTCTTCCCTCTGGGGCCAAACAGAATAAGTCTCTTTTGTGTGACATCCCATCAAGCTTTTGAAGATGGTGTCATGTCCCTCAAGTCCTGTGCCCTGAGTCTTCTCATCTCCAGGCTAAATATCTTCAGTTCTCCCAGTGGATTCTCCGATAGCTTGATCTCCAATCTCCACACCATTCTAGTTGCTTTAACCTTCAATGATTTCTAGTTCATCAATGTCCTTGCAAAAATATGATATCCAGAAATGAACACAGTACTCCATATGTGATCTGAGTAGGTCTGTCATGTCCCTCATTTGGGACATTAAGTCTCTGCAACCTAATATTGTATTAACTTTTGTTTTTGGCCACCATGTCATAGGTCACACTGTCTATTCATATTGATGATACTTGAAATAAGAAAAGGAAACCGATAGCCCATGCAGTCTATTGAACCCTTCCCTCTAAAAAGGTAGAGGACAGAATATGAGATTTGGAGGTAGATGACCTGGGTTCTCATCCTGTCCCTTTATTACCCACAGAACTTTAGACAACTCATTTTGCTTATCTGGGCCTCAGTTTCCTCATCTGTTAAGTGAGCAGGCTGTATTCGGTGACCTCCAGGGTCTTTCCAAACTCTAAATCTATGAGCCCTTATGATTAGCAGTTCACCTTGCATCCTTGTAAATGATTTCACTCATGCTGATTGCATTGAATCATTGCTAGCCTTTCATCCTTATCCTCCTACTCACCCCCAACTTATTCTTCTATAGGCAAATTTTCTTTTTTTTTTCCTCCTCCCATGTACTTTGTTCAAATTTGGTTACCTCCTGGTAAGCCATGCTGAGAGAGGTTATAGGAAGAGACAGGAAAGAGTAGGGGAGAAGAAAGATTGATTTCATCGAACTTTGTGGTCCTTTTGTGTTTCAGCTTGCAGGGGAAGACAGGGGGCAGCTAAATACATGTTGTGACCATGTGGATTCAGGGAGCCCCCAGAGGAGTCTTTGTACAGAAAGCCCCCTGGAGTGAATGATGAAAGATGGTTCACTTCAGGCTCTTTATAGTCATCCCACCCCCTTCTGCTCCCCCTGATCTCTGATCTCATCTCTGATGCTCTCCCCTTGTTTGATGCTGCTTCTAGTCATGGCCTTTTAAGTTGAGCATACAGGTTGGGAGCAATGACATTTCCTCATTAAGCTCATTAAGATCACAGATTTAGAGTTGAATGGGACCTTGGAAGTCAGCTAGACCAACCTCATCATTTTGTAGATGAGGAAACTGAGGCCCAGATGGGGAAATTTTATTTTGTAGCACAATGCCTGGTACATAGTACCACTTAATAAATGCTTGCTGACTTAACTACAGATGAGGAAACTAAGGCCTTCACAGCTTAAGTGACCCAAGTGTAAGTGATACACCCTTACTTGTAGAGTAAGAATTCAAATCCAGGTCTTCTTCATATCTAGTACCTTTCTCAAAGTGACACATTGACTCTTTACCAAAGACTCTTTACTTGCTAAAGAAAAGTATGTCTTATATCAGGGAAAAGGTAGGAGCAGTATTTGGTTCAAAGCCAGGGAGGTCTGCCCAACCCTAAGGTCATACTACGTAAAGGAACTGGCCTACTTTGGAGCAGATCCTGAACTTACTCCTTCCCAAAGTTTACCAAATGCTTTGTTTCTCACAGTACTCCAGTGAGGTTGATAGTACAAATATTATTATCCCCATTTTACAGATGAAACTGAGGTTCAGAGATCAAATGCCTTGCTCATGGTCACATAACTAGTAGGAGCAGAGCTGGAACCTAGATCTCCTGTTTTAGCAATAGAATTAGATAATTTTGTAACCAAGCTAAGAATATAAAGTTGCGCCTTGCTGTCATGACAGCATGCTGTGTTTTTTTTTTCCCTTTATTTTGTTTTTGTCTATTACAATAACTTCTCACATAGCTTGTTAAATTCCCTAGTTTTACAGGTAAGGAGACTGAAGCCAAGGAAATAAAATGAATTCTCTAAGGTCACAGAGCTAGTTAATAGGAGAGGCATGGCAAGAACCCAGGTGTCCTGACTCAGTTTAGAATTCTGCAAGATACCAGTTAGTCAGCCAGTCAGTCAATAAACATTTGTTAAGTGCCTACCATGTGCCAAGTTAAGCAATGGGGATACAAAAAGAGGAGGAAAGTCTCTGCTCCCAAGCAGCTCACAATACAATGGAATATAATATAATGTAACATGAGTCATGTATTGTGATATGCTTGTTTATATAGGACAGTGGCAATGCTTGAATTATAGAGGGAAGATGGCTCTGGAAAGATCGTCTTCTCTGGGAAGGATAAAGAGTCCTTCTATACCATCTCATCAAGGGGAAAGCCAATAAGGGAGATGAGAACAGGCAGCTTATTATACTGATAAACAGTTAATGCCCATAGACAGACTTGTCAAAAATCACACATCTGCTAAATGCACTGTATGTTTTGACCTCAGGGCTAAAACTTAGCCAGAGTAATTCATGTCTCAACAAAGTCAGACATTGGATTCTCCTTCATTGGATCATATAGGATTTAGAGATGGAAGAAACTTTAGAAATCAGCTTATCTAACCCTCTCATTTTATATAGATGAGGAAACGAAGCCCCAGTGAAATAAACTCACTTGCACAGGACTAAGGACTTAGATTGCACAGACTATGAAACCAAGGCTCTTTTCACTGTTTTATTGCAGCAGAATATTACTTGTGCCATATCTCTTCTGCTGCTTTGAGTTCCCCTTAAGTGGGAATGGATAACCAGCTCAAGTTCAGGGATGCCCATTGTGCACTTGAAGTTTAACTTGGTTTGCTACTTTACCCAGTATTGCACATTTAGCCTTTGTGAGACACAAATGATCTCTCTTTCCTCCATACTTCTCAACCCTGCAGATAAAAATTTCAAAATTTCCAAAAACTGACTTTTGATTTTTATGTCTAAAAAAAAATCATCACAGTACTGGAAAATGGAGATTCTTTAAAGTACTTCAAACAGTAAGAAGGGTCACCCAGGAAGGTGACATCCTTCCAGTAGCTGTGACATTTGTCAGGCTGCAATGTCTCTTTGCTAGCATGCCTCATTGAATCTTGTATGCTGTGACACTGTAGCATCTATTTAAGCCAGAAGACAATAGAACTTCATTCAAAGGATCGTGGTATCCTAGAGTTAAAGTTGGAAGGGACCTTAGAGGTCATTTAGTCCAACTCCCTTATTTTAAAATGAGAAAACCAAGACTTAGAGAGGTTAGGTGACTGGTTCAAATTCAAACAGGTACCAAATGGCAGAGTTCTTCAGAATTCTGGATCCCCAAATGTAGGTCCTCTCCAAATCTAGTTCTTTTTCCACTTCACCCTGCTGCCTCCAATGGGGTTACCTCTTCCTGTTCCCTTCCCCCTCTCCCATGGGTTAAAAGTGCTCTCTGATACACACGTAGGACTGATTAGCATCTTGGGTTTGAAGGATTCTCAAAAGTCCCCTGTGGAGGTCCTGAATCGGGAGAAAGCCAATAAATAAATGTTAACAGTATCTGGCTGCCTTTTCATCCCTCCCACTGGACTCAGTATGTTACATATCTGGGGAAATCACTAATTCATTATACTTTTCAGAAGGAAGAAAAAGAAGCATCTGTCAAATTGTCATTACTGATTAGATGCTTCAGGATGAAGCTTGTAGCCAGGAATCTATAAAACTTTTAAAGGCTACACCTGCTTTTGACATTTGGAGAGAGGGGAAGGGAGGGGAGGGAAATCATTTGCAGGTTTTTCATTTAAGAAAGTGGCCCTGGGCTCGTAACTCTGTGGTGTTTCAAACCTTTTGGGAGTAATGATGACTTCTACTCAGTTTGGGGAGAAATCCAGTTTGGACACTGTCTGCTCTGTTGTATTTTGCTTGAGCATAAAATCCTCTTTTCCACTCTGCCTGTGATTTGAAAAAAGGGTGGGACATGCTGTCTTCCAGCTCCACTTAACATTATTTTTAGGTGCCCTTTTATATAACAATAACTTGATACTACTCAAAATACTTGGCACCTTAAGAGACAGAGTGGAATGTAAGAACACTTTAGCAGAGCTAAAAGCGAGTAAACTCCAGCAGTTGTGGAATGAAGGGGGTAGGCTTTTCAGTTCCTTATTCTGAGTTCACAGAAGATAAGAATACCAGGATTAACACAATAGATTCCATTTATTACACATGGGTGGATAAAGCAATTATCTGTCTATCAATTCTGTAGTAAATTGTGCAACAGCATTAAGGAAGGGTGGATAGGTGGATAAACATAGGGGGAAAGAGTGCTGATATATGAGATAATCCTTTGAATTTAACTTGTAAAAACTGTTTTCTTTTGGCATTTATATCATGTTACCTTTGCTGGCTTAGATCAAAATGACTCTCCCCCTCCCCACCTCTTTGTGTGTGTGTGTGTGTGTGTGTGTGTGTGTGTGTGTGTGTGTGTGTGTGTTGTCGACAGCATTTTTCAGCTCTTTAGCCATCTGAATTTTTTTTTGGGGGGGAGAGTTCAGAAACATATTTTTTTAAATCGTGTTTAAACAATCTGTTTAAGACCTGTTGTGTAGATATAAACACAATGGCTTTTTAATGTAAGAAACTCACTTCTGAAAGACACGGCACACAACAGAGATCCATCCATTATTGTTAAAACTGCTGTTTCTTCCATGCCTGAACTTAGATGGTAACCACAGCCCTCAGCGATAATATTCCTCAGTTAAAAGAAACCAAAAAGCACCTTATTGATGTCTAGCAAGCAGAGAATTGCAAAGCAGCATACAATTGGAGAGGTCTTAGACTAGATTAAAACTAAGTACCTTAAATCTGTTTTAATGGTTGTGTTTACATCTCCTTCTCTTCATTCCTTTAAAGTAATCAGGTTTCGCAAGCGTTAAGAAAACCACCTCATCTTGCCAGCTGGACTGGGTCCAGTTTAAGCAAGAAAGGCTCCCCCCCCCCGCCCCGACTCTTCCAACCCCCATTTTTTCTTTCTTTTTCTTTTCCCTTCCTTCATGATCTTTCCTGCCATTCACTGCAGTAAGATCAAGCTTTGAGAACTCTTTCCTTACTCATTATCTTTTAATTTTTTCTTCCTATTGTTTCGAGTGACAGCCAAATGGAAAAGATGATGCCCTTGCTGGAAGTGCCAGGAAAGGGTGTTTGGTGGGGGTTTTTTTGTTTTTTGTTTTTTTTTTGGAAAGTTTCAGGTGCCTTCCCTGTAGTATTTTCTCTTTACTTAAGGCACCTACATATGCATATGCAGCCATACTGAGAAAAAAGGAGCAGAGACCATAGATAGCATGCTGAGAGAATTAAGCTAGAGATCAAGCATCTGTATGACAGCCTTTATTTGTATGCTGGTTATCTTTAGAATCTTTGAAGAGAAGTTAGTGCCACCCTGTTTAGCTGGATTACTAGCAAATGTGCAGTGATGCTTTATATTCCTTTTTGAAAAATAAAGGTGAACAAAAGTTGCCATTTGTTTTTTTCTTCTCTTTATGCATCACACTAGTATCGATGTGTATGAGCCCACAAGGAACTCTGTATGCATATTTTAACAACGTTGTGCAAGGAACTCTGTATGCATGTTTTAGCGACGTTGTACCAAGGTATTGGGGGAATAGAAAGTGAAGAGAGAAAGAGATCTCTTAGTTTGATATAGAACTTAAGTACATTTGAAAGGAGGCCATAGGTGGGAGGAGAGATGACAAGAACCATTTTAGGCCATTTGCAATTCGTACATGTTATTTCTTTGGAAGCAGAGAAAGCTAATGTGATCTTAGGCTGCAATTAAGAAAGGCCTGGAATTCAGGACTAGGGAGATGATGGCCCTGCTATGCCTCATTATAGGTCAGACCATATCTGAAATATTGCAGTTAGTTCTGAGTGCAGTGTTTTAGGGAAGAATGAGAAAGGGAATGCACATTTATTACATGCCTACTATTCACCAGGCACTATGCTGAGAGCTTTACAAATATTTTATTTGATCCTCACATATCAACCCTAGGAAGTAGATGCCCCCATTTTACAGTTGAGAAAACTGAGGCAAATGGAGATTAAGTGATTTACCCAGAGTCAAACAACTATTAAGTAGCTGAGGCAGGATTTGAACTCAGGATTTCCTGACTCCAAACCTAGCTGCCTCATTAGTTTTGATAAATTGGAGAGAATCCAGAAAAGGGAATCCAGGATGGTTAAAGGTAGGTGTCAAGATCATATCATATAAAGATCAAGTGAATGAACTGGGGACCGTCACCTAGGAAAGCAAAGGACATGATAAAGTTGGAATTGAAGTGGAAGAGAGATGTGGTAGCTGTCTCCAAAGATGTGAAGGGCCATCAAATATAAGAGAGATTAGACATAGTCTGGTTGGCCCCACAGGGTAAAACTAGGAGCAGTGGGTGGAAATTGTAGAAACAATTTAGATTTAATGTAAGGAAAAAAAACCTTCCTAACAATTAGAGTCGGATAAAATTAGAATAGGCTGCTCTCAGAAGCAGAGAAATTCTCCCCCAAAGAGGTCTCCCAACTAGGGCTGGATGACCTTATGTTGGGAATGTTATGGAGGAATTTCCTGTTTAGGTAAAGGTTGGACCAGATGACTCTGGGTTCCAACTATGAGATTCCATGATTCTGAGAGTGAATTGGGAGATGATTGAAGTAAATGGTACCGACTGGATGTAATAAAAGTTGTAAACTAAATTTCCATTTTTTCCTTCTCTTCTCTTTAACTTTTATTGGCAGACAATTTCTTTTATTTCTCATGCAACTTGGTATAATGGAAAGAAGATTGGACTGGGAGTCAGGAAACCTCAGTTTCCATGCTAGCTCTACCCCTGACTTGCTTTGAGAGCTAGAACAAGCTATTTTGCCCTTTCTGGGGATCAGTTTCCCTCTCTATAAAAGTCATTGGTTGGACTAGATCAGTGGTCCTCAAAGGGGTCCCTGAGATCTTTCAGGAGGTCCTTGAGGTAAAAAAACTCTTTTTATATGAATACTAGGACACTATTTGCTTATTAAAATACTCTTCCTTTTTCTAACTACATATCTCTGTGAGAATAGATTTTCTTCACAAACTTCAACCAAAACAAGATATCACAAGAGATTGAACGCAGAAGTAGATATGAGAATCCAGCTATCTTCTATTAAGCTAGACATTAAAGAGACTTGCAAAAATATGTAAAACAATTCCATTCTCACTGGTTTTTTTGGAAAATAGTTATTTTTCATAAAAATGTTATTTATGTTAACATATGATGTTTTATTGCTATTTTTAGTATATATTTAAAAAGTTTATCAGTGTTGATAGCTAATGGTAATTATCAATGGATATAACCCACATAAACAAAAGTTCTTTGCAGTCCTCAGTAATTTTGAAGAGTATAGACAGTTCCTAAGACCAAAAAAATTTGAAAGTCCCTAGACTGAGAGATTGCAAAGGTTCCTCTTAGCCTCAAAAGCATTTTAATGGTGGGAAGTGGAAAGCTGCCATCCTGGACAGGAGTTTAACCTTGAGCAGACATGTTGGATTTGGGAAAGGTTGGCACTCTGGTATCAGGATGGGTACAGGACTTACAGAACATTCTGAAATTGGAGAAGTGCAATCCTGGATAAAGAGAGTGAAGGGGAAAGAAAAAAGTGTTCCAGGTATATTCATCTGGGCTGATGGCATTTGATTAATTTTGTCTTGAGCATACAATTTGCTTGTTACACCTCTGCTTTTCTCTTTCCACTATTTTCTTCTGTTCTCAATTCCCGTATTTCCTCTTTCTTTAGAGTGAAACAAAACAAGTTTTTGAGTCAGTTAATTCAGGAAAAGTACATATAACCCAAGCATCTGATCATCAGAATGTTATTCCTGAGGCGTGACTGATATTGGCATGGCTTAATAACCCTGTCCTTTTTTCCAGAAGTTTTCTTCTTAGATGTTTATGATTTGACACAGCCTAAAATCTGACATGGAAGTTGTCAGCCCCAGATGTGAATAGGCCTGTTGTTCCTTCTTCTCCTATTAAAGGGCTAAAATTAATGGAACTTGTTTCTAGTTATAGGCAGATGAAAGTTTCCCAATCCCTATGTTTATATATATTTTTATTTATTAATTTGTTGCTGGTTTTTTAGTTGCTTACCCTTAAAAAGTCTTATGTTTTCCTTGGGGTCTTTAGTAGTCTCTCATTACCAATATATGTAACTGGTAATATTAACGGAACAGCTACTGGTGAATTGGGGATAATGAATTCTTTAGTCACTAGTATAAAATAGTGTATTTTGTGATAAAACCCCAGTAATTTAAAAAAATTTCCAAGGAAATTATTAGAAGCAGCTATTGAATAAATGTAATACTCAGCTACATGAATTACTTTTTTTTTTTTTTAAAACTTTTTCTACTGAGTTCTTGGCCTAATTATGTAATTATGTCTCTTGGGTAAGATTATATTTTTCTTCCCATAATTACATATTTACCCAAGAGACTGGAAAGTCTCCAAACCTGCTCTCTTGGGTGAAAATTGTTTCCCCTCCCTTTCCTTTATGAACTTTGAGACTCTCGCGCTTGACAGTTAAATAAGACTGAAGAGGGACTTTTGAAGATTTGTAGTCTCTATCTCTGTTATTCTCTGTCTGCCTCTCTTGATATTCAGAAATCAATACTTTTATTAATATAGAACTCCTTTTGGAATGTTGCTTAGGAAGACACAGCTTGCTACTGTTTGTGGTTGGAGATTGATTTATATTCCTGTATAGAGCAAAAAGCAAGCTAGATCTAGAGCTATCCTTTTGTTCATCTCCTCCCTTATCTGAGCTCTTGAGACTAATAGTGGCCTGTGTTTTTTGAATCAAGTAAGCTAATCATTTAGTATGTCTGTTGGTTTCCGAAGGATCAAAGGTCTTAGGATCCAGAAAAAAGATGAGAGTTTCTGAGTCCATTTTTGTTGACCTACTCCACAAATAGATTTTGTTCTAAACTAAGCAGTATACTCCGAAGGAGAATTATGAGTCAGCAGCCTTTCCCAGTGAACATTGCAGACTCATCAATCTCACGGTGGGAAATTGTTTTCTAATGACATTTTTTTTGGGAAACTTCTCCTCTTTTAATGGACACAGTAGGGAAAATACCAAGTTCTCCCATGAGCTAAGATAATGTGAATTTTACTGCAAATGTGGCAGTTGTTATAAAAAAGAAAACATCTCATGTTTAGAAAGTCAGCTAATTCAGCAAAACTTCATTGGAGCCTTCAAGACAGTATGCTAGATGGGAGGACCACAGAGATAAATTAAATCTTGTTCCTGCCCTCAGGAAACTTATAGTTTGTGTTTAATCTATGTAGGTATATGGTCAAGATTGAAAAAAAGATAAGACAGTTTCCAGGGATAAAGTTTTACTGCTATTTTTGGGTTTCTCTATCACTACACTTGCTGTGATTATGTTTTCCTTTCTTCTTTCTTCATTTGTTTTTACTTGATGTGTCTACCACAGCATTTAAGAAACATGATGAAATGTCTTTTTGGAAGTAATAGAGAGAGTCACCATATGTGATCATAAAATCATATTAGTATAACCTCCCAAATAATTTTTAAATAGTCAGAGGCTATCCTTCTTATTTTTTTTTCTGTTCATGGGCAA